>NC_068335.1:6879922-7517344 GCF_000147395.1 Oryza glaberrima | reverse complement strand
AAAATATAATAAAGAGAATAATGTTCTGAATTCCATATGTCATGTACTATGGGAGCCAAAAACAAATAAATTACTGGATTCCTAGAATTCATAACATAATAGCTTATGATCAGAAGATAATAAATAATAGCTTACTGTCTATTCTCAGTCACCAGTCCAAATTCAGAGAAATTTCCTTTTTGTCCAGTTCCAGTATCCACATAGCATTGTCAATATGTAATACTGTAGGACGATTATTCCCATTCTAATAAGAACAAAAAAAAAAGCCCTACCCAAGGGGAGAGACATCCCAAAGGCATTACAGTTAAGGTCGAGAAAAGGCCCCGAAAGCCCCAAAAAATTCTTACCCGTACAGGGACTCAATTGCCACAGACCATGTCTTAACACGTACTTTAGAGGAACATACAACAAGTGGCAGCCTTTTTTTTTTTTTTTTGTGAGAACGAGGGTTCGAGCCCTAGTTGACACAACTAGAGGGCTTACACCGTGCTATAAGAACAGAAAATGTTATTTCTTGTTGCTGCACACCAAATGCAAATATCTAATGAAGCAAAAAAGTCACAGGGCCTGCCTGGAAGGTATTTCTGGGGCTGTGACTTTGCCGAAAATACATGAACAATGCAATGAAGAATAGTTTAAGGATAAAATTTTTACACTTACATGCTCTTAGTGCTACAAAAGCCAAGCTGGAGAGGCGAAAGCAACAAAAATACCTCTAGTTATTAATTCTAAAATCAAGTTCTAAATTCAAAATTGACTGCATGTTATACAAGTCACAGCTCAAACAAGCGACCCAGAGACCCTCCCAAACTACCCATTAAGTTGAATGGTTTCTCTGAAGTACAAGGTATCGCTTTATGCAAGATACAATATTTGTACGTAACAATAAAATTTTATGTTAAATGACCAAGAATAGAATTCTCTAACACACAAATAAATATGAAAAGATCAGATACATATCTTCCTGCTTGTATCCAAATTTTCCTTTTGTGAGTAATCCTGTAAATGCACTGCACAGAAGGAATTTTAGGTTTTGTACTTATTCCTACAAATGGTATGTGCTGAAAGAAGAATTTACTGATAGTTAGTACTTGATACCTTTTGATACTTCTTGACAATTTCTATCCAGAGACTCTGCATGCTTTCTTTTATGACCTCCAGAAACCTGCAAGGATCACTGAGGGTTTCAGCCCTCCTGAAACTTCATTTTCAACAATTAGGAAGCATTGAAGCACACTGTAACCATCTCATGCTTGCATCAATATTAATTTGACATAGACAAATGTATCCGTTGAAGCTCTATTTGGCCAAACAGAAAATAATGCTAGTATTTTTGTCACCAGAGGATGTAAAGGATGTTTGCATGTAAGTATCCTTAATTAACCTTAACTCTTTCATACAGCCCTAAATTCACTTGGATAGACTTGCATTTGATAAACTAACAGGGTTCAGATAGCTTGCTTTAGGGAAAGTTACCAGTGTTGAATTTGTCAGAGAAGTATGTCTCAATTTGTCCGAGTTATCTGCATCAGAATGTTCTGCAACATGTGTTTGCCAACGTCATAATGGAAAATGAACTCAAAAACAGGATGTACCGAAAAAGTGAAAAAAAGATGTTCAACACGTGTGCATTTACTGATAGTCGCAATATTTACCTGAAGAATGCTTTCTTTTGTGTCCCTGTTCTGATTTACCTCTGCTGAATGACGGCTTCAATAAGGCAACTTGTGCTGCATAAGATTTGAATACAGAGGTAAATGAAGTTATTCCTACTCTAAATTGTGAATAACTTGAGACATGCACAAACAATTCATCTTTAAGGAAATAAAACAAAGATTATCGATCTTGTATTTATTAGAATAAATTGGAGGAAAGCAAAACTTGATCTTACACTTGCATAAATTGGTTCGAACAATGCACTGGGTTTGGCAATCATAATTGATGGAGCCTTTTCTATTGCCAGTGTCATCATTGTCAAGAGATAGACTTGTCATCTGAACTTTGGTATTCCATGGTTTGATACTTGTAGAACATAGAACAGCAGGTTTCGGAGTGCGAAAGTCTTAAATTACAAATACGGAGTAATTAGCATTTTGCAGGTCCTGAAACAAAAATTTCAGTTGTAGAAGAGAGTAATGTGACACATTGTACCTAGAGCCAAAGATTGATCATTCGTCAAAATATTTGTATGAACTAGTCTAAGATCCTCAGAGTTGTTAGTTCTTGCACTGCTCATAGCCTTATCCCAGGTAGGCAGAGTTGCTGTAGAATTGAGTAGTAACTGCTCCTGCAACATTTAAAGATTTGCCAGGGTCAGATTTCATAATTGCTTAGTGAAAATTAAAGGCTAACATCATTGAAGATTAGAAACACAAACTTAAACACATTTAACAATTAAAATTAATTTCTATCAGTTTAATGATCATATAATGATACAGTATTTCCCTGCTGTGTAGATAAAACAAGCAAATATTTACCTTTTTGTTAATACTTCCTTCAGTCATAGAAGTTTAGGACAAGATTTGGTCAAACTTTTGAAATTCCAGCCATTAATTTCTTATAAAATTGCTTAGTTTTGAAAACAGAAAATTATATGCATAGATTTGCCTTAAAAAGTACTGTTATAATATCATATACTTAATATATTTTATAAACTTACTGTAATACAAAATTGATGGCCGGAATTTCAAAAGTTTCACCGAATCTCGTTGTAAACATTAAATATTTATGACTGGAGGGAGTACACTGAATAGCATCATTACCCTTTCAAAAGAAGGTAGTGTCGGCGGTGGTAGTAAATCTGGTAATGACCTATCCCTGTAATTTTCTTGATTGTCCCCTAACAAAAACTTCCAATATAATTGAGTTTTTATGTATATATAGTGTTTAATTTACAAGTTAATTTTCAATATGCCATGTTTGACAAAGAAACATATCTATTTTTCTATATGTAACAACCAAGAGGCCTTTAGCTTGTAGAGTAAACAAATATCACTCTTAACATTTGAGTGAAACAAAACAACAATTACAAGAAAACTGCAGTTGCTCAAGCAGTACCTTAATTACTAGGTGATTCTGGCCAAAGAAGTTCCAAGCTGAAATATGGAGCAAAAGTGAAGCAATCTCATAAATTGTTGTTTCTTGCAAATAAAATTAGTGTTTCCTGTAATAATTAATTTTAAAGACAAAAGTACCCATGTAATGATGGCTATATTGCCTAATATGAATATTGGAGCATTAAATTGACTAGAAGCATGCATGAAAGTTGAAGTTCACGGAGAAGATTTTCATTAGACTTAGCAAAAAAATGTCATTTACCATTCAATAATCCCATAAAGGATTGCAAGGCACACATTGCCCTCGATGCTCTAGAAGATTTGGGGGCTGGTTGGAGCCCTGAACCTTGTAGAACAAATGAACAAGGCAACCTACATAAGTATAGGAGGTAATGAACATATCAGATGCATATTGAGATGCATATCAATATAAAATTATAAACTGTCTGAAAGCAACATGCACAAAGAGGATATATAGCAGGAACTACCATATTTCATGGGAAGATTCGTAACCAAATCTGACTGCTGCATAATGACTGTAGTCTGCCTCTAAACCATGCTGCAGATATGTACACGAGTAAAATGTTATTTGAGGGAGCTGATCCCAAAGGAAAAGCATGAAATAAATAAATAAATAAAAACATATAGCCATATATTAAGAAGATAAGAATTGCCACATGGCACCTTAAGTGAGCAAAGCTGCATAAACTTGTCCAAGCACTGTCCTGTAGGGAGTGTCATGCTAAAACCTGTTATGAGGGGGAAATAAAAATCTTCTGAAAAATGAATTAAGTTGAGGAGTGACACAAAATAAGAAAAAATAATTTACACCAGTAAATAAAGTTTAATTTTTCATGTATGCCGTTGATTTTGAGCATTTCTCATTCATGCCATCCTTTCATTCAGATCATTTTCACTTGCCATTCTCACCCAATTTTGCTGACCTAGCTCGGCTGCAAACTAGCATCACTGTAGAGGCTGCTCTCTCCTGCTAACCAGCATGGAGAAGCTGATCTCACAGTCCAGACTCCAGAACCCCCATCCAAAATATTATTTCTAGAGAAGCTAGCAAAGGCCACTTGAGGTTTGGTGATATGCCCTAGAGGCAATCATAGAGATGATTGTATCATATACTATGTTTACATATTTATCCGACATTATTCCTTGAAATAGATAACTCATTATTGATTAATGAATATGTGATTCTTTCATGAGACTCTTTATGTTGTATGTTGCTATTTCTAATGTATCCCTGATCAAATATCATATGTGGAATAAATATGTTTAAATGATCAGCACATATATTGATTGATGATCATGTCTCATGGATCATGATATGGAGATACCAAATTAATAATGTGGAGACATGTTGGGGAACATGTGTTGGATAGACTCAATATGAGACACTGCAAGAGGTATATGTGTTGTGCCATCAGTGGTCTCATTTAGTATTGGTATATAATCCTTAGACCTGAGATTATCATGGTTCCCAACATGTGTAGTAGCTTTCTTAGGGACTGCTAAACGTTACTCCGTAACTGGGTAGTTATAAAAGTAGTCTTCGGGTATGCTATGAAACATGTAGTGGGATATGAATAATTAAGATGAGATTCGCCCCTCCTATGGAGAGATATCTCTGGGCCCCCCGATGTTATCGATTATGGAAGTGCATGGCCATGCTAAAGTGATTGAGGAGTCAATCGTAGGTTATATAATCTATCACAGGTTCGAGTGAATGATTGAGCTATTAGAGGATGGCACATATCTAGCTTGGAGCTTAATCGATATTGTGAGGCAAAGGGATTCATACAAGTATACACTAGAGGTTCAACCGATATGATCTTTATGTATGCCCGGTGAGTCAATAAGTTCTGCTAGGGGCCGCTATTGACACGTGAACCGAAAAGGAGTTTTCGAGTTACAGCCGAGTGTACATAAACCTACAAGGTCGCACGCTTAACGGGCCGGAATAAGGGGATTGGATGGGAATCCAATATAAGCTTAATTCGGATAGGAATCCTAACAGGAGTCCTACGAGCCTTGGAGGCCTATTCATGGATCCTATAAATTTATGAGGGGGTGTGACCGGCGGATTGATTGGATCACGTGAGAAACCCTAGCTGCCACTTCCCCCCGAGCAAAACCCTAGCCGCGCGCGGGTGCTAGCACATCTGCGCGTGGCGTTCTGCCCCTGTACGTGTGGATACCGACAGAGGCGCCGCTGTCTGGCGGTGCTGATCGGCGTAAGAACACGGCGAGGAGAACGCACGAGGAGGAGAAGGTTGGGCTGTTGCGATCGACTACTTCCTCTACATCGACACACGCTACGTCCCCGACGTTTCTTCGGCTTCTTAGCTCTTACTTCCGCTGCACAGCACGTCGAGTGGTAACGATCTATGATCTAATACTTGCATGGTTCCTGGTTTACGCGGTAGAAAATTTTTTAATTTATGCTATCATAGCCTACACGTATCCCAACACTCCATTCTCATTGTTCAGGCCTTCAGGGCCTCTGACAGTGCCATGGGCACAACCACTTCCTGGCAACCTGGTCTCCACCACCCCCCGCCAGAGAGCAGTGTTATTACTTACTGATTGGGTATCGACCAGGATAAGGTACTTGGTCACTTGGTCAACAGTCTAACTGTTGGGTCACCAGTTGGACTGCAGATGCCATATATTACGCGATGCTATATTAAATTGCATTGACTGCAAGCAACAGCAATGAAGAATTGGGTTTGAGCCACAGCCTCATATCCATTTTTTGGAAAAAAGAAGAAACAGACATTGGTCAGTTGGATGAGAAACCATCTGTCCAAGCCAAAATTTTCTGGTCAACTGCTTGAACGGTCCATTTTTGGAAAAAGAAGAAATAACGGTCCATGGACCAGCTCAAGCGCTGGGTTCAGTTTTTTATGGTTGGACCCCAGGGCTAATCCATGTCTAATAACACCACTAGAGAGAGGATGGCTAGTAAGTTCTTCTGCATCGCTCGACTGCCTAAGCAAAAAGAAAGTCTTTGGTACTGTTTGCCTGCCTTATCTAGCCTTGTGTTTCAGTGTGCTCGTCACAAGCAGGAGCTTGCAAGGATCATGTGTATATATGCATTTGTTTGTTTTTAGTCATTTTGCTTTTATGGATCTAAAAGCTATGAAAGCTGAGCAGAGCTGTATGCTGATTGGATCTGCGTGACTACATGTGAAAGCTACGAATGCCACCATGCTGGGCAGGGATGGATGCTGTATTTTCCTTTTAACTTTCTGGCATCGCTCTTCTCTGCTTGGCGTCGCTGTGGGGTGCTTCTCACATCACTGATCATGTGCAGTAGAGTGGTGAAGACAATGGCCGGAGGAAGGAGTAACAGATGCATTCTTGTCTTTTGAGGAAAAAAGGCGCGGGGGGAGTAAATCTATCACACTATATAACCTCAGTGGTAAACATAAAATGTGGCTTGACAGAGGAATGGCATAAAGAAGAAATGCTCAATTAGTGACAAATTATAAATGTTTCTTAGCACCAAAAAATAATAGTCCCAAAAATGTTTAGCTTACCTATCACATGGCCTTCCTGAAGGGTTGGAAGAGTAGTACATGCTGTTCGGAAATTACAATAATCCAAAATTACTTCCTTGCCGTTTTCAAATGTTTCCATCTTATCAGAGCTAACAAAATCAGAGAACTAGCAGCAAAACATGTAAGTTCACTGTATTTTTTTTTTCTGCTGTTGTGGCAAAAGAAGTAAAAGATGAAGAATACCTTAGGTGTTGTAAACCAAAGTGCATCTGGTGAGACAGCAAATTCAATATCATCATTTCTCCCAAGCTTGACTTCCTGCAACCATTCGACCAACAAATGTACAAGTTTGTGTCATCAAGGTAAATGATAAAGGACAGAAAATAGTGGATACGAATAATTAAATAGCTTAACTGCAAGAAAAAAGAGGGTGCAGAAGGCATGGCAGCTATTTTTTATTTTGTAATCCAACACAGTATAATCTCTGTATTTTTTTTTGCTTGGTACAGTGTTTACATGGCTTGTTTCACTGAAATAAACTATACAAGAAGGACTTGGGCTTTCGGATCACAGATATGGGTATATGGCACAGCTTGCTTGGTACATTGTTTACATGGCTTGTTTCACTGAAATAAACTATACAAGAAGGACTTGGGCTTTTGGACCCCTGATGTGGCACAGCAGTACATACGTATGATGGATTAATACTCAGAGCATATAGTGTTTTGATAAATCAATTGCAATGAGGTGGCAACTATGGTTTCATGAGCATATCATGGAGATAGGGTGTACATTTCAATTTATTATGTCATGCACTAAAACATATTCAAAACTATCCTACAAAAACAACTCTAATTAATACCTAAAATAATGATAATTAATATTTATTCCAACACATTTACAGGCTGAATTAGCTACAAAGTCAGTTTAATTGATTTGCATCAAGATTACTCTAAACTGTGCTGAAGTCAAGCAAATGGGCTTGTGTAGAAAGAAAGTGACCAGAATTGCTGTTGCATGATTTGTGATATATTTTTGCATTACTGTTTTCCTCCATTGCTTCACATATCCAATCACATGGTCATATCAAGAAATCACATGACACTTTTTGGAGAGAAATGAAAGGACTAACATGCAGCATTATAGAAATGTAAATATTTTTCCATGTTTTTGGACATTGGTTGCTTCACTGATAGGGAGAAATTTACGATACCACGTTCACCGTGCATTGGTCAGTTCTCTCCTTAGTATCAGCAAACGTCGAAAGGACATACACGCTCTCCCCAAGACACCTCCATCCATGCTCAAGCATCAGGGAGCGCAGGTCGCACTCGACAGCTTTCGCAACCAGTGAGCCCGAACAAACCACCTCCTCCTCCTCGCCAACCTACAACGTCCAACGCCGAACAAGCCAGCACATCCTCACGAACCATTACTCGGTGCAGCAAAACGTCGAGCAGGTAGCGGGCGCAGGATAGAAGCGCTCACCGCGGCACCCTCGAACGCCTCCGCGATCCCCGACACGGCCTCCGCGGCAGCGCAAGACTGGCATCTCTGCATCCAGCCAGCCACAGCACGAAACTCGCCGTCAAGAACAGTACGGACGAGCACACATCGCTTTTTTCGGGTGGGTGCGAGCTAGCGCGAAGAGTTGGGAACCTGGTAGACAACGAGGACGTCGGACGGGGGCTGGGGGAGGCACGCGAGGCGGTGGCGGCGGGAGAGCCTGCAGCAGAGGATGTCGAGGTCGAGGGCGGGGACGGCGGCGGGGAAGGAGAGTTGTCGGAGGATGAACGGAGGAGGTGGCGCGGAGGGGACGGCGCGGGCGCGCACGAGGACTTTGTTGCGGAACATTGCAGCTTTGCTGCTCGGAGAGTCGGAGGTGGGGCCTTCCGGCCTGACCAAAGATCTGAGTCCCAAATTTGAATTTTTAACCCATATATAATCCGACAGTCATTAAAATCTCGATGAAATTTTACATGATCCGAATGCTGTGGTAATAGTTATAAATTTTGGCATATGACATAATTTCGAGTATTATGGCTACAGTGCTTCATAAAACGAACAGTTGATCCATTGATCTCGATCACTCTACTAATGAGATATAATATACTCCATAATGTAAGACTTTCTGGCATTGCCTAGATTCATATAAGATATTAATGAATCTAGACATATATAGTGTTTAGATTATTAACATCTATATGAATATGAGCAATGCTAGAAAGTCTTATATTGTGAAACAGAGGAATTACCTCTAATCTCTACAATTATAAAAATTAAAGATGTTTTTGTCGGTAATTTTATAAATCATCCGTGTTTAAGTCGGTTTTAATTTTTTGTTTCGGTTTTAATCTCTACTCCTCAAAATCCGTAACATAAAAAAGGGCACGCTGAAAAGAAAACACGCCATAAAAAACGCGAAAGAAAAACAGAGGAAAAAAGAAGTCCGATTGGTACCGGATAAAAAAATAGCAAAAAATTTTGGGTAAAAAAAAAGGCTGACCGTTAAAAAAAATCACCGACTGTAAAGAAAATCATGTGGAAAAACGGATTGGTATCAGTCCGTCTCTTTATCTGCCTTTTTTCCTTTTTTTCGCTTTTCTTTTTTTTCGTCCGTTTTTTTCCATCCGTATTTTTTATCCACTGTTCTTTCCGGTTATTTTGCCATCGCCTTTTTCCCTTTTATTCATCCATTTTCTTTTCGTCTCTATTTTTTATTCATATTTTTTTATGCGGAAGGGTGTGCGTATATGGTGAGGATTCTTTTTTATCTACTCGTTTTTTTTCGTCGGGCCGAACCTTAGCACCACCACCACATTGATCAATCTCCTCGTGCTTTCCCTCCTCTATTTGATTGTAAAAAAATGCCCTCTACTCCATCATCATTTTCCCCATATTTTTTCTTTTCAGTTCCGCTTTAATTCACCAGATTCCATCTTTATTTAGAAGTCACCGTTTATATCCCACAGTTTTGTGGATTCACTCCAATTTTGATAAAAACGACAAAAGGAGATTGAGTGAATCAAAAGCCCTCAATCGAAAGATTCGACTGAATTTGATGGGAGTATCGGTTCTGGCATCGTACTACACGGGACTGTCTTTCGGAGGTTGAAGATGACAGTCGACTATGCGAGCTGTCTTTCGGAGGTTGAAGATGACAGTCGACTATGCGAGCTAGGTTATAGTTCTACTTGTGGGCTAGGTCAAAGAGAAGCAGATGGCAGCCGACTATGTGAGCTAGGCCTATAGTTCTACTTGTGAGCTAGGTCAAAGAGAAACAGTCAAGCAGGAGGGAGGTAGTGGGCTGGACCGAGACTGAAAAGGAAGGAAGAAAATGAGTTTTTGACCCAAAATCAAAAAGTATAATGTATAGCAATCCAAAAATGTTTTTACCCGTTGCAACGCACGGGTATTTTTTCTAGTATTATAAAAAATAAAGATATTTTCGTTAGAATTTTCGTACGTCATTCGTATTTAAGTCGGTTTTTAGTTGGTTATATCTCACCCTATACAATTCGATGTGAGTCTATATACTAACTAGTTCCTTTGTCCTAGAATATAAGCATTTTTAGAGTTGGACACGGTTATTAAGAAAGTAAGTATAAGTGTGTTGTCGAAACGACAACCGCATACGTCGAAAGACGTGGTTACTCAACAGTGGTTGGAAAGAAACGAAGTGTATTAAATTTAGAATTTTTCACTTGGATCCCCCATTACATGGCCCTAGGGGGACTATTTATAGCCCCATTACAGGTTCTTACTAGTAGGGTTTAGGTTATACATGGGAATTTACATGGTTGCCCTTACGAAAGGGACATTTACAGGGGTACATAATGTTACGGAGGCTCATGGGCCCCTGATGGGCCGTCGGGCGATCGCCGACCCTATAGCCCCTAGGCTTGATGGGCCGGAAAAGCTTCTTCGGCCCTCGCAGGGGTGAACTTGCCATGGCGAAGCCGTCTTCCTTCGGCAGATACTCTACGCCTTGCACCCTTCACCTGGGACACCTCTGGCTTGACAAGGTACTCGCACGACCCCTCACCTCTCACCGTTCTTGCTCCATAGTCTTCGCCACGGGTTTCGACAGATTTGGTCAAAGGGCCTCATGCCATCCGCCAACAAGCCCCTCACGGGCAAGGGTGAGATTGGAGCTTCGGCCAAGACCGTGCAAACCATGTGGTATGGTATGCGGCGCCCCCTTTCGACTGATGCTCCTGCCGAAACCTACATTGTTCCTGCGAATAAGGTTTGTTATTTGTGCGACTGGTATTATTTTGCCGCTCTTCGCCTCCTGCGGCCGGTGGCATATACATATATATATTTTTTTACTTTTTTCGGGTCGAAAGGAACAGTATTGGGCTTTCCCTTCATGGGCCTTTTTTTTTTACTGTGCTGCTCGGTTGGTGGGAATTTACCGTTTCGCCTACCCTTGCGACACGTGGCGCTGTATTACTGGTGGGTAGGCGAACCCTTGGGGTTTTTCCCCCTGGTCTTTTTCGCTGATCAGGTGTTTGCCTTGGGGTTTTTCCACAAATTATCAATCACACAAAAATAAAAAGAAGGCGGAGGACACAGAGGTTTTATACTGGTTCGGGCCTCCGTGGTGGATAATAGCCCTACATCCAGTTTCTTTTCTCTTTTTCTTTTTTTTTCCTTTTTTTTTCTTGCCGAAAGGCTTACATAGTGCCGAAGGGCTTGCATAATGCCAAAGGGCTGATATGTACATTTTTACAAGTTGGCGATTTGGGTGCCACCCATTCTAGACATAGAAGCGCTTGAGAGAGGCGGCGTTCCAGGAATGGTCGAACTCGTCACCTTCTAGTGTCGCCAATCGAAAAGATCCCGTCCTGGACTTGTGCTTGATGAGGTATGGTCCTTCCCACTTTGATTCAAGCTTGCCAACAGCAATCGGGTTCGCTTTCTTCCTTAGGACAAGATGACCAGGCATCAGCTCCGTCGGTCGAACTTTTTTGTTGTAAGTTGCCAAAGTGCTTGTGGCATACTTGTGCATGTGCTCGAGTGCTTCGACTCTTACCCCTTCCAAGAGTTCGAGCGATACTTCGCGCCCCTCTTCGCTCCCAGAGAACATCACCCTTGGTAAGTTAGTCCCTAGCTCTGCTGGGGTCATTGCCTCATTGTCATAAAGAAGCATGAACGGGCTAAACTTGGTTGGTCTTGTGGAGGTCGTCCGAAGGGCCCAGAGAACCGATAGCATTTCCTCTGGCCATTTGCCTTTCGCTGCCCCCTCGAGCCTTTTCTTTAGTGCTTCTAGGATCTTGCCATTTGTACGATCGGCCGCCCCATTTGACTGCGGGTGCGCGACCGACGCGAACCTGATTTCCAGGTTAAGCCCTTCGCACATTTCTCTGAACTTATCAGAGTCAAACTGCTTCCCGTTGTCAGTGATGAACTCTTTTGGCACTCCGAAACGGCAAACAATGTTTTTCCACACAAACTTCTGTACTGCTGCCGAAGTGATTGCCCCGAGGGGTTCGGCTTCAATCCATCGAGAGAAATATTCCACAGCCACAATTACGAACTTATACCCGTTTCGCGCCACCGGGAACGGCCCGATGATGTCCAGTCCCCATCTGGCGAAGGGCCATATTGGCGCAATGGGCTGCAGATCATACTGGGGTGCGGTTTGGCTTCGGCCATGATGCTGGCAACTTTCGCACTTCTTGATTTGCTCAACACAGACTTTCAACACAGTGGGCCAATAAACTCCTTGTCTAAACACTTTGGAGGCCACTCTTCTTGCGGCCTGGTGCGCACCACATAGCCCCTGGTGTATCTCCTTTGCCATTTCCTCGCCTTCGGCAAAAGAGATGCAACAAAGTAAGGGTTGAAGTACCCCGGAGCGATAAAGCTGGCCTGAGACCATCTTATACTTCATGGCTCTGAGTTGCAAACGCTTTGCTTCTGCTTCGTCTTCCGGAAGCCAGCCAGTTTCAAGGTGTTTCACAAACGGGGTTCGCCAGTCATATGGGTCTTCGCCCAGTTTCACCTGGTCGATTGCCATGATCTCCGAGCTGTCCGTGGGCACACTTGGAGCATGCAGGACTTCGAAAAAGATGCCAGACGAATGTGGGCCACCATAAGCAGCGGATTTCACCAAGGTGTCTGCTTCCTCGTTCTGGCCTCTAGGTAAGTGTTCGACCGTTATGCCGGTGAAGCATTTTTCCATGAACCGAACGGCCTCCAGATACCTCTTCATCCCTTCTTCTTTTGCCTCGAAGGATTTGTCAACATGGCCTGCCACCAACTTGGAGTCGGTTCGAATTAGCAAGCGCCGGAATCCCAGTGCTTTCGCCTTTCTTAGGCCCAGGAGAATGACTTCGTATTCTGCTGCGTTGTTGGTTGTATCGAACTACAGCCTTGCAGCGTACCGAATCGGCACACCATTCGCGAAAAGAGGACTACCGCAATGCCTGCTCCCCTGTGCGACCATGAACCGTCGGAGCACATCACCCAGAATTGTTCGGCGGGCTCGGGCTCGGATGCAAATACCGGTGTCCATTCAGCTACGAAGTCAGCTAACACTTGAGACTTGATAGCAGTGCGTGCAATAAAATGCAAGTCGAACGGGGATAGCTCTGCCGCCCACTTGCTGAGCCGGCTAGAGACTTCCTTGCCTCGGAGTATTTCGCCCAAAGGGTACTGCGATGGCACTATGACTTTGTGGGCCTGGAAGTAGTGCTTAAGCTTGCGCGAAGCCATCACCAGGGCGTAAGCGAGTTTTTCCATTTCAATGTATCTTGTCTTCGCTCCTTGCAGTGCTTCGGAGATGAAGTAGACCGGTTTCTGTCCGAACTCTGTTTCTTGGACGAGGGCAGCACTGACTGCCACCGGCGAAGCTGCTAAGTATAGTAGCAGTTCGCTTCCTGGGGGTGGGCTTATCAGAGCTGGCGGGCTTTGCAGGTATTGCTTTAGCTCATTGAACGCTGCTTGGCACTCTGGTGTCCAATTAAACTTTCCCGCGCCCCGGAGGGTCTTGAAGAAGGGCAAACCTCTTTCGGCTGCCCTTGAGAGGAATCGACTGAGTGCCGCGATTCGGCCCGCAAGCTTTTGTACTTCATGTACGCTTCACGGAGGCTTCATTTGCTGGATGGCATCGATTTTCTCAGGATTCGCCTCGATGCCTCTTTCGGAAACAAGGAAGCCCAACAACTTGCCTGCGCGAACGCCGAAAACACACTTCTCCGGATTCAGTTTTATGCCTGCTGCGCGCAAGTTGTCGAATGTCTCCTGCAGGTCGATCGCATGGTCGAAAGCCTTGCGGCCTTTTACGACGATGTCGTCGACATAAGCTTCCACATTCCGCCCCAACTGCTTACAAAGGACCTTGTACACTAGCCTGGCGAAGGTTGCTCCTGCATTCCTCAGGCCGAAAGGCATCCTGATGAGATCTATCGAAACACCTCCCACCTCGTCGGGGCTCCAGGCGAAGATATCAATGTTCTTCTTGAGCACCTCTAGGATGCTCTCAACTTCCTCTTTGCCCATGTCGCCCCCCAGCAATACGAGCTTTGTGGGGACGACATCATCAATCTGCACCTTTATTATCTTGCTGTGAGGGGTGGGTTTTGGCGCGTGCTTCGGCCGGTCATGCGGTTCGACCTCAACATTGTGCACTGCTCTGTTGATTATGGCTAGATCGCCTTTTGAAGCGGCCGAAGGCTGAAGCCCCTTGACCACTATCACTCCTGTCAGACCGGGCATCTTGAGCTTGAGATAATTGTGGTGGGAAATGGCTTCGAACTTGTTCAGGGTTGCACGACCGAAGATGGCGTTGTAGTTGTACGGGATGTCGACGACGTCGAACAGTACTTGCTCTTCGCGTCTGTTCTCCCCCGAGCCAAAAGCTATCAGCAAGAGTGCTTGGCCAAGAACTTGAACTGCTTCTCCGCTGAAACCACGGAGCGATGCTGGTGCTGGGGTAAGGGCTTGGGTGGTCAACCCCATCTTGGCATATGCTTCGGCAAAGATAACGTCGGCCGAACTCCCTCCGTCGACCAGGATTTGTCGGACTTCGAAGCCAGCTATCTCGGCTGAGATCACCAGAGGAACTTGATGCGGGAACATAACTCCTTCTGCATCTTCCGGCCCAAAAGAAATTAACTGGTTCAGGTATTGCGGCGCCCCTTCACCCGCTGAAGTGATGCTGTGGACCATTCGGATCTGCATCTTCTTCTGTCGTTTGGACAACTGGCTTGGCGGGTCAGCCCTTGTAATCACTTGGATTACCCTTCGCTGTGCGTCTTGGCGTTGTTCGGCTAGGGGCGTTTGCTCCTGAAATGCTTCACGAGGTGCTTCGACAGTTGCTCCCTGCTGCGGCCTTGGATCTTGCGCGTTGCCACGTTGCCTAATGTTTCGGCATTGCTCCGTAGTGTGCGAAGAGCATCCGTGGAAGGCGCAGTAGAGGTCTTTTCGGACCTTCTTGCGGACTGGCTGCTGATGGTTGCTTGCTTGCTGGGCGTCGAACTCCTTGCGGAGGGCTTGCACCTCTTCGACAGCCATCACAGCCTTGCTCGCACGGTCGGTTCTGAACTTCCTCCAGGTCATGGGGGCTTGGCCTTGCCTTGGCGGCTATCCCTGGATCGCCGGCTGAGGCTGGCGAACGGCGAGGGGAGGTGGTTCGGCAACCTGAGCTTGTGCTTGAGCTGGAGCAGCGGCGACGGAAGCTTTATCGTATTCAGCTTGTATAGCTTGCCGTCGCTTGGAATCCTCCTCGCCCCTTGCGAACCCGTCAATGATGCGAAGTAGGTGCTCAAGCGTTTGTGGCTCCTTGTTGGCGATTTTTCTTGTGACTTCGCCCTCGAGCAGACCAGCCAAAGCGGCATTTATGACCGACGCCTCGGTGAACTTGGCACCGGGCTTGCGAGAAGCGACGCATTTACTCCCTTATCGACTCCCCCAGCCTTTGGCGAATGCCGAGTAGATGTTGCTGCGTCTTCGGCTCCTCATAGGTGCCTTTGCCTTGGTATTTTCGTCGCCATGAGCCTCTTCGATCGCTGACTCGTAGATGGAGAGGAACTCCTTCGGGTCAGTTTCGCCTGAATAGCGCGGGACGGGTGGGAATTTGAACTGGGGTGGGATTGGACGAGTCTTGATTCCCCCACTCAGTGGTAGCCCCTTTCGCCTCCCGCCCCGTTTACCGCACCCAGCTGCGGGTACGGTGTGGCGAAGGGCGAAATTGCAACTTGTGCGTGAGGTTGGGCCATGGCATTCAGCTGCCCGGCTCCAATTGGAGATACTTGCTGAGCCGCCATGGATGGGTCGAAAGTTGGCTGTGACCATGTCATGGGGGCTTGGATTGGTGCTTAGTTTGCTCCGAAGCCTGGAGTTGGAGCTTGCTGCCGAACGGTTGGCGCTTGAGCAGCGTTGACGAAGTCGAACTGCGGTCCTTGATTCCACGGCGAAGCCCCCAGGCCTGGCTGATTCGATGGCAACCAATTAAGCGTACCTTGACTTGTATTCCCCTCCGGGTGAGCCAGTGGGGTTGTACTTCAAATGTAGTGGGGTTGGTTGAGTTGCTGAAGGAAAGCTTGGACTTGCGCCTGCAGAGCCGAAGCCCCTTTCGCCATTGTTTGTGGAGCTTGGCCAGATGGTTGATGTTGTACTTGGGCAGCGACTGGTTGAGCTTGCAGTTGCATATGAGGGGCCGGATGTGCTGCTGCAGTTGATGGCTGCCCGGCGAAGTACGTTGGCGCTTATGCAACTTGTGGCGGAAAGGGCTGGGTCGTCACCTGCGGATAGACTTGGGGTGGGACATAACCTGCCGAGTACTGAAGGATTGGGGCCGACGTGACCTTGGTCCGCCTTGTCGCCTCGTATGCTTGTTGTTGTTCTTGCATTTGGCGAAGCATGTCTTGGAGTCGTGTCATGTTCTGCCGCATGGCTTCCATGTCGGCTTCGGCTTGTGCTTCGGGGTCAAGGCTGACTTGGGCCTGCACAGCGGCGAGCGCGGTTGGGGCTGCTGCCGGCCGCGATGAAGCGGCTTGGGGCACCAACAGTTGGCTTGTCGAAAGGATCTCCGCCCTGGTCTGGAGTGCCCTTGCCGCCGCAGCCGCCTTCGCCAGGTCGGCCGAGTTCGGCACTTGTACAGAGGTGGCAGGGGCCGAAGGCGGTAGTGATGGTGCAGTTGTGGAAGCAGATGGTCCACCTCGCTCTTCGGCCACGGGCGTCGAAGGCTCTACTCCGTCCTCGGCAGCCATGTCCGCTCCGGCGTCGCTTTCCTTTCGCCTTGTAACCTTCTCCTTCACGACCTTCTTCGGTGGCATTCACTCTCAGTGGTTTCGCTCGGAAGTCCCCACGGACGGCGCCAACTGTTGTTGAAACGACAACCGCATACGTCGAAAGACGTGGTTACTCAACAGTGGTTGGAAAGAAACGAAGTGTATTAAATTTAGAATTTTTCACTTGGATCCCCCCATTACATGGCCCTAGGGGGACTATTTATAGCCCCATTACAGGTTCTTACTACTAGGGTTTAGGTTATACAGGGGAATTTACATGGTTGCCCTTACGAAAGGGACATTTACAGGGTACATAATGTTTCGGAGGCTCATGGGCCCCTGATGGGCCGTCGGGCGATCGCCGGCCCTATAGCCCCTAGGCTTGATGGGCCGGAAAGGCTTTTTCGGCCCTCGCAAGGGCGAACTTGCCATGGCGAAGCCGTCTTCCTTCGGTAGATACTCTTCGCCTTGCACCCTTCGCTTAGGACACCTCTAGCTTGACAAGGTACTCGCACGAACCCTCGCCTCTCACCGTTCTTGCTCCATAGTCTTCGCCACGGGTTTCGGCAGATTTGGTCAAAGGGCCTCATGCCATCCGCCAACAAAGTGAATGGTGGAGGGCTGTGATTGGTTGAGCAGTGGAGGTAGGTGGGAAAAGTGAATGGTGTAGAGTTGTGATTGGTTGGGAAGAGAATGTTGGTGGATAAGTTGTTATATTTTGCGACAAATCTTAAGGGCTAAAAGTTGTTATATTTTAGGACGAAGGGAGTATTATATACTCGTATCCCTGCCCATCCCAACCGGCCCACACCATCCCGCCGCCCCATCCCAAGCACCTTCACTCGGCACCGCGTGCGCCCCTCTTCCAATCAGCGTCTTTTTTCTCTCTCATTTTTTCGTTTCTTTTTGTCCCTTTCTTTTCTCCCGATAATCCTGATCCCCTCTCTCTCCCCCTTCCGATCTCCTCTCTTTTATCCTCAATTTCTTTTTTTCCTCCTTTTTACTCTCCTCATAAATATTTTCGATATGCGTGTTAACAACGGAATTTTACATCATATTCAGAAAAGAAAGAAGAATATCGAAGCGGATTTGGTGGTAAATCGAGTTGGATTTGGAGTCGGACTGTGCATCAGCTAGATACCATATCGGCTAAAAGCAGAGTATGAGTTGATCAAGGTTGATGAAAGCTGATGGCTGATACAACCGATATGGTATAACTTGGGCTCGGTATGGCCCTACATTAGAATAACCATCATTGCCAATTAGAGATGGAGCTCGATTAAGGAAAGACCGCCTTATATGGTCTTGTTTGTATTTTATCTTTAGAAAGGTTTGAGTCGTGTCCATAATGGACTGGACTGGGTCTGTACTCGGGGTATAAATATGAACCCCATAACATTGTAATGAAGGGGTCAATCCAATACAACTTCGGTGTATCGCCACCCTTTTTTTGTTCTTCTTTTTGGCGAGTTCTCTCGACAAGAGGTAACCCGTCTCGATGGTTCGTACTATCGGGGCTATCATGTCGTTTTAGATGTTTTAGTCCTTTTATCATGACCATCTGTTATCATATATCTTAGTTAATCTAGCCTTAGTACCTCAATTTAGTGCTATCGGTTGGCTCTCGTTTTAGGGTTCTTGCCGGCATCAGCTAAATTGCCTTACTAGATTAGATTAACTAAGGCATCTACAATCTTGAAAAGTGGTTGATTCCTTGAATATTTAGACTTTAAGTTTCTTTAGTTACTTTGAGATGCATCATCCCTAGTTTTGTCTAGAACCCTAAAAACTAACCTGGAATTAATCATAATTAGAGATAGTATCGGAGTTTTAGCCGATCTTACCTAATATGCATGCTTCTTTACAAGTTTTATGTATATTTGCCACTTATACAGATAGATCATCCTATATAATCATATCAAGCTAGATCAGTATCGACTGGATATTTGAATTATTAACTGATCATGATTTGATACGTTCATATAGATTGATTTGTTTATATAAGTTTGTACTAGAGTATTAGCTACTACTTTATCATTATCTACAAATTCTGCTCTAAATATTGTTCCATCGACTATTTTCATAATACTGTCTTGAGCTTCTTTATCAAACCTAATAGGTAGTATTATAGCCGATGAGGCATGTTTAGGGTCTTTTATCCCTGATCTATCCAGTCCATAGCCGATTTGGTCTAACTACATCGGCTGAGACCACCAACGATACACTATCGGTCTATCAGTTGATCAGCTATCGGCTTACTAACTCTACTTTTGTCTTTCTTGCTGATTGCAGGATAAAATCAGCCGGCACGCCCTTGATACACTCGAGGCTAGCCTTGGACCTGCACTTGAGTTAAGCAGATCTCCCAGGGCATCGTGTTTTACATCAACAATTCGACAAGTTTGTTACTTTGCAAATGTTTTTTATCTACAGTCAAAAAAACTTTTACTATAATTAAATAATCAAAATTTCAATTTTTGATCTATGAGTAATAGCAAACTACTCATGTATCAACTTATGGAATAGCCACTCGATAAATTTGTGAGGCTATGGAAAGGTGTACATAACAGATTCTTTGTGTGATGATGCATAAAGCGAGCGCAACCGGGTTCACAAATTTATGACTTTGTTTTGCTGTTGTTTTGTTTGTCTTGTTTCAGTTTATTATTTAAATTGACACAACTTTTATCAATCGTGAAAATTTTTGTCGCGTCCCAAATCGACCCTAAAATACATCCTCTAAATCATGCCTAGAATGATTAAAATGCTTGTGAAAGCCTTCAAAAATTAAAATGTGCAAAGTTAAAAGTCAAATAGGGCTTGGAGGATTTTTGTATATTTCCTAAAAGCCTAAAATGTGTAAATAAATTTTAGTGGAATTTTCAGAGCACAAATAATAATTATTAAGAAATAAACAAAGTTAAAAAGGTTTTATAAAAAGAAAACCCTAAAAATCACCCTCTCCCCTCTCATGGGCCGAATTCGGCCCATCTCCCTCCCCCTCTCTCCTCTGCCCCGCGGCCCACTCGGCCCTCCCTGCGCGCGCGCCGCTGACGGGCGGGCCCGCCCGCCACCCTCGCTGACGGGTGGGGCCCACCCGTCATCCCCTTCCTCCCGCCGCTCCCGCCGCCTCCCCGCGCCCTAGCGCCGCCGCCGCCGCGAATCCCGCCGCCTCCCGCCGTCCCCGCAAGCAATAAAGTGGGGGGAATCACTCCCCGTGATCCCCTCTCCCTTTCCCCCCATTTTTCCCTCTCTCTCTCGCGTTCAAACGGGCGGATTTGCCCCCGCAAATCTCGCCGGCGCCATTGATGGCGGCCGGACCTCCCGCGCCGGTTTCCTTCCCCTCCGGCCGCCCTCTCTCACTCCCAACCCTATATAAACCCTCCCCGAGCTCCCCACCACCGTTTCCGCCACTCACCGCCCTCTCTCCTCGCCGGAATCGAGCTCGCGCCGTCGCTCTCTCTCTCCGCCGTCGCCGCCGAGCTCCGGTCCGCCGCCATTGTCGCCCCGGACCACCTCCCATCTCGGCGCCGCCTTCTTCGGCCTCGCCGCATCCTCGCCGACCTCGTCCACCCCTCCGTTTCGCTCGCCGACCGCCGGAGCGCCGTCGACCCCGTCCACCCGAGCCGCGCCGCCGCCTTCCTCCGCTCCGGTTGCCGTTTCCGTCGTCGCCGTCGACCCGGGGTGAGCCATGGACCGCCGCTTCGTTTCCCCCTTTCCCTCCCCTCTCTCGGCCGCCGCTCCGCCATGCCTATGGCCGCCGCCGGCGACCATAGGGGCGCGGGCGCGCTGCCTCCCGCCGGCCGCGCCGACGTGGCCGCCCCCGGGCGCGCCTAGCGGCTGCCGCGTGGGGCCCGGCCGTCAGCCGCCCGCGCCCTCGAGTGCGGCTGACGCGTGGGGCCCACGGCGCCGGCCGGTGTGAGCCGGGTGCACCCGGTCCACCGTGGACCGTGAGGCTGCCGCGTGGGTCCCACTCCCGTGGACCCGGTCCGCGCGCCCTCTCTCCCGGCTGACGCAATAAATATATTTTTAAATTAAAATTTAAATGAAGAAATTCGTAAATATTCATTTAAAGAGCATATAAACTTCAAATGGCCATAACTTGGCCATTTGAACTCGGAATTGGACCGTTCAAGTCTCTAATTTTTCCTTAAGAAGTCAAGAACCCATTTTTGTGCTTTGTTCCTGCTTGTTATATGGAGTTTATTAGAGTAAAAGCCCTTTTATTTTTCCGTTGGTCGTGTAGACGCTGCAGCTTCGGAGGATCCACTCTTCGTGGAGGTCGAAGCCGACGTTTGGGAAAGCGAGCAAGGCAAGTCACATCATCCTTGAACATATTGAATCCCAGTTTATAAAGTTATTTTGATTTAAATTATTGCATTACCGCTTTATTTAAAATTCCCGCGTTATCACTGTTTTATTTAGCCATGCCTATTTACCTTTGTTATGAACTTATTATTGTTATTGTTATTATTATTACCTTGTTCACCCTAGGATAAACAAAACCCCAACTAGTGGACATTTTATTCATGGTTCCACCAGTATGAAGTTAGGTAGATGCTTCGCTGTTTAATAGGACAACATAGGGTGGTTTTATAACTCTAGACTTTGGGAATATTCATATCACTTGGACACCATGGAATGGTTGGATTATTGTGGAATTGGATTCACACCTCTCCCTCTATTCAAAACCCTCAAAATGGTTTTAGGCTGGGCTCGGGGTGCATGGTTTTGATGGTAGCACCTCGGCCATATAAGGACCGGTCTTCGGGCCTCTGTTGCAAAGCACTACCGTACTTCCACATGTCTAATGGGTAAGGCTTAGTTTGTGGCTCAGTCTGGTTATAAACAAAAGTACACGGATGGAGATGGACGAAGTCGGGGGTCGATGGACATCTCTAGGACAAATGAAGGCTACACGAGCCGCGGCCCGGTAGTCGAGATGTCATGGCACAGGACCGGTGTCCTGCTGCTAGGGGCTCAGTCCTGCCTACCTGTCCCGGGGGTTCCGGCCGTAGGTGGGGTTGGGTCGGTACTCTTGTCTATGGCTAGGATGGGTTGGAAACTATGTCATGTCTTCCGTCCATATGCCGTGGTGGTATGTGGCACGTGGTTGCACGTGAGGAAGATGTGTCTTGTGGGCAAAGATGTACACCTCTGATCAGAGTATAATCTATTCGAATAGCCGCGCCCTCGGTTATGGGCAAGCCGAGCAATGTACCCAAGTTAGTGTTTTAATTCTTAAAACCTGCTTAACAACTAAAATGTGGAATGGTTGGCCTGGGTTGGCTTGGGACGAGCTGGGACCCAGGGTCGGGTTGCCAGTTCGGTCTGAATCATCGTAGGCCTTGGGTTAAGGCAGGTTCGTGTGGGTTCACGGCCTTGTTTAATAATATTAAATAGTTCTAGGATCGTGTTTTAAATTTAGCTTTGAGCAACTAAGGGTTTTTTTTTAAATGCTGCACTTGTGGGTGTGTCTTGTTGAGTACGGTGGTTGTACTCAGTCTTGCTCAATTTTTCCCAAACCCAGAAGAGGAGCCCCTGGATGATGAAGGCTTTGGTGTCTAGCTCGTGCCTGCCGTCAAGCGCCTGTGGTCGTCACCTTAGTCTTCCGCTGTTTTCCGTTGTCTTTGAGTGTGCTGGGCCGTCGCTGCCCATGTAATAATTAACTATTTACGCTTCCGCTTATTAAACTCTGAATTGTATCAACTTCTGGTGTACCTTGCCTCCTGGGACAAGGAATAATACACGCACGTAAGGAACGCCCGTTGGGTTATTTCCGGTCGTGACAATTTTCTTCACCTGTTGCAACACACAGGCATTTTTGCTAGTACTAAAATAAATAAAAATATATTTTAACGAAATATATTACCCACCTTTTCGCTATAGAGAAAACTCACATTAATTTAATTTTGCATGTAGCTATCTATTCAGATTTTATTGTTGTACAGTATTAAGAAGTTCACGGGCTTATCTATAAAACTAGATAAAAACTACAATAAAAGTAGGTGGGGTAGCAAATTTGTTGCCACCATCACTTCATTATATTTAAAGATGTATAGATTAGCAAGAAGCCAAGAAGATGAGTTCAAAATGTACATTCTGACATTAACAATTTAAAAATTAAATTAGCATTGTATTTGCTCATGAAAAATAATATACATGTATTGATGCGAAAAAACACACACTGGCCTGGGAGATCTGCTTAGCTCCAGTGTAGGTCCAACGTTTGGTGAGATGTAGGCGTGCCAGTCAGTTTGACCCTGCAACTGACAAGATATGCAAATAGTAGATCAATAAGCCGATCGGCTGACAAGCCGATGTTGTAGTTCCAGCCGATGCCGATAACAGCCGATGCCGATACCAGCCGATAGCGATAGGGTTTAAGCAAGACTATATGTCCAATGTAGATAATGATATAAAGGCAATCGGCTGATGATGATGTAATAAAATAACAGTATAATCTAGTATAAACCAATCAGCTAGCAATACAATATGATAGAATAAGCATTGATTCGATGATTAAAGCATACATCGGCTGGAGATCCGATGTCACAAAATCCACAAGATTAGATAAATCAATGAAACATTTGTTGTCATCGGCTAAATCCAACTTATACGTATATGCAATCCTTATAAGCCGATGCAACGTCCAGATAACTTATCGGCTAGCACCCCGATAAAACACTAGCATGAACCTATCGGCTTAACAAGATTTATATTATCAACAACAATCTAGTAGGTCGAACCTAACCGATGCAGCACAAGATTGTATATGATAATGTAATACTCGATGAGCCGATAGATCTGTCTAATGTGATGGATATAACAAATCTATTTACAACAGTATTGTGATTGTAGAGATATATTGGCTAAAGCAGAAGGTCGGACCTAACCGAGACAGTCCCAACTAAACCGATGTGTCTCTAAACACAATGTAATTAGAGATAGAATTGAGATATCAGATAGGCAAATATATCAACCAAACCAGAGCGATCCAAGAGATCGAAGCGATGCAGCCTTGAACAACACCAATGAAGCCGATAGATTCACTAGGGCCGGCAGAACATAGGACTTACCCCTTCGCCGGAGATCGAAAGCCGATGCAGCCCCGCGTCAGGTGCCAAGTTCTGTCGGATGATAAGTAAAAACCTCAGTAAAGAGGGTGGCAATGCTCCGAGAGTAGTTGTATTGATCGATAGATTGATTACAATGACCCCGGGTGTACATATTTATACCCATGGGGAGATACTAGTCATGTCGGACAAGAAAGAAACTGTCGACGGGGGATACCCGTAGACCGGATATAGAGGGTATTGGGGTACATTGGTATGAGGATCTATATAATACGACATCAAGCAAACAAAAGACAAGGATTATACTGGTTCAGACCCCTTGGTAGGTAATAGCCCTAATCCAGTTGGTATGTGATTATATAATGGAAACCATAGATTACAAAGGGGATGGTGGAACTCGATGATACCGACGAAACCGTAGTCGAGTTGGTTCGACTAGATCACCCGGCGATTTGGCTCCTGTAGGCTCCGACTCCGTAGGCTGTGGTGGATGTGTTGGCGATGAGATTCAATGCCCTAGGTCCTCCCCGGGGGTCCCTTTTATACCGCGGATAAGTTGATCTCCAAGTAGGACTCGGAGATATCGGACCCCTCACGATATGGTAACGACCCAGTTCTGTCCGAGTAGGACTTCTTCCATCTGTGGACTCTGCTTCTATCACGCGATAGATTTCCTTAACGTATACAGGAAATATCCGTATACGCGCGGGTATACCGTATCAGTATACAATGTATATCCAAGGATAGAGGGTATATCTTATCCGTAACCCTGACAGAAACTTTCCTAAAGATAAAAGAAAAACATAAAGTCCTTATCGGACACTAAACACACTTTCCTAAAGATAAATGGAAACTTACAAACTATTCCCAATTAATACCAATTAATAGATAACTTGCCATGACGCATCCTCCTTGAACTCGGACTCTTCTAGATAAATTTCCTTTAATTGATCCAACTCCATTAAGAACACAACTGCTGGCGACATGACGACTCCCATCGGCCGATTCCAGGACTCTAAAGCCGATACTGACTCTAACCCGATGATGACTTCGGGCTTACCAAATTTTGGCGTTAACAACATGTGTGGATTAAATATCTTTGTCGTGGAACTTTGTTGAAGCGGGAACTAATTCTTGCAGCCACAACCACCATGCGGCCTACCTGGACCCATGCAATTCCTAACCCATATACATCTCAGTCCAAGTCTTAAGCCCAGGCAACGTTGTTCTCTACACGTCTAGCTCAATGTAATAGACTAGCCCCGGTATTGACTATTTCAATTTCATTAATAGAGGAGTAATTTTTCCTGTACATGTATAGAAAAGAAAAAGGGGTATATTCAAGGTTGAGAAAACTAAGGTATAAGCTTCAAGCAAGAGATGTCTTGCTCGTACTAATGTCAAAGGTTCTAGCCCCTTGGTATTTGCTCCCAAGGTTAATGTGGATAATTTCGTATGGTGAAACACTCTCTGGTTTGTCTACTTCATTTCTCATGCTATTAGTAAGATGCGTGTGCAGCCCCCTTTTTAGGACTGGGCATGGGCCATGGCCATAGCCGTCCACCATTTATAGACCTCTCTGGCTGTTGTCCTCCATGTTGATGGCTTGAGCTGTTCTTGTGCCATCCAGAAAGCTAGCATGTCCTAGATTTTCCTTGTGTATCTGCATTCTGTTAGGAGGTGAAATATAGTTTTCATAGTGTGTGGGTGAAGCAGGTAGAAGGTGTTGTTTGGGCAGCCTAGGATTGCTAGCCTGTCTAACGGTCAAACTCAATGCTGCATATATGACCAGCCAGACAAAGAGCTTCCATTTTCTCGAAGCTTGAGGTTTCTATATCCTCATCTTGTAGTTTGTGTTGATAGCTCCAAGGAACTAGGCTCTTGTTGACGGGCTATACCTGAATATGATATTTGTAATGTATTTGGGACATTGGTACCAGGCATACATGAGATTGCGGTAAAAAAACAGGAGACAGGGATTTTTATATAGGTTTGGGTCCCCTTTGACGGGTAATAGCCTTACTCCTGTGGCCAGAGCCGAATGTTGCCATTATATAATCAATCTCTCACAAGTACAATGGGGAGGAGAACCTAATCTAGTATCTATTAGTTTTGTGGCATAAAGCTCGAATAGATGGTCGACGGCTAGCAGTCGTTAGCTTCCTCTAATAGAAACTCGATGAGATTGAGAGGCTGCTATAGATCCCTTTTGGCTTTTGTAGCGCTTGTGGATCATATAACCCTTGTTTGGGCTTGTGGGTTGGCTTGTCTTGCCTTGGTCCGTCGCCTTTCCTCCTGGGGGGGTCTTTATTTATACCCTCTGATACCCTTTTGTCCAAGTAAAACTAGGGAGATAAGTGTGAATATGATTCGAGTAGACCTTGTAGTGTTTAAGTAGGACTCTGCTTTATCTGTCCTTATCTGGGATTCTTGCCATACATATGAGGCGTGACTCCATATAGAACTTAGTATATGGTGGGCCCCGTTTAGCCCTATTACACAAGTATAGGGTATTTCATATTTAGGACACTGTAGGCATATCCAACTGTGTACCAACAAATTTTTATCTCCTTCATTGGCATTGAGTAGTTGATCCAAATTGGTATCCCTTGTACTATGTTCCACAGGGGTGACTAGTTGGTCTTGGACATAGACTGTGGTGTCTAGGAGATCCATGTGTTATTTCCAATGAATTTGCTCAAGGTCATGTTTTTCCTTATAGAGATTGTATAACTAGCGGTGATAAATCCTTGACAGCCTATCTAGATTGAGTCCTAGAAGTGCATTGTCTCCCCGTTGCCATATGTTATTGTCATAGCCGCCACAAAATGGATTTTTTTTGTGTGTCTTCACATGGGGTTTCCATCCCCCACCTATGTCTTCTTCAGCACCTTCTATTTGTGGCACAGCTATCTCACAACAACGCCCTTGTGAACTTTTTCCATGTTGAGCACCCCAAGCCCAACATGCGTCGTTGGTATGCATGTTTTTGTCTAGTTGATCTTGCATTTTCCACCGGTGAGGTCTCTAGATCCCTCCCAACAGAAAAGTTTTCTTTGTTTGTCTAGCACCTCTAGGGATTCATTTATAGGATGTGATGAAAGGGCTAACTTAACCAACACTGTTCCCCCCATAATTCCCATGTTTCTTCCCCACCGGTCGATCAAACATCCTACGATTTATCAAAAAGAGGTTAAACGTTTGCTTGGAGTGGTCTTGTGATGGCTAGTAGTGAGCCAAGATATTATATAATGAACGAAACCCCTCTCACTAGCGTTTCCTTGAGGACCATTATATAATGAACGAAGCCTCTCTCACTAGCGTTTCCTCGAGGACATCGTCTAGGTCTATGTCAACGCATCTGATGGTTGCTACTTGGGACGTTTGGATGTTGGTGCATAAGCCTATCACTTGTATGTACGCCTTATTTGGATTTAAGAAGACCAAGCCATCATTGGCATACATCGAGATTCGGAGTCTCATTGACCTTCCCTGCAATTTGCTGATCAATTTGAGTTTCGTTACTCTGGCTAGTAATGGTAGTACCGGGTCGATTGCTAAGATCATGAGAAGTGGGGACAAAGGGTCTCCTTACCAGATGCTGCTCCCACTGTTAGTTTTGTTTCCAGGGACGCTATTAACGGTCCTTCAATGCCGAATCTGACCGTCAATTTTTGCATGAAAGAAAGTAATATGAAACACCGGATATAGTGGTAGGGTTTGTTACTAACCATTTTCCACAAGTGTGAGTTAACAAGACCATAAAAGCCAAAGCCACACACTGCTACAATGCAAAGACCTATGGAACCATTTTCATTGCACAAATACACAAAATAAACATGTATATCACTAATGACAAGATTAACATCTAGCATTCCGTTATGAACAATTAAGGTTAGAGGTTATTGAATTAAAGATAAGGATAGCACAGCCAACATTTTTCTTTCTAGATCCCCATATTGAAAGAAGCATCAGCTACCCAGATCATCACACTATAATATGAATTTATATGCTCTCCTACAAAGCAATGGAGATTAAATGGTGATTAAATGGTCGAAAATTATCCATCCTAATGGACCACCAATCCTAGGCCTTAGGCCACAGACCAGGTGACACAGGGCTTGGGTTCGCGCCTGAAAGCAATGGTGAATAAACTCCTCTATCTATCTTGTTGCAAAACTTTTGCTTTAGGCCCAAATATTGCTTGTATCAGACGATGACAAGAGCTTACTCAAAACCAATATCTTTCATGGTGTGTTCGCTTCACAATACCATGTCCCAATTAACTAATCATTGCTTCTTACCCTCACTACCATGTCCCAATTAACTAATCATTGCTCCTTACCCTCACATTCAGAAGCACTCAAGGAAATACATTCATTAGCACTCAAGTAGAATTAGATTATCTTCATGCTTACTATGTATGAGGTTATGAGCATATCTATTTTTGGGTCATGTTTATCAAGAATATATTTCACATGCATCTATTGCCTTGGGGATTGTTTAAACCCTCCACTCTAAGGGCACTTTTGGATGGAGGGGGATAAAAACCCAGGGAGTTGTCTCGTACAGGCATTTTCGCGGCACCAACATAATCCCTAGAAGCCCTTCCTGGTAGGGGAGATTCCCTTGCCACTAGTTGGAAGCAGTTTAATTTGGGGAGTAAGGAATTCTTCGGGTTTCGTAGTTTTGACCTTATAATCCATCAAAGAATGGCTAGTAGGAGCACATTATTGACGGTCATTAAGTGCAAACTTTAACCGTCAACTCATGTATAAAAGATATTAAATATACTATCAAAACTTAGTGGTATGAGTTTACTACTAACCATTTCCACTACTTTTGCTAATATAAGTATACAGGTTATTTAAGGAGAAAATACACCCGACATGCGACGAAAATGAACATCCAGCCAATCATGTGCGAGTACAAGGATTGGACGGCCCGCAAGTCAGTCGAAACCGACTTAAAGTGGGTCCAAACCATCCTTAACCGCCATAGGGGCCAACCTGTAAGCTACTCGAGAAAGTTGGTGAGAGAGGTGGGGCCCAGGGATCTTCCGATAGGTATTGATAACTCTCTATTTAGTGGAAACTTGACAGACACGATCCGGTTTCCGATCAACACGATCCAAACCCAGCAATCGTAGCACCACGTCTCCTATGGTTATCAACCATAAACTACCCGGTTGACCTCACCGAGAGGGCTAATCCCTGCATGCAAATCAAAGAACACAAGCAAGAACAAGATAGATAGCAACTCAATTGCATATGAATAATTTAAGCACTCGAATTTGGGGTTCCATAAACCGATCTAGCGGAAAAACTACAATGGCGGAAATTATCTAAGCAAAATCCAACTCTAAACTATGACGGCTACTGAATAAATAGTATTTGGGATGTCCTAGGGTTTCCCTAGGGCACACAACCCCTTGTGCTCAGCCCACTACACAATTATAGGGCCCAAGACACAAATCAGATTCGGACTAGGTGAGGTTCATGGCTTGTTTTGCAAATTCCTGACAGCTCGGTGGAAATTTTGATGTGGGACCAAAACCGTCTGAAAGTAGACTCCATAAGCTTTTCAACAAGTACTCATGGGCCCCAAGGTTTCTTATATATTAGCAGCTAGGTCCGTTTGAAATTGATGTTGTCAGGAGACCCGAATCCAAATCCAAAACGTGTAGAACTTTATCTCTTGCCTTCTGTGGACCATAAATAACGTGGTGAGGTAGGAGTGGACTTGGAGAAGGTCTTGGTTTGGTCTCCAATCAACTTCTTGGATCATCCATGCATTCCTTACGCTCGGTCTCTTTTCCTTCATCCACGCAAGTACCTCTGCAAGCGAGAAGATACAAAACTCATAGTATAGTAACATTTGTTCAAATATATAATAAGTGAATCTAATATAGAATGTATGCACATTTGGTTAATGAATACGTAAGGTAGTCATGGTCATCTCTGAGCTAGTTGTGTCCTCATCAGAACCCCTGGTTCGGCCGAACCACCCCTGGCCGACCTCATCTCCACCTTACACATCGAGGGCCATGATGGACTCCCAATGATGGTTGTGACAGGTTAACCATCATTCCAATCGTCATTAGCAGCTATAAAAGGAGGACTCCATCCACACTTCAATACACACAACTTTGAGCTCAAGTAGAGTACAACTAACTTGTAGTATCATTTTTTGTATGTTGGCTTAGTAGAGAGTAAGGCAAAGCTTTGGAAAGAGTGCTCCAAATATCAGAGTTCCCTCGAGAATTTTATGGAGGAGTGCTGGAGTGTCGGCATTCTTCCAACGGATTTACAGAGAAAGCCGAGATTGTCGGCCTTCTTCTCTTGCTTGTACCGGTGAATAAGTGTCGAAAAAAATCCTCGCCTTCCTTTTGGGTATAACCCTTGGCCACAAGCCTTGCCTTGTACTTTTTAATTGTACCATTAGGCCTAAGTTTTTTCTTAAATACCCATTTGCATCCTACAGGCTTGCACCCATATGGACGCTCGACGACTTCCCAAGTACCATTAAACATAATTGAGTCCATCTCACTGCGTACAGCTTCCTTCCAATAGTCAGCATCAGGAGATGAATATGCCTCTTCAATGGTTCTTGGAGTGTCATTCACAAGGTATACAATGCAGTCATCTTCAAAAGACTTTGCAATCCTTTGTCTCTTACTCTTTCGAGTTGCTACAATGTCATCCTCCTCAAGATTTTCCTCAGGCGTTTGATCAATGTGTTCTATCGGTGCAAAGTGCTCAGGGGATAAAATAGGTTATTGACTAGAAGTGCTAGGTGCATTTTTCATAGGAAATTCATTCTCAGAAAATGTGCCATCTCTGGACTCAGTAATTGTACCAACATGCATGTCGGGTACTCCAGAATTTACTATTAAGAACCTATACCCCACACTGTGGATAGTGTCACACCCTGAAAATCACTAAATTATAAATTGTTGTGAAAAAGGAATTTTTAGAATTTATTTAATAATTAAAGCAAGTGTGTGAATAAAATCTATGAAAAATTTGAACATAAACTTGAGCTAGATAAAATTTTATTAAATACTTTGTATGCCCAAGTATTTTCTGGATTTTTCCCAGAATTATTTGAGCATTGGAAGTATTTTTTAATAAATGAAAGATCATCTCAGCAATTATTTAAATTAAAAAGTTAATTAAATTCCCTCTCTTGTTTTGGGCTGAATCCGGCCCACTCCTCTCCTCTCTCCCTTCCTTAGCCCGAGCCTGCATCCTCTCTTTCTCTCTCTGTCGAAGTTCTATTTGCCTCCCTCCTTCAATCGGGCCGAGGAAATGAAGCCCGGCAAGAAGTCTGTTTTGCCTCCCTCTGCTACAGTGTCGCCCCTAACCTCCAGCAGGTCGATCTCCTCCCTGCCGTGCCCGTGTGCAGTGCCACCTCCCCACCAAATTCGTCCTCTCCGTTGCTCCTCTTCTCAAATTAGTTGTGGGAACGGATTCCCCTCGATCTTCTCTATCTTATCCCCAAGAAACCCCCTTGAATCCCATGGTATATTGCGTGAATTCGACGCGGTTTCGAGCTCCGTTTTTCCGGCAAACCCTAACTAATTCACCGCCGTTTCCCCTCGTATCCCAGTCGATCTCCTCCTCCTTTGGCTATAAATAGCATGCCTCGGGTCTCCTCTTCCGTTTCCTCCTTTTTCCCGAATTTTTCCCTAGCCCTAGAGCCGCCGCCACGCTCGGCTTCTCTCTCCTTTGCTGGCTGCCGCTCCAGCCACGTCGCGCCGCCTCTTCGGTCGTCCCCGACCTGCGCCGTCGCTTCCCTCGGCTTCGCAAGGGTGAGAGCTACCCCGGCCACCCATTCCTTTGCGCCAAACCCCGCCGGAATTCGCCGTCACCGTGAAGGCCGAACCATCGCCATGTTTTGATCTCCGGCGAAGCTTTGCCGTCGACTCCGTGGTCGCCGAACCCCGCCGTCTCCTCCGTTGGCATCGCAGCGATAACAGCAAGCCCGGCAGCCACCTCCACGAAGCCGCAAGTCATCGGAGCGTCGTCGTCACCGTGAAGCCGATCTAATCTATCTCCGGCCGCGCTGTTCGTCGTCGTCTATCGTCGCCTTCGGTCGCCGTTGCTTCCATTAGATTCGTAGCTGTGAGGAGAAGCTCGTCCACCCCTCCGTTGCCGCCGCCCGTCGCCGGAAAGCCGTCGCCATTGTCAACCCAAGGTTGCCGCCCTTTGGAGCTCGTCGCCGGCCATCTCCCTCGCTGTCTGTCGTCGCGTAAGTGGTGGTAAGGGTCGCCTTGATCTCCTCTCTCTCCCGGTGCCCTCCGTCTGCGTCATTGTATCGTGGTTCTCTGGTAACCGCCGTTCCCGTGCTCATTAGCGTCGATCCTGCATGGCAGCCATGTCATCGCTGACATCAGCGCCATCTTGGCCATCCAAAATTAATATAAATTTGTCATCTCTTTTCAATGAAATATTATTCCGTTTTAATATATGTCATCTACCAAATATGATCTACTCTCTTCCGGAGAATGTTTTAATCTTTTGTCTCAGCTATAAATCATTTGTAAATTGTTTAATCAATTTGGAATAGTCTTTTCTTTAATAGGTTTAATTGGAATTAAATCTTGTAAAATACATATCTAATTCATATGAACTCGGAATGAGGTCGTTCAAGTCTCATAATTCATCTAAATTCAAGCTCTATCTATTTATGAACTTTAATTGTACTGTTTATTTGGTTTTTATTAGTGTTTTTCTCATTTTGTGTTCTAGGTTTAGTTTTCCGTTGTTTCGGAGGATCGTTCGTTCGTTGGAGAAGTTCCTGAAGACGAATTGAAGACGCTTGTTTGCAAGGCATGTCACACAGATCCCGAACAACCCTTTGAGCATGTTGAACCCGTTTAAAGCTATTGTTTTATTTCAACTTATGCATTATTTTAGAATGTCATCGGGTGGTGAGCCTTTCCCATTTAATTATGGCCAAAGATGACTTTATTTTCCTATGGGTTATAATTTGACTAGCATGGACCTTATATATTGGATTGGTTCAGCTAGATGTTATTTATAGTTGCTTAGCCATGCTTAGAAACATTAGCTCACAAATGGGATGAATCATACTACATTATTATTTATGGTTATATTTAATGGTAGCTCACGATGGTTAATCGTGTTATTATAATTAATTGATAATTAAAACTTGTCAATGGTGGGTTGTGAGCACATGGTTTTGAAGGTCGTGCTCATGACAATTAAGGACCGTTTCGCGAGCTACTGTTGTGAGACATTAACCGTGCCAACCACAAGCCAGCATGGGCAACGGCTTTACCTTTTGTATAGCATGATTCATTACGGGGCACCAGACTGAGAAGCGGCGAGAAGTTCGTGGGGGTCGCTGGGGAGTCCATGCCTCTGGTTTTTGAGGGGGTGATTATGATCCAGGAATGGTGCACTGTGGTGAGTTGTGTTGTGCGAAGGGTATTGTCACGATTTTCCCCTTTGCAGTGCCGTGGTGGTACTTCGGGGCATGACGACATGTGTGGAATCGTGTCTTGTGGGTACAGTGGTACATCTCTGGCCAGAGTAAAACTATTCGAATAGCCGTGCCCGCGGTTATGGGCGGGTTGAGCAATGTTTTTCGTGATTAGTCCCACACTACTCATTAATGGTAGTAATGTGATAATTAATTTGACTCCTAGTTTGGAATGGTTAATTCCTGGTTTGGAGGTTTGATCTGTACGACCGGGGTTGGTTGTTCAGGTTTGGTTGGGCCTGTGCAGCATTGGGGTGCTGTTCAGTGTTGATTAATATGGATGATTAATTACTCTACTGTTTTACTATTCTTAAATCTTTGCCAAATGCTGCTTTTGCAAATGAGCCTATATTATGCCATCCTTTGGTATCCTTGTGCACTTGCATATTTGTTATGTGGCTTGTTGAGTATGTCATATGCTCATTCTTGCAATAATCATCAAACCTCAGTTGAAGAAAAAGGATCCAGAAGAAGAAGACCTTTGGCTTAGATCCCAGTTGAGCTGCCTATGGGAGTGGAGCTGAGGCTCCGCTAGATTTTATTTTCCGCTGCAGTTTTCTTCATGGTGAGGACTAAGTGCCTCTTATGTAAGTATTTATCGTTTTAGTTATTTTGATGAATCTGTATATTAAATTGTCAGTTTGTGTACCTCGGCTGATTCCTGGACGAGGATTTTATGCACAAATTAGTTCGAAAATTACTAGTGAATTTTCGGGCGTGACAGATAGCATAGCCAAGGAACACACAATCTACGGGCTTTGGTCCAAGTTTACGCTTTTTGGCTATAGGTACATTTACCTTGGCCAAACAACCTCATGTGCACAGGTGAGAGAGATTTAATTTCTTCCTTTCTCATTCCTCGAATGGTGTTACTTCCTTATGCTTAGTAGGGTTTCTATTCAGGACATGACATGCAGTCAATACTGCCTCACCCCACCATTCCTTGGAAAGTCCTGCAGTGTCTAACATGGCATTCACCATTTCAGTTAGAATGTGGTTCTTTCTTTTACTTACCCTGTTTGACTGGGGTGAATAGGGAGGCGTCCTCTCATTAAATAATTCCATACTCTCCGCAAAAAGAAATAAACTCATTGGAAAAATACTTTCCACCCCTATCAGACCTCAACCGTTTGATTTTCCTTTCCAGTTGGTTTTCTACCTCAGCCTTATAGATCTCAAAGTAATGTAATGATTCATCCTTTGTTTTCAATAGGTACACATAGCAGAATCTAGTGCAATCATCTATCAGTGTCATGAATTATTTCTTTCCCCCTTTAGTCAACACGCCGTTCATTTCGCGCAGATCGGAATGAGCAAATTCTAGTGGTGCCAAATTCCTCGCCTTAGATGCCTTGTGAGGCTTGCGAGGTTGTTTCGATTGAACACAAGTATGGCACTTAGAGTCTTTGACTAAAGTGAATTTTGGAATTAAACTTATGTTGGCTAAGCGTCTCATACAACCAAAATTCACATGACAAAGTCGCAAATGCCACACATTGGACTCATCATCATCATTACTTACATGGTTCACAACTTTGTTACACATATCATCCAAAGAAAAGCGGAACAAGCTTCCGTTGTCATAACCTTTTCCAATAAAAGTTCCATATTTAGATACGACACATTTATTTGATTCAAACATAAGTCTAAAATCATCTCTACACAGTAGAGAGCCGCTAACTAGATTCTTCTTTATTGAAGGGGCATGTTGCACGTTCTTTAGTTCCACGGACTTTCCCGAAGTAAACTTCAGATCGATCATACCAACACAATGAACAGCCACAAGCGAACCGTTTCCCAACAACAAGGAGGAACCTCTCCCGACCTGATAAGAGGAAAACAAGGAAATGTCAACACACACATGAATATTAGCACCAGTATCAACCCACCAATAGGTGAGTGACATACAGAGAGAACTGTAGGTAAAAAATTACCATACCCCGATGTTCCTCCGCCCTCGCTAATGGACATGTTTGCAGACTTTTTGTCTTTGTGCTCAAGACAATCCTTGGCCCAATGCCCAGGCTTACCACACACAAAGCAGTCGCCCTTTGCCTTTCCCTTGCCTTTCTTCTTAAAATTGGTTGTAGCATTGGGTTTGACGTCAGGTTTGACTTTCTTGTTGTTGTTGTGGGATGCATGAGGGTTCTTCTTCTGCACCAAATTGGCGCTAGAATCTCCCTCGATCTTTTTTGCCCCAGTTGTCTTTGCCCTCGCCTTCTCCTTAACACCCAAAGAGCGAATGAGGTCAGTAACACTGAACTCTTGCCTTTTGTGTTTTAGAGAAGTATCAAAGTCCGACGAAGAAAGTGGCAATTTAGCAATAATGCCTCCCGCCACAAACTTGTCCAACAACTTGCAGTTGTTGTTCTCAAGTTTCTTTACCAGCATCTAAATCTCATGAGTCTGTTCCACTACAGAACGGTCATCGACCATCTTGTAGTCATATATAGAACTGCTCTATGACATATAGCTCGCTGCAGGCGTCGGAAACTCTGAACTTGGCCTCAAGAGCATCCCACGTGTCCTTCCCTAAAGGCATGTGCATATACACATCCACAATATTGTTAGCGAGCACACTTATCAATGCTCCACAGAACAAGAATTCCGCAGCCTCGAACTTAGCCTCTTCCTCAGGAGAGAGAGGCGGTTCACTCGGTTTGCCCCGTGAAACAAAGAAACATTGCATCGCCGTCAACCACAGTAGTGCACGTGCTTTCCATCTTTTATAATTTGAACCATCGAAAGCGTGTGGTTTTAGTGATGCAGTGAAACCAACTACCGAAAAAGACCTATAAATTTTTTGGATTGTTGAAAATTTGGTCATAATTCGGCATATTTTAATCCAAAATATTAAGACAATAAACATGACATTTGCAATTTGAGTAGATCTAGTGACAGTGCTAGTTGTGTACAACATGAGCATGTTTAAGGTGAAATAAGCATCAACATTTACATACTAATGCAATGATGCCATTGCGAAGAATATTAACAAACAAACATCTAGTAGAATAGGGAGAATAGAAGTATACCCCGAGAACATCCCACCACTGGATTTTGAGGCAATATTACCTCTGTTGATGTCGTTCACCTCGTTGTCTCCAATCTTTGTTGACATGATGGTAAAGGCATCGATGCAGCAGCAGTAGTCGCAAAGAACAGGAGCAGTTGCGCTTGAAGCGCTACCCAAAAACTTGATCGCCCACCAACCCGTGGCCGCAAGTGAACAGAACTGTGGAAGGATTCTGCAGCTCAGGAACAGAGGAGGAGGAACTCGAAGTGCAAGAGTCGGGAAGAAGTATATATATGCGAGCTTCTAGTTGCTGCGGAGTATATATATGCAAGCGCGAGAGTAACGTTTGGGATAATCAACCGCGGTGTTTAATTCCGTAAATCGGTCGCTGCGGAGTATATATATGTGAGCGCGAGAGTAACGTTCGGGATCATCAACCGCGCTGCGGAGTATATATATGCGAGCGCGAGAGTAACGTTCGGGATCATCAACCGCGGTGTTTAAATTCACTGTTAATTACCGTCCGTTCATTACAACACGAGACAGAGAGCAGCAGCCTGCCTCGCACGTGCGCTTGTGTGGCTGTCCGCCTACCATCTCAACCGGTCAACAAAGACTCTCTACTAGCTCCGTATTTTAGTTAAGACCTCTTCACTTAGATTTCCAAGATGGTATTTGTCAGGGTTATGGATACCACATACCTAATAGTAGTTGACTAAATCTCGGCAGGACCCACCACATACCATGTCTTATACGGGAACTGACTTCGGATACGGAGGGAGTTCTGGATAAGGAAAGACAACCAGAGTTCTACATGGAAACGACAAGGACTACTCGGATTGTATCCATATTGGTTTCCTTAGTTCTACTTGGACAAAGGGATACCTATGGGTATAAATACAAGGTCCCCTAGGAGGAGAGGGGACACACCCACCACAATCTACGGAACAATAGATCAAGACAGAAGATCAACATACAAGCCAACATATGCCAAGACAAGACGCCGGATATCGACTTCAGGGATTAGCACGGCTAGTCCCCTACGGTGTCTCCGGATACTATCAGGAGAGACGAAAGCGCTATCTCTGATCTCGCCGAATGCGGATTCGAGGAGGAAGGCTACCCTGTCGTCGACTACGTGATGATACTTTATGCCACCATGTCGACAACAATTAGATAGGCTACCCCAAATATTGTACTAGTGTGATTATGATGAATAAGAGCAACGACTGGCTTCGGCCAACAGGATGTAGGGTTATTACCTGACAATTCAGGGGCCCGAACCTGTATAAAAATCCCTGTCTCCATCTTTTTTACCTCAGTTTCGCGTATATCCTAGTACCAACGATCCCCATACTATGCAAATACCGAAATCGCGACATCAAACGTCGACAGTGGCGCGCCAGGTAGGGGGATTTTAGTGCTTCAGGATTTCGACGAGATGGATTCTCCGACAACAAGCTACTCGACGACTTCGTACCTATTCAGATCATACAGCATTGTCAGATCTATAATTTATTATGTTTACCTAGAGCATGTTTTTTATACGATATCTATTGTCCAAGTGTCCCTGATGTTAAATCGACTACAGTTTAACGCTGGGGGCTCGCTCTATTTTCTTCCGTGTGAATCATGCGTGTTTACGGTTTACATAATCACTGATATTTAATCTGCTCGTTATATCCTGATAATACTAGAAGATCCATGCAGTTTTCTGAGTACATACTCGATATTATCTGATATATGTCTTGTCTTCTAGGAAATATTTTTCAGGAACAATTGAGCACTCGAGTAAGTTGTGGTCGAGTGCACCCCATTATCGAGAACGATCTCGACAAATGCAGAGTCCTCGCGCCCAACCTGCCGACGAAGACCGACGACCTATCTCATAGCACCGGCCATGGCTGTACTACTCGAGAAAACGTTGTTAACGGATAATTCCTCGCGAACATCGTCGGCTTGATCACCCGACATGATTGCGAACGGACATCCGGATATGCTATAAGTTGGGTATGTAAGTCATGCTGGCCACATGATATGCACATGTAATAAACCAACTTTAGCGCCCCTATAGGTGACTAGCAGACTCCTACTCCTGGTTCTCGAACCAGTAGAATGTAGTGATCTCTCTCGCCTCACTTCGACCAGCAAAGTTGACATCAGGTACACAATATCGCCAAGTGTTTTACCCAGAGATCCCTTACCACGATGACACCTAGCGTTGAAACCTATCCTACTGCCCCTTTACGTCGTCTTGACAAGGCCTCCGAGGAACCTAAGGGAACTTCGGCTGGGGACGCCCAAAGCCGATAAGGCCTTGTCGGATCCTGTAGAGACAAAAGACCATGTAAGATCTGGTCGTGTAAGAGTTCTCGCCGTGCGTATTAACCAAGCCGTGTAATCGAAAATTGGATTTTCCAACTTTACGGCTGGGGGCTAGGATCAGTGCTTGTTCAACCAAGGCAGGTCAAAGGTCCAAGAGCCTTATCTTCCGAGAAAAATTCTCCGATGACAAGGCTGGGGGCTAGGGAGAGTGTATGACTCAACGGTAAGAGAGAAGGCGCTTATATACAAAACATTGGTCTGTAAATTTAACTCATTTTGAGTTTTCCATACATATTGTAGCATATCACCCTTTGAGCGTTCGCTCGGGGGCTATTTCTATCTAATATTCTTTTCTGAGTATTGATTTCAGGAAAATTCTATTTTACTTGAAGACTTCATGTCTCTATGGTTCTACACCAAGATCGACTAAGGCGAGTACGACAAATGTTGACAAGGCTTCGTCGCAGATTCTATGCTTTCTCGATCACTCGAGAATGGATGGTGGATCTTGACAAGTAATATGGAATAAAGAGATGGTGTACCCGCCGAGATAAAATTTCTTGACTTCAATCCAAATTCTCGATTACAGCAAGACGGGAGACTTAGTCGTATGCTCTGTACTTTCTTGGTTGACGTCGGAGATTGACTCAGACAAACCATTTAGGTGCCCGCACGAGGCTGATAAAGGAAGTCTAACGTTATCTTTGAACTCACCGAGAACGGTCACGAGAACTCGATAATAGTTACTCCAAGGTCTGCGGTTGAGGATATGAATTTGTTCATTTGCATTGAAGTCGGGGGCTACTGTCAGGGTTATGGATACCACATACCTAATAGTAGTTGACTAAATCTCGGCAGGACCCACCACATACCATATCTTATACGGGAACTGACTTCGGATATGGAGGGAGTTCCGGATAAGGAAAGACAACCAGAGTTCTACATGGAAACGACAAGTACTACTCGGATTGTATCCATATTGGTTTCCCTAGTTCTACTTGGTAAAGGGGATACCTATGGGTATAAATACAAGGCCCCCTAGGAGGAGAGAGGACACACCCACCACAATCTATAGAACAATAGATTAAGACAGAAGATCAACATACAAGCCAACATACGCCAAGACAAGACGCCGGATATCGACTTCAGGGATTAGCACGGCTAGTCCCCTACGGGGTCTCCGGATACTGTCAGGAGAGACGAAGCGCTATCTCTCATCTCGCCGGATGTGGATTCGAGGAGGAAGGCTACCCTGTCGTCGACTACGTAATGATACTTCATGCCACCATGTTGACAACAGTTAGATAGGCTACCCTAAATATTGTACTGGTGTAATTATGATGAATAAGAGCAACGACCGGCTTCGGCCAACAGGATGTATGGTTATTACCTGACAATTCAGGGGCCCGAACCTGTATAAAAATCCCTGTCTCCATCTTTTTTACCTCAGTCTCGCGTATATCCTAGTACCAACGATCGCCATACTATGCAAATACCGGAATCGCGACATCCAACGTCGACAGTATTATTACCCATAGCATTTAATGTGGGCCAATGAAATTTATTACTTCCTCTGTTTCACAATGTAAGTTATTCTAGCATTTTTCACATTCATATTAATATTAACGAATCTATCATATTCATATTGATATTAATAAATCTAGATAGATCAATATGAATGTGGGAAATGCTAGAATGATTTATATTGTTAAACCGAGGGAGTAGGATTTAATTGGGCCTAGCCTATTAATCTAACAACATGTGACGTTATCTTTAACGTGTGACGTTATCTTTCGGTGAGAAAATGGAAACTTTAACGCATTAGTTAATTAATCCTCATCACATACACATGAATGCAAGAGCCAAGAAGTTCGTGGAGTCGCATCAAATCGCGATTTGCCCATGAAAGAAAACACAAAACGTGAAGCATCAGATACGTTTGCTGACGTGTGATTTTTATCCGGTTCCAAAATGGATAATTCTGTGACGACCACTGTTTTCTGTTTTCCCGTGGGTGTAAACCGGGCAGTGTTGAACTTGATTAAGCAAATGGTTAGACGAAGACGGTGACGGTTAATGTCCATTTCACCTATGATTAGTAGGAAATTAATTAATCCCAATTTTAGTCATGATGATCTCACCTGGGTGCAAGTTTTGTGGGGTTGCAGTGCACATGAGTCCCTATCAATTGTTGTTCTTTTATAATTTGGCCGGTTGTTTAACTGACCCAACACTGATGTTATATATTACAATATGGATAGTCAGTACTAGTATAGTACAACTACCTATACCTTACAAAAGATACACCAACAACGAACCATATGCAATGTGGCCTTAATAATCATGCGATGCCTTTCCCATTATCTCTGAGTTAATTACTATTAAAGAATCATCATTTTTTTATTTTTAACGTAGCGTCAGCAAACTGGAATACGGCTCATATTCCATCGCGGTGTTATTTATGTGTATATTTGCTTACATCGTAAACTATGTCCCTATTTAGATATAGGGACTAATAGTCTCCGTCATATTGGATGCTTAGACACTAATTAAAAATATTAAACGTAGACTACTGAAAAAATCCATTCTATAACCCTGGATTAATTCACGAAACGAATCTATTAAACCTAATTAATCTATAATTAACCTATATGATGCTATAATAAACATGTGCTAATTATAAATTAATTAGGCTTAAAAAATTTGTCTCGCGAATTAGCTCTCATTTATACAATTAGTTTTATTATTAGTTTACGTTTAATATTTCTAATTAGTGTCCAAATATTCGATGTGACAGAGACTAAAATTTAGTCCCAGATCCAAACACCACCCATGATTCACTTTTAGTTTCCCTCACATTGCTTTTTATGGTTGTGTTTAGTTCCCTTCAAACTTTCAAAAATTCCGTCACATCAAATGTTTGGACACATGCATGGAGTATTAAATGTGTACGAAAAAACCAATTACACAATTTACATGTAAATTGCGAGACGAATCTTTTGAGCCTAATTACGCCATGATTTAACAATGTGGTGCTACAGTAAACATTTGCTAATGATGGATTAATTAGGCTTAATAAATTCGTCTCGCAATTTACAGGCGGAATCTGTAATTTGTTTTATTATTAGTCTACATTTAATACTTTAAATATGTGTCCGTATACTTTAAAAAAAATTTGGAGAACTAAACACGGCCTATGGGCCTGTTTGGATCCGGAGGGCTATTAAATAGCCCTCCGGAATCTTGTTATTTAGGAGTATTAAACGTAGATTACTGATAAAACCCATTCCATAACCCCTAGGCTATTTTGTGAGACGAATCTAACGATGTATATTAATCTATGATTTGCTACAGTGATGCTACAGTAATCATCCGCTAATTATGGATTAATATACCTCGTTAAATTCGTCTCGCAAAATAGCCTAGAGGTTATGGAATTGGTTTTCTCAGTAATCTACGTTTAATACTCCTAAATAACAAGATTTCGGAGGGATATTTAATAGCCCGAAGGATCCAAACAAGCCCTATGTCTATGTTTGCTCAAACTGAATTGACCACGTAATCAAATGGGGTTTATATAGCAAAACGTAATTGTTCTAAAATTAATGAGAACATTGTACATAAGGATTGTTGTTGATGCAAAGTTTTCTCCAAACCGCAGATATACACTGTGTATATTGCGAGACTATCTTAACAATCAAAAGACGAAATTCAAAATGTGATCAAGATGAGCCAGTCATGTATAAAATATTGGCCATTGGATTCACATCAAGAGATGATAAGAACATGTACATAAAGAACAAAAAGCAATGGAATAATCCAGACTTAGCCATGAAAGTTGTCACGCCCGGAAATTCACTAGTAATTTCCGAACTAATTTGTGCATAAAATCCTCGTCCAGGAATCAGCCGAGGTACACAAACTAACAATTTAATATACAAATCCATCTTAATAAAATAATAACGTTACATACTTACAAAAGAAAAGAAAAACAACAGCAGCGGAATAACGGTTTAACGATGGCTTCAGCTCCACTCCCACAGGCAACTCAACTGGGGTACAAGCCAAACGTCTTCTCCTTCTGGATCCTTTTTCTTCAACTGAGGTTTGATTGATTATTGCAAGAATGAGCATATGACATACTCAACAAGCCACACAGCAAATATGCAAGTGCACAAGGATTTCAAAGGATGGCATAATATAGGGTTCATTTGCGAAAACAGCATTTAGCAAACATTTAAGAGAAGTAAAATAGTAGAGTAATTAATCAGAAATTTTAATCAACACTGAACAGCACCCCAATGCTGCACAGGCCCAACCAAACCTGAACAACCAACCCCGGCTGTACAGATCTAACTCCAAACCAGGAGCTAAGAAAATTATTACCAGTTATAGCATCAATAATTATTTGTGACAGGTGTGAGACTAATCATGAAAAACATTGCTCAACTCGCCCATAACCGCGGGCACGGCTATTCGAATAGTTTTACTCTGGCCAGAGGTGTACCACTGTACCCACAAGACACAGCCTCAACATCATGTCTACCATGCGTCGCGATACTGGAAAGTACCCGAATAGAGGCTGTGACAATACCCCCTGCACAACACAACTCACCACAGTGCACCATTCCTGGATCATAATCACCCCCTCAAAAACCAGAGGCATGGACTCCCCAGCGACCTCCACGGACTTCTCGCCGCTTCTCAGTCTGGTGCCCCGCAATGAATCATGCTATACAAAAGGTAAAGCCGTTGCCCACGCTGGCTTGTGGTTGGCACGGTTAATGTCTCACAACAGTAGCTCGTGAACCGGTTCTTAATTGCCATGAGCACGACCTTCAAAACCATGTGCTCACAACCCACCATTGTCAAGTTTTAGTTATCAATTAATTATCATAACACGATTAACCATCGTGAGCTACCATTAAATATAACCATAAGTGATAGTGTAACATTAGTTATCCCAATTATGTGATAATGTTTCTAAGCATGGCTAAGCAATTATATATATATATATATAGCATTTAGCTGAACCAAACCAATATATAAGGTCCTAGCTAATCAAATTATAACCCATAGGAAAATAAATTCATCTTCGGCCACTAATTAATTGGGAAAGGCTCACCACCCGATGACATTCGAAAATAATGCATAAGTTGAAATCAAACAATAGCCTTAAACGGGTTCAACATGCTCAAAGGATTGTTTGGGATCTGTGTGACTTGCCTTGAGCTTCCTCAAACGCTTCTAAACCTTCCTCAACGAAAAGGCTCTCCTCCGGAACGTCGGAAACTAAAGCGAAAGAACAAAATCAACAAAACAGTACAAAAACAAGCATAAACAGTACATGTGGATATTTTTAACATGTAGAATCTTGATTTTAGATGAATTTAGCAACTTGAACCACTCGAATCCGAGTTACGATGATTTAGTTATGAATTTCTGAAGATTTAATCTATTTAAAAAAACTGAAAAAGAGGAGATGATGACGTCATGATGACCTCATCAACGGCAGCCACGGCACGGGTGGCGACCTCGCCGGAGCTAGGGTGGTCGGCCGGACTTTTGGAGGACACCTACGCGAAGAGGACGACGACGCGAACTCACCGATACAAAGAACAACGACGGACGACGACGAACGACGGCCGGCGGCGAGGTTCAACGGCGGCTCGACTCCGATTGACGGCGGCGATGGTGCTCCAGTGGTCGGCGGCTTCGGGGGTCAGGCGGCCGGGCTTTTCCACCCTCCCGCGCACCTAACGGTGGTGACGGCGACCGACGGCGACGACGGAGGCGGCGGCGCGACGCGGATGGAGCTCGGCCGGCGACGATGGCGGGGTGGAGCACGTGGCGGCGGCGCTACGAGGCACGGGAGATCACGGGAGAGGGGGCAAACGAAAGAGGAGGACTAGGGGGTCCTATTTATAGCCTTGGATTGAAGAGATCGGACTCCTCTTGCAAGAAATCGGCTCGGGAAATCAAAAACTCGGTTTTGGAGATAAACTCGAAAACGAGTTCGATTCGGATAAAATACTCAACGATTAGCCCCGATTTTTAGGGGTAAAGATAGAGGATGATAAGAGGAATATTTCCCTCAACTAATTTGGAAAAAGGAGCAACGGGGAGGCGAGATTTGGAAGGAAGAGGCGGCGGCACTGTGCACGGCACGGCTGGCTCGGGCTCTGCCTGAGCTGGAAGATGAACAGTAGAGCAGGGAGGGAAAGTAGACTTTTTCGGCTGGGCTGAGAGGAGAAGAGGCGGCTCGGGTTGGGCCGGCGTGGGCTGCACAGCACGCGCGCGAGGAGGGAGAGAAGACGAAGGAATGGGCCGAAAATGGCCCAAGCTGAGGAGGAGGATTTTTATTACTTTTCCAATTAAAATAATCACTTAAATGATCTTTGAATTGTTAAAAATACTTTCAATGCTCAAATAATTTCAAGAAAAATCCTGAAAATACTTGGACACTCAAAGTACTTAACAAAATTATAATCAGACCATTTAATGATTAATTTAATATGTGGGTAATTACTGAAATGTTCTTTGTATGATTAAAATTAGGAATTGAGCTCCGAAAAATCCGAGAAAATTATAGAGAGTATAATTAACCATGAAGAATTTAATAAAAATTAAATCCATCCATGCTTTATATTTAGGAAATTTTATTTCCCACATTTAACTTCACTTGTAAATTAATGAACATTTAATATAAATTCTAATAATAATTTATTAAATACTTTATAAATCCTGAAACGAAATTCAGGAGGCGACAAAAGTCGAAGTTAAAAATGAGTATGGCCCTGTTTAGATTCCCTGGTAAAATTTTACACCCTGTCGCATCGAATGTTTGAATACATGCATGAAGTATTAAATATAGAAAAAAAAACTAATTACATAGATTGTGTGTAAATTGCGAGACGAATCTTTTAAGCCTAATTACGCCATGATTTGACAATGTTGTGTTACAGTAAACATTTGCTAATAATAGATTAATTAGGCTTAATAAATTCATCTCGCGGTTTACAGGCGGATTCTGTAATTTGTTTTGTTATTAGACTACGCTTGATACGCTTGATACTTTAAATGTGTATCCGTATATTTAATATGACACACCAACACTTTACACCCCTAGATCTAAACACAGCCAATGTTGCATTGCAATTTTTGCCTTAACTTTAAGTCCCTACATCCGTATGTCAGACATGCGTCATAGCCATGCATTATTATATCAGCAAATGCCACGATTATTTTTTTTTTCCACATGACAACCTATTCCTGCCACCAAATTGGCACGAATCTCCACGCATCTTGGGTGGACCACACGGCGACTGTTGGCGCACATTCATGTGGCTTCGAGTCGTCGGGCCAACGAAGATTTTCGCATGGCGTCGCTGTCGCTCGCATGCCAAGTCGGCTCGGGAGGCCCGCAAAGCCGCATCACGCACTGATTGCAGCTGGGCCCACCAGGTCCCCACCGCGGGCCATGGGAGAGCACGTATGTGGGCCCCACGGATCCAGCCGCAGTTGAAGCGGTGAATGGAGCCCACGACTCGAAACAATGGTCGCTGCATGCCCGTCCGAGAGCTACCTCTGGTTTTTTTTTTCCCTTTAACTTCTACTGATTTCCGTTCGTTCTAATCTTCTCATTTGTCTCCTATCTTCGGAAGGAAATCAAAGTCTTGTTAATTTCTCCGTCAAAGACAAGCCCTTCCTTGTAGTGTTGTGTCTACCGTAAGAGAGAGAGAGAGAACTGAACAAGTTTTGTTTACCTTGCATTCCAGAATTTCCACAAACTCGGATGAGCTCGAACATTCCTCGAAGGAAGCACAGACAGACAGAAGGTCGTGATCCAGGATTACCGATGATGGTAACGACTAAAAACGAGTCATTTGTCCAATGGCAACTGGGAAACGGATTAAGAGAAGGCCCACGCCGCCTCGCTGTGCAGTGGCGGCGGACGCAGTCACGCACACGACCGATGCACCGGACGGGACGCGACGCGCACGCGCAGACCCGCTACTCCTACTCCCGCACCGCACGCCCGCCGCCCGTCGGCGCCTCCACGCTAACCCGTGGCCCCAGCCGTATAATTTTTCCGCGAAACGGGAAGACGAGACCGAGCCGTCAACAAGGGCAGCCCCGTGCGCGCGCCCGCTTTAGCCGGCACGGCAGGGCCGGGCAGACGATGTGACGATGGGACGACCCGACCGGCAAGGCGGGAGGCACACGCGTCGCGCGGTTGTACGTGCGCGTGCGTGCGGTGCGGGGCGAGGCGGCGGGGCCAACGCGGTGGGACTGTGCGAGAGGCCGGGCCGACCAGCGACGTACGAGACCAGCTCCGGGTCGTGGGATCCCCGTGCTCCCGGGACCGACCGAAAGGTCTGCCCGCTTTCTCGTTGTTTTTACGCGACGGTCTCGGGGAAGAATTGAGCCGTCACCGATTTCCGGGCCTCAAAAGCGGCACCTTTATGGTCTTTTGATTTTCGGGTCGGTGGGTTGCTTGTCTACCTTTCGGAAAGGTGCGCAGCCACCGCTGCCACGGTCGGCGATCGTACTCCAGTTGTGCTCCTAAAATGACTTTTATTTCATACAACCCACACTTACACGTCGTACACGTAAACTCTCACAAATATGTTCATTAACTTTTTTAATAGATGAGGCTTAGTTTTTTTAAAAAATTATACAGTACAGCTGATACTCGCAACGAATGCACACTCAACTCTATAAACGCATGTACGCAAACCCTACTCAATGAACATCTCCAAAGACTGGGTCGGCAAATCAATCCTGGAGTTTGACGAAGTCACCATAGGCGTCTCGCTATCGACGTGTACGTCGCCTACCACTGAAAGCACAAAGCCGTTAAATCCTGAAAAATTTGCTCCCATGGAGAGTTGAACCCATGACCTAAGGTGTTACTGAGACTCTTGTAACCTTAAACTCACTCCATTCCAAAATATAAAATATACATGTTTTTTTTCGATGTTTCATAATACAAAGTGTGTATACGTAAATACAATTAACTAATCCCCCCGTTTCAGGTTATAAAATATTTGGCCAAAGTCAAAATTCTTAAGTTTGACTAAGTTTATAAACGAATATAGTAATATTTACATTACCAAATTAGTTTTATTAAATTAATAATTAAATATATTTTTCATAATAAATTTATCTTGGATAAAAAATATTACCATTTTTTCTATAAACTTGGTCAAACTTGAAGCAATTTCGTTTTGACCAAAGTCAAAACATCTTATGACCTGAAACGGAGGGAGTAGCACTCTTCACTAAATTATTATTATTTAATCCTTCACACTTAAAATCTTTCTATTGGTTACTTAAAATCTTTCTATTGGTTACATGCATTGTATTTATTACGATGGTTTAAATTATAAGATTATAAGATGATAATAATTATTACTTGTTTTTGAATGGAAGAAGTATATGATCTCATTAAAATTACACTGAAAATACACCCATGTGAATGGACGCTGGAATTCAAATCCTACTTGAGGCCTTGTTTATTTCCAAAGTTTTTTTTTTTTTTTGCCAAACTTCCAACTTTTCATCACATCAAACCTTTCATACACACATAACTTTTCAGTCACATCGTTCTAATTTCAACCAAACTTCTAAACTTCAGTGTGAACTAAAAGACAGCCTCAGTGGAGTTTGTAGCCTTCCAGGCTTGTAAACCGCAATTCTACCACCCGAACAACAAAATACTTCCTGTTGATTTTAGTCCATTCGTTTTTTAATAGACAATATCGTTGACTTTTGATGTAAAGTTTGACTATTCATTCTATTAAAAATATTATTTATTTGTTGTGACATGCTTTATTGTTAAAGAAATTTTAATATGACTTATATTTTAGCATATTTATGTTAAATTTTTGAATAAAATGAATGATTAAACGTTAATAAAAATCAACCATCTATAATAAAATGGAGGTAATATTTAATTTGTAGTGATGCACAAAGGGTTTAATTAGGATTGGGGCAAACCATTTAATGTTGTGAAACAATAATGACATGGCGTGTTAAATCTACTCTATTACTAAGGTCCATTTTTTTTAATTGACGTTTTAGATTACACTAGCCGTCAACCCATGCGTTGCACGGGTTACTTTTGTTGATATTATAAATGCCGCTTAGATTATGTATTAAATGTATTTTCTAAAATTAGTGTGGCTTAAATTTTGTAGAAAATAATATTGCGGCTTAGATTGCATTATAAGAACAATAACATTGCCGGAAGAAAAACAAAGGAATTTAGGAGAGTTTCAATTCTGTAGGAAATTTCCTATGAAAGCCTTTGAAACAAACGATTAAATCCTATCCTATCCTTTGGAATACCTAAGGATTGATTACTCCTGTAGAGATTTTTGAGAAAATTTAGTAAGAGCTCTAACCTCTTTAGAAACTTTCCTTTGAATCTGACTCTATCATCCGATTCTTGCGTTTTTCTTGCGGTCTAATCAAATGGTCATTCCTCTGTTTTTCCTATATTTTGCAATCAACTGTTTTGCAATTGCATTCTTATCACAATCCTGTGTTTTTTTATATTCCTTTAATTTTTCATTCATACGATTCAAAGGGACCCTTAGAATTAATGTTGATTAATCATATTAATCATAAACTACCAATAGATTAAATTGTCCATGATTTTTTTGGATAGCATATTTATTTAACATGGAATTTTTATGCAATCGACGGTCGAGTTGAATCTTTTTGAGCTAACCGATGGCTAATATAATCGGCTAGTATAAAAAAATGTTTGGCATCTTAATTGGAATTTCATATGAAGATGTGAACAATTTCATATTTATTAATTTTAAAATTGGAATTATTAAATCTCAAATGGTGTTTTTATTAAATTTAAATTGAAATATTTATTTGCATATTTATTTGTCTATAAAAATATAAGTGATGCTAAGACATAAATAAATATCAACATTATTTGTGAAAGGAATGTATAACTCTTCATCAATCTGTGTCATGTTGAGGGCTAATAATTTTGTTGATGTTGGGATTTATGGCATCCCAGAGTTCTATTACACTGACTTTGACTTTCCGTGTTTCCTTTCCACGGTTGATGCATGTCACATGCCACTGCAGTTATAAAAGAAAAGACTGTTAAGTTATATTTGTCAATGTAACCATGTATTAAATTGACCAAAATCTCTACTATTATAAAAATTGAAATTGAAGATATTTTCGTTAGTATTCTGGTACGTCATCCAGTTGGTTTTAAGATCGTTTGCTTTTAGAAATACAGTTCCATGTTTAAGTTAGATTTTAAGCTCGTTTGCTTTTGAAAATACAAAAAGAGTAGTATAAGAAATCTCTTTTTTAAAAAAAACTCTGCATGCTAACTTGAGATAAAGTCGGACTCCTAATGCAGCTCATGATTTTTTTAAAAAAAATCCAAGCGAATTCCCACATAGAATTTTACCCTAACTAAACCGTATAACAATAATAAGATTAAAATAGAATTAACCCATTGCAATGCACGGGCATTTTTCTAGTCTAAACAAATTAAAAGAACATCAACAGTAATCTATACGACATGACACATGGAAAACTACATATTAGTTCATATAGTGTATTTGGAAAACATAGATCAGTCTATGTTATCTACACAAAATCATCATTAGACAATCTTTTTTTACTCTGGGGGTTTTGCCGTTCAATAAGCACATTCAATATGCAAAAAATCAGCTAGTATTTCTACTGTGTACGTGTAGACCGGACATATAGACATAACATTTGAAAATTAAATTAAATATTTAGTTCATAGGTTGTCTTCAGAAAAAATATAGATCATGAATCAAAATTAAAAAACAGAACCTGCTAGGTCGATAGAATATTAAATTGCACATTCTATGGGCAAAGGATCAACAAACAATTCATTAATTATTTCAACAAAATCATAAATCGATTGTGCCTTAATTTGATTACAAAATTCACATCAGACTTGTGGGGTTGCACTCGTTGGGATGGGCCTTTACATGCACACCTTGTGGTAGCGGAGCATGCAATTGGCGAGGATAGTCCGGCACCACTTACCTTGCTCTGCATCTGATCTAGTGGGAGGAAACCAAATTGAGCTGCAGCTTAAGATCAGAGTAAGAAATCTACATGCCTCTATTACAGATGCCATAATAGAGAGGTGCAAGCGAACCTTTCTTGTGAATCATGTTGATACGTATCTGAGTTCAGATGAGTCCTGATCGGTGTCATCTCCGACGGAAAATTAATCTTGATAGCGAAAAAATCTCGATGGCAGATTCCATCTCGTTCTTGCTTGCTCCCATGTGTTCCAATGATCCCATCTGATCTAATCAATTAATTCGCTTAGAGATAAACCATCGATTGTGTGCTTGGAGATAGACCGATGGTTGTTCGATGGTTGTTTAATTTCCCCTGAGTGCTGCAGTTAGTAAACATTGAAAAGGGCCCACATAGTTAAAGAGGCTTTTCAGTTTGGCCCAGGACCCACGACGTGAAATCCTTTTATCACGTTGAAATTGTTTTAATCTACGGTTCTAATTATACAACTAATCTAATAGACGGCTAGATCTTTCTAATTAACATGAGAGCTCCTAAAAAGTGCCCAATTAGTATAGGTATAGATTCTCTCTTAGATATGTGTCTCATCATACTTTTTCTAATTTTTATATTTATAGAACTTATTTCTTCTTATTGATTTGATCGAATTTCGTTTTCCTATTGATGCTCATCAGAGCAAGTTTAATAGAATTAACCACTAATTGTAAGCTCATAAAACATAAAAGGTAGTATTTGAGATAATATGTATAATAAATTAACTATAAAATTGTTTTCATTTTTGTCTGCTCTCTCTTTTTCCTTAGAGCACATGGAAAATTAGCCTTTGCATAAACGGACGAGGCAACATTTCTCTCTTTTCACCGTATACGCATATAGCTTGCTATCATAGTTCTCCTAAACACCGGCAGAACTGATTGATCCATCGCATTAACAATGCATAAATTAAATGTAATCAACCAGTTCATTTTTACTACCTCAGTTCTAAATTAGATATCGTTTTAACATTTTTGATTGTAACGTTTGACAATTCATCTTATTTAAAAAAATAGTGTAAATATAAAAAAATATAAGTCATACTCAAATTACTTTCACAGTAAAGCAAGTCACAAACAAAATAAATAATAATTTTATAATATTTTTAAATATGATGAATAATTAAACTAAAAAAACTCAAAACTATAAGTAATTTAGGACAGAGCGAGCAGCTGGTTCCCACCATCATTAACCGTCTGCTAGCCCCACGTGTAACGAATTCCTAACTAGTGGCAATAGTGAACAAGGCCACCTTTATTTTGTCCGTCAATGAGGGAGACAATACCTGACCATCTGAGTCCTGCACGCCTCGTGATGCTTAATTTAGTGAGTGACAGTAACCAACTAAACGAACGAACATGCTCGCATTTTGTGCCCCATCATGCATGCTAGTACTCCTATATGCGCTGCCAAGTTGTGCTTTATCGACATTCTCGCAAACTTTGTAGTGATCATCTTTTTTGGAGCATCGTCTACTTCCCCTTTGCCTTTACACACTTGCAAATGCTCATCTATCGGCCGCATATGTTGTGTTCCCCATCATTTCGGATCTTTGTGTCCTACTTTACCAAGGAAAGAAGAGCAAATTGAGGAATTAATTCTTTCTTAGGCGGCGGCTTAATTTGTTGCCCAACTGCTGAGTCATGGATAAAGATAAAAGATGCTACCTTATTCGTATGAAATGTCTAAGCTCATGTATAACGAAGATCACTGCAACATGTGATCTCATCGTGCCATGTAGCATAAGATCATATAAATGTCACATCTCTCGTAATGAAAATCGCTTCAAATATATTTTACCTTTTAGTCCCCAATTACTTATGTGCCAGCCCCTGAAATATTTCTTATTATCAATTCAATTGTAACTTTATATTAAGACCTTGCAACAACAAAAAAAAATAATAAAGAAGAACATATGTGTCCCTAACAACCACATGGACCCACTGCCAACCTCTGCCTCCATGTATTTTTCCTTCTCAATGACGCAACAACCACGCCGACCAATGACTCCTCCCGTCCCTGCATCTTCCCCTCCTCCCTCACCTTGTCCACCCAACACCATCCTCCTTTTCCAGCATTGGCATCTCACCCTCTCCCCCTTCTTCCCCGGTGCCAGCGCCGTCTCTCTTCTCTCCGGCCGACGATCTCCTTCCTCCTCCATCAAATCACAATGAACTAGCGCCACTGCTGATGGCAAAGATTGAGGGGACAATGAGAACAACGGGCAGCGCCGGCTGGCGACAGGATATTGAGGCCGCACAAGATCGATGCAGTGTCGAGCTGGACGGCTAGTCAATAGTGTTGGTCGAGGTCGCCGCCAACAGAGAGCTCAACGTCGACGTAGGGCGGGCGACAAGCTCGATGGCTTCTTGTGGGACGTCCGTGGCAACGGCGATACGACGAAGGTGGCAGTGGATGACAGCGACAATGGGGAGTCTCTTCCTGGCGATGACTACGTCTTCAAGCCCCTTCCATACTCCTCTCTATGCATGGACCGCCTCCAATCCTCTCATCTCTTTAATTTTTCCCCAAACCACCAGTGCTTATGCAGGTCACACTGACATGTTTGCCATGCCTTTTCATTTTTTTAGCTTGAATCCAACGCAGAGGTTTGAGATCACTTTCCACGGTGGTGAATTGGACTTGACCTAAGTATATGATCTTACTATATTATTCTTTTTTGACAAGAGGGAAAAAAAAGAGATCATAAAATGAATGACAAGCTGACCGGTGTGCTCTGCCAACATTTTAATTAACTGCACCACCACTTTTATGGTTTATTGTGTGTTGTACCCATAGTAAGTACCTTTATTACGTGGTGCTCCTTCCCACCATGTAATGGCCCTTGGTGAATTTTTTTGTCACATGTAATACCATCTCGCATACTAATTGATTATATCAATGTTGTCATAAGTGTCTTACTCTTAGTTTCAATAACCCTTTTTACCCGCGATGTCTATCTTTGTATTATCTTTAGAGTTACCTCGTAACCATTAGTTTGTGTCTTGCCGCTGAAAGAATTGTTTTTTAAAGACCCTAACTATTACTCCCTCCGTTTTAGACCATAAGTCGTTTTGATTTTGATCAAAGGCAAACTGTTTCAAATTCGACCAAGTTTATAGAAAAAGGTAGTAATTCAACCCAAGACAAATATATTATGAAAATATTTTTTAATCATCGATTTTTGGTGGTGTAAATATTATTATATTTATCTACAAACTTAGTCAAACGTGAAGTAATTTGATTTTGATCAAAATCAAAACGACGTATAATCTGAAACGAAAGAAGTATAATATATTAGAAACAGAGTATATAAACTACGAAATATAATCCTTGATACATTATCTTGAAGAATATTACTTATAGGCGACCAATAGAAAATTATTCTTTAGAGTTAACTAACCTAGAATCAGTTTTCCTTACGACTTGCCACACTCATGGCCTTTGATCTACGGGGGGCACTCATGACTCATGCCCTATTGAGGGCATGGAGATTGAATAGCCTCAGGAGGATACTTCGTGGCCTGAGCTAGAGCCTAGAGGGGCATATTTGACGTGGCCTAGTGAAGTTACTTACCGCGTCGTCGTGTTGTAAATAGCCTAACAAAGCACATGCTCTTGCACAACGTAAACTAGTTCATCCGGTATAAAGCTATATATTCAAGCTTGACACACTTGGCAAGATTTGATCAATCAGACCAAATCTTTGAGTGAGGATGACGTGGCAAATTGCTACGAGAGAATAAGAGAATAGTACGTGCGGGAGAACTGAATATGCCATATGGCGATGAGAGCCCAGATACGAATTGCTCAGCATCAGGTGCTTCGTTTGTAAGAGTTGGATTCTTCCTGCTAGTATTATATCAAGCTAGCTAGCGACGTGCCGAAAACTAGTTAAAAAAGATGGCTGAGGAATATATTATCGTATGGAATCAAAATCTTTTGCCGAACGAAAAAGGGCGCACCACTGGATGAGCTTAGTGGAAAATCCATTCTCAATAAATAAAGAGAGAATCGAAGAAGATTACTTCTACAACAGTGAAATGTTTCATACGTGCAGTGCACTCACTTAAAATAGGACGATGACTCGTTTGTGATTTTATTGGGAGAATAGCTACTTTAGTCCCTAAAGTTTCTCTGTAGGATCAGTTTAGTCCCTAACCTTTTAAATGCTCCAAAGAAATCCTTATCCTTTGTCATAAAGCCTAGAATAGTCCTTGAGTCCACCAAAATCATCATATGGATATGCAATGTCATCATTCATGCAAAATCTATGATGAACTGTCCAATTTACCCTTACATATAATCATATATTATAGAAAAATAAATCTAATGGTGAATTAGACATAACCATAGGAAAAAAATACTTCTTTTTTCACCCTTTTGAGGTATATTTTTGCTCTTACATATACCATATATATATTTTTAAAATTTTTCCTTTTGTTTTTTATTTTCTTATGCGTAAGGGTAAATTGGACAAATCATATAGATTTTGCATAGGAAGGTGACATGGCATATTCATGTGGCGATTTTAGTGAGACAAAGCACTATATTAGTCCATATGATAAATTTAAAGGACTTGTTTGAACAATATCAAAGATTAAGGACTAAAATGACCCAGGAGCGAAACTTTAGGGACCATATTAGATATTCTCCCGATTTTATTTGTCTTAGTTATTGACGATCAAAGGCTGAAAGAGTGTATCTCTCTTGTTTGGGTTAATCATTCTTTTTTTTTCTTGTAAGCATGATTTTGTTAACTACTCTATGGCATGGCAATTAATTAAAAAAGAGAATCACATTATCTCGTCGCATTATCAATCACGATCTTGATCACTGTGAAATATTTTTTCCCCTGACCCGTGGATTTTTTTTTACTTTTTAGCCAATATTTTTTTTGGTTTTTGGTTCAGTAGTAATTTTATTTGCTGCAATTTTTTAGTGGGCTAAGAACACATACTCCGGGTTTGCATGTGTAGTGATGCACATGTTTTTAATCTCAGCTAGCCCGAAATCAGGAACATTATGAAATTTTAACACGTTGTCATTGTCTCTTGTGTTATTGCTGAAGAATCTTGGTTATAATCCAATTTCCTCAAATTTTTGTATTTGATTAGCCATGTTTGGTAATTTACTCATACTTCAACGTGTTGAACCTGATTTGCATGAACCAAATTTACAGAGTAGTAGTCATTATTCACCTGAAAAAGAAACAACAGCATGTAGTTTTCTCTCACGTTTTTCTCAGTGGCTTCTATTCTTTTTTTTTTCCCATCAAACGGCCCCTTTGATTAGACCGAAAGCATCTTCTTTTGACAGTCAAAAAAGAGTGTAAAAAGCATTAAAATGATCTTTTTTTTAAAAGTAGAACGAGTTAGTAAAATAGAAAAGGAGAAAAAAAAGGAAAAAAAACACCACCCTAGCTTAATAACGACCGGACGCACCCCCCAACGATCACATACGAGGCGACTTTCCCACCGACACGTGGGCCCCCACACACGTGACGTGGACGTGTCAGGTCACCCGCCCCCTGGTTTTTAGTCTGGCCCCCTTTTCTCTGGGTGGGTCGCATCTTTTACGGAGTCGGGAGAATTTTTTTTCAATCTTTTTTATTTATGGTTTCTTGGAGCCAATGGAGGTCTATATAAAGCGCTAGGCGAGGACGCCGACGCCGAGGCGTTCCTGTTCCGTTCTTTTCCTCTTTCTCTCGTCTCGCGTTGTAGCCGCCAAATCGCAGCGACAGCAAGAAGAAGCAACCCGGGACCACGCACTCCGCCATCGTCGCACCATCCTCCTCGTCGGCCGTTGACGTCTCCGATTCCAACTCGGGATCGTCCGCAATGGTGAGGGAGCAATCGCTGGTCGATCGATTGGCGAATGAATTATGCGTGAGTTGGTGCTGGGCCGCGTGGTTGTGGTTGTTTTGTCGGTTGGGGTGTTGATTCTGTTTGTTTTGGGGGTGGTGGTTGGTTGGCGCGCGATGCAGGCGAAGAAGCAGCGGAGGGAGGCGGCCGCGAGGCGGCGGCGGGAGCAGCAGCAGCAGGGGCGGGAGCAGCGGCACCACCACCACCACCGGCGGCGGCCGCTCCTGCTGCAGCCGCGGGACGAGCGGTGCGTGTCCTGCACCACGTTCAACATCCTCGCCCCGATCTACAAGCGCATGGACTCCGAGGTGAGCTGGATCTCTGCCCCTTTCCGCTGGATCAGTATACTGAATTGAATTCAGCCTCAACTTGGGGGACCTGTTGGATTGGTGAAACTGATGGTGGTGGTGTTTGCATTGGGGGCAGAATTGCAGGGAGAGCCAGTACAGGGCCTACTGGTTCAGCAGGAACGAGAAGATCATCGACCGCCTTCTCGCTGATTGCTCCTCCATCATTTGCCTGCAGGTGAGGGGAACTAACCAATTTCTTCTGCAATTTGGCTAATTGGGATAATGGGATGTGCCCACGACGAAAAAAAATACATGGATGTGAATGTTTTGACTTTGCTTGCTACAGGAGGTGTGGCTGGGAAACGATGAGCTGGTCGACATGTATGAGAAGCGGCTGGGGGACGCGAATTACAGTCTGTTCAAGCTCGCGCGCACCAACAATCGTGGAGACGGTGAGTTCCTTTTCCCATTTCATCTTGGGAGAATGAGGTGGGGAGAAAAGATCTTGCTGTGTATGGACCATATTTAGGGGAAATGTGTGTTGTTGTCGTCCTGCCATTGTCTATCTGGGCTTCTCCGTTCAAATGGTTGTTGTGAGGTGGATATCAATATAAATAATCTCCATGTTCTGTGCCATAGGAAAACCAATCTGAACCAGAACATAACATAGGCTACAAATTAATTAAGGCAAAATTGGTTATATAGCATCAAAAGTTCACGTTTTTGGTTTTATAGCACTGAAAGTTACCGGTTCACTTTAATAGCACCCAAATTTCACCCTGTTCCCATTTTTAGCACTTCCGTCAATTTTTCCGTCCGTCTTGATCGTTATTGATCCAGCCACACACACGATATGACATTTCTACCCCTCATTGACATGCATTATACTTGTACTTGTGAGGGGTAGAAACGTCATATCGTGTGTGTGGCTGGATCAATAACGATCAAGACGGACGGAAAACGATCGAGAATTGACGGAAGTGTTAAAAATGGAAACATGGTGAACTTTGGGTGCTATTAAAGTGAACCGGTAACTTTCGGTGCTATAAAACCAAAAACGTGAACTTTCGATGCTATATAACCAATTTTGCCAATTAATTAAGGGTTGTCTGTATGAACAAAGGCCTACTCCAAATCGGCTTTTGTGCCTGTCCCTTTCAGTTCTTGTCATCATAACCTAAAGTGCATCCATGTCGACGTTGATTATTTCTTGTGCTGAATGCCTTTGATGTTGATGTCTGATTATTATCATTACGTTGTGATGAATATTTTTTTTCTTTCTTTCCTGGACTTCACAATGATATATGTAAAAATTGCTGATAATCATCATGTCCAATGCACGTGACGTTGATGCATCTAATAGTTGTCATAGGCACATTAAACACCATTGGACTTTTTTTTTTCCTTATATTATTTGTGCAAGCACATAGGAAAATTTCAGTTGGTAACCTTGTTTTCAATATTGCTCGGAACTCTTAAATTTTTTGACATGATCCTTCTCTTTAACTTTCCTCTGATAATGCCTTTTCCTGCTCAGGTCTTCTGACTGCTGTAAACAAGAACTACTTCCATGTCTTGAACTACCGGGAGCTTCTCTTCAATGATTTTGGAGATAGAGTTGCACAGCTGTTGCATGTCGAATCAGCCATGCCTTTCTGGCAGAACCGAAGCAGCAGTTGCATCCAGCAGCAGAGCCTCATTGTGAACACCCATTTGCTGTTCCCTCATGACCACAGCCTTTCAATAGTTCGGCTGAAGCAGGTTTGAATCATGCTAGTTTTGCAAATGAGCACTACTCTCCCAATGTATCGATCGGGTTCTAACAACTGAAAAATTCTGCGGATGGTAGGTCTATAAGATCCTTCAGTACATAGAAGCTTATCAGGAAGAACATAAACTTGGTCCAATGCCAATCATCCTATGTGGGTGAGTATGCAGTATACACATTGATTTATGACAGCCTATATGGTTAGCCATAGAATTGGATAGTAACATTTGGTCATGACGTATCTGTTATAGTGACTGGAATGGAAGTAAACGTGGGCAAGTTTACAAGTTCCTCCGATCACAGGGCTTTGTTTCGTCATATGACACTGCTCATCAGTACAGTGATAGCGAAGAAGATGCCCACAAGGTAACTAGAAAATTATCTTATATTTTCATCAAATGTTAGTTACCCAGCAATAAATATATGTGTTGATGATTGTGTTGGATCCTAATTTTTTCCATTTTCACCTCCATGACCGTAGTGGGTGAGTCATCGGAACCATAGAGGAAACATCTGTGGTGTTGATTTCATTTGGCTTCTAAATCCAAATAAGTCGAGGAAGCCCCTGAAAACTAGCTGGAATGAAGCTGTCTTTGGTATCATCAAGGTAAGCAACATGATCACCACTGCTTCGTTAAAAAAATATGCATGTTACTTCTAATAAATAATAGAAGTTGACCTTGATGAACATGCCAGACCATTAAGAATACAGAGTCCGGTGATCTCTTATTTAATTATCCCCGTGATCTAAGAAATACCTTTTTTTATCCCAGTATCTTCTCCTCCAAGTAGCGTCCCTTTCAGAGGAGAATGCATTTGCACTCCTCAAGGCTGACAGTCCTGATGATCAGATCACATATTCAAGCTTCTGCCAGGCACTTTGTCAGGTATTGACTATTATAATATATGGCTATGTACGTAACTGAAAAACTTCCAGACAGGATAAGTGCTGATCTTACTGTGAATGCAGTTAGGAATGGTCCATCCTGATCGCCTAAACTCTGAAGAAATTAAAGATCTGTGGAGTGAAGCTGACCATGACGGGGATGATATTGTTGGCTACAAAGAATTTCAGGTAATTCCTTGTGTAATATTTTGCTGGAGATTCTGCCTTGAACTGAACAATAATATGGTGCCCATAATTAGATAAGAAAGGAGGTCAACAAGATCTAAGGACAGGTGGAACATAGGAAATGTAAATCAATTAATAACTCATAGGAGTATATGCTGCGCAACTAAAACAGGAAGTTAACCATTAATAATAAGATCGATAAAGGCCAGATGAAGATAGTCATGGTTATATCCGAGATAGTTGTGTCCTCATCAGTGAAGGACTAATAAAAATTTTAATTCAAGATGACATAAATGGCAACAGTTTTTAGGAGTTTCTTCATCGGTAAATTATTGTGCTTACTTTACTTGAGCATTTGTCCTTCTTTCTTCAGCAAAACTTCTCATTACCAGAGAGAGGTACCAGGTGAAAATTACTCTTATTTGCTAGAGTTCCATGTGAGAATGTAGCTTTAGTCCATGATCAAGTCTGAATAACTCAAAACATCGAAGCCATGGATTTCCACCTAGCTGATCTGTAATGTTTCAGAGGTTACTTCGGAAACTTACATTTAACAATGTCTCTTGAACTCTGTAGCGGTGCATCTGGAGCCCTACATGCTGCAGCCAAGAGGAGGAGGATGATACCGAAATCGACATCTCTGATGGAAGCCTTGTCACGTTTGAGGCGAACGATGAAGCCTTTGGCTTTACTGTGAAGGAAGCTGTTCTCTTCCCCCCAGAAGTTGAGAAGGGCATGTGGCCTGAGAACTATAGCCTTTCAGATCATGCTCCCCTTACTGTGGTATTCTCCCCTGTAAGAATGCCTTGTTCTCCACGCACCCCTCGAACCCCCTAGCCATCAATTGTCAATACTTGCGTGCATACAGGAAAAAAGAAGAAGCCTTGTACAGCATTAGGGTATACTTTCAGAAATAGTGAGATATACAGCAGATCCAGAGTTTAGGTACAAAATGGAGTAACATAGGGCGACTGAATAGTTTTCTTTCCTTTTTTTTGTTTATTCGTTCGCCTTGAGTTGCTGTCTGTTGTATGTATCTAAACATGGTTCCATGTTCATAAATGTAAATTTTGCTCTGTTTTTGTATGTATATGATTAATTACATTATGTCATCTGACTTGTGAGGCCATTTTCGTATTACATTGAGTTGCATAATGATCTACACTACTCAAATACTGACACCAGTTCTTGGAATTCTCTTGTGTGATGCACATTATGAACACTCTTCTGGACGAAGTGATCGCCGCATGCCAAACCTAGAGGCCCGGTTAAGCAATGTACGATCACTTTTTTTTCTCGAGAATGGCCAAAGGAAGTTGACATTTCGTCCTATTTTTATATGCTTTTGTTTCATACTATAATGGCAACATATTTCAAAAAATGATACGAACCTAAATATTGCATCATTTGTCTTGCTCGCTGTATGTGCTTGATGGACCTGTTGCGTGTGACAAAAGAATTAGGACAGCAAGAAGATAACTTCCCTGTCTTCTCAAAAGCCTGTAAGAGTAAGCGTGCTTATCCTATAAAGTTACAACCCACTAAATTCTAAATTCTAAAGTTTAACATGTAAATGTGTCACATCATTATACACTAACAATTATTTCATTTAAATATCACGCAAACATGCTATATTATCTATAATTTTATAATTTATTAATTTTAGAGCTTTTAAAATACAAATATGTTAAATCAATATCTCACATAGTATTTCAATGTATCTCTTTATCATTTGATGAGGACATCACTTTATGAGATCCACACATAACTTCACGCGTTTCAATGGCAATTCCAATTCCAAGTCTAGTTCGGCCTCAGGGGAACACTAAATTCAAACGGACCTAGCACCTTCATGCCAACTCTGATTTGAGTGATCTTGTACTTGATGGAAAGCTTATTCCGTCATCTTTCAAACGCATTTGGTCTCATATCCAAATTCATTTCGAGTCAACGAAAATTGTCAAAAATAGACAGTGCTGTTGTTGAAATCGAACTTGGGCCTTTGGCCTTATAATAGACTAGGCCCATCTCAGAAGTGACTCTCCACCTCCACGAATTACTCCCTCCTTTCATAATATAAGACTTTCTAGCAATACCCACATTCATATAGATGTTAATGAATCCAGAATATATGTGTCTAGACTCATTAACATCTATATGAATGTGGGAAATGCTAGAAAGTCTTCTATTATGAAATGGAGGGAGTAGCACTTAACCCTAGCTCTATTTTCCTCTATAAATATCTATGTACACCTTCTAGAACATTAGGTTTTGTTGAGATGAATTTTGCCAAGTGCCATTTACCTTGTCTCTAGTTCTCACTTGATTAGTCGACGACTATAGCTTCGGAGCCCCCAATAGTTGGTGTGTTGATTTGCCGGATCGATTAGATCTACCACTTTAATCGCAATTATTTCTTTGTGCTTAATAACCTATTCACAATATTTAGATTGTATCTTATCTTGTTCTTGCAGTGTTCTTGTTTGCATCATTTATCACATTATTATTATTATTATTATTATTATTATTATTATTATTAATGAGTAGTGTGGGACTAATCATGAAAAACATTGTTAGATCCGCCCATAACCGCAGGTATGGTTATTCGAATAGTTTTACTCTGGCCAGGATGTACCACTGTATCCACAAAACAACCCCCCAACACGTTGCCATGCGCCTCAATACCACCACGGTACCTTGGAAAGGAGCTGTGACAATACCCTCTACATACACAACTCACCACCGTTCACCTTTCATGGATCATAATCACCCCCTTTAGCCAAGGTATGGACTCCCCAGCGATCCCCGTGGGCTTATCTCCGCCACTTCACAGTCTGGTGCCCCGCAATGAATCATACTATACAAAAGGTAAAGCCGCTGCGCATTCTAGCTTGTGGTTGTTACGGTTAATGTTTCACAACAGTAGCTCGTGAACCGGTCCTTAATTGTCATGAGCACGACCATAAAAACCGTGTGCTCACAACCCACCATTATCCATCATTAGGTAATAGTGAAGCTTTAGTTATCCCAATAGTGTGCTAATGTTTCTAAGTATAGCTAAGCAATTACATCTAATATCTAGTTGAACCAATATATAAGGCTCAAGCTAGTCAAATTATAACCCATAGGAAAATAAAGTTATCTTCAGCCATAATATGGGAAAAATGCTCACACTACCTAATGACATTCAAAAATAAATGCATATTTGAATGAAATAGAGAATTTAAATATAGGTTCAACATGCTCAAAGGATGGTGTTTAGGATCTGTGTGACTTGCCTTGCAATAATCGGTCTTCAATTAATCTTTTGGAACACTTCCGACACACTCACGAACCTTCGAAACGACGGAAACGACAAACTAAACGCAAAACGAGGAAAAACACTAATAAAAAAACAAATAAACAATACATTAAAAATGTAAAAAAACATGTAGATTATGATTTTAGATGAATTATGAGACTTGAACGGCCTCATTCCGACTTCATATGATTTAGTTATGAATTTTACAAGTTTTAATCCAATTAAAACCTATTTAAAAGGATTAAATAAATTTATAACACAATTTATAGATAATTTTATTATATAGATCTTTATTTTATACAACTTTTGTAACTTGAACCGCATTAATCTAGGTTACGATGATTTAATTATGAATTTTCTAAGGTTAAATAACTTTTAACCATTAACAGGGATTATATTTTTTTATCATAATAGGGATTATATTAGAATTATGACGCAATAAAGAATTATTTTAAAAAGTAAAAGATAATTATTTCGTCATTGAGGATCGGTCCACCGTAAACCGGGTTCACAGAAGCGATCCACGGAACATATGGTCGATATCTGTTAGACCTAATATTGACCGGATCGGATGGCCGAGATCGATTCGATCTACCACGTGGCGGTGGTTGACAGGATGCTGACATCAGCAATGACATCACCACTGGCGGCGGCTCGGGACCTTATGGTCTCTGGCGATCTAGGGCACGGCGGTGCTATCCGAGGGCACCATCGCAACGATCGTGACGAGGGGAACTCACCGGTGCACGACACGACGACGGATGGCGATAGTGGTGAGGTTTAAGCAGCGGCGCGACTCGGGTTGATGGCAGCGGCGGCGCTCCAGTGAGGAGCGGCGGCGGCCTCCATGCGAACCCAACAGTGGCGACTACGACCGAAGGCGGTGGCTACAACGGCGGCAATGCACTAGGGCAGAGGTGGCGACGGTGCTACGGGCGGCGGCAGCGACCGAGACTTGAGGGGAAAGGTAGAGGATGGCTAGGGGATGCTTTATATAGGCACGGGAGGGAGAGATTGATCTCACAACGAGAGGAATCGACACTGGAAAATCTAGGGTTTAGTTTGGAGACATAAACTCAAATCGAGCTCAATTAGGATAAACTACTTGGAATTGGCTCGATTCTTGAGGGAAAAGATAGAGGTGGATAAGAGGATGATTTCCCCTCATCCAATCAGACACGGGGGCGAACGGTGGCGGTGGATTCAGCAGGGAGGCAGCGGCGATCAGGCTCGGCCAGCGGCTGGAGATAGGAGAAGAGCCGACATGTGGGGCCCACATGTCGGCGAGAGAGGGAGAGAAGAGAGGGGCGGCAAGGCTGGGCCGTGCAGCACACGAGAGGGAAGAGTTGGGCCGAGAATCGGCCCAACGGCTTAGAAGTGGGTTTTAAAACCTTTTTAATAAAAATACTATTTCCTTTATTAAAAATACTTCCCTTGCTCAAATAATTCCTAGAAAAAATCCAGGAAGTAAATAAACAAGCAAAGTATTTAAAAAAATTATAAATAGATAATTTATTGATTAAATAATTACTAAAATATTCTTAATATTATTAAAATTATTAATTGAGCTCTGAAAAAATCCGAAAAAATTCCAGAGAGTATAATTAATCATGGAGAATTTAATAGAAATTAAATCTAGCCATGCTCTGTATTTAGGAAATTATATTTCCCATATTAAACTTCACTTGTATTCTAGTGAGCATTTAATATATTCTAAGAATAATTTATAAAAAAAATATTAATCCTGAAACGAAAATCAGGATGTGACAATACTTTACTTGTTCTATAACAATATTTCTTTCCAATTTTGCAACCGTTAGGTAGGGACAACTTTTGTTCTATTGGTATGTGTATAACTTCTGTTCTGTAACTATTGTTCTAATATGAATTCTATTGCTATGTGACTAACCGTAAGGCACACAAGTAGCAATTGACACATGCAACAAACATGAAAAGCAAAAAAAAAGTGCTCATATTTCCACAACAATATCATTTAAGAATCATTAAACACCAATATGGGATTTTATGTAATGGTGCAGAAAGTGGCATATTTCTACGAAGCACAGCAGAAACATTCTCATTATAATGGTGTGACATCCTGACCCAATTGGGATTTGGCTTGTGTGGCCCATGTGAGCTGTGTGCGTATGTTTAGTACCACCTTGCTAGTTTAGCATGAGTGGAACCAACTTATAAGGCCTCTACCCTCTAACCATGCCACTCCCGGGTTAACCCTTTTACACAAAGCGATGATGAAAGTGTAAGTACGGTGGTGTGTGCAAGTGGGTCCGCCCATCAGTTGGGCTGGCTACGCAGTTCTAGAGGGAGGGCTGTTACAAATGGTATCAGAACCGTCCCTCGCGGTTACGCATACGGGTCAGTGTGGGGGCATATGGCGCATGGCGCATGTGGGCTCTGTGTGAGGCACATGGCATGGCATAAGAGCCGACCCTCGCGGTTACGCGTACGGGTCAGTGTGCTGGCATATGGCACATGGCGCATGTGGGTTTTGTGTGAGGCACAGCATTGGACGTACGGACGTGCGCTAAGAGGGGGCGTGTTCCTGGACGTTTTCCTGTGTGGCTGAGTAAGTTGGACTGACGGGGATGTCGGGTCCTTGGGGGGGGGGGGGGTGTATGTGACATCCTGGCCCAATTGGGATTTGGCCTGTGTGCGCATGTTTAGTACCACCTTGCTAGTTTAACACGAGTGGAACCAACTTATAAGGTCTCTACCCTCCAACCATGCCACTCACGGGTTAACCCTATTACACGAAGCGAGGACGAAAGTGTAAGTAGGGTGGTGTGTGTAAGTGGGCCCGCCCGTCGGTTGGGCTAGCTACGCGATTTTGGAGGGAGGGCTGTTACAAATGGATTTTGAAAGGATAATCTTGTCTTTGGTATATTTGCAGTAGAATATATAAGAGTTAATCCCTTGTGTACCCATGAAAACTTGCCCAATCTCTTCTATACCTCCCAATTTTACTCGATCCCCTCTGTACCCCTGTTTTTTCGCTTTGATCCCTTCCATGCCCCTCCCGTTAGGTTTTCTTCATTTTGCAGTTATGTGTGGTTGCAAATGTCCATAATGCCCTTGTAGATGGAGGAGCAACAACAGGTAGATTGGTAAAGAATTGGAAAATGTTGACCGCATAGTATGTGTATTTTATGAGACTAATAATGAGTTAAAAAATTTTATTGTGGTATTGGAAAAAAATGCAATACATCGAACGATTTGTTTGAAAAAATAATAGGGTTGGAAAATCAAAGTGTCATCAGTTTGCTCTGTATAAAAAAAATTGGTACACTCAACGGGAAGTGGAACTTGTGGATAAAGGAGAAAATCCATTGTGAAACATTTCGAGCATCCATTCAAAAATATTAGGACCATTAATAGTAGGAAGGAAATGAAAAGAGTATCTATATAGAAATTTGTGAAACAAAATATAATCTGGATCAATAAGAGCATCAAGAGCATCATGGATCATCAATCAAAATAGTAGCAACCATACAAAGCACTTCATATCAATTTTATTTTCATCATCCATACAGAGCACTTCATATCAATTTCATTTTCATCATCCATACAAAATAGTTCATATCATGCACATACCACAATTTCATTTCCATACCCAATAGTGCAGGAACCAAACCAACTTTCCACTACATACACAAATGTTGCAAATGACAGATCAAATTAACTGGGCAGTACATCATGAGCATAATGACATAAGGTCCATAATAGTACATCATTGGACCATGAGGAAGCAATCCTTACAATAGCAAAATATGTCAATTTAGCTATGACTACAACACTTTGTAGGCATCACAACAGCAAACAACAACAAAATCCATTAGGCTCCACATGATAAATTGCTAGTACCAAATAAAACCTAATCAATTAGCCATATATATAATTTAGTCCATAAGCTTTCTTTTGCTCCTAGTGCCCATTGCAGGGCTCTTAATTTTGCTCCTTGTGCCCATAGCTAGGTTGTTAAGAGCAGCAGAACATGGTGAGTTTCCCTTTGTCTTGCTCTTGGCCTTTTTGAGTGCAACTGGAGGTGTTTGCTCTCCAAGACATGGAAGGGCTACAATCATGTTGGATGGCTCAGGTTGGTTTGATCCAGTAAGCGATCTTGATCTAGAAAAGAGACTTGTGAATATATCGCATAGAGCAGCATAATACCAATAAATTGATATAATTGATCTAATTACTTACCTAACTGATCTATTTGAACTTGAGCTATTGTTCCTTGTCCTACTATCCTCAATGAAATGAATGTTTTGACTGTGAAAAATGAATTGTTATGTACCTAACTGATCTATATCCATTATACAATGAAATAAAGAACATTGGCTAACCTAGGAGGATATGTCATTATTGGTGCAACTATTTCTTACCTATTCTTTGCTTCTTATCCCATTTCACCAACAACCATCGTCGAATCCTCTCCAAGAAGTCGTATAAATGTAGTGCTTTCCAATTTTTCACCAAATTTGTAATGGACCCAAAAATTGTAAAACCTGGAATACATATTATAATCAGTGAAATGGGGTCCCCTCTGTCTTTTGAGATTATTTTGCTCGTTTTTGAATTTTTCATGCATCCGTCATTTCATTCATATGCATTAAAACTAGCTTGGAATAATTTTAATAATTAATTTGTGTGTGCAAAAATCCTGGAAAAATTCAAAAAATTCGTATACATTATGGAACACACTCAGTTAAATTGGCACTATTTTATCAGCTCATTTGGTACCTCAAATTATTTAGTCAAACCAGTCAAAAACTGGAATTAAAACATATCACTTAGTCCTCTTTCAAAATCTACCACAGTAAAACCATAACTCCTCTGCCCTTGCTTTTCTTCCATCATGACCTCCTCTACTCACAGTATTTTTGCCCAAAATTTCACCTCAGAGTAAGCCACTCGAAATGGCTGGTCAAAGAGACAATGTGAGCATGTGATTTAAATTTGAGAAAATTCAACTTGACCTTCACTCACCCTACCCTATTTCAATTCCACTGGGTCCAGCCTTCCTTGGCCCCGCTAACCAGCCAGTAGGAAAGCCCAGGTCACCACCCAGCCTTCCCACCTTCTCTTCCTCTCTCCCTCTCCTTGTAGGCATGTCGTCGAACACGTGGCATGCGTCTTCTTTTGGAGAAGAAAACTACACCACTCAGCTTTCCACCACGCCAAGCCGAGCCTTCTCCATGAAGCCTAGCCGTTAGACATCGCTGCAGGTGGGCCTAGACACCGTGTCTCCGTACCCATCGTCCACCTCACGCCATTCTCCCCAATCGTCGCGTGAGTATGCCTCCATTGAGAAAGAACGAAGTCGTTCCGGCCAAATCTCCCCGCCCCGACCAAATCTCCTCCTCCATTACTCTTTCTGGACAGGAAGCAAAGCTCCTGACACGCCCAGCCGTCCCGTTCCATCGCCGCGCTGCTCAAGAAAGGAGAGACAGTGACATGGCCATAGACCGAGCTCACGAGCACCGCGTCCAAACTCCACCTTTAAGCCTACCCTTGCGCCAACACTCTCTCCTAGATCGCCTCTTTACGTTACATGCAAACACAGGGAAGGGAGTCCCTTGGGATAGCCGGAACGCATGCGCCCGCGTCGGCGCCGGCGAGCCCACGACGCTACCGACTTCCCTCTGGTGAGCCTCAAGAGAAACCGTTCGCTTCATCTTTCTTAGCATCCCTCACTGAATCCATTTTACCCTTGTCCTCAGACGAAACACCGACGGGCAACACCGCCTCTTCGACTTCCTTCGCGTCGGCCAGAACACAGCCGCCCGCTACCCTCACCATCGATCCGCTGCCTTGGTGAGCTATAGCTCTATCCCTCGTGCCAGCGCACTCCTAGGACCACCATAAGACTTTCCCCCTCAACTTTCCACAGGTTCCATCGTTGGAGAAGCCCCGCCGCTGAGGCCACTCGCCGTCGGAGCAGAACACCGTCCCCGGAGCTCCCCTCACCGCTTCCACCCAAACCGTGCCCGGGGTGAGCTTTCTCATCTGCTATAGGCTCCATTCAGAGGATTGGTTAAGGACGTAGTCGCTGCAGCCGCTTCGCCCGCTGCATGCGAGACCTCCCATGGCAGCCATGTTTCCTGTATCGATCTGTTTGTAGGAAGAAGACGATGACCTATTTGTAATTCTTAAAACACTCAGGGATACCGATGCATATTTGCTGAGAGGAGATTTGATCCGAAAAGGACCCATCCGTTAATAGCTATAACTGGGGGGGCTTTCTGCGTTATGCATATCTCTCACGTTAAGCTCCACCCGACATGTAGGCCCCACTGTCAAATAAAGGAAAAACCTGAAAAAAATGATTTCTGTGATTTATTTTTACACAGTAAGATGCTGAATCTTTGAAAAATCACAGGGAATTCATTTTAACTCCGATTTGAATGAACCAAATTTCAGTATGATCCTCATGTTATTCTCTTTAAAATGGTTAGAGCAAATATTGCACAAATATCATGCAGATGTACAGAGAAATTCGAATTTACAATCAGTCAATAGTATGTTTTTCAATTTCAGGATTTTAAACTTTGAAAGCTTATATCTAAGGCATACGAACTCGGATCTAAATGATTCTTTCACCTAAATTCATCTAAAATCATCCCCCATCTACTGTACTAGAACCATGCATATTTGAGCATTTTTATTTTTTGGTGATTATTTGGTGTTCATTTGAACTTCGTTTAAATTTGAATAGACAACGAAGTTGCAGCCGTAGAGGAGTGTGAGCAGGAACCTAAGACTTGTGAGGAGTTCGCTGAGCAAGGCAAGTCCTATTCAATTCCTCCTTCGAACATGTTGAATCCTATATTTTTGCAAATGCTATATTGTTTATAAATTACACGCGACATTGCAAAATGTGGGATTTCGGTAGAGCAACTCCTATTTGCTGCACTTATCCTCCTTGATTATTGATTATGTTACTGTTGATACATCTAGGATGGGCTGTGGTACTGTCCAAGTACCAATTTGGGTATATTCGCGCTACTAATATAGCTATTGCTTAGCATGCTTAGAGTTTCGTATGTTACAAACGGTGGATCATTCACTCTTCAAAATTTGGGCTATTTGAAAATGTTGGACAGAGGTGTCGCCTCTGTTATTTGTGAAGTTGAAAACTGAAAAGTGATGATTTTAGACTTGGGCGGCAAGTGGTGTGCATATGGTGATAGTTGCATACCGATAGGGGGAGTGTTTGCCCGAGTCGATTAAGAACCGAGCTATGTGTCACCAACTAAGATTTACAGTGCAACCACATGTGTTATTTATGGGGTAACCTTAGTTATGAAGTTGCTTAATGTCTAACCTTGCATTGGGAGGCCGTAGTAGTATGGACTAGTCGGAATGATGGTTTATAGGAGCTACCTAGTGCGGTTTGTGCCTAGGCGTCTAAGCGTATCCAATATAACGGTTAAGTGCCTCGTTGAGGGAACGGATGGTTCACTTCACGGCGCTAGTACCAACGAAGGCCCCCTGGACTAGCGGCACTAGGGTTGCTCCTAGTGTGGGTATACACTGGCCGTGCTCATGCAAGGTTAGGCTTGAGTAATATAGTAACTTCGTCATATGCTAGCAAATTGGGTACCATTTGGTATCGCGTGACATGGTTTACATGGTTGCTAGTTTATGTCATGTGGGTACAGTGCACAACCTCTGCAGGGTGTTGAACTAATCGATTAGCCGTGCTCACGGTCACGAGCGACTTGGTGAAATGATACAAGTATAGTGTTGGTGGTTTAATAAATGTTTTGTGAAATTGGCATGGTGGGAAATTGGTGATGACTTTGCCCGGTGTGGGCTGAAAGTGAAATGGTTACTTGCTGCCATGGAGGGCACAAGGATGATATTAATATGATGCTTATGTTACTACTACTATTGTTTACTTATTGCTTTACAAATTTTGTTGCAATCTATTACTACTTACTACTGTGAATCAAAATTTGCTTTATGCTGAAATTTAGTCCACAAACATAGCCTCGTTTGATCTCAGCTTGCAATAGACATAGGCTTCCCAAGGTTTGGGTAGGACTTGCCAATACGTTTGTATTGACCCACCTCCTGTTGTTGTTTTTAGACATTGATGCAGGAAATGAGATGCCTAGTGATGAGTACTTTGCACCGGGTACCGGAGGTTTCGAGGATGGTTCTTTCTAGGGTGATTCCTAGTCGGTTGCCTGTGGTGGTTTGGTAGATGGGCATACAGAAGAACATATATATTTTGCTACTCTTATTCCGCTGCGTTTAAACTCTTCCATTTGGCCGGTCGGCCCTATCTATGTTGTATGACTTGAGCACTCGCTAAGTTATGTGAACCATGTTATCTATTTGTATGTGTATTATGTATGGATGTGATGACAAGGTTGTGGTTGCTGTGTACTAGCCACTGATCATGGGACTAGTACGGTGTACGCTCCGGGTATTCGGGAATTCCATCCCCTACCGCCGACAAAATTATTGAAGCTTTCTGCAAGGTTATTTGTCACATAATCAACCTTGCAAACTATAGAGAACTGACTCCTACTCCATAGCCTTTTGTGATACTTCCTAAGGTATGCTGATGCTTCTGGTTAAGCTTCTTGCATGGCTGCCATATGTTTCTCATAGAAGTAAGGGCTCCATGCATATGCCACAGGCCAAAGGTTATCATAAAAAATCTTGCTAGTAAACTTTTTGAAGTTGGTGACCATGTGCTTCATGCACTCCCGGTGTCAAAACTCTCTCCTATGGGGACAGACTCACGTTGATAAACTCAGTCCTTTCTGCAATGCCAACCTACTATATGTGTTCTTTACAGCTCCCTATTGCAGTTATTGAAAATATTGACAGAGCTAGAAGACACTTTTTGTGGAGAGGAAAGGATCTTAATTCAACCAAGAAATCTTTGGCTGCTTGGGGAAAGGTCTGTAGACCTAAGAAGAAAGGAGGTCTAGGGGTCATTGACTTAAGAATACAAAATAGAGCCCTGCTTCTTAAGCATTTTACAAAGTTTTTTAATAAACAGACAATTCCATGGGTGAGTTTGATTTGGAACACTTACTATTCTCACAAGCTTCCTCAGGACGCAGTTTTATGTGGATCATTTTGGTGGAAAGAGATTGCTCAGCTTGAAATTCTCTTTAGAGGATTTGCACGTCCTATCATTAGTAACGGATGCTCTGTAAGTTTTTGGCATGATATGTGTAATGGAAAGGTTTTTGCTCACTCCTTCCCAACACTCTTTTCGTTCACAAAACACAAATTAGACACAGTTGCTCAGCATCATTCAAGGTCAGTCGATGATCAGTTCTTTCTTCCTCTATCAGTTCAAGCATATGAGGAATATAAAGTTTTCCTGGAGGATGTTACCCAAATCTCTTTGAACTCCATAGTGGATAAATGGACATACATCTGGGGTAATGATCTTTATTCTTCTAATAAATTCTATAAGCTATCATTTTGGTCCATACAGCCAGCAGTAACCCTTCCATGGATCTGGTCCAGCAAAGTATACATGAAGGTTAAAGTCTTTGCCTGGTTGTTGTTCCTAGATAGAGTTAATACAAGAGATTTGTTGGAAAGAAGACATTGCAAACCGCCAAATGTTCCTGTTACTTGTGTTTTATGCTTCCTGGGTCTGCGAGAAACTAGAGAGCATTTATTTTTCCAGTGCCCTTTTGCAATTGCTTGTTGGAACACAATTGGTTTTTCTTGGGACACAACACATGAATTTCATCAAATGCTGCAATCTCACAGGAGTGCCCGACCTCATCTTTCATGCTTTATGGAGATCTTTCTTGTGGCTTGTTGGCTGTTATGGAAGCAAAGGAATGATTTAATCTTTAAGCATATACAACCTTCTGTTCAGAGATGGAAATCTAATCTCAAGGAGGAGCTAAGTCTATATTTACTTAGACTTAGGATAGTTGATAGACCTATTTTGCAAACATGGATTGAAGTCTTGTAATTTTCTTGCTTGTATAAATTTCTTTCATTTTTATATATGAAATTTAACCGTGGGGGCTTCCCCCACTGTTTCCCGGTCAAAAAAAAAAAAAACTCTCTCTCCAAATACCATACAACTTTGTGATAGCAAGCTCCCTGCCAACATGCACTCTTTTGTAGTTGATCTTAACCTTATGTGTTTCATGGATCCTTCTTTGCAATTCCTTTGCTCCCACACTAGCATCCTCCAACAACCAATCTTTTACCTTCTCACAAATCCAAAACTTGCTTGCAGCCTTGATAGTCTCACTTCTTCTCGTACTTGAGCATTCATGTGGAAAAGGATTGGTTTTCACCTGAAATGAAAAGATATTCAATACCGCAATAAAATACATATATGAGAATAAACTTGAAGAATGCATGCTGTTTTAAATTAAATACATACCATTATAGTGACACCATCAGCAACCACGGATGCATGGATCCTCCACTTGCAACCTTGAGCAGCACACTTTGCAGTATATTGCCCTGGTTCACTCCGGATAATGTTAAATTCAAACTCCTTTTTAATTGCATGTTGTGCTATTGCCAATCTAAATTCGTCAATGTTAGAGTATATGCTTCCTAAAATCATTGGTGTGTCATCCTTATCATAAATTGCGCTAGGAATATGTTCTGGCATCCCATCTGATGCCATTGACTCATCCTCAGATTCATTGACACCATCATCTTCAGATGCATCCTCAGGTTCATCCTCAGATGTAGCCCAAGATTCATCCTCGGATTCTTCATTGACAGCCCCTTCACGGCTTCACCTTTGTCTGATGGCACGAGGATATGAGAAGGCAGAGTGCTGCTGCTAGGTTGGCTGAAATCCACTTGAGATGGGGTTGCCAGAGAAGAAGTATCAGGAACACATATGTTTGCTTTAACAAGAGTGTGGTCTAACTCATCAATATTTTCATTCATACCATGTAGACGAATAATCATTGGAATCACCTTGATATCAACAAACTTTTCAAACATTTCTAGCATATCCTGGTCAGTTGTGACATGATGAGAAATTTTATGAACCATATTCACATAGCCAATTGTGACGGTTTCATTTGGCCCCCATGGATATGAATTTGCAATATTAGCAACAAAGTCTTTGTAGCTCATAGCATTTGAGTATATCATCTTATTGAAAATAAACCAATCATATTTCACCCTAGCATTTTTTCGATCCCTGGCTAGTTTGATTTCCAATAGATATGTAGTTAAGGTCCATCCTGTGGATGAACACGGTATGACAGCAAGTTAGGTCACTTACCAAACGGGGAGCCATGAAGGAACCGTGCTAAGCCTTGAATGTGCCATGCCAAGTAGATGTGGCGCAGAGAAGGGGATGGTGGCCTCAACCATTTTTCTTTGACTTACCGACACCAATGAACAACCCACTCCTATAAACAAGAAATCACTCATCAACTACTACTTTACATAAGCAAGAAGAAGAAATGAAAATTACTGCTACTCCTACCAGTAGGGCGGCACTGGGTGGCGCAGCGACAAGAGGGTATTCGCCCCACCGTGCAACGGGAGGTCTATAGCCGGCGGCGCCCCACCGCGTAATGGGAGGGCGGCGGCGGGCGGTGCACGCGACGGGAGGGTGGCTGCGGTGGGATGGCGGCGGCGCCCCTGGCGTGATTGGAGATTGGCGGCGCGCGGTAGCCACTCACGTGGAGAGGACGGGGGAGAAGAGAAGGGGATTGGATCTGTTTAGCTAGGGTTGGCACTGGCATGGGCATTTTGGTATTTTTTGAAAATATAACAATGTAACTCACATATTTTGTTACAGATCAAACGGAAACCTAACGGGAGGGGTATGGAGGGAATCAAAACGAAAATTCGGGGGGTATAGAGGAGATCGAGTAAAATTGGGGGGAGGGGGGTATAGAAGAGATTAGATAAGTTTTCATGGGCACACAAGGGATTTTCTCAATGTTTTTCCCCTAAAAGCACGGTTGATGAATACATAATCATGATTATCTATTCCATTTATACACCACAGTCAGTGTACACTTGAAAACTCACTCAATCCCTTTCATACCCCTGAAATTTACCCGATCCCTTCTATACCCCTGAAATTTCAACTTGATCCCTTCCATGCCCCTACCATTACATTTTCCTTCATTTCACTATTACGTTTGGTTGCAAATGTCTTTTTGCCGTTGATGCTTTAGGTTTGAATATAAACTTGAAAAATGATTGAAAATTTTATGTGAGTACACAGTATGTGCATTTTATGAAACTAATGAGACTAAATAATTAGTGCAGAAAATTTTGACATAAATTTTGAAAATAAAACACATGCAACAAATTAATATATTTATTTGAAATTTTAATAGGACAATGAATTTTTTTTGATCGGGAGCATTCGTAAAAAAAATTATTGTGAGCATTGGTGCTCCTATCTTTGTATGAATGCTCCTTATTTTTGGAGTTTTTTAAAACATAAATACATATTTTTTTCATTATCTAAAAATAAATTTTGTGATACATAATGCATCATACAAAAAAACTCGTAACTATAATAGTCTACTGTGACAAACTTTTACATTTTTAATAATGTAATTTATAAGTTTCTATGTTCATCCAAAAGGTAAAATAGTCATTTTCATAGAAATTAGACGGTCAACTAACGGGAAGGTAATGGAAGGGATCAAAATCAAAATCATCTTATCTTCCACTATATTAATAGCTATATGTGAGTGTGTGCACGCGCAAGTGTGTGTGAATATGTTGGATGATGGTTTGGTCAAATATTATGCAAAGTTTTAGTTCGTGTTATGAACCTAATAATCTGGCTAAATAATCATTCATCAACTCCATAATAAAGGAAATCATCTGCCATCACCAAAACAATGCAACAATTAAAAATGCATTATGAAATCTCCAAATGACAGCGGAGATAAACAAAGGACAAAGAAAGAACACTACTTATTTGCAAGTAGTAGGAAATGCTCTTGGACAGTTGTCCGGACACCTCGGACGCTTCGCTGCCCACCAATAGCTGAAAGACATATATCTTGCTCATCCTCGCTTACTCTGGATTATCTCTCCAACAAATTAAGAACAGGACAAGCAAAGTTGAGGGTTGGCGTCCGATTTTTTGCCATGGATCAGGCACCTGAACCAAAGTATTTTCCAAACAACACTTCATAATTTGTGACACGAACCAAGAAAAAGGGACAAACTCACCCTATTGAGTAATAACCGTACTTGATTATCATAGGAAAGATATTCGCAAAAGGTAAAAGTGTGTTGTATAGCTAGTTAAAGGTTTGCGATGGGGTAGTACGAAATACTGACATTGTACGCTGCCGAGAATTGCGTTCATTTGTGCTCTGATTAAAAATGCTTGATGTCATTGCCCCAGTCATGACGATATTATGATAATAACAATAAAATATAGAAGATCATAGTGCAACCATGAAAGTTTGAGAAATCACCTACAAATTAGAGAAAAATACGCCATTAGAGAAAATAAAACTGAGATTTTAAGCTAAAAAATAGGGGCAGAGAAGTAAGAATGAAAGATTTAGCATGAAAGAGTATATAGAACATCGCTTACTCCCTCCGTTTCATATTATAAGTCGCTTGACTTTTTTCCTAGTCAAACTCTACTAAGTTTATAGAAAAAAACTAGCAACACTTTAAACACCAAATTAGTTTCACTAAATCTAGCATTGAATATGTTATGATAATATGCTTGTTTTATGTTAAAAATGCTACTATATTTTTCTATAAACTTAGTCAAACGTAAAAAAGTTCGACTTTGAAAAAAGTCAAAACGACTTGTAATATGAAACGGAGGGAGTAGTATAAAGGATAAAATATGGTATTACAGAGGTTGATGTGCGCACAATCTAGCTTTACAGAAGAAAAACAAATGAACAGATAAAGCGATAAAGATGTCTATATGTATAAACAAGATTACAATACCAGACTGACCTAGCTGATCTGTACGTACAAAAATAAAAAAAAAGTAGATGAATTGATCCAATAAGCTGAATGGGATTAGATCCATAAAGTAAGTAACAACCAGAGAAAAAGAAAACATGAAGATAATCTGGGCATTGCACACCTAAAACTGTGACTCTAGGAGAGATGTTGAAAGCAGGGAATCAGATGCAGGTTGAAGAAATTAGTTACTGAGAAAACTAAAGGGGGGCTGATGGAAATTACTTGTAACTGATAAATTGCTGCAATAGATACCTTGCAGTTTCTTGAAGTTGAACAGGGGGGGGGGGGGGGTGAATCGAAGGGTTATAGATGAGTGGGCAGTGCCACGCCATATATAGCGAGCGAGAAGAGGATGCATTTTGGCTGCTATACGGTGGGTGGACATGAGCTAATTGGCCCTAAGTGTTAATTAGATGGCTGGTTAAAGGACTCAACATTGAACGGTTCTCATGTTCGAGCTAGCTCCAATCAGAGGGCCCTACTTTGTGGATGAAGTGGAAGCATGTGGATTATGGAGAGATTTAGAAAATATTAAATGCAAGTTAGTGTGAGACAATGGTATAGTAATACAAGATTTGGAGATAGCTATCGGCCTTCGACATAGAAGACAAAATGTCTAGTTAACAGGAAAAGGAACTAGTGAGGCAAACAGTATTGGCTCCCAAATTGTACAAGGACGATCAGCAAGAGCTATCATAGTTAACATGGTTGGAGCAACGATTCTTGTCTCTATATGTATTTTTTTTGTTTGACACCCTCCTGAATCCTAGATACAAATATCCTTCCTAGTGGCCTCCCCTACGGTTTTCCGGTACTAATACCCTTCTAGCCATCCCTGATTTCAGAAATAATTGCTTTTTTGTTAACAAATCTATGAAAAACCTGTTGGATTAGACAAAGATATTCAATTGACTTCCTTAGGCATAATTTATTTTTCTAAAGATAATCGGACTTTCTTTCTTAACTTCCTCCAAACCAACAACAAAAACGTTTGGGGAGTCATACATTTACCTTTCTTTCTTAAATTATAAAGCAACTTTGATGGAGATTTAGCTAGTAGCTTGTGTAGGAGTTGATCATCTTTAGCAATGAAAGAAACATTTGACAAGCACAACTTAATAGTTAATGGGCAGTACACCAATTTACTCTAACATTTTAATATTATATGGTAGTTTTCTTTTGCTTAATCACCCAAACAGGAAATAGTTGATTCTACAGGATCAATGCTGGAGGTTGACACCTGAAAAGAATGATGATGTAGTAATAATGTGTTAATTATCGTTCAATGCGGTTGCTTTGCAGAAAATAAGACATGGCATAAACATAGAGAAATAATAGACACATTAGTATGGGGAGAAAGATGAGCTCACATCCATGTCGAGTGGAGGCTTGAGATTTGTGACACAATTTTGTTCCAGCTACCTTTTGACCTCAGGAATGGACAACATAGTTTTCCTGTGCTTTCCTCTCTGTAGAACTGAAGAACAGATAAAAGCACTGATAGTTTGTTTTTAAATATTGACATCATATTTTTGCTTAAAGCATGAACAAAGGGAAAACATGTAAAAAGCCTGAATGAAATGGAATATTCACTTTGCAAGTTCTACTCATGGCTTGTTATATATAATGGCCTTGGCATATGCACATATTATATTTATGGGGATTACACATGAATATGGCATACACACATATTATATTAATGGCATACACACATATTGCATTAATGGCAGACACACACATATGTTAGGATGGTTAGGACATCTTTTAGAGATAAAGAAGGGGGTAAACGTCCTACCAAAACCAGATCTTGAAAAGTGTTCAGTGCCAAATAAGCAACAGGTCAAACGCACCTGTGCAAAAGAACTCATGCCAATGGCATTAGGGGCTATAAGATAGAATCCTTGGATGACTTCTCTACAAGATCTCACAAATCTAGTTGCATAATTAAGTAATTCAAGTTAGCCAAGCATAGGATCAAGGACTTACCGTTAACAAACCTTAAGACGCTAAGCAAGTGGTGTGATCAATATGTATTATGGTGAGAAGAGTTAATTTCTCTATGGTCCTTGTAGACAAAGAGATTCCAACTCCCAAGTTGCAAAGGAGCTAGATCTAAAAGATATACAATCTCATGGATGATAGGGGCCAGTAGCGGTAGGGAAGGGGAAGGGGAGGTGGATAGCGGCTGTGCTTTGTATTGAAGATATAGTGTCATCTCAGGTTGCTCTAGCACACGTGTACGGTAAGGATGAACCTTGGGAGTTGGGCCCTTGAATGGTTTACATAATTGTACCAAGGTAGATATGCAGCCCAAGAGAGAGAATGTGTTTTAATACCCAACCCATTAGTAGATGTAGAGATCAGTGTGGCTCATAGTCTATTTTTAGTGGTGTAAGATGAATTCATCATTAACGGCTAACACAATTGTTTAATATAATTGTTAACGACCAAATTTAGTAAATCTTAGCTTGGCGCATCGACAATAATATAACAAAATTATTATTATGATAACCAAGTATAAAAGTTAGTATTAGTGGTTTTAATTTCATCTTCTCTTCCACTATTAATAGCTACTTCTTTTATTGCACGTTATAAGATGTTTTGGATTTTGAATAGATTCATGCATAGATCCTAGTACGTGCTCCATATGTATGTTGTATGTTCAAATTCATATGTATGTTAGTTAATCTAGTTGAGTGACGGAGAGGCCAAAACGTGTTATAACATGGAACGACGGGAGTATATGTGTGTGCGCACATGCGCATGTGTATATTTGTTGAACTGGTTTGTGGGCAGCGGAAATGCTCCTGAACAGGTTTCCGGATGCCTCAGACGCTTCGGTGCCGACCAATAGCTGAAAGACATATCCCTTGCTTATCTTGGATAAGCTCTGGCTTATCTCTCCAACCAAGAAGTAGACGAGCAGGAGCAGCAGCAGCAGGTTGTGGCAGCCACCGCAGTCCCAACGCAAGAGCAGCAGCAGCAGGTTGACCGATGCTTCTGCTTCTATCTATGCTGCTGTCGCGCCACTAACGGTGGTATCCTCGGCCAACACACTTTGCTTGAGGTTCTTTGGCATCGCTAATAAATTGAAGGGATCCGAGAAGGTATCAATAATAAACTGAAGTAGGCGGCCGTGGAGGTCAACGACGAGGGAGATCAATGGGCTAGGGTTACTTCCATGAACATAGGGAGCTCACATCTGGCCACCTGAGAAGAGGATGAAGATGGATACGGTCACTAGATTAGAGGAAAAGACAAATGTAGGCTTGATGCGGTGTATTATTTATCTTTCTTGCATTAGAGTGTTTCACTCTTTTTTTTCTAATGTTGCATACGATGTGCACCTGTGTTTTCTTTCATGTTGCCGATGGTATGGTCTGGATGTTCTAATCAGTTACTTTTTAATGTTGTGTCTGGTTGAAACACAAATTTTCTACCAATTGTGGTGGAGGAAAGGAGAACCAGCTAGGGTAGTAGTGGTGATGTGACCAAGACCCATGTATCATTCCTTGTTGGTTCGATGTCTGTTTTAGTGGAGCAAGAGATGAAGAAGAATTATCAACATAAAGAAAGGGAAGTAAGGCGAACAGTTCAAATTGGTTCTACGTTGATTGAAATCAAACCGGCATAGTTTAAGTCCAACACATGCATATGTGTGTTGCATTGAGCTGGTTCGATTGGTGTAAGTTGGAGAAGGTAATTAATTAGCAGCATCGTTACCGCTTAATTAGGGAAAATTAGCTTAATTAAATGATAGGCATGTTTGTCTGGGTCCAACTGACCTGCCACAGTCAAAGGCCCAAAACAGATAAGTTGTTGCAATAGATACCTTGCAGTTTCTTCAACAGGGGGAGGTGAATCGAAGGGTTATAGATGAGTGGGCAGCACCACGCACTATATAGTAAGATAGAAGAGGATGCATTTTGGCCGCTGTGGTGGGTTTACATGAGCTAATTGGCCCTAAGTGTTAATTAGATGGGCTGATTAAAGGTCTCAACATTGAGAGTTTCTGATGTTCGAGCTAAATCCAGAGGACCCTACTTTGTGGATGAAGTGAAAGCATATGGATTATGAAGAGAGTTAGAAAATATTAAATGCAAGTTAGTGGGAGACAATAGAATAGTAATACAAGATTTGGTGAGAGCTTTTTGGCCTTCGACATATAAGAAAACACGTAACAGGAAGAAGAAACTAGTGAGGCAAACAGTATTGGCTCCCAATTGTACAGGGACCAGCAGCAAGAACTATCATAGATTCATAGTTAACATGGTTGGAGCAACAATTCTTGTATCTATCTGTATTTTTTTTTGTTTGACACCCTACTGAATCCTAGATACAAATATCCCTCCTAGTGGTCTCCCCTACGGTTTTCGGGTACTAACATCCTTTTAGCCAACCCAGGTTCCAGAAATAACTGCTTTTTGTTAACAAATCTACGGAAAACCTGTTGGATTAGACAAAAATATTTAATTGACCTTCTTAGGCATAATTTATTTTTTCTTAAGATAATTGGACTTTCTTTCTCAACTTCCCGCAAACCAACAACAAAAACATTTGGGGGAGTCATACCTTTACCTTTCTTTCTTAAATTAGAATGCAACGTTGATGGTAGTAGCTTGTACAGGACATGATCATTTTTAACAATCAAAGAACATTCGACAAGCACATCTTAATAGTTAATGGGCAGTACACCAATTCACACTGGTCTTACTGCCAATGATGCGATTTGGATGATGTCTAAGAACTATCAAAGGTAGTCATCATCCATCGATTCTGGAAGTTCCTTTAGATTGAATTTGTTCATCTTCTTCACTGGTTTCTTTTCTTGGGCTGATTCAAGTTGTATCATCTCTCGTTGCCCATCGTTACGGTGTCCACCGCTACTCTTGTTATTATCTTGAGAAACTAGCATTGTGATAGACCAGCATGAATAATTTTAACAACATAATTATAATCATTATAGTTAAAAATTCAGAACCACGGATTAATACGTACTATGTTCATCACTGAATGAAGTAGCCTTTGGCTTCATCAAGTTTTGGCGACCTGCAAGCACAAATAAAATTAGAAACTATATTTGTTTACTCTAACATTTTAATATTATACTGTAGTTTTCTTTTGCTTAATCACCCAAATAGGAAATAGTTGATTCTACAGGAGCAGTGCTGGAGGTTGACCCCTGAAAAGAATGATGATGAAGTAATAATGTGTTAATTATCATTCAATGCAGTTGCTTTGCAGAAAATAAGACATGGCATTAGAGAAATAATAGACACATTAGTATGGGGAGAAAGATGAGCTCACATCCATGTCAAGTGGAGGCTTGAGATTTGCAACACTATTTTGTTCCAGATACCTTTTACCTCAGGAATGGACCTACATAGTTTTCCTGTGCTTTCTTCTCTGTAGAACTGAAGAACAGATAAAAGCTCTTATAGTTTGTTTTATAATATTGACATCATATTTTTTCTTAAAGCATGAACAAAGGGAAAACATCTAAAAGACCTGAATGAAATGGAATAGTCACTTCAAAAGTTCTACTCATGGCTTGTTATATGTAATGGCCATGGCATAGCACATATTATATTTATGGGGATTGCACATGAATATGGCATACACACAAATTTTATACTAATGGCATACACACATATTATATTAACGGCATGCACACATATTGTATTAATGGCATACACATATGTTAGTATGTGAAGATTACACATTCGTATAATTTTCTCCACAGTTCGTACCAAACTAATATGGGTATTTGCAAAGAAATCTATCTATTCTTTCCATCATATGGTCATAATATTTTGCAATTAAAATTTATAGAAGTTGTACTGAATACCTTATCTGTTCCATAACGATATTTCTTCTTTTCAATTTTCCAACCGTCGGGTAGGGACAACTTTTGTTTCCTTCCATGATGTTTCCAAGCAGGAGACATCTTCTACCCAAACTACAAAAGGGTAATTTTGAACAATTTATTTTCCATGTTCAGAAATCGTAAGCCAAAAATTACTACGCATTTAATCTATAAGATGGAAAACTTTGTTTCCATTTGAAAGTTACCTTTTATATACCAGTAGGAAATACAACTGACGTATAAATATAGTGTGAAATGAGACGGAGCACTAAACTATCAAGTTACCTTCCATTATATCATTTTTCTATTCTAGTTCTATCATCTAGTTCTATTGGTATGTGCATAACAGTCAGACACACAAGTAGTATTTGACACGTGCAATAAACATCAGAAGAAAAAAATTCCTTACATTTCCACAACACAAAAGCATCATTTCATAATCACTGAGCAACCAATATGGGATTTTATGTTATTGTGCAGAAAGCTGCATATTTCTACTAAGACAACAAAAACACTCTCATTATAATGGACTTGGAAAGGACAATCTTGACTCCAATATATTTGCGGTAGAATATGTCATTTTTTTTCCTAAAAACTTTATGGAGGAGTACAAAATTTAGATTATCTGCTACATTTATTCACCAAAATCTCTTTTACAACCAATCATAAAAAAAAATTAACTTTAGGCAAATGCCATTTCCAATTGTAATTGAATCAGCATTATTTGTTAACAAATTTAACCCAACTCAAAGGTAAAAGAAATAACAATATAATAAATATTGTAATATCTAAGATCTAAGTTGTAATCTACATATATAATTGTATTGTTGGCAAGATATTGCAGAAACTAATCAAGCTCAATCTGATCTCCCAGAAGTAGAAGTTGAATTAGTTGCTGGCTAGAATGTAGAATATGTACGGGAACTTACAGCATACCTCTTGTAGTCAATATGATGAAACCAAAGCCTTAGAGGAAGGAACCAATCTAATTCCCCTTGCCGACTTTGAATGGGGGGATTTTTTCTTAAAGCAGGCTCAATGATCAATGGGGATGGAATAGAGGTTGGATGGTTTGGACATCTTTTAGAGATAAAGATGGGGGTAAACATCCTATCAAAACGAGATCTTGAGAAGTGTTCAGTGCCAAACAAGCAACAGGTGGAACGCACTTGCGTGAAAGAACTCAAGCCAATGGCGTTAGGAGCTATAAGTTATAATCCATGGATGACTTCGCTACAAGATCTCACAAATCTAGTAATATAATTAAGTAATTCAAGTTAGGCAAGCATAGGATCGAGGACTTACCGTTAACAAACCTTGAGACGCTAAACAACTGGTGTGATGAATACGTATTATGGTGAGAAGAGTTGATTGCTCTCTAGTCCTTGTAGACAAAGAGATTCCAACTCCCAAGTTGCAAAGGGGCTGGATCTAAAAGATACACAATCTCGAGGATGATAGGGGCGAGCAGCGGCGGGGAAGGGGAAGGGGAGGTGGACAGCGGCTGCGCTAGGTATTGAAGATATAATGTCATCTCAGGTTGCTGTTGTAAAATCAAAGGTGTTTTTGATTATTATTCTGTGATGAACAATTGGGCATTGGAGATTATTGGTTTTGTTATTTGGAATTTATTCACAAAGTGGTTTTGGAGATGATTGGATTCACAGGAGATCGCAGGATTCATTATTTCATGTGACCGGTCAGACTAGGCTATGGTAGCCGGTCAGACCGGCGTGTAATGCGTGGTCAGACTGGCGCAGCCCGCGGTCTAACCGGCCGACGCTGTGTTGGTTTCGGTTTCGGGTTGTTTGTTTGGATATCCGAATTTATTTCATGATTATGACTTCTAGATGGATACTATACGTATGTAATACTATTGTTTGCTGCTAATGAGTCAAGTTGGAGATAGCTTGGTCTCGGAATATGGTTTCTTTGTTTATTTCATGTATAGGTGACTCGATGTCTCGGGAGAGTATTTGCAGTGATGGACCGGGAGTCGGCTTGGGGATAAGACGATGTCCGTGGTGGTCAGAGATCATGCGGGATACTTAGGCTAGAGTTGATGCACGTGGTTGATGGAGATTCCATATGGCATACGATGGAGGTATTGTGTGCGTATGGGATGCGGAGTCGAATTTGGAAGGAGTCCAAATTTGGTACGATTGGTTATGTAAAGTTTCTTTCTTGTACAAGAGGGTTTCCTAAGATGTTTTGGACTCCTAGTATGAGTTTGGTTCGTGGCTTTAGGCTACCTACCTCATGTATAAATAGAGGAAGAGCATGAGGCTTCCTGGTATCGCTTTTTAGAGCAATTGAGTTGAGTTTTGAGTTAGGGTTTCGAGTTTAGTCGAGATTTTTGTAAGGAGTGCTGTTGGTGCACTTTGTAAACACAGAGAGAATCAATAAAGTCATCATCTACTTTAAGAGTTCTTCGATTTGTGTTTCATTAGGTTTCGGCGGTCTAACCGGCAACTCACCGGCGGTCAGACCAGAGGCATTGTGGCGGTCAGACCGGCGGCGGCGATAGGCGCGGCAGGCGACTTCGGCGGTCAGACCGGAGATTCAACACCGGTCAGACCGGCGGCATCTACTCGGTCAGACCGGCATATCAATCTCGGTCAGACCGACTTCCGTCGATTTCGAGGGTAACTTTTATTTCCGCTAAAAGTTTTCGGTTTTTGGGTATACCAACCATTCACCTCCCCTCTGGTTGGCTTAGTTCTTGTGTGTCGATCCTACAGCTGTAGCACACGTGTACGGCAAGGATGAACCTTGTGAGTTGGGCTAGGCCCATGCATGATTTACATCAATATGCCAATGCAGTCCAAGAGAGAGAGAATGTGGTTTTAATACCCAACCCATTAGTAGATGTAGAGATCAGTGTGGCCCATAGTCTATTGTTAGTGGTGTAAGATGAATTCATCACTAGCGGCTAACACAATTGCTTAAGCTTATATAACAAAATTATTATGATGATAACCAAGAATAAAGATTAGTATTAGTTGTTTTAATTGCATCTTCTCTTCCACTATTCATAGCTATTTCTTTTATTGCACATTATAATATGTTTTGGATTTTGAATAGATTCATGGATAGATCCAAGTATGTGCTCCGTATGTATGTCGTATGTCCAAATTCATATTCATATGTATATTAGTTAATCTAGGTGAATCACGGAGAGGCCAAAACATTTTATAATGTGGAACAATGGGAGTATTTGTGTGCGCGCGCATGCACATGTGTATATGTGTTGACCTGGTTTGCGGGCATTAGGAAATGCTCCTGGACAGGTCTTAGGATGACTCGGATATTTCCCTGCCCATGAACAGCTGAAGGACATATCCTTGATTATCCTCGTTTAGCTCTGGCTTATCTCTCCAATAAAGAAGCGGACGAGCAGGAGGAGCAGCAACAACACCAGATTGTGGCAGCTACCGTGGACCCAACGCTAGAGCAATAGCTCCGGCTTATTGTTAATGACCAAATTTGGTAATTTAAGTATCGGAGATGGAGATAAAACCGAAGCAGAATCCAAGATAGAGATCGTTCCGGAAACAGAGCAAGGATCGGCTAAAGTCCGAATCAGCTGTGACCAGAATCGGCAGAGTTCGAGTTGGACGAGGTTAGCCGATTAAGCCGATTCCGACAATGTGACCCGGTACACGTTGTCGGATTAAGTTAATGTGCTTAATATGGGTTTCCACGCACGGGTTAAGTCCTTAAAAGGCAATTATCTATTAATTAGGATATTTTATGTGATTTCCTTAGAGATAAGTTTGTTCAAAAGTCTGCCGCAAAGACTTATGGTATCTTAGAGTTTGTTAGAGATAAGAGTCGTGTCCGACAAGGACATATTTTGTATCTCGGGTATAAATATGACCTGAAACAATGTAATCAAACAACACACGTTCAATAACAATCTCGGCGCATCGCCACCCTTTACTTTTGTTTACTTTCGACGAGTTCTTGCTTTTGGGTTGAGCTGCATCGGTTTCAATCTTCAGCTAGAGGTAAAACTTGTTATGGCGGTTTGCATTCTCGGGATTAGTGCTTCCATCTTTATGATACTCTAATCTTGTTTATGTAATTCGTCGAGTTATCATATATTCTATATAATCTCTGACAATATCGTTATCTAACCTTTAATCGGCTAACATCAATTGTTAGAAGGCAGCCGATTAGGTTAAATATCAATGTTGATTTAAATTATATAGGGTATCTACCATCCTACGAAACAACCAACGGCTTGATTGTCTACATATTGTTATTCTTTTCATACTTACAGCTGCATCAGTTGAGTTTGACCTTATAAGTCATGATTAGAATCTCAATCTCTAGCCTGTTTTCTGGTTGCCGATTAGGGTTTCATCGGGATTTTAGCCGATCTTACCTGATTTAACTACCTTATGTCTTATATGCTTGATTGACATGTTAAATCTGCCCTTTATGTTAAGATCTTGTTGCGTTTAGGTATATTAAGCTTCCTATTTGATATATTTTGCTTGCTTTAAGATCTTAATATAGAGTGGTGTCGGAGTATAAGCCGATACATGCTAGATCTATCTGATCGGCTATGCTATGAATGCTTGTAATCTTCTCGTTAATATATATTTCGATCTAAGTGATTTATACTGTCTCGGCATGATGATCGATCTATCCCAATCACTTGATTTAAGTATATATCGACGAAATCATTATATACCATTGATATCTACAGCCGATCAAATAGATTTAGTTTCTTGCTTATTTATAATCGCCGATCGATTCAAATATGACATCGGCTCAAAGATAAATGATACGTCATCGGCGACTGGCTAATCGGGTATCGTTTATGGATTTAACTACTATCTTTCTGTCTTTATTTCTTGTTGATTGCAGGATCAAATCAACTGGCACGCTCACAAACCTAAAAGCAAGATTTTCGGACTTGCACTGAAGTTAAGCAGATCTTCCAAGCCTCGTGTTTTTCACATCAACACCCTTTTGGCACGCCCGGTGGGACACGGCAAGCATGTCAGCAGACAAGCAACCTTTGCCGTCGACGGGCAAGTCGGCAGATCTTCAATCCAAGATCCCGAAGCCAAATGGGTCTGACGTTAATGAAGGGAACATTGTTCCAGTCACTATAGACAAGTTATCGCCAGAACAAAAGAAGGATTTCGAACTAATGATGAAGAGCGCTCAGGAGCAATTCATGAAGTATTTCGCAGAAACCCACGGGAAAGTTTACGAAAAATACAAAGTGAAAGTAGTTGCTGTCGACGAAGTTGGCTCAAGGTCATCCCAAGGCGATAAAGGTATTACAGACGGCTCAGGCAATAAAGGCGACGGCTTTCAGGAAGGAGTGGTTGAGGATCTTGGTGAAGATGGCAATGAAGTACAACCGCAGTTTAACAATTTCCAAGATCGGATTGACTATGCAGTACAACATGCTTTGATCAACCAATCAAGAGTCTTAGTCAATACCTTGACAAACATGGTGAAGTCATTGGTTGATGGTACGATAGCTGAGCATCAAGCTACGGGGCCAGTCTATTTACTAGGTGGTGTTTTCCCAAACTATAGACCTTTGGTCACAGGTAACCAACAAGGTGTTTCCAATGTTTCCAATGTACCACTAGTTCAGCTGACAGCACCGGTTTCGGCTCCTGCACCAGCTGCACCATCGTCGGCACAAAGGCAAATGATTAATCCTCGATTGTTGACTAGAGAACAGCCACAACATGTTGGGCAAAATATCAATCGGCTGTCCCAAGAGCAAATTGCTTCAATGTTTTTGCCAACACTGCCGACTGGTGGATCCACTCAGCAGACGTCGCCGAGGCAACAGATAGGTCAGCCGATTCAACAGCAGACAACTCAGCCGATTCAGCAGCAAACGGTCCAGCAGATGTCGACTGGGTTGAGGACGCCTAAAAATCGGCTGAATCATCAAAATGCGACTCAGGTCGTCCCTGAGCATCTGGTACACGTTGTACGACCGGATCAATCGGTTGTGGCTCAGGTTATTCCTGAACATTTGGTGCATAATATTCAGCCGAATGTCCAGAACTACCAACGGGGTAACTTGAATTATCATTACCAACCTCCTTCGCCTCATGTCCAACAAGGGGGATTGCCTCAGCCTTAGTATGCTCCTCAGTTCAATTAGTTTGTGCCGATACAGTAGCAAGCGCAAGGGGTGCCTCAGCAGAGACAATGGGCCGATATGATAGCAGATGTGATGAGGGAGCAGTTTGGGCTTAAGCCGAAGGATCCTGGAAACTTGTATCGGTCTTCCGTACCCTGAGTGGTTTGAGAGGGTTCCATTACCTAACCGATACAAAGTTCCAGATTTTTCAAAATTCTCAGGACAAGACAATGTCTCAACTTATGAACATGTCAGCCGATTCTTGGCCTAATGTGGTGAGGCATCGGCTGTTGATGCTTTAAGGGTTAGATTGTTTCCTTTGTCCTTATCCAGATCGGCATTTACTTGGTTTTCTTCTTTGCCATACAACTCTGTCAATAGTTGGGCCGATTTGGAGAAACAGTTTCACAACTATTTCTACAGTGGGATCCATGAGATGAAATTATCTGACCTGACAGCAATCAGACAAAGGCATGATGAATCTGTGCAGGATTACATTCAGAGATTCAGAGAGATGAGGAATAGGTGCTACAGTTTGGCTCTGACCGATTCTCCGCTAGCCGATTTGGCTTTTCAGTGTTTGATAGCTCCGATCAAGGAGAAATTTTCATCTCAAGAATTTGAAAGCTGGTCTCATCTTGCACAGAAGGTAACCCTACATGAACAAAGGTTTGCAGAAGCTAAGAAGAATTTTAAAAAGATCAACCATGTGTACCCTGACATGCATGGTTCCGATGAAGAGGATGATTCCGAAGTAGCAGCAGCCGAGTGGGTCTGGAGCAAGAAGGTTTTGCCATGCCCATGGGTGAGAAGTTCTGGAAAAGAAGAAAGATTTGACTTTGTTATCACCAAGGCTGAAAAGATTATCGATTTGTTACTTCGAGAGAAACAGATTCAACTTCCTGCTGGTCATATAATAGCATTGGCCGAAGAGCTAGGCAAAAGAAGGTATTGCAAATGGCATAATTCTGGTTCTCACAATACCAATGATTGTAAGGTTTTCAGACAGCAGATCCAGGTGGCCATTGAAGGGGGGAAGATTAAATTTGATGATTCAAAGAAGCCGATGAAGGTTGATGGTAATTCTTTCCCTGTTAATATGGTGCATACAGCTGGAAGGCCTGCCGATCAAAGGAAAATTCGAGGTTCTCAGTTGAGTTCAACTAGGATTATCAACAAATATCAAAGAAGGTATGACAAGCAGTAGGAGAGGTATTGTGAAGAAGATGATGGTGGATTTGATCCTCATTGGGACTGTGAGTTCTTTAGATTCTGCTAGAATAAGGGTATGAGGCTGCCATCGATTGAGGATTGCCCTGGATGTAGTGACACTGCAAGGGGTTCAAGCCGATCCTATAATAGAGGTAATCGGCTGAGTCAAAAGAGGGTACCTGTTCATTAGAGGTTGGGTCCAGTAAACCAAGATTATCATCATGATGAAGATGAAGATAGGAAACACAATGGTGTCCAACAGGCATTTTCACCAAGAATCAGAAGAGAAGGGTTCAAAGAATGAGGAATAGGGAGCGCTTTCAAGAGGTAGAACAGGAGATTAACCATCGGCTGAAGAAAACAAAAATCAAGTAGGAGTGGCGCATTAAGAGCACGGTCATAGCAGCCGATGAGGTTGAAGCCGATAAAGCGAAAAGGTTGCCCAAGGGCAAGGCTACTGCATCTGCATTGGTAAACATGGTTTTTATGCTACCAGCAGAATTTGAAGCCAGGCAAGCCAATGTTGATGAAGTTGAAGAAGCCTCTGCTAGATTGGTTTTGTCGCCAGAACAAGCGATTTTGGAGAAGCCAGAGGGGACAGAGAATCGTCATCTCAAGCCGTTGTATATCAATGGATTTTTCAACGGGGAGCCGATGTCCAAGATGATCGTTGATGGGGGAGCCGCTGTGAATTTGATGCCATATGCTACATTTAGAAAGTTGGGCAGAAATTCAGATGATCTCATCAAAACTAACATGGTTCTCAAGGATTTTGGTGGCAATCCATCAGAGACTAAAGGAGTTTTGAATGTGGAACTAACAGTCGGCAGCAAGACTGTTCCTACAACGTTTTTTGTCATCGATGGGAAGGGTTCCTATAGCTTGTTGCTCGGAAGGGATTGGATTCATGCTAATTGTTGTATTCTTTCGACCATGCATCAATGCTTGATTCAATGGTAAGGTGACAAGATTGAGATCGTGCCAGCTGACAGGTCAGTTAACGTTCCTGTGCCGATTTAGCTCTTTGGGAGATGGATGGTATTGATTGCCTGTCTGGAAAAGTTTGGGATGGAGATTTTCTAAAAGTGTCCGATTGTGATATACAGCCAATTCAAGATGGAGAGCCCAAATAATTATTTTGAGGGCATCGCGGAGGGTCCAAACGTCTACACCAAGGACATAGTAGATGATCTCGATGACAAGCAAGGGCAGGGTTTTATGTCGGCTGGTGATTTGGAAGAAATTGATATAGGTCTAGGTGACCAAGGCCGACATTCATCAGTAAGAATTTATCTCCAGAATTAAGAACCAAGTTGATAGAGCTTTTAAAAGAATATAGAGATTGCTTTGCTTGGGAGTATTATGAGATGCCAGGACTTAGCCGATCGATTGTTGAACATCGGCTTCCTATTAAACCGGGGGTTAGACCATACCAGCGGCCTTGTTTATATGATGCTAGTTTTATTCGTCCATGCTGATATGCTGAGTGGGTTTCCAATATAGTTCCAGTTATCAAGAAAAATGGCAAGGTCAGAGTGTGCATTGATTTTCGGGATCTAAACAAGGCTACCCCAAAGGACGAGTACCCAATGCCGGTTGCCGATCAGTTGGTTGATGCTGCTTCAGGACATAAGATATTAAGTTTTATGGATAGCAATGCAGGTTACAATCAGATCTTTATGGCCGAAGAAGACATTTATAAGACAGCTTTTAGGTGTCCTGGTGCAATTGGCTTGTTTGAGTGGGTTATGATGACTTTTGGTTTAAAGAGCGTTGGAGCTATATATCAGAGGGCCATGAATTACATATTCCACGATCTGATTGGCTGGTTGGTCGAAGTTTATATTGATGATGTGGTCGTTAAATCAAAGGAAATAGAGAACCACATAGCCGATTAGAGGAAGGTTTTCGAGAGGACCAGAAAATACGGCCTGAAGATGAATCCGACAAAGTGTGATTTCGGTGTATCGGCTAGTCAGTTTTTGGGATTTCTTGTTCATGAGAGGGGGATTGATGTCACTCAAAGGAGTATTAATACAATTAAGAAAATTCAACCTCCGGAGGACAAGAAGAAGTTGCAGGAGTTGATCTGCAAGATAAATTTTGTTAGAAGGTTTATCTCCAATTTGTCTGGAAGGTTAGAGCCTTTTACACCTTTGTTGAGATTGAAAGCCGATCAAGAATTCACTTGGGGGCAGAACAACTAAAGGCTTTGGATAATATTAAAGAATATCTTAGTTCTCCTCCAGTTTTAATCCCTTCACAGAAGGGGATACCTTTCAGATTATATCTGTCGGCCGGTGAGAAGTCAATCAGCTCTGTTTTGATTCAGGAGCTTGAAGGGAAAGAGAGAGCTGTGTTTTATTTGAGCCGAAGGCTCTTGGATGCAGAGACAAGGTATTCTCCTGTGGAAAAGTTGTGTTTGTGCTTATATTTCTCTTGCACAAAGTTAAGGCATTATCTATTGTCCAATGAATGCACTGTGATATGTAAAGCCGATGTGGTTAAGTACATGCTATCGGCTCCGATTCTAAAAGGAAGGGTTGGAAAGTGGATATTTGCTTTAACAGAATTTGATCTTCGGTATGAGTCACCGAAGGCGATTAAGGGACAAACTATAGCCGATTTTATTGTGGACCATCGTGATGACTCAATCGGCTCAGTTGACATCATGTGCCTTGGACTTTATTTTTTGATGGATCCGTGTGCACTCATGGTTGTGGTATCAGCTTGGTTATAATTTCCCCTCGAGTGGCAAGTTTTGAGTTTGCCCGTACTATTAAACCTTATGCAACTAACAATCAGGCTGAATATGAAGCAGTTCTCAAGGGGTTGCAATTGCTTAAGGAAGTTGAAGCCGATGCTATCGAGATTATGGGTGATTCGTTGTTGGTGATCAATCAATTGGCAGGAGAATATGAATGCAGGAATGATACATTGATGAACTACAATGAGAAGTGCCGAGAGTTGATGGATGGATTTCGGCTAGTAACTTTAAAGCATGTGTCTCAAGAACAAAATGTTGAAGCTAATGATTTGGCTCTAGGGGCATCGGGGTACAAGCTGATGATGAAGGATATTAAAGTATAAGTTTCCATGATAACAGCCGATGATTGGAGGTATGATGTGTATCAATATTTGCAGAATCCATCTCAATCGGCTTCTCGGAAATTGCGTTATAAAGCTTTGAAATACACCTTGTTGGATGATGAGTTATATTATCGGACGATTGACGGGGTGTTGCTTAAATGTTTGAGTACCAATCAAGCCAAGGTTGTGATAGGCAAGGTACATGAAGGAATTTGTGGTACTCATCAATCGGCTCATAAGATGAAGTGGTTGCTTCGACGTGCAGGATATTTTTGGCCGACAATGTTGGAGGATTGCTTCAGATATTACAAAGGATGTCAAGATTGTCAGAAGTTTGGAACGATTCAACGAGCACCAGCGTCGGCTATGAATCCTATTATCAAGCCTTGGCCATTCAGAGGTGGGTATGGACATGATCGGCCAAATTAATCCACCTTCCAGCAAGGGGCATAAATTTATATTGGTTGCAACGGATTATTTCACCAAGTGGGTGGAAGCTGTTCCTTTGAAGAATGTTGATTCAGGGGATGCTATATAGTTTGTCAAAGAGCATATAATATACCGCTTGGTATTCCCCAGACCATTACAACCGATCAAGGCTTGATCTTTGTGTCCGATGAGGTTGTTCAGTTTGCCAATAGCATGGGCATTAAGTTATTAAATTCTTCCCCGTATTATGCACAGGCCAATGGACAAGCCGAGGCGTCTAACAAGAGTTTGATCAAGTTGGTTAAGAGAAAGATTTCCGATTATCCTCGGCAATGGCATTCTAGATTGGCAGAAGCGTTGTGGTCTTATAGGATGGCTTGTCATAGATCAATTCAAGTTCCTCCTTATAAGATTGTTTATGGACATGAGGCAGTTTTGCCATGGGAAGTTAGAATTGGCTCGAGACGAATGGATTTACAAGATAACTTGACAGCCGATGAGTATTATAACCTTATGGCCGATGAAAAAGAAGACTTGGTTCAATCAAGATTGAGAGCTCTCACAAAAGTTACGAGGGATAAAGAAAGGGTTGCTCGACATTATAACAAGAAGGTGGTGCCTAAGTCTTTTTCTGAGGGAGAGCTTGTTTGGAAGTTAATTTTGCTGATAGGAACTTGAGATAACAAATTCGGCAAGTGGTCACCGAATTGGGAAGGACCATTTCAAATCCATAAGGTTGTGTCTAAGGGGGCTTATATGTTGCAAGGACTTGATGGAGAAGTTTATGGACGAGCACTCAATGGCAAGTACTTGAAGAAATATTATCCAAGTGTCTAGGTCAATGCATGATCGGCTGGGTGTTGCCGATGCATGTTAGCCGATGTGATTACATCGCCTTCAGATGGCCGATATAGTTGTATCACCCTTAGCAGTTTTTATTATCATAATCGGCTGTGTTCTATCGATATACGATGGCCGATATTGTTATATCGCCCTTAGCAATTTTTATTATCATAATCGGCTGTGTTCTGCCGATATATGACGGCCGATATTGTTATATCGCCCTTAGTTATTTTTCTTTCTTATCATGATCGGTTGTGTTTTGCCGATGTGTGCTGGCTGATATTTAATATATCGCCCTTGGTCAAAGAAATGATTTTATCAATGTCTTCGTCATTGCAAAATTAGGGGGACACATATAGACAAAAGTTGAGAATTTTCGAAGTTGAGAATTTCCACAGTTCAGAATTTTCGAGTCAATTGAGAAGTTATATTAATCAGCACAAAGGTTCAGTGATAGTCGAAAGGATGTACCAAAATTTCTTAGCCGATTACAAAAATTTTCTAAGTCCTATTACAAAGGTAATCATCCAGACAAGTAACGCCGGATAGCCGATACAACCCGTTGTCTAATTTGATCTACTTTTTCAATAGCTTGGATATCTTGGGCGTCGGTTCCAGGAATGACCTTGAGGGACTTGGTCATATCAGCCACATTTTTTATGGCCGATCTTAGTCTGGACTTCTGTTCTTCAACGGCATTGGGAAGATTGGCTAATTTTTGTTTTTCCAGATCTAGCTTGGTGTTGCATTCTTTAAGTTGTGCTATGAGATCAATCTTGCGGGCTTCAAACCGATCTTTGTTAGACTGAATTGGCCCAACATAGAGTTGATCAAGCTTAGCTTTCTCTTCATGCACAAGTTGCTGATTGGCCTGAATAGTGGCTTCAATATCCCTTCGCTCTCGCCGATCAGCTATCCTTTGCTTGGCCTTTTCCATCTTGAATTGATGTTGCTTGAGATAGATAGGTGAAGAGATGGTATTCGCCAGATCATCCGGGACTAGGGCTTGAATCTCTGCAAATCTTGCCCGGATTGAACCACAGTAAGCCACTAAGTTGTCTAATGTTGACTCTAGCCGATGAGATATGTCTTCAAGAGTTCTTTTGACATCTTCATCTAGAGGGGCTAGAGTCTTGCTTGTTGTTTCTTCTTCTGCCTCCTCGTCAAAGTAATCCTTGATGTCAAAGGAAAACATATCGGCTAAGACCTACTAGAGAGAAAATTCAAGACAGTTAAATGTCAAACAAATTATGCAACCGATCTAAGATTTATGGCAATGAAAGGCTTACTGGGATAGAAGGAGCAGTTGTTTGTTCTTCCTCCTCAAGATTGTGGCTGCCTGCGGCCGATGGAGTATGATCACTTGGCGTCGGCTGCACAGGAGGCGAAGGAGGAGGAGGAGGCTGAAAAAACAATTGTTAATTAACATCGGTTATGATCAGAGTTAAAGGATTTTTACAGAGAGAATCTTACCGGTGGAGCTAGTTTAGTTGGTGCTGGTGCCGATTTCTTGTTCACGACAGTTTTCTTTTTCTGCAAATACAAGACTTATAAATAATCGACTATATGAAATGGTTGCAAAAGGTGATCAAGTGTGAGTTATTTACCCTTGAGAAATGGGCTGGAGCAGCAGGAGTTGGAGGAGTCTGTTTGGGTGAAGCCGATGGTGTTTTTTCTCCTAAGTCACTCAGTTCGGTTGCAGCTTGGTCGACATCTTCCTCGATCTCTTCTTCATCTAGGGCTTGTTCTATGGATGGATCTAAGGTAGGCAAGTCATCGGTTGGCTTGGATTTCTTCTTCTTGGCCTTTTTCTTTGGAGCCAGAGCCGATGGGTCAACAACCAATGCCTTAGTTTTCCTCTTCCTGCCGGCATCGGCTGGTTCTTTCAGCTGCCCTTGGAGTAGACTCAAGGTCCTGGGGGCATGGCAGCTGATAACAGGGGGAGCTAATCCACCTCCATTTGGGATAAGGCCTGGAGCATATTCTATGTCCTTGCCACTATTGCTTTTGTGGGGAGGAGAAGATTCTGTTGTCTGCAAAATAGAAGAAGAAGATTAGTCAAGATACAAATCGGCTAATAGCTATTTTAACAGAATTGACAAAGTAAAGATTTACCTGAGGGATGACATCTGGGAATAGATCTGTCATGTACATGGAAGCTGATTGGTGGAACAAGTGTTGCTTCTATTCACCCTACCATATGTCAAAGTTCTTGATCCTGAATCTTGCTAGTTCTATATTGTCAATGCTACCCAAAGAGGGTCCTGGGATATTAAACAGCCGATCCATCATCAGTGTTGATGAGATCTCTCCTCTGCATTGGATCTTATCAGCAAAGTACAAGCCGATTGGCAGTTGTCCCATCCCAAATTCCCTAGCCGAGCTCATTGGATGGTAGAACTCATAAGATACTTGTATGTTTCTCCCTTGATGGATGCCAACAGGAAGAATACATAGACTGGTAGCAGCCGAGAAGACTTCCATGGACTTATCAAATTTCTCAGAATTGATGTCTTCAAATATGAAGTCTGATGGCAGCTCGAACTCCACTGAATCTTCATATGCAAACCACACTCGAGCATCTTTCTGGAAGCCCTCATAGAAACTGCAGAACCAGTCTTTGAGCAATTCAGCCGATAGCTTTGCTCCAGAATCGGCTGGTGTTGATGCAGCCTCTCCATACGACATGCATCGGCGGTGAGTGAGTTCTTTTCCATCATCGTTGGTGATCAATTCTAGCCTTGGGAATTCAGTATCTGTCAAAGATGGCCGATTCACAGCATTTATGGCAACAAGGTTAAGCCATGTTTGCAACAACCACCAAGGACCACCTGCACCTACTACTGAGCCTACAGCTATCTTGGCCGATGTGTTGTTCAACATCTGATATAGATAGCCGAGGAGAATTTTGCCCAAAGGGATTTGCTTCTTGGCTTCAAGGGCTTCTGCTAGGAATTGCCAATTGGTGATAGGGCCATAGCTTGATTCACAGAACAGGAATTTCTCGAGCCACATTAACAGAAAGGTTGTGTGCTCTCAGGGAGTAACCGATCCTTTGCCCATGTATGCATCAACATAGCCAGACCAGCCACCTATGCTCTTGGTCGTGAAGTCGAATTGGTTCTTGGAGTTCAAGTTCATGGGATTAGCCGATGAAGTCACATCCAAACCAGTGATCATGATGATATCAAGCAGAGTGGGGGTCATCGGCCCTTGGTTGAACATGAAGGCATTGAGGGTGTTGGACCAAAAATATGTTGCAGAAGCCATCAGGGGTTCGTCCTTAGCCGAATTTGCAAGGGCTTGGCCGATTCCTAGTTCATCCCCGTGAACTTGTTTGCTAGCCGATACGCGCTTGTACCATACATGCCAACTTTTCTCGAGAGAAGTTTTCTCAAGGGAAGGCCAAGACTTGAAAGTGTTTTTCCAATGACCTAGATTTGGGTTGGCCAATCTAAAGGGTATCCTATTGGTTTCGGCGATGATGAACTCAGTGGGGTCGGAATTGCCGATTGGACCAAGAAAATACTGATGCTCGTGAGATAGGCTGGGAATTGCAACCAAATTGGAAAGATGCTACAAATACAGAAAAGAATAGAGAAGAAGAGAACAAGATGAGACAAGGAGAAACCGATCTACTGCATAAAGAAGAAAGATCTAGCCAATGGGGCACATACCTCTGCGTACTCGGTTGATGGCACGGCAGACGGGCTGGCGGAAGTCGATATCGCTGTGGACGGAAGCTTGGCCGGAGGACGAATCGCCTTGAGATCACCTTGCGCACCGAGGGGATCGCCGGAGGAAGAGAAGACGAAGTTTGCTTAAGTGGTGAAAACGGAGGTAACGGTGTGAAATTTCTCAGGGGTGATGGTTAGTATTTAAAGCACTGTGGTAACGGTCAAAAAAATGGCAATGAGCGATATTCTTGGAGAAGCAGATATGGCAAATCCGAAACATTACCAAATATTCTGGACTTAGGGGCATGTGTTAACGACCAAATTTGGTAACTTAAGTATCGGAGATGGAGATAAAACCGAAGCAGAATCCAAGATAGAGATCGTTCCAAAAACAGAGCTAGGATCGGCTAAAGTCCGAATCGGCTGTGACCAGAATCGGCAGAGTTCGAGTTGGATGAGGTTAGCCGATTAAGCCGATTCCGACAATGTGACCCGGTACACGTTGTCAGATTAAGTTAATGTGCTTCATATGGGTTGCCACGCACGGGTTATGTCCTTAAAAGGCAATTGTATCTATTAATTAGGATATTTTATGTGATTTCCATAGAGATAAGTTTGGGCAAAAGTCTGCCGCAAAGACTTATGGTATCTTAGAGTTTGTTAGAGATAATAGTCGTATACGACAAGGACATATTTTGTATCTCGGGTATAAATATGACCCAAAACCATGTAATCAAACAACACACGTTCAATAACAATCTCGGCGCATCGCCACCCTTTACTTTCGTTTACTTTCGACGAGTTCTTGCTTTTGGGTTGAGCTGCATCGGTTTCGATCTTCAGCTAGAGGTAAAACTTGTTATGGCGGCTTGCATTCTCGGGATTAGTGCTTCCATCTTTATTATACTCTAATCTTGTTTATGTAATTCATCGAGTTATCATATATTCTATATAATCTCTAACAATATCGTTATCTAACCTTTAATCGGCTAACATCAATTGTTAGAAGGCAGCCGATTAGGTTAAATATCAATGTTGATTTAAATTATATAGGGTATCTACCATCCTATGAAACAACCAACGGCTTGATTGTCTAGATATTGTTATTCTTTTCATACTTATAGCTGCATCAGTTGAGTTTGACCTTATAAGTCATGATTAGAATCTCAATCTCTAGCCTGCGTTTTGGTTGCCGATTAGGGTTTCATCGGGATTTCAGCCGATCTTACCTGATTTAACTACCTTATGTCTTATGTGCTTGATTGACATGTTAAATCTGCCCTTTATGTTAAGATCTTGTTGCGTTTAGGTATATTAAGCTTCCTATTTGATATATTTTGCTTGCTTTAAGATCTTAATATAGAGTGGTATCGGAGTATTAGCCGATACATGCTAGATCTATCTGATCGGCTATGCTATGAATGCTTGTAATCTTCTCGTTAATATATATTTCGATCTAAGTGATTTATACTGTCTCGGCATGATGACCGATCTATCCCAATCACTTGATTTAAGTATATATCGACGAAATCATTATATACCATTGATATCTACAGCCGATCAAATAGATTTAGTTTCTTGCTTATTTATAATCGCCGATCGATTCAAATATGACATCGGCTCAAAGATAAATGATACGTCATCGGTGACTAGCCGATCGGCTATCGTTTATGGATTTAACTGCTATCTTTCTGTCTTTATTTCTTGTTCGCATCAACACTTATCTCCTTGTAGTAGGAATCTGACATCTGGCCACTTGAGTAGAGGATGAAGATTGATACGACCACCAGATTAGAGGAAAAGACAAATGCTAGGCTTGTCGCGGTGTATTATTTATCTTTGTTGCATTAGAGTGTTTCACTCTTTTTTTTTCTAATGTTGCATATGATGCACACTATCTTTTCTTCCATGTTGCTGATGGTACGGTCTGGATGTTCTAATCAGTTACTTTTTAATGTTGTGTCTGGTTGAAACATAAATATTTTCTACCAATTGTGGTGGAGGAAAGGAGAAGCAGCTAGGGCAGTAGTGATGTTGTGACCAAGACCCATGTATCTTTCCTTGTTGGTACGATGTCCGTTTTAGTGGAGCAAGAGATCAAGAAGAATTATTAGCATAAAGAAAGGGATGTGAGGCGAACAGTGCAAATTGGTTCTACGTTGATTGAAATCAAAGCGGCATAGTTTAACGCCAACACATATGCTTATGTGTATTGCATTGAACTGGTTCGATTGGTGTCAGTTGGAGATGGTAATTAATTAGTGACATCGTTACTTCTGGTTAATTAGGGAATTAGCTTAATTAAATGATAGACCCAGTTGGTGTGTAGAAAGGTTGTTTGTTTCGCGATGTGACCTTTGGTACCTACGTACTGGTTGAATCTTGCTATGATCATGCGTGCTAAGACACATGTGGAGAAGTAAGGTTAATATTTTTGCTGCTGAACATTTTGCTTTATCTGAATCAGTGCTATATATACGCTTGTTTTGTTTTACATCAAGATTCAGAGTAATAAATTGTTGCTCACTATTTGTACAGTGAAAGAGAGGGAAAAGTGATGTGACCATGACTACTATAGATACAAACGTTACTCACATCATGGATCAACAAGCAGCCATCACGATCAAGTCCTCCAAGTGCTTGAATCCGATTCGGCCACCTGCTACTTTGCTGATTTCAAATGGCCGCTAAATTTGTATACGAGCTCCGTTTTCGGCTTGTGAGTACCCGCTGGAAAGATCTCGGAGTCATCTTTCCAATAGATCTAGCCCCATCTCCAACTTTCATCTGAATTGGCCACAATCACATAAGTAAGGTGTTGCATCACCTATAATGGGCCTATGGGCATGTAACATTATCTGAGACCCCGGCCCAAGTGGCTAGCTGCAAGAGAGAGGCCTATGTTCAAGGCCTATGTGGGAAGCGCCCCAACTAGGTAGAGCACGACCCTGAGGACCCCTTTGTCATCCACCCATATCCTTAAATAGCTAGGTACCCCTTCAGTGTTTCTTGGGTTTTCTTTAGATTAAAGTTTAGCTTCACTACTGTTGATGGCTATTACATACCAAATTCACACCATCAATACATGCATAAAACTGAAAATATAAAATATCCAGTATAGTGGTAGGGTTTATTTCTAACAAATTCCATAAGTGTTGGTGCATATTTGAATGCAGGTGACAAACTATTAAAGTTGAGAAGAACTATACATAAAGAAGGAAAATATTACTTCCATATCCAAGTCCATGGAGTCTTGGGCCCACAAACCCAATAAGATCATATTTAAATGGGCCAACTCCAGAGAAATACTAAAGGGGATACAACTCCAGGAGAAGGTCGGGGGCCAAATGAGCCAGCTAGGGTTCAGACGAACCATGAACTGCTTCGTTTAGCCCGATCTTTTGCAGGCAGTTACTACCGACCTCCCAATAACGGTTGTGACTGTTTTCGACGCTCCAACCGTTATCAGGAGAACAGATGGTAAGAGGAGAGATGGAGGATCTCCACACTCCCAAGGCACCTCCACCTATAAATAGCCTTCTCTTCCCTCATTCACAACACACCAAGCATGAGCTTAATTATAAGAGGCTCTATTGTATCTTTTTAGGTACATTAAAATAAGGAGAGAGTAAGGAAGAAAGAGTCGGAGGAATTCCAGAGTATTCGGTACTTTCCTCTTTACCTTTTGTACCTTGTCAATTACTCTGCTTTAATTGATATTATCTTTATCGAGTAATTGAGATTTGTTTTGTGAGGATTATCTCTTAGCTAGTTTCTATTAGCATACTGGATCATTGATCACTATTGTTCATTAATAGATAGTGATTACTTTAGTGTTTACTTAACGCTAGAGTAGTAATTAATTGCATAGATACAGTGTGTAGGTTGTTAATTACTAGCGATTGTTGCGTATCGCACAATTTGTTAGAGGTTGGTATAGAGGTGGTAACAACCCTTAAGATCACTGTAGTCCTCCCTGTCCGGGTACGGAGTAAAGCACAATCTTGTAGCAGTGAGCAAGCCAGCGCCTAAAGTATTGCGATATGATTAAATTTAAGCTTTCTGTAGACACTGTTCCTTACTGGTAAATCCTCTCTATCCTTTGCCATTTTTTGCTTTGTGTCCTTGGATGATATTGAAGAGGAGCTGAACACACACGTTCCTTGTAAAAATTCGATACCTTGGAATACTCCTTGGTGAAGTGCTATAGTGGTATGTCCGTGCGCTTGCGGATTTTATCTGTGACCATAAGAAATACTCCCTCTGTCCTAGAATATAAGAAGTTTTAGGGTTGGACACGGTTATTAAGAAAGTAGGTAGAAGTGAGTAGTGGAGGGTTGTGATTGGATGAGTAGTGGAGGTAGGTGGAAAAAGTGAATGGTGGAGGGTTGTGATTGGTTGGGAAGAGAATGTTGGTGGAGAAGTTTTTATATTTTGGGACAAATTCTGAGGGTTAAAAGTTGTTATATTTTGGGACGGAGGGAGTACAAAGAAGCATTTCTAGCGCCGTTGCCGGGGAATGGTTGTTGTTTATCTCCGAACCTTGTTCACCCTCGTATATTTATAATTTTCTTCGACCTTTACCCCTGCTACCCCTAGAGAAGTATTCCTATAAACACTTCTCTGCCGTGGAGCACTTACCAATCTATCAATTATCTGCTCCTAGGGTCAATTTTGCAGCTAAATCCAGATTTATGTCATTTAGCTTTCATATATTGAATATAAGTAGTAATGGCTTACGATAGGATCGTCCAGCTTCTACATTGTTGACTCCTTCAGCTCGAACCTTTTGCAGCTAAATATTACTATCATTTTTATTTTGAATTAACAAGAATTTTTCATGTAGTTTTATAGTAAGAGAATGGAGATTATTTGGACGAAAGAGGATGGAGATTATTTGGATGTTCCCCAATGCTGCTGCCTCTTTATTCCGAAAGAATATGTTATACAAGGCTATGCCTTTATTGTTTCTTAAAAAATTCGGCTGTACTTTTCTAATCTCTATATGTAGGGTACCAACTACACATTGTACTCCTATATTTGCTGCTATACAACTTCAGTACAGAAACCTTTCGGCCATCACCATTGTACACTGAAGGAGAAATCAGAATTGGCGATGTCAACTTGGATAGCTGACGAGGACGCTGCCCTCCTCTTGTCTGAGTCCATCCGGTTAAACCCATGCGGCTGCACCACCGGCGCCACGGGCACCGGGTACATGTCCGTGACCTCTCCGGCGAACCCCAGCAATGCCGGTGCGCTCGGCGGATCTTCCCTGTGCTTGTGCAGCAGGTGCACCGGCGACGAGCAGCGGCTCCGTGTCAGCGACGCCCCTCTGCTCGGTGTCGTGTCGCCGCTCATCTGTGCTAGGACATCTGCTCCTCGAAGATTACATGACTGGTCATGATAATGATGAATTTGATGATGAATCAATTTCAAACACAGAAACAACCAAATTGTATGGCCATGAAGAAGTTGTGACCTGGTTTGCTCGGCCATTCAAGGGAAAAAATATTGTTGAAAGTGACCATAGTCCTATACCTAGTTTGCTTGATCCTATTGTCACACTTTTTGCTTGATCCTGTTGTCACACTTTTTGATAGTATGCATGGCAATATATTTGATACACCTGAATTCACTAGTTATGAAAACATGTCAAGTGATATAGGCCCTCTTTGTTTAGGCTTAAAGGCCAACTTATAAGTCGAAAAGTCTAAGCCAAAACAAACAAGCAGCTTTTTCATTTGGCTTTTTTAAGCCATAAGCCACTCTAACACTATTAAGCCAAAAGCTAGGTTGGAGAAGTTTTTTTGGCTTATATGAGATAGATGTATGACTCTACCATTAAACTTAGGACATTAAATCCACTGGCTTATAAATCATATAAGCCAATAAGCTGACTTAAAAGTTTAGGCCAATAAGCCTAAGCCTAAATAAAGAGGGCCATAGAACAACCTAAAACAGATTTGGAGAATTAAGAAGAGCTTGATACTGATTATGAAGATGACCTCATTTAAATGTTCTCATTATGTTTAACTGATTGCTTTGCTCCAATAGCTAAGGAATTTGCGATGACCGTAAGAGGCTTGCCCTTCATTTCATGCAACTTAATTAACACGAATATAAAAGAGACTATGCATACATCAGCATATATCTCACAAACACCAGTAAGACCTATGGAGCTTAGCATAACAGGAAAATGCATAAGTGACAATAATGGAAATAATCCAAAATGTCAATGTACAAGTAGACGTACAACGGTTACGACAACTAGGAGGAAAAAGCTCGAGCAAAGAACATTGGGAATTGGTCCAAATCCCATAACAAAGCAACAAACATAAAATTATTGGGTTAATTGGATCCATGCCACTGCAACTTTGTGAAATTAAAAAATGTCAATACTATTCGTCATATCGGCTACATGCCACTGAAATTTTCTAATATTGGAACCATGCCACTCTCATCCCTTTTTCTGTCCCCTCTCTCACGCCGTTTCGTTCCCCCCTTTCCATCTCCCACTTCTTTCTCCCTGGCGACTGCAAAAGAAGACGAAGGACGGCGCATCGTCGAGTACGGCAAGGATGGCGGTGACGGCTCCGAGCACTCCCTACCGCCACATGCTGGAGACGCTGCATGGGCTGGGGCGAGCGTTTGAGGCCCGCCGCATCGCCGGCGTCCGGGAGGAGCCACGGCTGCGGGAGCAGGACTTTGGTAACTTCCAGGACGTGGACAAGATGCGGCAGCAACGTCGTCGTCGACAGTGCGCTCGTCGACATGTACCTCAAATGCAGCAGCCCCGAGGACGCGCGCTGGATGTTCGCGGCGGTGGCTGCGCGGAACATCACCATGTGGACCACCGTCCTGTCTGGGCACAGCCAACACGGGCGCGTCGCGGAGGCGCTGGCGCTATTCGACCAGATGATGCGGGTGGACAGGCTCCGGCCGAACGACGTCACGTTCCTCACCGTGCTCTCGGCGTGCGCGCACGTCGAGCTTGTCGACCAGGGGGCATTGCATTTTCAGCATGAGGTGGTACAAGTGGATAGTGACACAGTTCGAGGGCCTCGCCAACCTCAGCAATGATGGCGCGCTGGTGATGCAGACCGGCGCCGGCGGGAGGTACAGCCTACTGGTGCACCACTCGGTGGAGGAGCTGAGGGTGTTCGGCCTCACCGACGACATGATCGAGGACCAGAAGTTCGCCTCGACCCCGTCCTCCTCCATCCTGCTCAATCGCTGGAGATGAGGAAGGAGGGAGGGGATGTGGATGGAAACAGAGACAGCGTGAGAAAAGAGACAGAAGAAGGAACGGGAGTGGCATGGTTCCAATTTTAGAAATTTCCAGTGGCATGTAGCCGATATGACGAATAGTAGTGGCATTTTTTTAATTTCGCAAAGTTGTAGTGGCATGGATCCAATTAACCCATTATTATATGGATAAAATAGCTCCAAACATAGCTTTTAAGTTCATAACATTGACCACAACCAATATAATAAGTCATACTATCAACATTGGTATTGTGTACAGAAGAAGAGATCTGCACAATTAGCAAAATTAGTATATTTTAATATATGTATTTCACAATACCAAACCTATTAAAAAACATCACGCTGACCTTCTTCCATTACGATCCATGCATTTAATTGCACCACCAATAGAAGGAAGCATCATCAAGGTGGTTAGAGCACTCGTCAAAATAGATAATGAAGAAGAACTAACATTAAACCATTTTAGCAAAATTCCAACTCCAGCTTGCTCAAGTATTTGAGAAGTGCAGTAGAGAATGCCACTAATTCCAGCAAGCTACAAATAAAATGGTAAATAGAAAATCTCATAAATTACCCACACAATCATTTACTTAAAACCATCAATGTGGTACATTAAATATTTTATATGACATATATTTACCTGTTGAAGAATTTTCATTGTGACACCGACAATCAATCCCTGCTTTACCCATGGTTGTAAAAGATCAAACCAACTTTGTCCTTTAGTAGACAAGTTGGATTTGGATGGATGCACCATTGCAAGTTGGATTTGGATGGATGCACCATTGCAGGTCCAATAGAATGGTGAAAAGAAGGTGTGCTAACCAAACCTGTTGCCAGGGCAATATGGCCAGCTTGAAGAATATCACCTTGCAGAAAAATCTGTTGGAAGTCATCTTTTGTTTGCCCAAACACATTCTCTCTTTTAACAAATTTCCAAGCCATATGCCATCCCCATTAACCCATGCACCCTCTATTCCTTCCATATAAGATCCATGGTGAAATAGAAGTAGATGCCCGCCTCGAGAGAAGAATATTGGAGACATTGTTGGGCCTTTAGCCTGCCAGTCAACTTCAGCCTAAGATGTGCCCGTCAAACCACTCGAAGGCGGAGACCAAATGTGTTACACATTCAGGAGACTTGACAAAATGGATAAAGATCTACAACATCTCACATCTTCTTAACTCATACTCATGTGAATCACCTTGTGTAACCATTTTTATACATGTGATTCACTACACAATCCGCATATGATGGAAAAATATGTAATGCAAACTACATGTGTAGTAGAAACCTAGAAACTGATATTGGATCGAAAAATGGATATCTGATATTCGTACATGTCACCATGAGTAAAAGTTTAACTCCTAATAAAAATTTTACTCATGAGTATATTTGCGAGTAAAATTTTTACTCATGATGACATGGATAAATCTCAAACGTCTATTTTCTCGAGCTAAAAGTAGTTTTTAGATTTTCACTACACATATAATTTACACTGCATATTTTCCCTTGTGTAACAATGGACAGTGGAGTAAAAACATAACTACTGTTTTTAATGATTCAATTCTATCATGCTACGTCGTGGTCAATAGACCTCTCCATTTTATGTACTCATGTCTATCAGTAAAAAAATAACTATTGATATTTCATCCGTGGTAAAAAAAATTGCTATCCACATATTACAATAATTGAAATTTTATATACATATATTCACTTGTATATATAATCATGGGAGATGCGTATTGTTTTCCTCCTACGTTATGTAGTTTCTTACCCACGGGAGATTTTTTTTTTTAATGGTTGATATGGATGATTGAATGTAAAAATAATATGCATCATAATCTTGATTGTATGTGTTAATATGCACGTAAAAGGAACATGATACTCGTATTTTTAATGACTGAACATTTTTACACATATTTTTCAATATGGAATGATTAAGCAATTTTATTACTAACTAAAATAACTACAAAAATTGATGTAATAAAAATATTACTGCAAACAAATTGAGAGTAATGTAAAATATTTACAGGAGTGAAAAATTTACTGATACTCCTAGTATTATCGAGCCCTGACTTTGCTCAGTAAAAATGTTACTACATGCAAAGATAGCGACATGAGTAACTTTTTTACTCAGTAATTTTTTTACTTGTGGGAACCGATATATCAAGAAAAAGGGCCCTAGGGATGCCACGTGGAGACCGGAAGAAGGAAGTACTTTGGCACGTCAATGAGGAAAAACCAAAAAACCAGAAATGCGGTGCTCTGTGAGGTAGTCAGTAATTTTTTAACTCGAGATAGGAGGGGTGGGAACAAAACAGAGGAGAGAGATAGGAGGTGGACTAGTTAGGCCTCTCACAGTGCACCGAGCTTGCGCGGATCCTAGTTGCGGCAGCTCGGATTTTCGCCGACGTGGAGCAAGCGCCCGCGCCTAAACTAGGTTCCTCGTCCCCCAACAGAGCAGCGCAGAACCTCGCCAAAACGAGGGCGTGGAGCGAGGAGAAGAGGTGGGTCGCGCGCGCTGTGGGTGGCGTAGCCTCACACGCGCGTGCCCTAGCGCCCAAAATGCCCTCACGCGGCAGCAAAATTCCTGATTCGCCCTCCCAAAATCCCCTCCCGCCATAGCATTCTTTCTCCCGCTACAGATCGGATTGATAGAGAAAAGCAAGAAAATCTTGGGGATTGGAAGAGAAGAACAGATCAGATTCAACAAGATGAAAAAGAAAAAGAAAGCAAAATCATCACAGAAGGCGGCGCATCCCAACCACGACGACGAGCCGGCAACCATTGCGCCGGCGCCTCCTGGGGACGCTCCCCACGCGCGTCGGTCGCCGTGGCGTCGGCGCCCATGTCCACCAGCTCCGCCACGCTGAGGCCGCGCCGCCGCGGCGTGGGAGGCGAGGAGGCGTGTCGGCGCGGTCGACGGTGAGGCCGGATCTACACCTCCTCCTCCCCCTCCTCCTCCTCCTCCTCCTCGCTGCCACCCGCTGCCGGACCGGGAGGAGGAGCGGTGGCACGGTGGTGGTGGCCGGCACCGCCGCAGCAGCCGGGGACGCCTCCCGCCACCCTAGCCGCCACCACCGACGGGAAAGGCAGATCCATCTGCTGCGCACGTGGATCCGTCGGGAAAGGTGGGGGGACAGAGAGGGATGGGAAGGAGGTGCGGCGCGGGAGGAGAAGTGGAGCGGCGGCGCGGGAGGAGAAGTGGAGCGGCGGCATGGGCGCGTGGCGCGGTCGATGGGAGGAAGGCGATGGCGATGGAGTCGAGGAGGAGAAGACGAGGCGCTGAAGGAGATGAGGAGAGAGCAACGGAGATGAAGCGCTCAAGGAGAGGCCGAGAGGGTAGTTGGGGAATAAATTTGGTGCCGCTGTGCGTGTCCACGCATTGGGATAACGCCCATTGTGGGCTTGGTTTCCTTCCAGAGTAGCTCTATCCAATTAAACCACACAACTAGGGGTGCTTGCACTGTGGGGTGAGTGTCTATAGACCAAGTTTTGGGCTAGAGGTATGGGCCCCATAGCTTGCACTGTGAGAGGCCTTAGAGAAAACGGAAAACCAGGAGAAGGAGCGCTCAGAGGCGCGCTACTAATTCCGTAGCGCCAAGCGCTAATGTGTGTGTCTATATATATATATATATATATATATATATATATATATATATATATATATATATATATATATATATATATATATATATATATATATATAAACTATTCTACACCCGGGTATAGAAATAGAATAGTTATTCTATACCCCCCTCCCTCCAACCCACCTCCCCTCCCTTCAAGAGGGCAAACCCCCTCTCCCACCTCGATCAAAGGTCCCTCAAGTTGGTCAAACTCGCATGTGACTTTCCCCACCACCTCCACTCTTGTCAGCTCTTGTCTCCAAACAACGTAGTAACGTGATGTTCATCGTGTAGTAACACCATATATTATTTTTAGTAATAATATAGTCATGTCGGATCTACTTTTGATAAGCACTTTTTTTTCTAACATCATGGTGCAAACCGTTTTTAAAAGTAGTACATGATGTGAAAGATATTACCCTTTAAAGATTGTTTTTTCTTAAATTTAACTCTCTACAAGCAGTAATACTATATCATATGTATTACTATTGTCTGCTATGTGTTACTGCAATCACATCATACCATTACTACATGATATAGTAACGATTATAAGTTTTACAGAAACATGTTACTACGATTTATTGATAACGTTACTGCAAGAATGTGTATAGTAAGAAAAGAAGTGCAGTATTATGGAGAGAGGGGAATTGGCTCAGTTTAATGTGTAGTAACGTTCTATATGTTCTACAGTAACAAAGTGTTTTACTGCAGTTCTTGGATAGTGTTATTACATAAACATGTGGTAATATGTAACTGTCAGGTGGTAACGTGTAACTGTCAGGTGGTAACGTGTATAAGCCGTGCAGTAACAAGTATATGGTTAGCATGTGAGACTTTGAACCATATATTTTTTGTTTCAATTCCTGATTTACTGCAATTCACCACAATATTACCGTCAAAAGTGCAGTAACGTCATATACGTTCATGCAATAACACTATATTGGAGGGAGAAGACCGGTTTTCTTGAGAAGAGGGAGGAAGAACTGTTTCTTGAGGAGGGGAGTAAGTAGATGCATTTTGAAGTTCTACCCTCCACATGCAGTAACACTATAGCATCATTGTGAAAATGGTTTTAAAAAATAATACTTATCTTGTGAGATATTGCTTTTCAAATATTGGTTTTTTAAACTTTAACCCTCCACATGCAGTAACAGAATATGTAATTTGCAGTAACAAGGGCACATACACGCAGTAAGTTAGTTTTACCAAATGTATAAATTTGTTCAAAACACTTCTACATCAATCAGACCTCGCTCAAAGCCACCTACTACTTTTCCTATAGCTCACCTATTCGATTTTCATCTCGTAAAAATGATATAGTAAAACTATAATTATCGTGCAGTAACATAGCTATTTGGAAGTGGTAATATGCACCTATTATGTAGTAACACTTCTACTTTTGTGCAGTAACAAGTATATGGTTAGCATGTGAGGCTTTAACCCCATATATTTTGTTTCAATTCCTGATAATCATATTACTTTCTCACAAAATTATTGAAACAAATAGCATTATTAGATGAATTGGTTAGAAGAATTTGCTTTAAACTTTGAGGTCATGGGTTCAAGTCTTGAGAAAAAAAAATGTTTGAGGGAGAAAAGAAGGATCGGGAGGGGGTATAGAATATATATGTATATATATACATATATATACACCAAACAAATTTATATATACATATATACATACATATATATATATACACACACATATATATATATATATATATATATATATATATATAACTACATGGCACCCTAACGTGCCATTTAGCTAAATGGCTCTCCTCACAGCACCCAACCACCCACCATTCCTATGCATAATATTTTAACTCCCCTACCAACTCTCCTACCCATATATCCTGCTCATACTCTTATAAGTAATTTTTTTACTAATGCGTGACTATTTATATTAGGTGCTGCTACAGCTGTACCCACCATTCTCATTCTTTTGTTTATGATCCTAATTTTTCGGATCGACGCGTGTTTTTTGGATAAGGCTCCATCCGCGGCGGCGTCCAGTGGGCGGCGATTCCTAGGTGGAGGAAACGGCGACGAGCGGCGGCATCGGGAGGAAGACACTACTGCATACGCTCTACATCGATCCCGTATCCACATGGCGGGTGGCGGCCATGTTTCCGTCTGGCGATGTCCCCAGTGTCGCCGCCGCTGCCAAGGTGCTCGTCCTTGCTGATGGGGATGGGTGGATCTGGAATGGGTTCATCGTTGGAAGACGTCCCACTGTGCCGGTGCTGGTGTGATCCAAGGAGACCACGGACGAACGGCATTGATGGCGACAGGTTTGTTCAGCATCGCCTTCTCGTCTCAACCATCGTCCCCGGATTGGTGGTAGCGCTCGCGAGGCAAGGAGGAAACCAGATGCAAACTGTAAATCTGGTTAGAGCAGTCTTCTCTGTTGCATTTTGTGTTGTTCTTTGTTCTTCAGAGCAAATCATTACTTACTTTAATTACTACTAGTGCTTTTTTTGTTGGCTTGGGATCTTGTATTTCGAGGTCTTGATTCGTGGGATGTAAGCAAGGTCTCCCATGCTGGTGGCAGGCGAAGCTTCCTCCTGCCGGTCGTGGGCAACACGCCGTCGTCTGCCCGGCCGGCCTCGACCACCTCCTAACGGCCTCGATTGTGACCGCACGCAAGAGGGATGCCCCCAGCTTAGTTACCGCTGTCGCCATGCTGCTGGTGCCGGGCCGGACTCCGAATCCGTGGTCTTCGTTGTCGGAGGCAGGCTTTGTCAGTCACCACCATCGGCGGAGCTTCTCCATCGCGTGTAGTTGACGGGCCTTTTGTCCCTCAACTCCTGCTTTCTGCTCATCAAGGGATGGGCAAAGAACGTTTTTGGGTGGGTGTCTGTTGAGCACAGCGTCAAGGCCGGCTGCGACGTCGCCGGGTCACCGGGAAAGCACAGATTGTCACCATTGCAGGCTATCCAGTGCAGGGCTGGGTGCCATTCCTCCTACCAGAACAGAAGAACGTATATTGATGTGTATTTTCTTTTTGTTTCGTTTGATGAGAAATATTTTTACCCGCTTGTACTATGTGTGTAATTTTTTAATTCATAGAGATACTGGTGGAGAAACCGTTTGTAGTCCCGGTTGGTAACCCCCTATAGTCCCGTTTATCCAACCGGGACTACGAATCCAGGACTAAAGATAGCTATCTTTAGTCCCGAGTGAAATAACCGGGACTAAAGATCGGTCAGCCACGTGGCCGGCCAAACCATCTTTAGTCCCGGTTTGTGTTACCAACCGGGACTAAAGATCGGTGCACCATTTTTTTTTATTTGCATGGCCCTGTTTGCTACACTCTAACCCAGGGCAGTGACTAGGGGTCTAGTCACCAGATATGAGGATAGGAATGCAGTATCTATATGCAATCTTGGATGTGAGATTAGTATGTGACAATTGGATGGCAATCTAGGTTGTTATTTTTTTATTATTATTATTATGCAAACATAAATGCAGTACAGGAAATAAAGACAAGCTATAAATACGAATTATGTACAAGATATAAAATTAGATATTTAGAACATAGTAGGTTTATATAGAACGGTCCAGGTGTTCATTCATATACCTTGATAGGTTGAAGGTAGATCCTTCTGAAGATTACACCAAGGACTTGGTACAACACGTTTAATTATACAGGTACAGGACTCTCACAAGGACTCTTACATAGACTCTCACACTTAGACTCTCATGAGTCTTTTATTTAGGTTATACTATAGTACTAACACTTAGATGGAGTGGAGTGGAGTGTGATGGCTGGTGGAGAGGTGAGAGGAATGGTTGAGTGAGATGTGTTGTGTGTGAAATGCGATGCCTCTGGAATGTGATGGTGAGCCCCTTATATAGCGCTCGGTAGAGAATCTTCATGATATCTCTTCTTGACTTCAAAGAGTTCATGATATTCCTTTAGACTTCATGGAGAGAATCTTTGGTGATGACGCTTTTGACCTTCAGTAAAGATGTCATAATATCGCCTTTTGACCATAGACTTATCTTATCTGGAATAGTGTAGATTCCTTATCTTGAATAGTGATCTTTGTCGGGAATGACAAGATCTTTATTCATTATCTTCGTTGATTATCATGGGTGCTGATTGCACCGTGTCGATCTCTGACGGCTCTGATTTCTGAAACCACTGAGCCAGGCTTCTGTAGTAACTTTTCTTGGGGCATTCATTTCCAAAATCTGGTTTAATTATGCGCCCTGCTCCCTTGAAGTATTCATAACTTTGGTTGTAATATTTGCTGATAAAAATCCTTGTGATCTTGTTTTGGAAAACCAGCTGATATTCATAATCTGTGGTGATAGCTTCTTCAATTTCTGCAGCTTCAGAAAATAATCTCCAATTTTCATGATTAGCAATTGTTGTATATATTTCTTCCTCTTCATCCGATAGTTTGCTAGGACCGTCTTCTTGAAAATTAAATTGTCCATTCATGATATATATATAATGAATTGCTGGACGAACAGGTGGTGTGAATTTTGGTGGTATGGAGGAGAAGATAATCCTGTATCTTCCATGTCCAAGTCTCCTGTAGACATCTTTCACAGCGCCTCCTAAATCAGATTGAAGGATCTGATCGAGGGTTGCATAGATGGAATTCACAAGACCATGATCTATAATGGTTTGGAGAGATATTTCTTCATGGTTGTATGTGGGTAGGTTCCGGAATCTTTGGAGATTTATCTCGGCTTTGAGAACCAGGAATCTATAGGATGGGTCAGAGATTGCCTGATCATCTAGCCTTAAGAGAGGGAGCATATATATGATTACTCGTATGGCTGGGTTTCTTTCTCTTCCTTCTAGGAGATCAAAGAAATAATCTTGGAGTCCAAGGAATACTTTCATTTGTCTTTCCTTAAACTTTTGCCAAACAAGATCGAGGATGTCTTGCCCAAAGCAAGATAAAGTTTGCTCCGTCTTGAAGCTTAATCTAGGTTGGAGATTTTCGTATGTGGTACTCATGGGATTTTGGCTTTTAAGTTTCTTTTGGCAAGAATTTTTGTAGGCACAAGATCTACATGGTGCTTTTGGCTGGGTCCGGAGTATATATTGTGGAAGGAATGAATTGGGATGATTATGCAGTATGTATGGTGTTTGGGGAATGGTATCATGCCTTTTTGTGGATGATGATGGTTTATTTTGTGGAAAAGATTGCAATAGGTTATTGATATTTATGTGGAAAGCAACCATGCTCGAAGTAGGATCTGTTGAGATCAAAATCTTATCTGAGAATACCTTGGTATTCTTATCTGTTGCCATAGATTGTTCAACTTCCATGGGAAGTTTATCTTGGCCATCACGTGATTTCTCCTCGCGATAATCTAGTAACCTCTCCTCATGATGAGGGATATCTTGTAGTTTAGCCCTTTTTTCTGTTATCTTTTGATCTGAGGGCACGAAATTTTTGAAATAATATGCCAGGCCATTTAAGGCATGAGCTTTTTCTTTTTTGTTTTTTGCCTGCCACAAGAGGTTTAATAACCCTTGTTGTAGCTCTGTTACTCTGAAATTGTGATTAAATCGTTCTCCATGGCCTCTGGGCAGTTGGGACAGTCTCCATGAACTCATATTCGTGAACCATTTAGACTTCTGTGAAGTCATTTCCCTGCATATGTATTCAAAATTTTTAGTAGCTTTTAATAAATATCTATCTTCCCATGATGTCTTACCTTGCAAGTCCATAGATTTTGGAAGATATGATGGGAAAGAATTGTTATGTAAATATATTGTATTCACAACTTGTTCTCTTTTGGTCTGAACAAGTTGGTCAAGAATCTCATCTGTGTTAGACGAAAATCTTAGGCTCACCTGTTTGCCCATTATCTCAAATTGAATATCTTCATTTGTGACAAGGAAGGGACGAATGAGTGATAAAAACGGTGTTCCTAAAATAACATCTTGCTTAAGATTTTTAACGAGTAGAAAAGTTGTTTTAATGCAAACTTCAGATATGCAAATATAGATTTCAGGGATTTGATATTCTACCGTTAAAAGTCCTCCATCTGCCCCACGAATTCTGTGGGCGGCTTTACAGAAATATTTATGAGGGATAATACCTTCTCGAATGCAATTGACATCAGCACCAGAATCAATTAAAGTGATATGCTGAAAGTAGGATCCGTCTATAAAACGATACATAACTTCTGTGTACCATTTTTGCTTCATATATTTTTGAATGGTTCCAACAACCTGATCATCTTCTTGAATTGGTTCGTCCTTTTCTTCCATATGGAATCCTTCTTTTAATTCTAACATGTATAGACGCTTTCTTATTTTTTCTAAATCTTGTTTCATAATTTTTTGGTCTTCGAATAGGCTGATCAAATCTGGTTTCTCATTCTTCTTTTTCTGTTCATCTAATCTTTTGAACACTTCATCAATAGAGAGGAATTTGCTCTTTTGAATATCCTTTTTTAGTTTATCCTTATCAGTCTTGACTCTTGAAAGGAATTTTTCGAGAACTCTTCTTTTTTCTTCTGGATCCTGAATGGTTTCAAAAGTATCGAGAACAAATTCTTCTAAACTGGTTAAAACGAGTATATTTTCATCAGACTCTTCTTCTGAATTATCTGGCTCATAACAAGAGCAACCACTGTCTTGGCAACAATTAATCTCTGCATCTGAACTTGAGTCATTGTCTATATTATTTAGTATTGCTTCAAGTTTTTCTTTAACATCTTCTGATTCTGAATCTAACAAGGCTTGGATCTCTTTTTTAACTTTGGATTTGAAACATCTGTTAGCTATGTGTCCTTTCAAGCCACATTTGTAACAAATGGTTTCTTTGCTTTCAGTGTCTTGTGTTCTTATATTCTTATTGTAAATTCTTTTTGGTTTTCTTTTGGTAGCTTGAAAGCTCATCTTGCTTTTATCATTTGGTTTTGTCATAGGTTTGGAATGGGTTTTTCTTTTTCTATAGACATAAGGATCTTGAAAACCAAACTGATAGCAAAAATCTCCCATTTCTCTTTTACCAAGAATCCTTTGTTTTTTGAGTTGATCTTTGATTTTTAGGTCATTGCAAAGCTCAGCCCCTACTAATTGTATCTTTTGTGTGATTTTTCCAATATCTAGATAGTGATAATTTATACTCCCTCCCCCTTCTTTTCTTAGGGAATTTCTAACCTTTTCAGCAAATAAAGGAGGTAAACCAGAAATATATTTTTCTTTCCAAAAGTCTTGATTAGGTTCTGGTAGGGTATATAGTTTTGACAAGAAAGTATCTTTATACCATCTAAAATCTGACATTGTTTTACATTTTAAATTTATCAATTGCTCTCTATTTTTTTCATAGATATCATGATAGTTTCCGGCAAAGTGATAAATTATGTTATAGATTAAAGTGGCTAAGGCATCAGAAATGTTACCGGTTGGATTCCCATTACCATCTCTATCGGGCAATGGCCTTCCTTCATCATCCCTTTTAACTGCGCAAAGAATCTCCTGTCTTTGAGTTTCATTTAAATAATTATTCCACCATCCTTTTAATTGACCAGAAAACCCAATGACAATCATATTGGCAGCTTCTCTTTCTTTGTTTCCATTAGCTATGCAGGCATTAGCATACATAATCATTTGATGACATAAAGTAAAGATTTGATATTCAGTAAAGCCATCTAAGTTCCATTCTACAATTTCTTTGCCATTGTAGTAAGTCATATTTTGAATCTGAGGCATTTCCTCAAACTGTAGGTCTGCATAAGTTGGTCGAGGGTAATAATTCCTAGTTGTGGAAGTAAGAGTAGAAGGTTTAAAAATCTTGTTGACCATATCATATTTTTCATTATCAGAAATCTCATTTATATTTTTATTTACTTTTAAATTATTTAGTTTTAAGGCTAGCTCACTGACTAGTTCTTCAGAAATTGCGGGTCCAAAAGCCTTTTGTTTTCCAAGTTTGATGTTAGGATCAATTGTTGGGACAAACATAGGACTAACAGACTGAGAACTAGAAGACTGAGAATTAGAGGGAATATTTATCTTTACCTCAGGTCTTCCTGTTTTGTAGCCTTCCATAAGGATTGTCTCTATTCGATCTGTTTGTTGACCAAGAGAACGTAGAGATATATTTGCATAATTTTGTTGTTCTACCAAATGTCCTATGTGTTCAACCTTTGCTGTTTCTCCATATGTATTTTTAGAAATACTTTTTAGTGGACAAGCTTTTCCTCCATTATGAGATAATTGAATGGATTCAAATGGAGGATGAACAGAGTCTACCTTGTTTCCACTGGTTGTCTCCCATTCTGTAGAAACCTTCTTGATAACAGTTAAGTCTTCTGCTTCGGATTTTTGCTCCTTTTTCATCATGTTTTTTCCTTTGAAGAATTCTTCGAAGTGTCTGACTTGGCTACTTTCATACCAATCAAAGAAAAAGATGTTCTTCCTTTGTTCTCTCATTTCTTTGTGCCAAAGTTCTCTTATCTTTAGTCTAAATGGTTCATCGACCCTTTCAAAGTATCTTTTCATCTTGGGTCGGTTCTTTTGAAGCCTGAGTTCTTTTTTAAGCAAATCTTTATCAATTTCAAACTCATCTTCTTCTATGGCAATAACAAAGCCAACATCAAGCTCGATAACATTGAGATCGAAGTCTGAGATTGAAGGTTCGTCGGAGTTGTCTTCATAGGTAGCATAGACAACATTTTGAGGTTTTGTCCTAGGCCTAGAATCAAGACTGACAGAAGGTCTAGACTGGAGAAAGGCTTTTTGTTTTGAAGCAAATGTTATCTCAACATCTCCGTCTGGTGTTTCAATCAAGGATTCGACCTCTGATTGATCCATAGACTTAGGTTCAACAGCTTGAGATAAAACCCATTTCTCAGGCAGGGTGATCTCATCCCATTTCAGGGTTTTGAGGATAGTACATCTGTTATTAGGATTGGTTTGAAGGAGAGTGGTTAGGCCTTTTGGTGTATAATGTTTGGCACAAGGTGCTAAAGTTGTCATGGCTTTGTAGTAAACTCTATAGGTAACGGAGATGTTTTCACTCCCTGGTTCTAGTTCATAACCAGATGTTTGTAAGTTGAGAGTGAGAACTTGATGGATATTTGTGTCTGAGAGGGATACAGAAAAATCAGGAAATGTGTTAAAATAAACAGGACCATTACTGAGGCTGGCTTCCACCATGCCAAGTAAGGAATCTTTGAACCTTTTATTTCTGCAATCTCTTAGACAAGCCAGAACAGAGACGTTCAAACCCTTTCTAGTCAAGGATCTGATAGCAACTTGTATAAGACCAAAGTGAAGGTAGTGATATTGATGTTTAGCTCTTATAGTATTGATTTCTCTTTCTGAAAGAAGATGCAGGGTTTCATGCAAAGAACTAATTGGAATAGTTTTTTCAATTGTTTTAATATAGTAGTCACTAAGTAACGAAAAAGTACCTACATGATATATTTCCTTAATATTAACCTTAGGAATCTTCCAGTTGGAAATACTTTTCCAATTAGTTGGAAATACTTGGCTCCGCCATCCAATTGTCACATACTAATCTCACATCAAAGATTGCATATAGATACTGCATTCCTATCCTCATATCTGGTGACTAGACCCCTAGTCACTGCCCTAGGTTAGAGCTGGTATCAGAGCCAAGTGCTCGTAACCTCCCCAAGCCATCTTCTCCGAAAGGGGGGGGGAGAGGGGTCGGGTAGCGTGCTGAAGTCGCGGTGATCCCGAACGGTGTGGTGGTGTTCTGAAGTCGCGGAGTTCCCGAACCTTTGATCGGTTGCCTGAAGTCGTGTTGCCTTGTTGAGTCGCAGAAGGCGTTTGTCGGCGTAATTCGTTGACTAGGCACTTATCAAAGGCAAAGGTTGAACTTAATTGTGGGAAATATTCCCTGCCGTTGACTGGAACACATCATATCCAAATAGGTTGATCATAATTATGGGAGAATTCCCCACTGTTGACTGGTAATTACCTACCTATCTTCCTATCTTTCGTATAAGATGTCTTGGTTGGTTAGATCGCGAAGAGCCACTGATCGATCTGTAGCCTCGTGCAGTAGCGAGAAGTCTGTTGGCACTATGTCGGTAAAGAATGCTTTATCTATATCTTTTGAGGATATTGAGAAAAGTATTTCCAACTGGAAGATTCCTAAGGTTAATATTAAGGAAATATATCATGTAGGTACTTTTTCGTTACTTAGTGACTACTATATTAAAACAATTGAAAAAACTATTCCATTTAGTTCTTTGCATGAAACCCTGCATCTTCTTTCAGAAAGAGAAATCAATTCTATAAGAGCTAAACATCAATATCACTACCTTCACTTTGGTCTTATACAAGTTGCTATCAGATCCTTGACTAGAAAGGGTTTGAACGTCTCTGTTCTGGCTTGTCTAAGAGATTGCAGAAATAAAAGGTTCAAAGATTCCTTACTTGGCATGGTGGAAGCCAGCCTCAGTAATGGTCCTGTTTATTTTAACACCTTTCCTGATTTTTCTGTATCCCTCTCAGACACAAATATCCATAAAGTTCTCACTCTCAACTTACAAACATCTAGTTATGAATTAGAACCAGGGAGTGAAAACATCTCTGTTACCTACAGAGTTTACTACAAAGCCATGACAACTTTAGCACCTTGTGCCAAACATTATACACCAAAAGGCCTAACCACTCTCCTTCAAACCAATCCTAATAACAGATGTACTACCCCCAAAACCCTGAAATGGGATGAGATCACCCTGCCTGAGAAATGGGTTTTATCTCAAGCTGTTGAACCTAAGTCTATGGATCAATCAGAGGTCGAATCCTTGATTGAAACACCAGACGGAGATGTTGAGATAACATTTGCTTCAAAACAAAAAGCCTTTCTCCAGTCTAGACCTTCTGTCAGTCTAGATTCTAGGCCTAGGACAAAACCTCAAAATGTTGTCTATGCTACCTATGAAGACAACTTCTACGAACCTTCAATCTCAGACTTCAACATCAATGTTATCGAGCTTGATGTTGGCTTTGTTATTGCTTTAGAAGAAGAAGAGTTTGAAATTGACAAAGAATTGCTTAGGAGAGAAATAAGACTCCCCAAAAATAGAACTAAAACTAAAAGATATCTTGAAGAGGTTGACAAATCATTCAGAATGAAGATAAGAGAAGTTTGGCATAACGAAATGAGAGAACAGAGGAGGAATATTTTCTTCTTTGACTGGTACGAGAATAGCCAGATTATATATTTTGAAGAATTTTTTAAGACCCAGAAGAATGGAAAAGGGGTATGTAATGAAGAGAGAAAACAAGAACATGACAAGTCAGGAATTAAGGTCTTTTCAGATGATGGGTCAACCAGTAAAACGTATATTACTTATTCTTCTTTTAAACTTACTCAACAATCTCAGGATATCAGAGGAAAAAATTGTTTTCCAGAAAGCACTTATGAGAAATCCATAGAGAATAATTTCCTAGGATATTTAGAAGAACAACAGAAAACTCAAGATCTATCCCCTGAACAACAAGATTCCAAAACAATTCCTATGGAACCCATTATTCTAAGAAGCCATGAAGAGCCTTCTTCCCACTCTCAATTTGAGGTATCTATACCTCAATCTGAAACCTATCTTTTGCCTTATTCTTATCCTATTACAACTATACTTATTCCAACTGCCACCCCTAAAGATAAGGTAGCCAAATTCTTTGGTATTCCCAACAATTTTCCTAATACTAATGACCAGATGTCTAATTCCTTAACAAGAATCCAAGCGTCATCTTACGGTGAATTGATGCTCCAAAAAGAAGTTTCTTCCTTTTATAACAACATCGACTCTTCGGTAAACAGAAACCTCGAGAGTTATATTACCAGAATCATCAATACCTCTTTCTACAACATAATCGATGATCCTAAAGGTATTACCAGATCAAAATTTAGATTGTTCCATAATGTTCTCTTCTCCAAGATCTATATCCAACCCAATCCAAATAAAACACTTTGTTACCATTCTCAAACCAAAAACTCCTTTGAAAGAAAATCTCAAAACCAAATCTCGGCTGAAGCCTTATGCACAAATAATGAAATCCTAGTCCATAAGCAAGATCTTTTTGGAAGCATATTTGTTATTTCTGATACAAATCAATTCGGCACTTTTAATCCTGAGGAAGAAAGGACCGAAAGAAAACTTAAGATTAATGACCTCTTCCAAGAACAAAATTATACTAAAAAGGAATTAAGAGACTTAAAGGGTAAAATTCGAAGTCTAGAATTACAAAATAATAGTTGCATGGGCCAAGATGAAGAGGTTGTCAACTCCATCAACAGTTATGTTAAGCAGAAACGGTATGCAGAAGTAAGGTACAAATTCAATGATGGATTCCAATTCAGCTATAAAACTTTAATTGATTCAGGAGCTGATGTAAACTGCATTCGTGAAGGTATTATCCCATTCAAATACTTTGAAAAATCCTTCCATAAAATTCATGCTGCAGATGGAAATTTACTAAAAGTCAATTACAAAATCCCTTCTATTCATGTTTGCATAAATGGAGTCTGCATTAAAACTTCCTTTTTGCTAATAAAAGATCTAAAGCACGGAGTTATTTTGGGAACGCCATTCTTATCCCTAATAAAACCCTTTATTGTTACTGAAAAAGGTATCCAGTTTAGAATCAGAGACAAAAATGTTAAGTTAAAGTTTTCTTCTAAACCCGAGCAAACCATGTTAAACTATTTAAAGGAGATTATCACACAGAAAGAGCAATTTGTGAGTGACATATCTTCTGAAATAAAAAATGCTAGGATTTCCCAAACCCTTAATGATCCAAGGTTTCAAGAAAAAATTATACTGTTAGAAAAAGAGTTCATAACAGATATATGTTCTGATTTCCCATCAGCTTTTTGGCATAGGAAAAAGCATGTTGTAGGTCTTCCTTATATCTCTAATTTTAATGAAGATAAGATTCCCACTAAAGCAAGGCCCATTCAGATGAATGGTCGACTTTTAGAAATTTGCAAGCAAGAAATAAAAAACCTGCTAGATAAAGGCTTAATAAGGAAAAGTTCCTCTCCTTGGAGTTGTGAAGCCTTCTATGTAGAAAATGCGGCTGAAAAAGAACGAGGAGTTCCTCGGCTAGTTATCAATTACAAACCTCTCAATAAAGTTCTACAATGGATAAGGTATCCAATACCTTATAAGCATGACTTAATACGAAGGATTCAGGGTTCAAAGATATATTCTAAATTTGATATGAAGTCTGGGTTTTGGCAAGTCCAAATAAAAGAAGAGTATAGATATAAAACTGCCTTTACTACTCCTTTTGGTCATTATGAGTGGAACGTAATGCCGTTTGGTTTAAAAAATGCTCCTTCTGAGTTCCAAAAAATCATGAATGAGATTTTCCTTCCCTTTACATCATTTATTATAGTTTATATAGATGATGTTTTAATATTTTCCCAAGATGTTGACCAACATTGGAAACACCTTAAAATATTTTATAAAATCATAGTTCAAAACGGTTTAGTACTCTCTGCTAAGAAAATGAAACTTTTCCAAACTAATGTTCAGTTTCTCGGTTATAAAATTCAATATGATCGAGTCCAACCAGTAGCAAGAGTAATAGAATTTACAGAAAAATTTCCAGATGAGATAAAAGATAAAACACAGTTGCAAAGATTTCTAGGGTGTTTAAACTATGTCTCGGATTTTTATAAAGATCTTGCAAAAGATAGAAAGATTTTAACCGAGAGGTTGAAGAAAAAGCCTCCAACTTGGACAGCTAAACATACTCAAGCTGTTAAGAAGATCAAAGGTAAGGTCAAAACCTTGCCCTGTCTTTATATCCTAGATCAAGATGCCTTCAAAATTATCGAATCAGATGCCTCGGATCATGGTTATGGAGGAATTCTTAAACAAAAAAAGGATTCCAGAAAGCAGTTGGTCAGGTTCACCTCTGGGACCTGGAATGAGACTCAAAAAAGTTATTCAACCATCAAAAAAGAAAAAGCTCATGCCTTAAATGACCTGGCATATTATTTCAAAAATTTCGTGCCCTCAGATCAAAAGATAACAGAAAAAAGGGCTGAACTACAAGATATCCCTCATCATGAGGAGAGGTTACTAGATTATCGCGAGGAGAAATCCAGTGATGGCCAAGATAAACTTCCCATGGAAGTTGAACAATCTATGGCAACAGATAAGAATACCAAGGTATTCTCAGATAAGATATCGATCTCAATAGATCCTGCTTCGAGCATGGTTGCTTTCCACATAAATATCAATAACCTATTGCAATCTTTTCCACATAATAAACCATCATCATCCACAAAAATGCATGATACCATTCCCCAAACACCATACATACTGCATAATCATCCCAATTCATTTCTTCCACAATATATACTTCGGACCCAACCAAAAGCACCATGTAGATCTTGTGCCTACAAAGATTCTTGCCAAAAGAAACTTAAAAGCCAAAATCCCATGAGTACCACACACGAAAATCTCTAACCTAGATTAAGCTTCAAGACGGAGCAAACTTTATCTTGCTTTGGGCAAGACATCCTCGATCTTGTTTGGCAAAAGTTTATGGAGAGAGAAATGAAAATATTTCTTGGACTCCAAGATTATTTCTTTGATCTCTTAGAAGGAAGAGAAAGAAACCCAGCCATACGAGTAATCATATATATGCTCCCTCTCTTAAGGCTAGATGATCAGGCAATCTCTGACGCATCCTATAGATTCCTGGTTCTCAAAGCTGAGATAAATCTCCAAAGATTCCGGAACCTACCCACATACAACCATGAAGAAATATCTCTCCAAACCATTATAGATCATGGTCTTGTGAATTCCATCTATGCAACCCTCGATCAGATCCTTCAATCTGATTTAGGAAGCGCTGTGAAAGATGTCTGCAGGAGACTTGGACATGGAAGATACAGGATTATATTCTCCTCCATACCACCAAAATTCACACCACCTGTTCGTCCAGCAATTCATTATATATATATCATGAATGGACAATTTAATTTTCAAGAAGACGGTCCTAGCAAACTATCGGATGAAGAGAAAGAAATATATACAGCAATTGCTAATCATGAAAATTGGAGATTATTTTCTGAAGCTGCAGAAATTGAAGAAGCTGTCACCACAGATTATGAATATCAGCTGGTTTTCCAAAACAAGATCACAAGGATTTTTATCAGCAAATATTACAACCAAAGTTATGAATACTTCAAGGGAGCAGGGCGCATAATTAAACCAGATTTTGGAAATGAATGCCCCAAGAAAAGTTACTACAGAAGCCTGGCTCAGTGGTTTCAGAAATCAGAGCCGTCAGAGATCGACACGGTGCAATCAGCACCCATGATAATCAACGAAGATAATGAATAAAGATCTTGTCATTCCCGACAAAGATCACTATTCAAGATAAGGAATCTACACTATTCCAGATAAGATAAGTCTATGGTCAAAAGGCAATATTATGACATCTTTACTGAAGGTCAAAAGCGTCATCACCAAAGATTCTCTCCATGAAGTCTAAAGGGATATCATGAACTCTTTAAAGTCAAGAAGAGATATCATGAAGATTCTCTACCGAGCACTATATAAGGGGCTCACCATCATATTCCAGGGGCATCGCATTTCACACACAGCACATCTCACTCAACCATTCCTCTCACCTCTCCACCAGCCATCACACTCCACTCCACTCCATCTAAGTGTTAGTACTATAGTATAACCTAAATAAAAGACTCATGAGAGTCTAAGTGTGAGAGTCTATGTAAGAGTCCTTGTGAGAGTCCTGTACTTGTATAATTACGAACGTGTTGTACCAAGTCCTTGGTGTAATCTTCAGAAGGATCTACCTTCAACCTATCAAGGTATATGAATGAACACCTGGACCGTTCTATATAAACCTACTATGTTCTAAATATCTAATTTTATATCTTGTACATAATTCGTATTTACAGCTTGTCTTTATTTCCTGTACTGCATTTATGTTTGCATAAAAAAATATATTAACAACCTGGATTGCCATCCAATTGTCACATACTAATCTCACATCCAAGATTGCATATAGATACTACATTCCTATCCTCATATCTGGTGGCAACATATCCTATGCACACAGGCTCTCACGTGTACACACGTGCACACCAACTAAAAAATGTCACAAAAAAATTTAGAAAAAATAATACACATACTTTCAATTGTATTACACCTAGGGTTAAAATCTTAACATCAAATTCATTATATTTTAGCCGACACAAAAAAAACAAAAAATCTGACAGTTTTAAGGTTGCAATTTTGTCAGAATTTTATCTTTTTTGTTATTCTCTATGTAGAATGAATTTGAAGATGCGACTTTGCACGTAGATGTAATACTATTAAAAGTACATGTATGAATTTTCCTAGAATTTTTTGTGATAATTTTTAGTTGGTGTACACGGTGTATACACGCGAGGGCCTGTGTGCATAGGATACGCTCCCTATATATATATGCATATGTGTATATGTATAAATCATATATTACACACACATAAGTATAATTTAAAGCACTTAACATTTTGTGTGCATATATGTTACCAAAATATATATAGTAAAGTAAATGTGTACATATATAAATATATATATACATGCATATATAGTACAATTCATTTGCTCGGTAGCTATAGCTACGACTTCGACGCCGACGTTATGTCAGAAGAGGAAGGACCGACATTATGAATTGTCGATCCGTCGTAGTAGAATTCACCATCGGGATTAAGGACTTCTTCGTTGATGAATCCTCAGAAGAGGAAGGACCGACGTTATGAATTGTCGATCCGTCGTAGTAGAATTCACCAACGGGATTAAGGACTTCTTCGTTGATGAATCCCATCTGTTCTTGAACAGCCGTGATAAAATCCTTGTGTGGGAGATAATCCCTCATGTGAATACGCTATCATTCGAAAAATAATGACGTATCAATATATGAAATTAATAAACAACTTAACAAATCGATACACAATGAAATTTTGAATGGTTTATGTATACGTACATCGAGCTCTCGTGTTGTGCATATTTGGTTTGATAGGCAGTGGGCATACTCGCATACGTAGTAGCCGCATAAGTTAGTTCCCTGGTCCTGCTTTGCACACTACATGAGAAACGATGAGAGATTTAATATACTCTTTATATTAACTGTAATTAGAGATTCAATTCAATATAATTTTGGATCATGCATGTACTCACTGGAAAATAAAACCTCCGTCCAAGTTTTTCTTTCCAAGTCCCGCGGACCAATTGACGGAACCGATCCCAAGCCCTACATATGCAGTTGCAAGCTATGATTAATTAATTATTACCTGAGATCAACATAATAGCAATAGATTCCCCGCGACTTTGGAATAGATGGCATTATATTACCTGTCTATCAGTTTGAAGACCTTGTCAAAAATCTTCTCCTCTTTATTCATTGAGTCGTGCACAGTGACTTTGCATGCGTCCAAGTCGAAGAATAACAGGACCCAGTGGAATCTGGAATATGCGTGAGATGAGATATATATGAAAATGTACATGCTATACGTATGGGAACAAAATTTGTTCGAACGACAATAAAAACTCACTCTGTGTTGTACGGCAGTAGTATGTACGTCTTGAAATGCTGCTGCGCTAGGAGATGGACGAGATTGTCCTCTGTGTCTTTCTCGTACTTGTCGATCATTTCGGTGTTGATTTTCCGAGGGTCGATGAACCCAGTATCGTAGACCCTCCGCCGTCGGGCCCTTTGAATCTCCATTCTACAACGATGAAAGGAAAGTATTATTGCTTACATATATGCCAGGAGCTAATTATTGAACGAAACAAATCGAACTCAAAGATACTCACAAAATCCATGCGCTCAGAAGAGAGACATCTTGGGCGTCCAGCTGGTACAGATCGAAGAGATCCTTGAAATGGATCTAGAGAACATCTTCTCCTTGAAAGAAGTCGGGGTTTCTGATCCTCGCTTCGAACATCTCTCTATCCTTGGCGCTCATTTCCATGTACCGTTCATGGAATTTGTACATCTGTGTCGGTAGGGACTGCAGCTGTTCAGGTTTGACAAGCGGTTTACCGAGTTCAAACTTGTATGGCACTTCTGCGTTGGGATTGGTGCGCCTCGAATCAGCTGATCCACAGTTAGACCGGTGTCTGAAATGAATTCCGTTATGCCAAAATCTTCGCCGGTCACCAACGGCTCAACCTTTTGGTTTGGTTGTTCTCCAAGCTGAGGGACTGGTTTGGACTTCTTGTGATAGGCTCTCTGAAGTATTCGATCATAGTCCGATATCTGTAACGCCTCCTTGTTTGTTGTGGACATTCCCTTGAAGAAGTTCTTCACGCTCGGGTCAATAGGTATCTTCTTTTCAGGACTCCGAGGCTTGAGTTGCCTCTTCACTTCTCCTGCCACATAAGCATCAAGCTCCTCTTGACTGCAATCGTACGGTGGCTCCTTGTTTTTGGTGGCGTCAACTTTCGCCTTCTTCGTTGCCCTTGTGCGGGCAGCCGGTGGAGATTGGCGAGACCTTGTCTTGGGAGGTGCAGGCAGACACGGTGGAGGTGGAGGAGGCGGAGGAGCTGGAGGAGCCGGAGGAAATGGTGCAGGAGGAGGTGGCGGAGGAGCCGGAGGAGATGGTGCAGGAGGACGTGGCAGAGGAACCAGAGGAGATGGTGCAGGAGGAGATGGCGGAGAAGGAGGAGATGGTGCACGAGATGCCGCTTGTCGCCCAGGGAGGATGATGTACCGCTTGCGTCATAGTATAATGGCATGGCTTGTGTCTCATAGATGCATCTCACCGTCTCCTCCTGGGTAGTCCAACTCGAGGTCCTCGTACGCGGCTTCCACCAGCTCAACTTCGACCCTCGAGTATCATGCTGGAATCGGCCTGCAGTGGTAAGTCCCGGAAGGGTCCGTTGGGATGGTCATTCCTGACGCCACCTTCACGTGATGAGAGGTTATCTATTAGTAATCAACCTAAGAAGCAACTTGCGGAATGTACAAGTCAAAAATCATCAAACTACGAGCATACCTTGATTGATAAGTTCTTGAAAGGAATATGCAGCTCACATGGTGTCCGCTGCGTGATCTCATCAACGGGGCAGGTGGTTTCGTCCTGGGTTTGCATGGCGTCCATGCTCTGTGATCCGACCTGCCCCATTGAGGCGCAGCTGCTACGATTGCCTGATGGGCTGACCATTGAAGGATGAATGTACGGCTGGGGATCCTGGGACCAATGTGCGGCCATACGTTCATCCACCTTCCTTGCCACCTCCTCTTGCATGCTGAGCTCATAGCTTGATACCCTGTACTCAAGATCTGCAATCTTCGCCTCGGTATCTCTCTTGCTCCTCATCCGACTCCTGTACATGTGGATGTCCTCCTTAAATCCAATCTTCTAGGGAATCACGCCTTTCCCTCGTGTTCGTCCTGGATGCTCGGGAGTCTGTAGGGCAAGTGACAGCTCATCCTTCTCTCTGTCGGGTCGGAATGTGCCCTGAGAAGAGGCTACCACTGCGTCCGTTAGTCGACTGGCAGCCTCGCGTATCTGATCGCTGAAGACAAGGGAGCCATCAACTAGGTTAAGCATTCCACCGTGAGCATAGTACCAAAACTTCGATCGATCCGGCCATTTAGCGGTGGCCGGTTCGATACCCCTCTCAATCAAACTTGCCTCCATCTCCTCCCACTTCGGCATTGTGACGCCATATCCGCCTGACCCCAAGTGGTGATGGTACTTCTTCTTGGCGGCATTTTCTTTATTTCTAGCCATCATCGCTTGCCCTTGTTGCCCTGTCTTGTAAGCAACGAACTCGTTCCAATGATCCCTTAGCTTTGGGAATACGTCGAAGTTCGGTGTTAGTCCCTTCAGGATGTATTTCTTGTAGAGATCTCCCTTGAAGCTCTGGAACTGTTCTGCCATTTTCTTCAGAGTTCACTGTTTCACTATGTTCTCCGTACCTGCAGGTAGCGTGAACGTCTCGAGCATTGTGGTCCACAGCATCTCTTTCTCTGAGTCCGGGACAAAAACTGTCATTATCCCTGCGTGCCCTTGTTCTGTGCCAGTACACCGTACTGACAGGCACGTTGTCCCTCACAACCCAACCGCTGTGGCGTACAAAATTCTTGGCTGCTTCTGCCTGGGCACTAGGTCGGCCGTCTTCGTCCACCTCAGTTATGATGTGCCGACCCTCTATCTTCTTCGCGGCACCTCGTTGTCCACGTGCCCTCTTCTGTCCAGCGGAGGGATGACTTCCACTAGCCTCCTCCTCATCGTTCCCCTCCGCATCCCTCTCCACGTTCCCCTCCTCGTTCAAGTACTAGTTTGGATCCTCGTTCCCCTCTTTTTCGTTCCAGTACTGGCTGCTTCCCTCTGCGATTGTATCGTATAGTATCTGTTCCTCATTGCGATCAGTCATCTGTGCATACAAAAAATATTTGTTAGGTATATAGGATGTATTTGCTAACCGTAATATTAAAATTCTACTAATCTTATATTAAATCTCTAATAATCTTATATTAAATCACTACTAATCTTGTATTAAAATTGTAATAATCATATATATATATATGCTAAGTATAACAATCTTATATTAAATCGCTACTAATCTTATATTAAATCTCTACTAATCTCATATTAAATCACTACTAATATTATATTAAAATTGTAATAATCATATATATATGCTAAGTCTAACAATCTAATATTAAATCTCTAACAATCATATATTAAATTTCTAATAATCTTATATTAAAATTGTAATAATCATATATGCTAAGTCTAACAATCTTATATTAAATCGCTACTAATCTCATATTAAAATTGTAATAATCATATATATATGCTAAGTATAACAATCTTATATTAATTCGGTACTAATCTTATATTAAATCTCTACTAATCTCTTATTAAATCGCTACTAATCTTATATTAAAATTGTAATAATCATATATATATGCTAAGTCTAACAATCTTATATTAAATCTCTAACAATCATATATGCTAAGTCTAACAAACTTATATTAGATCGCTACAAATCTTATATTAAAATTGTAATAATCATATATGCTAAGTCTAACAATCTTATATTACATCTCTAACAATCACTTCTTTACATAACTTGCCTACGCGAATTCCTTCGATGGCTAGCTACCACTTCCGCTTGAGGGATGATGACGACGTCTTCTCTGCAACATTACCAGGAAAATGTATTAGTCTAAACGGGCCAAGTTACATATATAATCATATTTGTATTATCAGTAAAATGTATTAGTCTAAACGCGTTTCATTCACGTTCGTAAGCGTTTCATTCACGTTCGTTCGTAACCATTTCGTTCATGTTCGTAAGCGTTTCATTCACGTTCCAAATCTTATATTAAAATTGTAATAATCATATATGCTAAGTCTAACAATCTTATATTAAATCTCTAACAATCACTTCTTTACATCACTTGCCTGCGCGAATTCCTTCGATGGCAAGCTACCACTTCGGCTTGAGGGACGACGACGACGTCTTCTCTGCAACATTATCAGGAAAATGTATTAGTCTAAACAGGCCAAGTTACATATATAATCATATATGTATTATTAGTAAAATGTATTAGTCTAAACGCGTTTCATTCACGTTCGTACGCGTTTCATTCACGTTTGTTCGTAACCGTTTCGTTCACGTTCGTAAGCGTTTCATTCACGTTCGTAAGCGTTTCGTTCACGCTCGTTCGCGTTCGTTAACGTTTCGTTCACGTTCGTTCGCGTTCGTTAACGTTTCGTTACCATTCATTCGCGTTCGTTAACGTTTCGTTCAAGGTCGTTAAGCGTTCGTTCAAGGTCGTCCACGTATCGTTCACGTTCGTTCGCGTTCGATCACGTCTCAATCACGTTCGTTCACGTTCGGCAATGTTGGGCGCGCGCGGCAGTGGCGCGGCGGCAGCATGCCACGGCGGCGGCGTGGGGGCCCGGCGGCGTGCGGGCGCGGCGGCGGCGTGCGCGGCGGCGGCGTGGCGTGCGCGGCGGCGGCGTGGCGTAGCAGCCCGGCGGCGTGGCGCGGTGGCGTGGCGAGCTTGAGGCGGGGGCGGCGGAGTGGCAGTGGCGACGGCGTCGTCAGCGGCGGCGGCCGCGTCGAAGTCGGTCGTCGGCCGTGGAGAGAGAGAGATCGAGATCGAGATCGAGAGAGAGAGGGGCAGCGGCGGCTCTCACTCAAGAGATGCGGCGGCGGCGTCTGCGGCGGAGGCGGCGAGGACCGCCAAGCGACGGCGAGAGACGACGGCGGCATCGGCGCGGGGTTGCCCTAGGCACGGTTGCAGCGAAGGAGAAGCCGAGATCGAAAAACGTCTAAGTGTTGGTGGAGAAGACGAGGGCGCATCGGGAATATATATACCCCTAGATCTTTAGTCCCGGTTGGTGAGAACATCCGGGAGTAAAAATATCTTTACTCCTGGTTTGTAACAACAACTGGGACTAAAAAAAAGATCTTTAGTCCCGGTTGTTCGTACGAACCGGGAGTAAAGATATTTTTACTCCCGGATGTTCTCACCAACCGAGACTAAAGATCTTTTCCCGCTATTTCCAAATTCGTTTTAAACCCGGTTAGGGTTAAGAACCGGGACTAAAGATAATAGCAGCTGTGTCTTGAATTTCATTGCATATGTGTTTCTAAAATAGTAAATAATGCACTACAATTATTTAAAGACGAACAATTAATGACAAAACCTTCGAAAAATTATTGTTGTATGTAGTAGAATACGTGGATAATATATAATAAGCACATGAATGATTTCAAATTGTTAAAAATTCTAATAATCATATATAATTAGCATATGCATGATATTAAATTGTTAAAAATTCTAATTAACATATGTAAATAGCACATGCATGATTTAAAATTAATACAAAATCTAATAATCATATATAATTAGCATATCAAGATATTAAATTATTATTCGCTTTATATTCGTGGAGTATCCAGACGGTACCTTGATGCTCTCCAAGCATTCAAACATACTTTCCTTCTATGCCTTGCTAAGAGTGTAGCTGGCTGGACTCAAGTAATGGCTTCCTTTCTCCTTTGGTTCCGGGTGAAGGTCACCGCGTTGTTCCATATGCTTCAGATCATTACGTGCTTCCAGTGTATCTTTCGACTTTCCATATACACCTAGGAAACCAAGAAGGTTTACGCAAAGGTTCTTAGTGAGGTGCATCACGTTGATTGCGTGGCGGACGTCCAAGAATTCCCAATAGGATAACTCCCAAAATATAGAGTTCTTTTTCCACATCGCCGCGTGACCATCTTCGCTCTCTATAGGCTGGCTGCTAGGCCCCTTTCCAAACACTACTTTAAGATCTTTAACCATAGCAAACATTGTTTTCGCGCTGCGATGTTTAGGCTTCGTACGGTGGTCCGCCTTATGTTCAAAGTGCTTGCCTTTCTTCCGTACTGGGTAGTTTGCTGCAAGGAATCGACGATGACCCATGTACACAAGCCTTGTTTCTATTTCATCCATACAGTGAGTGCAAGCCTTGTACCCCTTGTTGGACTGCCCGGATAGGTTGCTAACTGCAGGCCAATCGTTGATGGTTACGAACAGCAGCGCTCGTAGGTTAAACTCCTCCTGTTTGTCCTCGTCCCACACGGGGACACCTTCCTTCTTCTACAACAGTTTAAGATCTTCGACCAGTGGTCTTAGGTACACATCAATGTCGTTACCAGTTTGCTTGGGGCCTTGAATTATAATCGGCATCATTATGTACTTCCTCTTCATGCATAACCACGAGGGGAGGTTGTAGATACAGATTGTAACGGGCCAAGTGCTATGGCCGCTGCTCATCTCTCCAAAAGGATTCATGCTATCCGTACTTAAACCAAACCATATGTTTCATGCGTCCTTTCCAAAATCTTTAAATTTTCTGTCGATGTTTCGCCACTGCGAACCATCGGCGGGGTGTCTCAGCATCCCGTCCTGTTGACGCTCTTCAGCGTGCCATCGCATCATTCTAGCATTCCCCCTGTTCCTGAACAAACGCCTTAGCCGTGGTATTATAGGGAAATACCACATCACCTTAGCAGGAATTCTGTTCTTCGTTAGCTGCCCATCAACTTCTCCTGGATCATCTCGTCTAATCTTGTATCGTAGTGCTTGGCAAACAGGGCATGCTTCTAGGTTCTCGTACTCTTCACCGCGATATAGGATACAATCATTCGGACATGCGCGAATCTTTTGAACTTCCAGTCCTAGAGGGCAGACTATCTTCTTAGCCTCGTACGTTGTCTCGGGCAATTTGTTTCCCTCCGGAAGAATGTTCTTGACGAGTTTCAATAAATCGCCAAATGCCTTGTCACTAACACCATTTTTTTGCCTTCCATTGCAAGAACTCCAGAGTGGTATCCAACTTTTTGTGCCCCTGCTCGCAACCTGGGTACAACGATGTTCTGTGGTCCTCTAACATCTTGTCCAATTTATGGGCCCCCTTTTCACTTTCGCAATCCTCCTTGGCGTCCTGCAACATCTGACCAAGATCATCTGCAACATTGTTACCATCAGCATCCCTTTCCTCCTTGCCCGTTTGATTTCCTTCAAATCCAGCGTACTGAGCAAAGTCCGGAATATTGTCGTCTTCCACTTCATCTTCTTTCATTTCAACACCTTGCTCTCTGAGGGATGTCCAACAATTATAGCTTGGCATGAACCCCGACTTAAACAAGTGGAAATGAATAGTCCTGGATGCAGAATACTCCTTCTGATTCTTACACTTATTGCATGGACAACAAATAAAACCCTTTTGCCTGTTAGCTTCGGCCACTCTCTAAAAATAATGCACGCCGTCAATAAACTCTTTGGACCGCCGGTCAGCGTATATCCATTGCCGATCCATCTACATGACATGAAAAAAAATCGTACACAAATAATTATTCGTCCAATAATGACAGTCATACAATAATTATAAAATAATTACAAACTCTTTCAACAGTCAGACAATAATGACATATCATTATTCATACAAAAATTATGAAATATTACACCAAATAATTCTTATTTACTATTTATAAAGTTTTAAACTAATATTAATGTGTTGTACTTATTTTAATTTTTCATTTTAGTTTGTTTTCTATTATTCAAGATTAACTTTCACTATATTTTCCTTCTCAACTATTTTATAAAACCTTCTTTAGCAAATAAACTAATTTTCTATATATTCTTTCTTCCCCACACAAATTTTCTCTCTCATCAACTAACAACAAAATTTTGGAGACAAAAAAGTATGCAAAACATAGCTCCAAATATAATATGACAAAAAAAACATTGGAGGATGAAGTTGCTAACATTTTAGGCACCTCCGATTTATATATAATCACCAAAATAAATTCACTAGAAATTTTGGCATGACCTCCCCTCTTTTTTGAAGAAATTTGAAGCCTGCTCGGGCTCGAGGAGGAAGAAGACATATATATAGGGGTGGGACTTCAGTCCCGGTTGGTGTTATGAACCGGGGCTAAAGATCACCGGGATCTTTAGTCCCGGTTGGTAAGTTACGATCTTTAGTCCCGGTTGGTGGACTAAAGATCTTGGGGGGGGGGGGGGCCTGCCAAGACCTGACAGCATTTGAACTAGGACAAAAGATGATCTTTAGTCCCGGTATATGCCCATTACCCTTTTTAACCTAGACTAAAGATCATCTTTAGTCCCGGTTTTTGTTGCAACCGAGACTATTGTGGAATTAGGCCGACCAACGAAAGATGGTTTCTCCACCAGTGAGAGTAGCATGAATAGTAAATATTGTCATTTCACATATTTTCTGTGGTATAGGAACTAACTAATGAGAGTACAGAGCATGTAAAAAAAATTATTAAAAGAACATTTCAGTAATAAAAAAAAAAAGCAAAAGCACACCTAAGTAAAAATATTACTACAATGAATGGAGATCACTGAGCTCATCAGAATGACTGGGCAGTAACAATATTATTATCAGTGAATCGGTAGTAAAATTATTACTCCGTAATAACACTCCACAGTTGGATGGATTTATTAGTTACGACTAGTAATTTTTTAACTGATCTTGGCTACGACTAGTAATTTTTTAACTGATCTTGGCTCTGATTTTGTTACTTCTTAGTAAAAAAATTACTGATTAGATGCGAGTAAATTTTTCACGACATTTAGATAGAGGTCTGATTTTTCTCATGAATTTTTTTTGCTGGTTCTCTTAGTAAATAACATGATAAGTCATTTTTTTACTACGGATGAAATCATATAAGATATGGTAATTTTTTAACCGGACCTAATCTAATTAGATAGTAATATTTTTACTCGTGGCCATTGGATATATGCAACAGCGGCTTGGGAGTCAAAATAATTTTGTTAGAGTCGTACAGTTTTCCAAACACTGTGTTTGCATAAAAAAAGAATTGGAAAGGGAATTGACAGCTGGCGTGCTTATCCAACAGAAAAAAAAGAAATCAAGGGTGAGTAATTTTTTCACGGATGTGGGAACGGTGGGGGGAGAGAGGACGCGGGGGAGGAGCAATGGAACGAAAATTAAGAAGTGGTGGGGCCACCGTGGCGCCCAAAAAACCAGAAACAGCGGATGGGATCCCATCTGAGTCGCGCTACTAATTCCGTAGCGCGTCACAGGCGCTGTGTAGCGTCACCGTGTGTATGTGTGTGTATATATATATATATATGTATATATATATATATATATGTATATATATATATATATGTATGTATATATATATATGTATGTATGTATGTATATGTATATATGTATGTATATATATATATATATGTATGTATGTATATATGTATGTATATATGTATGTATGTATGTATATATGTATGTATATGTATATATATATGTATATGTATGTATGTATATATATATGTATGTATGTATGTATATATATATATGTATGTATGTATATAGATATAGGACTCTATGGTGTCTGGACTCTAAGGTATAAAACCCACAAATTCTCTTAAATTTTTAAAAATTTTCAAATTGTAAGTATATACCTAGGTATATGAATTTGATTTATACAAATACCTAACAACAAAATAACTCAAACTCAACTTTATTTTATAATTCATTATTACATACCTAACGAATTATATGTTTGGATGTTATATACCTCCAACCAAAATCTAACCAAAAAAAAAGTTCAAACTTGTTTGAACTTATTTGAACTTGTTAGTAAAGAAGTTAATGTCCATATCTAAACAACTAAAAAAATTTCATACTCATTCAAATTGGGTATATACTCAATTTAAATCTTGGAGCCCATACTCCATGTAGCACCAGTTAATTTACCTATATATATATATATATATAAAACACGTTATTTGCAGTTTCCCTCATAATTGTTCCATCAAAGAGACAATCCTATAAATTCACTAACACGCCAAACTCTATGGTCGTAAAACTATAAAAAGACCCCGAGGGGTGTGTAATAGGGGATCCAATTTTTCATTATTAATACACATTTACTGTTTTCATTTTTTTTTCCACCTTGAGTGAAGCCTGCCCTATAACACCCCAGGTAACCACGTACCTAGAATGCCACACCAAAATACACTCGAAAACTAAGTCCCAAAATTATTAGAAATTTCGGCAGAGTCTCCCCTAAAAATACAGACATCCATGACAGGCAGTGATAAGAAAGGTCAATACCGATATAATCCACACAATCCAAACCATGCTAGCTCCAAAAATCCCACGTGAAAAATAAGGATCAGAACCTTAAATGACCTTTACAAGTTCTATGCAAAACTTATGCTGAGCAAAAAAATAGTCTAAAACTAAATTTCAGTTGTGAGCAATAATAATGTGTAGTCCAAGGGTGCTACTCCCGCCCCATGCCGATCAGTCATTAGGTACCTAAAAATCAAATTAAACACAAGAGTGAGTAAAAAGTACTCAGCAAGTACAATATTGAACTAGTAAAACATACACAGGATTTAAGCAATAAGAAACCAATATGAAGGGTTGGATTTACTTTATTTTAAACCAAAGAAGTCAAAAGATAGTAGTTCCCTCCCGGGCAGGTATGAATATCCTCTTAGCATTACCGATAAGCCGAGCAAGCGTGATCAGCGCTTCTCAAGGATCATGAATAAAGATCCAAATTGTACTTCCATGACTACGCACGGTACTTGAAAAATGTAAACAAAAAGATTCAAATTGCACTCCCATGACACATGGTACTTGAATAATGTAAACAAAAACTTCCGGAAGAATGAAACATGAATAACGTCGTGAACTTAAACATGAAGTGAAATATGAATATGTAGCATAATACCAAAACCACACAATTGATAATAGGAAGCTTCGAATAAGAATTGGGTAAATGAAACCAACAAAGCAACACAGTTTATTCAACACAAAAGTCCATCTTGTACTTGCCTTAACTCCTTCGATAATCTGACTCAACTCCTCCAACGTTGGAACCCTCCACGCCTGTGGAGCAAAACTACGCATAAACCACTATACTCAACTAAATGACAGTTACAAGGGATATTCACTAAAATCGATAACCTCGAACATATAGACTTTTTTTACCGATTTGTATTAAATAATCTATAGCAGTTCCCTTACTGTTTTATGCGTAACTTGCAAACCATCTAATGGAATCTAGCAAATAATATAACTTCGGACATCTAGACAAAATTGTCTACCACTTTCATGTTGAGCACAAAATCAGATTATACCTCTGAAAATCCCAGATTAAGAAAAATGAATCACAGTCCTGATTTCAGGACCAGGTCAGCAGTACTGTTTTTGTTGTTCCTCCCAAACCGTTTATCGGAATTGAGTGAATCCAGTGCCGTTAGAAAGATATCGACAATGACTACAAACTTTATTTAGGAGAACTAACCTGATTCCTGATGGTTTAATACCAGATTTCAAAATACGGTTTCAGCCTAGCGTTCGATATAAAGTAAATTCGAACTACCAGAAACGGATCGTCTTAAATATAAATTAGAAACAACTATGGACTAAAACGGATTACCTAGCCGTACTAATGTATAAGAAAAACAAAGAATTTAGAAATATTCACCAAATTCCCCAAATTTCCCTTCTTCTATCAAATTTCCCCTTCTTTCCTTCCTTCCTGTTCATCTCTGCCTTCTCTCCCTCCTTCCTGTTCGTTGCAGCCATCAGCAGCAGCAGCAGAAACGAATATTGGCAGCAACAGCAAGCCGTGTGTTGTCGAAATGACAACTGCATACGTCGAAGGACGTGGTTACTCAACAGTGGTTGGGAAAATGAAGTGTACTAAATTTTGAATTTTTCCTCCGATCCCCCCATCACATGGCCCTAGGGTGCTATTTATAGCCCCATTACAGGTCCTTACTACCAGGGTTTAGGTTGTATAGGAGAATTTACATGATTACCCTTACAAAAGGAGCATTTACAGGGGTATATAATGTTATAGGGGCTCATGGGCCCCTGATGGGCCGTCTGGCGATCGCCGGCCTGATGGGCCGGAAAGGCTTCCTCGGCCCTCACGGGGGCGAACTTGTCAAGGCGAAGTCATCCTCCTTCGGCAGACAGTCTTCGCCTTGCACCCTTCGCCTGAGACGCCTCTGGCGTGGTGCTACTCTTCGCCTTGCGCCGCTCTTGCTCCATATCCTTCGCCATGGGTTTCGGCAGGTTTGGTTGAAGGGCCTCATGCCATCCGCCAACAAGCCCCTCATGGGCAAGGGTGAGACTAGAGCTTCGGCCGAGACCGTGCAAACCATGTGGTATGGTATGCGGCGCCCCCTTTCGACTGATGCTCCTGCCGAAACCTACATTATTCCTGCGAATGAAGTTTGTTATTTGTGCGGCTGGTATTATTTTACTGCGCTTCGCCTCGTGCGATTGATGGTTATATATATTATTTTTTCCTGGGCCAAACGGAACAGTATTGGGCCTTCCTATCTTTGGGCTTTTTACTGTGCCGCTCGGTCGATGGGAATTTACCGTTTCGCCTACCCTTGCGACACGTGGTGCTTTATTACTGGTGGGTAGGCGAACGGTCGCTTGGGCGGGCTATATATTCCCGTTGCTCTTTCCTTTTCACCGCCACACTTGCCATTTTACCGTGTGCGCTCTCTTTCTCCGTCTCTTCCTTTCACAGCATCTTTCGACCCCTCAGGTGTTTCGCCGAATCTCTTTTTTCGCCACCGCAAACGCATCTTTCGCCATGGCTCCACGTAAGCCAAACCCTACTTCGGCGAAAGGGCCAGATCCCGGCCGAGTCGATGACGACAATACCGCCTTTCTGGGGGTCTCTCTTGTGGACGACGTCGAGCTGGCGAAGCTGGTCAGCTCCGGAGCATTGGTTGAGGGGCAGGCTTTCGCCCCAGGGAAAACCGTGGTGCCGAAACCTGTCGACAACAGGACGGTGGTGTTCGCCGTATTTTTTGAGGCAGGGCTACAGTTTCCCTGGAACGTGTTGTTGCCGGAGATCCTTCGCCTCTTTGAGGTGGAACTTCCGCAGCTGAGCCCGTCGGCGCTTGATCGGATCGCTATCTTCGACTGGGCGTGCCGGACTTCCGGGTTTGAGCCCAACGCCGAGCTCTTTGGCGCCATATTTTTCGCCACCGTGAACTCGAAGATGGTGATCACCCTGGCTGGAACGAAAAAAACCGTGTTCGGGAGCGTGAACTTCAACGTTCGCCCCGAGCGGTCCGATCTCTGGCCGGTGAACGCTGCTATGTCGAAGTGGGACCGCCATTGGATGGCGAGGTGGTTCTACCACACCATCCCCTTCGAGGTTGGTTCTGAATCATTGAAAGCCCTCCGATGCCGGCGTAGGGCGATTGCGCCGAACCGGAGACCCAAGATCGCTGTGGACGGCGCCATGGAGGCGCGGTTCGTTCTACTGCGGAAGGTTTGCTCCCGCCTTAGCTGCCGTGACTTGGTGGAGGAATTTTGTATGCTTCGCATTTTTCCCCTCTCCCAGTCATGGCAAGTCGCGGTTGAACAAGACGAAGAAGTCGACGGTTTGCCGAACCTGATACTCCCTGAGGGGGCGAACAGTAAGACTGTTGTTTTGCTATGTACTGCTGTGCTTTGTTATTTTTCCTTATTTGACTTTTGACGTAGCTTCACGCTCTACTTTTACAGTGTTGACCCTCGACCAGGCCGAAGCCGAAGCCCGTAGGATGATCGGCGATGTTTCGGTCGTCGAGTATAGTCAGCTGTTAACGCGTCAAGCGGCTGGGTGGGCGAACCGGGTTTACAATGGCGAACTGCCTCCACGGGCGAATCCCCAAAAGACCGACGACGAGGCCGCCTTCGCGAAAGCGGATGCGTGGACAAGTGAAGCTTGCCCCCAAGAAGCGAAGGGTTTCTGCTGACGACGAGGATGATGCCAAAGAACGTGACGACGAGGAGGAAGGAGAGGAAGAGGAGGAGGTGAAGGCTGTGGCTGATAAGGCCGCGGGTGAGGCGGTCGAAGACCGTGCCGACACCCCCGGGTACACTCCTACCCCAAGTCCTGGTCACAACGAAACCGGGGTGGAGTCGAACAGCTCCCCCCTTCGCCGGAAGGATTTGGAAGGGGCGAAGGCCTTAGTTGCGTTCTCTTCGGGAGCGGCGGCGAAGGGAGGTCCTGTCAAAAAGGTGGCTAAAAAGAAAGGGCTCGTCGATGTCGCTCGCGTTTTTAGCGACGACGAGTCCTCCGACGGGACTCCGACTTCGCCCGCTGGTCGCAGCCTGGATCTTTCGGCCGCCCCCATTCCTCCACTTGGTGCCGCTGGAGTGGACGGTAGTACCGCCGCTGGGGCTTCGGCTTCTGCGGAAAGGATTGCGATGGCCGCGGCAAAAGTATTCGGCAGTCCTCCGCATCAGCCGGTTGCCTCACCGCTGATGGAGGCGAAGGGAAAGAGAGCGGTCGCTGAAACGTCCGCTTCGGAATATTCGCTCTCGGTACCCCGCTTCGCCCCTAGCGACTTCGAGACGCGAGCGGACCTCCTTCCTTTTGTGGAGGGGGTACGCAATCTTGTACTGCCTGCCAGCGCCCCGAGCTTGTTCACCGAACTGAATGAGTTTGACGAGGGGTGCTCTGCTATAAAAGGCCAGGCTGTTCGGGTACGTTTTTTCCCCCCTTTTTATCTTTACTCTTCCTCTATCTTGTTTTTACAATTGACAGTTGTTCTCTTTGCCGCTCGTATTCTGCACCCAGATCCTCGCGGCTCACTGCTCAACAGAGCGAACCGTGCGAGCTCGACTTGATGGGTTCAAAAGCCGTCTTCGGGCCAAGGATGACGAACTAGGCCGCAAAAATTTGGAGATGGAGGCCCTTGCCAACACCCTTAAGGAGGCGAAGGCCAAAAACAAGCGGCTCCAATTGGAACTAGAGAAAGGGAAGGAAGCTAGGGCCGAAGTCGATCGCTTAAAGGCCGAACTGGAGAAAGAGAAGGCCCACACCGCCGTGCTCATAGATTATTATAACCTCACCGAGTCGAAGATGGAGGCTCTTCGGCAGGAGGTTCGCAAGGCCGAAGCAAGCGCTGCAAAGGAGTCGCGGCGGTTTTCGCGGGAGATGGTGAAAACCACCGAGTCCGCGCGGACAGCGTGCCAAACGCTTCGCCTTGCCCTTACTGATATGGGTGCGAAGGTGCGGGGTGTCCCCTCCGAAGATGCCTCAGCCTTCGACTTCTCCGAATGGACCCAACAGGCTGGTGGTTCGGTTTCGGACTGCGCCACCGCATACGGCGATTGCTGTGCACGCGTGTCAGCGGCCTTTACCATGGGCCTCCTGCAGCAGTTCGGCTGCGAGCACATCGCCGAGTTCCCCAAGTACGCGAAGGGGGATTGGGAAATCAGTGCGCAAGACATTTCGCCTGCACTTCGTGCGTGGCGAAAACAATTTTGGCAGAAGGACGGCCGCTCCGCCGCTAAGGCGCGCCTTTTGGAGCAGCTGGCGAAAGCGGAGGCGGCGGACATTTGTGAAGAGGAGGTCGCAGGGGCCGGAGGGGGTGGAGGCGATGCCCAGGATCACCCAGAGGTGTGAGGCCCTCCGCCCTTCTCTTAGATTTTCATAGTTTTCTTTTGGTGTTCGCTAGATGTGGCGAACCATTGTATATTCGGCAAACTGCCGCTAAACCTTAAAAAAGGCTTTTTGGCATACTTGGACTGTATGATAATTTTAACCACTTTTTAATGATCAAAGTCTTTGGCATATTATTATTTCGGTCATTTTGCATTATGCCATACCTTCCCCTTCTTTCGCCTATTCTTACCATGCAAGATGTGTTTTGCCTTTTCTGCACTGTCTACCAGGGGGTCTGCCGAAAATCATGCATTCGACCCCCTTCTGGGAGCTGGCGAAGTCAAAACGAGAAATTTGTGGCATTGAAGGGTTTGCCGAAGGTGCGATGTCCATTTCGGCCTGTTTATCGCGAAATGGAAATAAAAGGTCGCAGCTATAAAGTTTTCAAGGTTGCCAACTGGCTATGGGCGCACCCCGGGCGAACCTTAGAAGATTACGATCTTGTTCATTCAAGACGTTTGGAGGATATGGCTCGCTTTTGGCGAAACCATCAGAAGACTAAACGCCAGGAATCGATCTTTCAGCGTCGTTACAGTTTAGTCTGTGTTTCGCCCCCTACTCCTCTTAAGGTTGTGTATGATATTAGTAGTGATGACGAACCTAGTTCGTCCGATCATTCCTTAGGGAGGGATAATGATTACTGGGGCGAAAATGTAATTTACTTGTAAAATGAATTGTATCGGGTTGTAAACCTTGTATTCTTCGATTATTTTTTCGAAGCTAATAAAGAACGTGCTTTTCTTAGGTCGGAACGTGCCGGCCCCTTTGCATATAGTAGCGAAATAGGTGTAGTGACTTTTCAGCTTTTCGTCGTTCGTTTTCGATTTGTAGCGTTTTGTGGCAAGAGAAACACTTTTGCTTTTATGTTGATCGGTCGTAACGTCGTTCGGCTATTTATTTTCCGAGGCAAGCCATTGCGATTTCAATGTTCGGCGAGCAATGCTTCAGCCGATTCGTTTCGCCCCCCGGCCTTTTTCGCTGATCAGGTGTTTGCCTTGGGGTTTTTCCACAAATTATCAATCACACGAAAAGTAAGAAGAAAGCGGAGGACACAGAGATTTTATACTGGTTCGGGCCTCCATGGTGGATAATAGCCCTACATCCAGTTTTTTTCTCTTTTTTCTCTCTTTCTTCTTTTTTTTTTACTTGCCGAAAGGCTTACATGAAAATATGTACATTTTTACAAGTTGGCGATTTGGATGCCACCCATTCTAGACATAGAAGCGCTTGAGGGAGGCAGCGTTCCAGGAATGGTCGAACTCCTCGCCTTCGAGTCTCACTAGACGAAAAGATCTCGTCCTGGACTTGCGCTTGATGAGGTATGGTCCGTCCCACTTTGATTCAAGCTTGCCAACTGCTACTGGGGTTCGCCTTTTTCCTTAGGACGAGCTGACCAGGCATCAGCTCCCTGGGCCAGACTTTTTTGTTGTAAGTTGCCGAAGTGCTTGTGGTGTACTTGTGCATGTGCTCGAGCGCTTCGACCCTTACACCTTCCAAGAGTTAGAGCGATACCTCGCGCCCCTCTTCGCCCCCCGAGAACATAACCCTTGGTGAGTTAGCCCCTAACTCCGTTGGGGTCATTGCCTCATCGCCATAAAGAAGCATAAATGGGCTAAACTTGGTTGGTCTTGTGGGGGTCGTCCGAAGGGCCCAAAGAACCGATAGCAATTCCTCTGGCCATTTGCCTTTCACCGCCCCCTCGAGTCTTTTCTTCAGTGCTTCTAGGATCTTGCCATTTGTACGTTCGGCCACCCCATTTGTCTGCGGGTGCGCGGTCGACGCGAACCTGATTTCCAGGTTAAGTCCTTCGCACATTTCTCTGAACTTATCAGAGTCAAACTGCTTGCCGTTGTCAGTAATGAACTCCTTTGGCACTCCGAAACGGCAAACAATGTTTTTCCATACAAATTTCTGTACTGCTGCCGAAGTGATTGCCCCAAGGGGTTCGGCTTCAATCCATCGAGAGAAATATTCCACAGCTACAATTGTGAATTCATACCCGTTTCGCGCCACCGGGAATGGCCCAATGATGTCCAGTCCCCATCTGGCGAAGGGCCATACTGACGCAATGGGCTGCAGATCATACTGGGGCGCGGCTTGGCTTCGTGTCACGACCGGAAATAGCCCAACGGGCGTTCCTTACGTGCGTGTATTATTCCTTGTCCCAGGAGGCAAGGTACACCAGAAGTTGATACAATTCAGAGTTTAATAAGCGGAAGCGTAAATAGTTAATTATTACATGGGCAGCGACGGCCCAACACACTCAGAGACAACGAAAAACAGCGGAAGACTAAGGCGACGACCACGGGCGCTTGACGGCAGGCACGAGCTAGACACCAAAGCCTTCATCATCCAGGGGCTCCTCTTCTGGGTTTGGGAAAAATTGAGCAAGACTGAGTACAACCACCGTACTCAACAAGACACACCCACAAGTGCAGCATAAATGCAAAGGAGTACAATGGAGTTATAGTATAAGGGTTAGGTTTTGTAATAAACAGCATTTAAAAGACCCTTAGTTGCTCAAAGCTAAATTTAAAACACGATCCTAGAACTATTTAATATTATTAAACAAGGCCGTGAACCCACACGAACCTGCCTTAACCCAAGGCCTACAATGATTCAGACCGAACTGGCAACCCGACCCTGGGTCCCAGCTCGTCCCAAGCCAACCCAGGCGAACCATTCCACATTTTAGTTATTAAGCCGGTTTTAAGAATTAAAAACACTAACTTGGGTACATTGCTAGGCTTGCCCATAACCGAGGGCGCGGCTATTCGAATAGGTTTTACTCTGATCAGAGGTGTACATCTTTACCCACAAGACACATCTTCCTCACGTGCAACCACGTGCCACATACCACCACGGCATATGGACGGAAGACATGACATAGTTTCCAACCCATCCTAGCCATAGACAAGAGTACCGACCCAACCCACCTACGGCCGGAACCCCCGGGACAGGTAGGCAGGACTGAGCCCCTAGCAGCAGGACACCGGCCCTGTGCCATGACATCTCGACTACCGGGCCGCAGCTCGTGTAGCCTTCATTTGCCCTAGAGATGTCCATCGACCCCTGACTTCGTCCATCTCCATCCGTGTACTCTTGTTTATAACCAGACTGAGCCACAAACTAAGCCTTACCCATTAGACATGTGGAAGTACGGTAGTGCTTTGCAACAGAGGCCCGAAGACCGGTCCTTATATGGCCGAGGTGCTACCATCAAAACCATGCACCCCGAGCCCAGCCTAAAACCATTTTGAGGGTTTTGAATAGAGGGAGAGGTGTGAATCCAATTCCACAATAATCCAACCATTCCATGGTGTCCAAGTGATATGAATATTCCCAAAGTCTAGAGTTATAAAACCACCCTATGTTGTCCTATTAAACAGCGAAGCATCTACCTAAATCCATACTGGTGGAACCATGAATAAAATGTCCACTAGTTGGGGTTTGTTTATCCTAGGGTGAACAAGGTAATAATAACAATAACAATAATAAGTTCGTAACAAAGGTAAATAGGCATGGCTAAATAAAATAGTGATAACGCGGGAATTTTAAATAAAGCGGTTATGCAATAATTTAAATCAAAATAACTTTATAAACTGGGATTCAATATGTTCAAGGATGATGTGACTTGCCTTGCTCGCTTTCCCAAACGTCGGCTTCAACCTCCACGAAGAGCGGATCTTCCGAAGCTGCAGCGTCTACACGACCAACGGAAAATAAAAGGGCTTTTACTCTAATAAACTCCATATAACAAGCAGGAACAAAGCACAAAAATGGGTTATTGACTTCTTAAGGAAAAATTAGAGACTTGAACGGTCCAATTCCGAGTTCAAATGGCCAAGTTATGGCCATTTGAAGTTTATATGCTCTTTAAATGAATATTTACGAATTTCTTCATTTAAATTTTTAATTTAAAAATATATTTATTGCGTCAGCCGGGAGAGAGGGCGCGCGGACCGGGTCCACGGGAGTGGGACCCACGCGGCAGTCTCACGGTCCACGGTGGACCGGGTGCACCCGGCTCACACCGGCCGACACCGTGGGCCCCACGCGTCAGCCGCACCCGAGGGCGCGGGCGGCTGACGGCCAGGCCCCACGCGGCAGCCGCTAGGCGCGCTCGGAGGCAGCCACGTCGGCACGGCCGGCGGGAGGCGGCGCGCCTGCGCCCCTATGGTCGCCGGCGGCGGCCATAGGCATGGCGGAGCGGCGGCCGAGAGAGGGGAGAGAAAGGGGGAAACGAAGCGGCGGTCCATGGCTCACCCCGGGTCGACGGCGACGACGGAAACGGCAACCGGAGCGGAGGAAGGCGGCGGCGCGGCTCGGGTGGACGGGGTCGACGGAGCTCCGGCGGTCAGCGAGCGAAACGGAGGGGTGGACGAGGTCGGCGAGGATGCGGCGAGGCCGAAGGAGGCGGCGCCGAGGTGGGAGGTGGTCCGGGGCGACGACGGCGGCGGACCGGAGCTCGGCGGCGATGGCGGAGAGAGAGAGCGACGGCGCGAGCTCGATTCCGGCGAGGAGAGAGGCCGGTGAGTGGCGGAAACGGTGGTGGGGAGCTCGGGGAGGGTTTATATAGGGTTGGGAGTGAGAGAGGGCGGCCGGAGGAGGGGGAAACGGGCGCGGGAGACCCGGCCGCCATTAATGGCGCCGGCGAGGTTAGGGGAGAGGTTTCCAAACAAATCCGAGGGAGAGAGGGAGGGAAAAATGGGGGGAAAGGGGGAGGGGATCCCGGGGAATAATTCCCCCCACTTTATTGCGCGCGGGGACGGCGGGAGGCGGCGGGATTCGCGGCGGGGGCGGCGCTAGGCGCGGGCGAGGTGGCGGGGGCGGCGGGAGGAAGGGGATGACGGGTGGGCCCCACCCGTCAGCGAGGGTGGCGGGCGGGCCCGCCCGTCAGCGGCGCGCACGCGGGGAGGGCCGAGTGGGCCGCGGGGGAGAGGAGAGAGGGGGAGGGAGATGGGCCGAATTCGGCCCATTAGAGGGGAGAGGGTGATTTTTAGGGTTTTCTTTTTATAAAACCTTTTTAACTTTGTTTATTTCTTAATAATTATTATTTGTGCTCTGAAAATTCCACTAAAATTTATTGACACATTTTAGGCTTTTAGGAAATATACAAAAATCCTCCAAGCCCTATTTGACTTTTAACTTTGCACATTTTAATTTTTGAAGGCTTTCACAAGCATTTTAATTATTCTAGGCATAATTTAGAGGATGTATTTTAGGGTCAATTTGGGACGCGACACTTCAGCCATGACGCTGGCAATTTTCGCACTTCTTGATTTGCTCAACGCAGACTTTCAACACAGTGGGCCAATAAACTCCTTGTATAAATACTTTGGAAGCCACTGTTCTTGCAGCCTGGTGCGCGCCACATAGCCCCTGGTGTATCTCCTTTGCCATTTGTTCGCCTTCGGCAAAAGAGATGCAAGGAAGTAAGGGTTGAAGTACCCCAGAGCGGTAAAGCTGACCCAAGACCATCTTATACTTCGTGGCTCTGAGTTGCAAACGCTTCGCTTCTGCTTCGTCTACCGGAAGTCAGCCAGTTTCAAGGTGTTTCACAAATGGGGTTCGCCAGTCATATGGCTCTTCGCCCAGTTTCTCTTGGTCGATTGCCATGACTTCCGGGATGTCTACGGGCACACTTGGAGCATGTAGGACTTCGAAAAAGATGCCAGGCGAATGCGGGCCACCACAAGCAGCGGACTTCGCCAAGGCGTCTGCTTCCTCGTTCTGGTCTCTAGGCAAGTGTTCGACTATTATGCCGGTGAAGCATTTTTCCATGGACCGAACGGCCTCCAGATACCTCTTCATTCCTTCTTCTTTTGCCTCGAAGGATTTGTCAACATGGCCTGCTACCAACTTGGAGTCAGTTCGAATTAGCAGGCGCCGGACTCCCAGTGCTTTCGCCTTTCTTAGGCCCAGGAGAACGGCTTCGTATTCTGCTGCATTGTTGGTTGTGTCGAACTGCAATCTCGCTGCGTACCGAATCGGCACACCATTCGGCGAAAAGAGGACTGCTGCAACGCCTGCCCCCTTGTGTGACCACGAACCGTCAGAGCACATCACCCAGAACTGGTCTTCGGGCTCGGGGTCGGGGGCAAGTACCGGTGTCCATTCAGCTACAAAGTCAGCTAGCACTTGAGACTTGATAGCAGAGCGTGCAACAAAATGCAAGTCGAATGGGGATAGCTCTGCCGCCCACTTGCTAAGCCGGCCAGTGACTTCCTTGCCTCGGAGTATTTCGCCCAAGGGGTACTGCGATGGGACTATGACTTTGTGGGCCTGAAAGTAGTGCTTGAGCTTGCGCGAAGCCATTACTAGAGCGTAAGCAAGTTTTTCCATTTCAATGTACCTTGTCTTCGCTCCTTGCAGTGCTTCGGAGACGAAGTAGACCGGTTTCTGTCCGGACTCTGTTTCTTGGACGAGTGCAGCACTGGCTGCCACTGGCGAAGCTGCCAAGTATAATAGCAGTTCGCTTCTTGGGGGTGGGCTTATCAGAGCTAGTGGGCTTTGCAAGTATTGCTTTAGCTCGTCGAATGCTGCTTGGCACTCTGGTGTCCAATTAAACTTTCCCGCGCCCCGGAGGGTCTTGAAGAAGGGCAAACCTCTTTCGGCCGCCTTTGAGAGGAATTGACTGAGTGCCGCAATTCGGCATGCAAGCTTTTGTACTTCATGTACGCTTGACGGAGGCTTCATTTGTTGGATGGCATCGATTTTCTCGGGATTCGTCTCGATGCCTCTTTCGGAAACAAGGAATCCCAACAACTTGCCTGCGCGGACGCCGAAAACACACTTCTCCGGATTCAGCTTTATGCCTGCCGCGCGCAAGCTGTTGAACGTCTCCTGCAGGTCGATCGCATGGTCGAAAGCCTTGCGGCTTTTTACGACGATGTCATCGACGTAAGCTTCCACATTCCACCCCAACTGCTTGCCAAGGACCTTGTACACCAGCCTGGCGAAAATTGCTCCTGCATTCCTTAAGCCGAAAGGCATCCTGAGGTGACAAAATGTGCCGAATGGAGTGATGAAGGACGTTTTGGGGATGTCGAGCGGGTTCATGTGGATCTGGTGGTAACCGGAATATGCATCCAGTAAACTCATGAGCTCACATCCAGCTGTTGAATCCACGAGCTAGTCGATTCGCGACAAGGGGAAATCGTCTTTCGGACACGCCTTGTTCAGATATGTGAAATCGACACACATGCGCCATTTGTCGTTTGACTTTCGCACCAGCACTGGATTCGCCAACCACTCCGGATGGTCAATCTCTTGGATAACCCCCGCCAGGAGTAATTTTTGTACTTCGGCCTTCGCCGCTTCTTGGCGATCGGCAGACATCTTGCGCAACTTTTGTTTTCTTGGCTTAATATCTGGCTTGACTGCTAGGTGATGCATGATGAGATCCGCCGGGACGCCCCCCACCTCGTTAGGGCTCCAGGCGAAGATATCGATGTTCTTTTTGAGCACCTCTAGTATGCTCTCAACTTCTTCGCCCATGTCGCCCCCCAGTGATACGAGCTTTGTGGGGTCGGCATCATCAATCTGCACTTTCGTTACCTTACCGTGAGGGGTGGGCTTCGGCGTGTGCTTTGGCCGCTCATGCGGTTCGGTCTCAACATTGTGCACTGCTCTGTTGATTACGGCCAGATCGCGTTTTGAAGCGGACGAAGGCTGAAGCCCCTTGACTACTATCACCCCTGTTGGGCCAGGCATCTTGAGCTTGAGATAATTGTGGTGGGAAATGGCTTCGAACTTGTTCAGGGTTGCACGGCCGAAGATGGCGTTGTAGTTGTATGGGATGTTGACGACGTCGAACAGTATTTGCTCTTCGCGCCTGTTTTCTCCCAAGCCGAAAGCTATCAGCAAAAGTGTTTGGCCAAGAACTTGCACTGCCTCTCCGCCAAACCCCCGGAGCGACGTTGGTGCCGGTGTAAGAGCTTGGGTTGGCAAGCCCATCTTAGCATATGCTTCGGCGAAGATCACGTCGGCTGAACTCCCTCCATCGACCAGGATTCGTCGGTCTTCAAAACCGACTATCTCAGCTGAGATTACCAGTGGATCTTGATGCGGGAACAGGACTCCTTCGGCGTCTTCTGGCCCGAAAGAGATCAGCTGGTTCACGTACTGTGGCGCCCCTCACCCGCCGAAGTGATGCTGTGGACCGCTCGGATCTGCATCTTTTTCTGCCTTTTAGATAATTGGCCTGGCGGGTCGGCCCTTGTAATCACTTGGATTACCCTTCGTTGGACGTCTTGACGTTGTTTGACCAGGGGTGTTTGTTCTTGAACTGCTTCACGGGGTGCTTCGCAGTTGTCCCCTGCTGCGGCCTTGGGTCTTGCACGTTGCCACGTTGCCTAATGTTTCGGCATTGCTCCGTGGTGTGCGAAGAGCGTCCGTGAAAGGCGCAGTAGAGGTCTTTTCGGACCTTCTTGTGGGCTGGCTGCTGATGGTTGCTTGCTTGCTGGGCGTCGAACTCCTTGCGGAGGGCTTGCACTACTTCGATAGCCATCACAGCCTTGCCCGCCCGATCTGTTCTGAACTTTCTCCAAATCATGGGGACTTGGCCTTGCCTTGGCGGCTGTCCCTGGATCGCCGGCTGAGACTAGCGAACAGAGAGGGGAGGTGGTTCAGCAATTTGAACTTGCGCTTGAGCTTGGGCAGCGGCGACGGAGGCTTTATCGTACTTAGCTTGTATAGCTTGTCGTCGCTTAGAATCCTCCTCACCCCTTGCGAAACCGTCAATGATGCGAAGTAGGTGCTCGAGCGTCTGCGGCTCCTTGTTGGCGATTTTTCTTGTTAGTTCGCCCTCAAGCAGACCAGCCGATGCGGCGTTTATGACCGACGCCTTGGTTATGTCTTGAACTTGGCACCGGGCTTGCGAGAAGCGACGCATGTACTCCCTTATCGACTCCCCCGGCCTTTGGAGAATGCCGAGTAGGTGTTGTTGCGTCTTCGGCTCCTCGTAGGTGCCTCGAAAGTTAAGGACAAAAACATCGCGCAATTGTTCCCATGAGTAAATGCTATTGGCTGGTAAATTGAAATACCAAGAACGGGCGATGCCGTCTAGAGCGAGATGTATTACCTTCGCCTTGGTATTTTCGTCACCATGAGCCGCTTCGATCGCTGACTCGTAGATGGAGAGGAACTCCTTCGGGTCAGTTTCGCCTGAATAGCGTGGGACGGGTGGGAACTTGAACTGGAGTGGGATTGGACGAGTCTTGATTCCCCCACTCAGCGGTAGCCCCTTTTCACCTCCCGCCCTGTTTACCGCACCTTGCTGTGGGTACGGTGTGGCGAAGGGCGAAATCGCAGTTTATACGTGAAGTTGGGCTGCCCGGCTCCAACTGGAGGCACTTGCTGAGCCACCATGGATGGGTCAAAAATTGGCTGTGACCACATCATGGCAGCCTGGATTGGTGCTTGGTTTGTTTCGAAGCCTGGGGTTGGAACTTGCTGCCGAACGGTTGGCACCTGAGCAGTGTTGCCGAAGTCGAACTGCTGTCCTTGACTCCACGGTGAAGGTCCCGAGCCTGGCTGAATCGGTGGCAACCAATTAGGTGCACCTTGACTTGTATTCCCCACCGGGTGAGCCGATGGGGTTGTACTTGAAATGTAGGGGGGTTGGTTGAGTTGCTGAAGGAAAGCTTGGAGTTGCGCTTGTAGAGCCGAAGCCCCTTCCGCCACTGTTTGTGTCGCTTGGCCAGGTGGTTGATGCTGCCCGGCGAAGTACACCGGCGGCTGTGCGGCTAGTGGCGGAGAGGGTTGGGTCACCACTTGCGGCCGAACTTGAGGTGGGGCATAGCCTGCCGAATACTGAAGGATTGGAGCCGACGTGGCCTTGGTCCGCCTTGTCGCCTCGTATGCTTGTTGTTGTTCTTGCATTTGGCGAAGCATGTCTTGGAGCTGTGTCATGTTCTGCCGCATGGCTTCCATGTCGGCTTCGGCTTGCGCTTCGGGGTCCAGGCCGATTTGGGCCTGTACAACGGCGAGCGCAGTTGGCGCCGCCGGCTGCGATGGGGCGGCTTAAGGCACCACCCGTTGGTTTGTCGAAAGGATCTCCGCGCTGGTCTGGAGTGCCCTTGCCACCGCAGCCGCCTTCGCCACGTCTACCGTGTTCGGCACTTGCACTGAGGTTGCTGGGGCCGAAGACGGTTGTGATGGCGCGGGGGCCGAAGGCGGCTGTGAGGGCGCTTGTGCTTCTCCATCTTCGGCCACAGACGCCGAAGGCTCTGCTCCTTTCTCGGCGGCCATGTCCGGTCCGGCGTCGCTCTCCTTCCGCCTGACAACCTTCTCCTTCACGACCCTCTTCGGTGGCATTCGCTCTCAGTGGTTTCGCTCGGAGTCCCCACGGTCGGCGCCAGCTGTTGTCGAAACGACAACTGCATACGTCGAAGGACGTGGTTACTCAACAGTGGTTAGGAAAATGAAGTGTACTAAATTTTGAATTTTTCCTCCGATCCCCCCATCACATGGCCCTAGGGGGCTATTTATAGCCCCATTACAGGTCCTTACTACCAGGGTTTAGGTTGTACAGGAGAATTTACATGATTACCCTTACAAAAGGGGCATTTACAGGGGTATATAATGTTATAGGGGCTCATGGGCCCCTGATGGGCCGTCTGGCGATCGCCGGCCTGATGGGCCGGAAAGGCTTCCACGGCCCTCGCGGGGGCGAACTTGTCAAGGCGAAGTCATCCTCCTTCGGCAGACAGTCTTCGCCTTGCACCCTTCGCCTGAGACGCCTCTGGCCTGGCGCTACTCTTCGCCTTGCGCCGCTCTTGCTCCATAGCCTTCGCCATGGGTTTTGGCAGGTTTGGTCGAAGGGCCTCATGCCATCCGCCAACACCGTGCATCACCAGCAAGGAAGAGATCAGATCGGCAACAGCAGGGAAATTAACAGAAACAACAGTAGCTCACCAACGACCGGCTGTGGACGACGACGGCTGTGGCGACCGGCGACGGCTGCACCAGCGGTGGCGCCGGCGAAGACAGGAACAGCAGCGGCGGTGGCAGAGCGCAGGAGGTGCGGCGGCTAGGGCTATAGGGGCGTTTCTCCTGTTTCTCTTTTTTTTCGTTTGTTTTTTTGGCTGGTTATATAAAGAGACTAGACAAGATCTAACGGCCCACATCTATTCAATCCTCGGGACTTCGTTCGAACTCCAATTACTATAAATTTATAGTCTATTTTGCACTACTCGGCGAGCTCTACGCATCCACGGTTCCCGATCGCCTGTACGAACAATGGTTTAAAAGTTGAACTTTTGCGTGTTTGCTCTAATATTCCCCGAAATATATTAATTCAAAACTCGGGGCATTACATGCCCTTCGGTAGAATAGTTCATTATTGATAAAAGTATGTATATCTTCGACATGTTCTCAGAGAAGTGTGGTAATTGTGCTACTATGTATTTGGCCTTTCAGTCTAGTATTTCCTTCATATAAAATCTAGAATATTTTTACCTTTTTATATTGACATATAATTATATCATTTAGCCATCATAATTATCAATGTATATCTCATACCACGATACATCAGAAGTAAAATGAGTAGGTTACCAACATCAATATGTAATCTTTACATTAATACTCCTACCACCTAAAATATAGGTTGTTACATTCAAATTGTATTTAATCACTAAACTTAAAAATACATTAAGTAACTATTATAATTACATTAGTACAATAGAATATAAACATATTAGGAGTAACAATTATAATATAAGAACTGTAGTATCATACAAAATTATATCCCAATAATATCCTTGAAAGAAAAAATAAATGCTAACAAAGGAAATCATTTTTAAACTAAAGACTCTCATTATGTTTAGACACATTTTTATGGTAGCTTTACTCCAAAAAAAAATACATGGCCATTGTTTCAGATATCATAATGATTACATATGCTGACCATGTTTAAATTTTGAAAGCAAAGAAAGAATCACATAAATAAAATTTGGTGAAAGATTTATATTTTCTCCACAATTCAATATCAAGTGTTCTTACATTTTTATATTGTCATCACGTAATTATAATTTATTTGATATGATCATATAGTCATTTTTTCTACCATAGTTACAAATGATTCTTTGTGGTTGGCCCATAACATGTTATGCATCAAGAAAAATAAAGGTTTCTCATAAAAAAATATTATCTTAAATATGGGTTGTGAATCTAGTTACTAAAATTTGAACATTGAGGAACAATACTATAGTAGATAAAAATCCATAATTGTAACAACATTAATACAACAGAATATAAACGCATCATGAGTAACAATAATAGCATAACAATGTAAAATTATATAAAACTTACATATCAATAACGTTTTACTATTAAAAAATGTTAAGAAAGAAGGTCTTTCAACCAAAGTCCACACATTGTTTCTAGTTACTAGAATTTGAACATTGAGGAACAATACTATAGTAGATAAAAAAAACAAAATTGTAACAACATTAATACAACAGAATATAGCATAACAATGTAAAATTATATAAAACTTACATATCAATAACGTTTTACTATAAAAAAATGTAAAGAAATAAGGTCTTTCAACCAAAGTCCACACATTGTTTCTTGCAAAGTTGTTGAGCTTCATCTACTTGTTTTGGCTCAAGACAAGAAACAAACGAGTAATGTTCACAAATCGAAGCGACACGAGATCGAGTTTGGATACCCTTGCTAATGTCACCCAAAACTTGGTCAAATGGGTGATTCTTGGAAAGAGCGGTGTGTATCCTTGGTGGCATAGGTGGATCTTGTGTCTTGTCCTCCTCCCAAAACCGGGAGACGTTGGCCCAACAGGGAGAAAGCCTTGCTATACCCCAAAAGCTAGCTCAAGAGGTGAGGGGCTCCCTCCACTTTTAAGTTGGTTCAACTCCCCCTAGATTAGCAATGTGGGACTATTCCCAACAATCTCCCCCGTCACACATTGGCGCCCCTTAGTCCTGACCGGCCCCACACACGGGCACATACGGGATTCACACCCGCGGTCCACTAGGCTTTGGGCTTACACCACCCTGAGTGTGCACAAGCACTAGAGATAGTGGGTTTGGCTCTGATAACACTTGTTGGCCCAAAACCGGGAGACGTTGGCCCAACCGGGAGAAAGCCTTTCTACACCCCAAAAGCTAGCTCAAGAGGTGAGGGGCTCCCTCCACTTTTAAGTTGGTTCAACTCCCACTAGATTAGCGATGTGGGACTATTCCCAACATCCTCCACTTCAACTTGAGCTTGACTTGGCGTAGCAGAAGTTGATGGCTCATCTTGAGTGGAGGTGGATGGCTTGTCTTCAACTTCAATAGTCTTGATGTCTCCAATAGACATATTCTTCATAGCTCTCATCAAGCCCTCATCACCTACATCATCCAAATTCTCGTGCCCCTCTTGGGAGCCATTAGTTTCATCAATTTGAACATCGGCGATTTCTTCCATAATACCTTTGCTTTTGTTGTAGACCCGGTATGCCTTGCTATTTGAGGTATAACCTAGAAGAAACCCTTCATCACACTGACTTACAAATTTGGTTAGTTTAACACCCTTTCGGTAAATATAACACTTGCAACCAGAAACCCGAAAATAGGCAACATTTGGCTTCCTCCCAACAATTAGCTCATAGGAAGTCTTTTTCAAGAAACAATGCAAATAAAGCCTATTGGTTGCATGGCAAGCGGTGTTTATGGCTTCCGCCCAAAAGGAATCGGAAACACCATATTCATCAAGCGTAGTCCATGCCATCTCAACCAATGTACGATTTTTCCTCTCCACTACACCGTTTTGTTGAGGTGAGTAGGTAGCGGAAAGCTCGTGTTTAATACCAAGATCATCACAATAGTCCTCAATATTGGTATTTTTAACCTCGGAACCATTGTCACTTTTAATTTTCATAAGAGTGCAACTAAATTCATTTTGTGCCCTTTTTGCAAACTTTTTGAAAAATTCGGCAACAATATACTTATCATGCAAAAAGAACACCCAATAATAGTGAGAATAATCATCAACAATCACAAGACAATGACTAGCATGCAACTTGCTTGCTGTCTTGACAAGCACTACAAAGTTTATCCTTCTCAAACTTCACATCTTTTAAGCCCACAACTAGATCACGTTTTGAAAGTTTGCTCAATTGATTCATGCCAACATGGGCTAGCCTCCTATGCCAAAGCCAACCCAATGAAGTTTTTGCAACTAAACAAGTTTTCAAATTTGCTTCACTAGAGTTGAAATCAACCAAATAAAGATTTCCATATCTAAAACCTTTGAAAACACAAGACTTGTCATGAAGACTAGAAACAATAACCTCTTGCGGGAAGAAGGCACATAACAAGCCAATATCACAAATCTGTGCAACCGAAAGCAAATTGAAATTTAGAGATTCAACAAGAGATACATTTTCAATTGACAAATCATTGGAGATAGCAATTTTACCTAACCCAATTACCTTTCCTTTGCTATTGTCTCCAAATGTCACATTCTCTTGTTCTTTCCCTCCTACTTCAAATGTGGTGAACATAGCCCTATCACCGGTCATGTGTTGAGTGCATCCTCTATCAAGCACCCAATGGTTCTCACCGATACGGTAGTTCACCTACAAAAGAAGATCAAGCTCATTTAGGTACCCAAACTTGTTTGGGTCCTTGGAGGTTAGAAACCAAAGCTTTGGGCACCAAAATGGCATTCTTTTTACCACCAAGTATACGGGAACCCATATATCTAGCAACAATACTACCATCATGAGCTTTCCTAAGCATATAATGAGAATCAAACATGCATGTCTTAGAAGGCTTACCACCGGGGCAATCATTCACCAAATGACTAACCTCACAACACTTGGAGCAATACTTACCATTGCTCTTGACAAAACGAATGGCACGGTGAGAAGGTTTCTTACCCTTCTTTGGAATGAATCCAAATCCCTCCTTGTTGAGGATGCACCGTTGCTCACTCAAAATCTTGTCAAGAGTGTTCTTACCCTTGAAGCACCTCTCCAAACTCTTGTTGAGCTTGGTCACTTGCTCCTTAAGCTCATTGTTCTCAACAACAAGTGAGGCATCACAAATAGAAACACAAGAGCTAGAGCTAGATCTAGGCATATCCATAAGATCATCACAAGAGGTAGAGATGCTAGATGATGTAACATGAGTAATATGGCAAGTAGCACTATCATCAAGCAAGTCAAAAGATATGCCAACATCAATGTGAGCTCCATATTGGGTAGTAGAAAGGAGGGTGTCATGAGTTTCCTTAAGCTTCTCATAAGAAATGGTGAGTCTCTCATGTGAAGTCTTTAGCTCCTGATACAAGACCTCCAAAAAAGCATGATCCTTCTTTAGAACCTTAAACTTGACAATCTCCTTTTCACTATATGCATGGAGCTCATCAAACATACTCACGAACTCATCATAGGAAACATCATCACAGTCATCATCACTTTCACTATCACTAAGAGATGTAACCTTGGAAGAGCCCTTTGCCATGAGATAAAGTGGAGCGAAGAGTGATGGAGCCTCCTTGATGGCAACAACGGCCATCTTCTTCTTCTTGGAGCTTGTATCATCATCACCTTCTTCTTCGGACCCGGATGAGGCGGAGCTCTCCTCATTTGAGTCTCACTGCCCGATGAAGGCCTCAATCTTCTTCCCTTTCTTCTTGAGCTTCTTCATGAGCTTGTAGCCTCCACTCTACTTCTTGGATGACTTGTCTCCATCATCATCCTTGGAAGGGCACTTGGAAGAAAAATGTCCCTTCTCACCACACTCAAAGCACCTCAAGTTGGAAAGAGTCTTGTTGGGTCTTCTATTTCTTCTTCTATTTGAGTTGGATCCCCTTCCTCTCTGCTTTCTTCTTCCCAAGAGATCATTGAACCTTCTAGCTAGAAGGGCAGTATGTTCCTGTAAGTCATCATTGGCTTGATTCACCTTGCTCTTGCTCTTGTCTTCCACTTCGGCTTGGAGAGCAATGCACTTCTTGGATGGTGAGGCTTCCTCCATCTCCTTCTTCAACTTGTACATGTCATTGGTGTTGATCTTCCCCAAGAGGTTTGCAGGTGTCATCCTTGACATGTCGGAGTTGATGAGCATAGTGACTAGGGTCTCATACTTCTCCGGTAGAGTCCTAAGCATCTTTTGGGCAACCTCAAGATCGGTGTAGCCCCTTGAGATCATTCACAATTACATTGAGCCTCCCATACATGTCATTCACAATCTCATGAGGCAACATGGAGAATGTCTCATATGGGATCTTGAGGAAATGAAGCTTGGCATCCTTGTACTTACTTGTGCCCTCATGGATCTCCGCCAACTTGTTCCAAATCTCATATGCGGTTTCAAGGTTGCTCACTCTATCGAACTCCTCTTGGCTCAAAGAGTTGAACAAAGCATCCATGGCTTGAGCATTGAGTTTTAGGTTGCGGTGGTCAATCTCTGCCAAGGGTGTGCCGGTGATAGCAAAGCCTACATCCACAATACTCCAAATATGGAAGCTCACAGCTTTGAGGTGAGTAGGCATTTTAATTTTCTAAGTGGAGTAGTTTGTGCCATTGAACATGAGAAACTTCCATACATGGTTCACCTCGTTTGACATCTTCTCTCTAGGCGGTGAAGCCCAATCAATAGATACCAAACTCTGATACCGCTTGTAGGATTGAGATGTCGACTAGAGGGAGGGTGAATAGGCGATTTAAAAACTAAATGACACCTAATCAAAACTAACCTAAGTTGCTAGGCTCGGTGAGGATCAAGTCTAACAAAGCAACTAAGTTATGTTTTGCAAACCTAGGGTGACAGTGGCTCAATTATATCTCTAGGAAAGTAAATCACACTCCTAACTCAATGTTTAGCAATCCTAGGGTGATATGATCTCAAGTATGTCTCTAGGAATGTAAATTGCACAAATGTAAATGCGACAAATAAATGAGACAATGAGACAATAGATTTTCACCGAGGTTCGAAAACTTGCCGGTTTCCCACTCCCCGTTGAGGCGAGGCCAACTCCACCGCTCAACCACGAAGCCACCACACGCCCCCTTCATCAAGGGGTAGGCAAGGCGGGAGCCGGCCCACGGAGAGGACTACCCAAGCCTCGATCACTCGGGGTAGTTCTTCCTTCACTCCGAAGGTGGTGAACTCCAAACCACTCACAACCGGCACCGGGCCTCCTCCACAATCTTCTCGGAGAGGTCACCGGGCAACTCCTCCACAAGTCGTCTAGGAGGCGGCAACCTCCAAGAGTAACAAGCGATGACCCGGCTCGGAGATGATCAAGTGCCACACTAGCTCAACAATGAAGCAATGCACTTGATTGTTGGCTAAATCAACCCTCAACCACTACAATGGATGAACACTAAGCTCAAATGAGTGTGAGAGGGGTACAAGGGATGTATGAAATTGAAGTGGGTGCCAAGAGAGAGTCCCCTTGCTGCTGGTGGGAGAGTATTTATACTCCCACCAACCAAAACTAGCCGTTGGGGACGAGATCCCCTAACTTTGTGCACTGCCGGTCTGACCATGCTACTCTACAACGGCTAGTTTTCTAGCCATCGTAGCCCTGTCAGAGGGCCCCATCGGCCTAGCCAGTCAGACCGCAGTTGGGTGGCCGGTCCGACCGGCCTCGGCTCGGTCAGACCGCCCTCAGCTCGGTCTGACCGAATACGGCTCCAGCGGCTCTGTATTGGCCATCCCAGAGCACACCATCCCGGCTACCAGGGGGCCGGTCAGACTGCCCATATGCCACCGGTCAGACGGGCCGTGTACGCCAGTCAGACCGCCCGTTTGGGGCTAGTCTGACCGCCCCTGGTCAGCAGCACAGCAACACTTTGCTAGGACAAAGATATGAAATTTGAGTCTAAATGCAAATGACCTAATGTGGCAATTTAAATCATCTCTTTGCTAGGTCATTACCCCTCTTAGTAGTGCGGCGAAGCTAAAATCAAACTAGCAAATTTGATCGCCCTACACCTCAATCAATTTAAAACTAAAGCACTAGTTTTACCGTCTTCTTTTCTTCGCTTCGCGCCATCAAATTTTAATCCATCGATAATCATCCATGCGCACACATGATGTGAACCTAATTTAAAATAAATATCTCAAAGACAACGGTTAGTCCACAATTAGTGCTTGTCATTAATTACCAAAATTAACAATAGGGGCCTAGATGCTTCACTTATCAAATTTCGCTGTTAAAAGCATCTAACCTCTGCCATCCACCATCCCGATGCTGCGCCGCACGCCTGACCTGAGCCACGCTGCTGCGCCGCCCCCCTCACCTCACCTGTGCCGCCCTCCCCACGCCGCCATCTCCACGCTGCTGTTTCCGCCCGCTCCACCCAACCCTCCCCGTGCTCGCCGCTTCAGCGTTGTGCCGCCCTCCCCACGTCGCGCCGTCGATCTCGGGTGACGTCGTGCCCCAAGCCAAGATCATCCAGCGATTGATTAATTAAGTTTGATGGTTGCGATTTACAGTTTGGTTTTTCTATTATCTTATCTGTGCTGTCAAATAAGTTTCATTGATGCTTAACAAATACCTCTGAACCAAAGAGTAGCTCACCTAGAGATGGTCATTTGTTTTTTAGGTATCAATAGAGATGTCAAATATCTCCTGGGTTGTAACTATCTATTGCTCTCTATGGAAAACATATATTATTCAGAATTTTTTTTTGATTGGTTCATCTTGTTTGCCATCATATTCATTTGAGGTTTATCTATGCTTTAACGATGGCCAAGGAGGAGTAGTTGCATTTCAGCCAAGTGATTATAGTTTTTCTCCGGTGCTTCAAACCAAATCATATGGGCTGCCGATGCAATAATGCAACTGTTTCCGAGTGAGAGCATGCATATATTTGATACTCTTTGTCTTGGTTGAAGATTGACAGGTAATTCAGTTATGTACATAAATATTTGATGATTCTGAACAAAATTTGCTCAAAAGTTGCCACAAATGGTCTGAGATAATAATGAAATAAGAAGAAAATAATTGACCGAAAGAAAGTTTTTCATTCAATGTACACCTCAAAATAATTTAAGTTTCTGTCGTTCGATATGAATTCGTTGTTACCTGAAGTTTCTATACTGGATGTACAATTCTTCCATGTATGCGGAGTGCACTAAATTTCCCCTGAACTCCCCTGATTCACAAGCATTTTTAATAGATAAATACCAGCATTTTTATGCATGTGCTGCTTCCTTCGGTGTTATGTATATATTCAACTTAAAATATTTGCTTCTACACAATATAGTTGACCTTTTATTGGTTCATGTAAAATTGAATTGTTCTGTTTGTTTCTTTACAGGGAAGCTATGAAATTATGAGTAGTAGCATGCCTAAGTTGACTCTCTTCTGCTTGATATGATGTCCTAAACATGCAACTGTTTAGGTGAGCATAATTATCTATATTGAGATCCCTTCCGCATCGTGATCGCGTCCGGCCCACACCCCAGTCATGGTCATTCTATCCCCGACCATCGCGCCAGCAACGACTCCACGCATTCTCGGCATCCACATCAGCCTACTCGACCACCACACGAGGTATGTCCTCCACCTCCTATTCCTTTTCTGTTATTGATGGCCATACTGTGAAGATGCTCCTGCTGGATTAAGTTCAGGAAAGGGAGCTCTTGCTTGTGCAGAACCATAATGAATTTGGAAGAGGCAATGGTTTTGGGTCTTCAGTAATCTCAATTTCAATTATTTTTAAAGTTTAGCAGGGCATGACCAGAAAAATGGTTTTCTGAATGTTCTTGCAAGAACCTGCAACATTCTCTTTTGTTCTTTAGATTTTTCATCTATCTTTTGTGTTCTTCAAACGTAATTCCCTGTCGGAACAAGATTTGGCGTTCATATGTTTGTACACATATAACATATCTCAAAATTATCGACCTGAATGTTCTGGTTTGCCACATGCATACCACTGTACTATTGACTATTTATGAATTATCTGGATTTTGCATTTTAATTATGTATGCTGATGGTTCCCTTTGCTCAATCTCAATTCCAAGAGTCACATGCTAAGTTCCTATTGAATTAAAAATGTAAGTCTCTATATCTTCTCTGGTAGGCCATCAGATATTTTAACACAACAAAGATGATTTACAATGATATGAACCAAATATTAGTTCGAGTATACATACATACATCTAAAGTTATAGAGGTTGAAACTTGTGGTGCATTGCTTCTGAACCTAGGGTTGCAAACTTTGTCAACATGCTTCTGAATTTGAAGCAATCACGGCTCCTAGATTGTTTCAGAAATTAATTTGGTAAATTCAGAAGCTTAATGGCTCAATAAATTCTGTTGCTATATGTGCATCTGCAGCTTCTTATTGTATACATCAGATTTTTAACTCTTATCTTGCTGGATTACGTGAATATGCATAACAGTGGCTAAATTTGAGGTTTTTTAGTCAACATTTGAGGATGTGTTTCCGTCTGAGGCCCTTCAGCAGGTGCTCATTTCATACATAATTTCATGGAATATATATCCTGAAACATGTCTGCTTCATGGAAATCTAAAAATCTACGTAGCTTCAGATTGCATAGCTGAATATCTTCATATCTTCATGATGTACAGAAAAGAGCTATTTCTTTTATATATTTCACAAGGTTGCATAGCTGAAAATTTGCAGCCCGAACATTTCTTCTTCAAATAGCATCCCATAATTAAATGTTAAACTGCCTCTTGCTGACTTATGTATTTTCCGAGTTCGCATGGTGAACAATCACATCTTAATTATTTGTACTTGCCTGTTTTGTCAATTGACATTCAAGCAACCAACAAGCACCTGAAGCTATCCTGTGGTCTATCAATACCGATATTCTTTTTATTTGTTTGGATCCTTAGAAAGATAATGCGCCTACCACAATGTATTCTTGAATTTGTGTAGACATTGGGAACTTAAATATAGCTACATACTTAGCATGTATACTTAAAATCAACAACATTGTCTGTTAGTCCATAAATAAATATATCTATCTGGATTGGATGTAGCCAATCTGTGCATGTACTAAATTTAAAACAGCAACTAATAATAATGATTTTCGAGTGTCCATGACATTGAAAATGCCATTGAAGAGGCAAATGAACACACAAAATATTGGGCAGATAAAAAGGGATTTGCAACACCAATTGGCAATCCTAATGCTTAACACGACTTTTGTCACAATCTACACAACAAAAACTTTAACTCTTGCCTATATGGTTATATGTCTATATGTCGATGTGCATTGCACGTGCACACTCACCAGTTAGCACTAAAATGAGAGGCCTCTTGATTTAGATTTTGCCCAATCAAAAATATATAATTATGATGACCTCAAACTCTCAAACACAATTTTCTTACTGAGACTTTATTGAACGCAGCGTGCTTATATTCAACAAACGGTAAGAGCAATTGTCATCGGCATCCTGCTCAATGCCTATGACATTAATCCCATATCTACAGAAAAATTGGCAACATTATCTGATTCTTGCTAACTTCCCAGACATTTAAACCATTTTAGCCTAAGCCAACATAATGCTGGTTTACATCGATTTATCTCTGAAATCATACTTCAAGAAACATACTAAACACAAGTAATTGTGATTATTGATAATCTTTGCCATCGCCGGACCACTGCAAGTACAAAATCAAGTGCACTTACCAAGAAGCATAGTTAAGAGTATAACTTATTGGTTCTCTGATGAAAAACTGTAGCTATTTTCCAGCTGCTTAATCTACCCTACCCTACTACAATTCACCAACACCATATACTCATTCATCATTTATCATTGGACAAATATAATGGACCGTATTATTTGCATCAGATTGAACGAAGGATATTGCTTCCACCTCCCCGTGCAGCACGTTTCCCCAACCCACGCGATTTTCTCCGCCTTCCTCGCCTCCTTCCCACAACCGCTCCCACTCGTATCGGCTCCTCTCGCTCCTCTCCACACTCCCAGTTATGGCACCGAGTTTTTCTTCTCCTTCCTCGTTGTCTCCTTCCACCGCTCCTGTACCGCCTCCCTCAACTGCGCAGCATCGAAGCCACGCCTGGGTGCCTGCCGCCGCATCGGCGCCAGCCCCGGGGAGCAAGCTGCTCCACCCAGCCGCTCCAATCTTCGTCGACGCTGCTGGTACTCCCTCACCGCCGCCACATCAGAACCGCGGGGTGAGTTTCCCCCTCGCCCATCCCCATCCGATCCTTTTGCTTCCTCCCGATCGATTCCCTACGGGGTGCATCCAATCTGTGTGGATCTGGTACCACGCGTGCTCGATTTGCAATTCTGGGTGTAGACTTGATTTTGGGGTAAGTACTTTGGTTTGGGGGCTGGTCAAAAGGGACGACCAGAGGATCTACGACACCTCTGCGAAGTGCAAACCATTCGCTGGCCCATGCCACCAAAGGCAAGGAAACCGTCAGCAAGGTAACTAGGCAAAGTACTTGCATATCGTTATACTAGTAATTTGCCCGTGCTAACACTACAGTGCATTAGATTTGTCTGATGATGAATTATGGGTTATTTGTCCAATTATATGATGCTTATAGGTACTCGTGGCCGCATATGGATAGGTCGGCATTGCACCCCCTCCACAGGGCACACCAAATCAGCCGTGCTGCCCCTGCCTGCCCGCGGCCATTTCGCCGGCACGTACATCTGTGTGGGAGGTGGCCAAGCAAATGCAGTGGCAATGGGAATCATGTGTGGCGTTCACTAGGGAGCGGAGGCAGAAACGCAGATGTCGTGGCTGTGGCGGCGGCGCTGGCGGCGCAGATTGAGCAGATTGGTGGGCGTAGGGAGGCAGAGCAGTTGGCGGTGTTCTTCCATTTTTCACAGATCGGGGGCGGAGCGGTGGAGGGAGAGCCGGCGATTGGGAGCACTAGAGGCGGCGACAGGAGAGGGTGTGGAGCGGTTGTGGGAAGGAGGCGGCGAGGAAGGCGGAAAAATCACGTGGCATATGGGAGGGAAGCAATTTGAGGAAGGCGGAGAAACGCGTGGGTGGGGCTGTGGGGGCGATCTGCGTGGGGACGCCCAAGCAATCTCGGTCATTCCATCGAATGCCGATAATACCGTCCGTTAGATTTGTTCAATGACAAAAGTCATCCAACTTATCGCATCCTAACGACTCAGGCGCGCCTAGGGGTAGACAGGAAGCTCGTGGCTCGTTAGCTCGGTCGGCTTGTGACAAGCTCGGCTCGGCTCGGCTCGTTTGATTTTCCTAACAAGTCGAGCTGGCATTTCAGCTTGTTAGAGATAACAAGCCAGGCACACCCGAGGCGCACGCAGGGTCACGCGGTGGGAGATCGATCGCGCACCGGGTCATCGCTGGTTTCCTTCCACGTACCGCAACTCATCTCCCTCCTTTTGCACGCGCACTTTTTTTAAAGTGCTAAATGATGCATTTTTTAAAAAAGTTTCTATACAAAAGTTGTTTAAAAAAATCATATTGATCTATTTTTTTTAAAAAAATCAGCTAATACTTAATTAATCACGCGTTAACGGACCTTCCATTTTCGGTGCGCACTGTTGCGGTCACCGGCAAGCTCGCCTCCGCATCTGGATCTCTCCCTGCGCCGCCACCTCCGCCGACTGCTCCCTGCGCCGCCGCACCTCATCCACACCTCTCTCCCCCACGCCCTAATTCCCTTTCCTCTCGCACGCCGCGCCGATCCTCCGCACCGGTGACCACGCCTCCGCCTCTGGAATGCTCCCTGCGCCGCCGCCTCCGCCGACCGCTCCCTGCGCCACCGCACCTCACCCACACCTCTCTCCCCCACGCCCTAATCCCCTTTCCTCTCGCATGCCGCGCCGATCTCCGCCGCCAGAGCATCGTCGACCCGCGCAACCAACATCCACGGCGGCAGTCCACGATCCACGAGGCGTCTAGCTTCTGATCCTCTCGTCTCCGTGGTCTCCACGGAGGTCCCTGTGTGCGCCAGATCGCACATCACCGCCTGAGCCCATTCCCCTCTCATGTGCTTGCAGTGAAGGTAAGACCTGTTTCTCCTCTTTTCATCGTTTCTGTATAAGCAAGTGATTTTCATAAAATCACACCAACGACAAATTATCGCATTTGCCTCAGGAATATGTGAATTGTCTCTTTTGCATTTGAGACAGCTGATTATTTTTCCAATTCCTGAAACTATTGAATTGTGGTCTACAGAGTGCTGACTCATTCAGAATGAAGGGAAAATCGTCTAGAATGCTGGAACAAAAGTAGCCAAGTCACTGATTACCGGTGTCTCTGATTTAATCTTTATAACATCATGAAATTTTAATAGCAGGAATCTTATATATGAAGCGATCCTTAAAAGTTAAGTCCTATTTAGAGATGAGATTTTAGGGGGTTTCAGTGAAGTGACTTGTAGTTCTCAGTGTTTGGGAAATCATTGGATGGTCGGTGAAGTCATGCTCATGATGACATAGAGCTCAGCTGCTAATTTTGGTAAAATAAACTGCATGGTGTTGATATCTTTGAAGTTCAGGCTAATAAATTTCATGATGATATGCTCCACTTAAAAACAGTTTAATTTGGACTGGAAAATTATGACATGACTACAATTTCTCCTATTACTTTTACTAGGCTGAATATGTACGATGGAATTGCTTAGCAGTTTGTGGTATTTAACCTGAAATTGGTGCCTGGAATGATCACAGTTTGAGAAACTGGTCGAACCATGACGGGCGAGCATGAGGGAGAGCGCTTCCGCCCATCCACCTCCACCGCGGCGGGCGTCCACTCCGGCATCTGTCGGCCACCATCCAAACCCCAGGTCGGCTCTTGGCGCGACATCGTTGTTGGCGTTGGGACCCAGGGGGCAGTGGGCGAGAAGGAACGGGAAGCGGCATGGATTGAGGTGAGAAGAAGGAAGGGTTCGCATTCAAGAGGGGCTCATCTGTCTCGGCTTGGGGCACCAGAAGGCTCACTGAATGGGTCAAATCCGTTGCTTTCGCTGCTGGTACACGGGCCATCTCGCTAACTCTTGTGCTGAGAAGGGTGAGCGTGGTGAGAGGGAGGAAGGCAAGGTGCGGGGCGCATCGAAAGAGAGCGTTCAGGGGAGAGCGCAGGTGGAGGGCAGGCGTCCGCCGGCGCGCCGACAAGAACCCCGCCGGGCGGTGCCTCAGGCTCGGCGGCAGGAGGAAACCTCGACAGCTGAACCCGGCGCGTCTCGTCGTCCCAAATCCGACCAGGCTTCAGCGAGCGTCAAGGAGATGGCTGGCTTTCAGATCTGCACAGCCAGGCCCCATGAGTACATGGAGGAGTTCCGGACGGGCAAGCCGGAGCTGCGTCCGGCGATCGGGCGCTGCGTTCTGTCTTGGACGGCGGGCATGGAGGGCAACGAAGCTTGGCTCAACCAACACACTCTCATGGCGTCCGTTCTAAAGACAAGGCCATCGGTCTCGTCGGGGGAGCTGCTTGTGGCCATCGTGCAGCAGGCCGGCGTCCGGGAGGAGAACCTGCGCGTCGACGTGACTCACACGGAAGACTTCCTCCTCTCCTTCCGCACGCTGCGCGACCGGAACTCTGTGTTCCGTCGCTCTCATGAGATCTACGTGCAAGAAGTTCCTGTCTCCTTCAAAATGTGGAGTAGGCGGAGCTGGGCCGACAGCTCCGATCTCAAGTTCTTCACCAAGATTTTGCTTGATGGGCTACCGGCTCACCTGTGGGAAAGGGAGACGGTGCACAACAGGGGGAGTTGGTGGAGATTATCCCGTCTGCAGATGCTAGATGTCTGGGTCTTTTCGCTTGGTTCAAGAACCCGAACAAGCTTCCGTAGTTGCTTCAGGTCAAAGTGCCAGAGAAGACTGGGGCAGGAGGTTCTTGGAGGGAAGGTTCTTCAAGCACAGCTCCTCGCGCTCCTCGGGCACGGCCAACGCTTCTCTATGACGTTATCCTTCACGTCGAAGAGGTCATCGATCCCACTCCCTTGCACGCTCCGGCTACGAACGGTGGGCGGGTCGCTATGACGGCGCCGGTCCTTGGCTGTCCGACCAGGGCGGCAGCTTCCGCTTTGGGGGGGCGACCGGTTCGGCGGGTGGTCTTGATCGTCAGGCGCTCGACCTGCTGCCGCCCGCCGTGCAGCAACCAGTCCGCTTGCTCGTCCGCGAGGGGACGGTGGAGGCTGCGAACTCGGCAGCTGTGCAGCTCCATCATCTGGCTCCTGAGGCCCGCGGAACCTCGCTCGAGCAGCCGGTTGCACCTGACCCTTTGGAGGCAGAGGTTTGCTCCTATGGGGGCAAGGGTTCGATGTTGGCGCTGAGCCCGGTGACACAGGCGGTGACTGGATCGGCGGAGCCAGGCCGGATGGTGGCAGGGGCGATGATGGCGGCGGGGACCGAGGGCATGGCTCCACGTCCGAATGTCTGGTTTTCCCCTCAGCAAAGCCAGGGCTCACCGGCGCTTGTGGACGCATCCACGCCGGTGTTCCAAGATGTTCCACTGCCGCTGGAGAACCTGGAGCGTTCTCCGGGTTCGACAGTCCTTCCCTCGCCGCGGATCTTCTGCTCTATCAGTCCTTTGCGGCTGTCTGAAGAGGAGCAGGTAGGCGGGCTCATGGCTCAAGCCATGCTGCCGCCACCGGCACACGTCTCCGTCCTCGCCTCGCCGGGCACGATGGATTCACTTCTGGTTTCACCGACGTTGCAGGGCGCTGCGGACGCGGTCCGTGGGTGCGCGTTTCGAGGCTCTAGGCACGACCCGAGCCCTGCGTCGGCGCCAAGCCACGTCAGCTCTGTCCAGACTCTACCCCCGCTGGCCAGACACCTTAGCTTTGAAGATATGGGTGGAGATCCGCCATTAATGGCGAGAGCTGCTGTCCTGGAAGAGATTTTCGAAGCGCTGTCCCCCGGTGGGAACCCGGTCGGGGCTCGCCTGCCCTCTCCACCTGCGGACGGCAGTCCCATGCTGGTCCTTCTGCGGCTGATGGGCCGCCCTCGTCTGCTGATAGGCTGTCTCCACCTGGGTCGCCTGTAAGGTCGGCTCCGCTAGTTGGGCCGGCCTTGGGGGTGGCCCATTTCGACCGGGTCTATGTGCGCCACAAGGAGTCCGTTCCCGCTCCTCAAGTGGTTGAGCTGGCTCCCAGCCCACGGCCTGCTCGACGAAGCCCTTTAGGAGCGGTGATCCTGGGCCAGGCCTCCCCACTTCGGCCCGTGATGAGCCAGAGCCAGGCTTCTCGGGTACCAGACGGCTCAGCAGTCGACGCGTTCATCGTCACCATCTCAACCCCACCTCCATGCTCCCTCCTTGGCGCCCCACCCGCCTCAGTCCCGGTCACAAGAAGTCGTCGCCGCGTCGAACTTCCCCGCGATTTCACGCCGTGGAGAAGCCCCCGGCTGGCGCTACAAGGGGATGGTGCTCGTCGTCACACCATCTCCAAGGCGATCATGAAGAAATTGGGGATCATTGAGGAAGAAGATGAGGCCACTCCGGAGACGGCGGAGCAGTACATGCGCCTCTTCGACAATCCCCTGCCGCCGCATCACGTCGAGGCGATGGCGGAACTGCTCCAGCTGGACCTTGCTAAGCCGGTGGATCCCCTGCTGGCAGAACCGACGACGACACTGGGTCGCTTCTCCTGCTTGATGTCCTCGGCAGTGTGAAACGGAGGTGCTCGAAGGGTGTTTGTTGTAATGTCTGTGTCTCAGTTCAGTGTTCTAGTTTGGAATGTGAGGGGGCTTAATAACGCTGCTAAGCGTGCCCTCGTGCAAGAGTCTGTTGTTTCCTCTAATGCCTCTGTAGTTTGCTTTCAAGAGTCTAAATTAGAAGTGGTGAACGCTGTGCTTATCTTTGAGCTCTGTGGTCCGGGTTTCAATTGTTTCGAAGTGCTGCCTGCTGAACAAACAAGGGGAGGAGTGATCATTGCTTGGAAAGGCGACTTGCTTCAGGGAACACTGGTCCATACCGGCCGTTGGTCTTTGACTGTTAATTTGAGTTGGGGTGACAGATCCTGGTCTCTTTCCTCAGTGTATGGGCCGCAAGCCGACGACGAGAAGCTCTTATTCCTTGACGAGATGTCGGCAATCAGGGATCTCTGTTTGGTGGAATGGATAATTACTGGGGATTTCAACCTCATCACTGCGGCCGCGGACAAGAATAACTTGAGAATCAACTGTCGCCTCATGAATGCCTTTCGCAGCAAGGTAAATGAGTTGGAATTGAAGGAAGTGTATCTGTTCGGGAGGCGGTATACCTGGAGCAGCGAGCAGGCGGTTCCCACTTTGGTGAAGCTGGATCGGTTGTTCGCTTCGACCCAGTGGGAGGACATGTTTCTGGAAGCGCATCTCCAAGCCTTAAGTTCTTCAGGGTCGGACCACTGCCCGCTGCTCCTTACTTGCGGCGACAGGGTGCCAAGACAAAGGAGATTCAGGTTCGAGTCCTACTAGACCAGACTCGAGGGTTTTGAGGAAGTGGTGAAGGAGACTTGGCAGGTCAGTGTCGACAGTTCCGACCCTTTCTGTGCCCTTTATGTGAAGATGGCGAGGCTCAGCAAATCTTTATCTAAGTGAGGTCAAAGGCGCATCAGTTCCTTCAGACTGCAGTTGCAGATCGCGAACGAACTCATCCTTCGGTTTGATGTGGCACAAGAGTCCCGTCTTCTGTCTGATTTGGAAAGACGCCTGAGGGCTGCCTTGAAAGATAGATGCCTGGCTCTTGCATCTCTTGAGAGGATTCGCATCCGTCAACGGGCACGGGTCAGAAACTTGCGAGAGGGAGACGCGAACACAGCTTATTTTTTTTATGAAGATGAAGGCTAGACAGGAAATTGTGGATTCTCCGCCTGGAACACGATGGCTTAATTGCCTCTTCCCAAGAAGACATGTTACTCATGGCCAAGACTTACTTTGACATGGTGATGTGTTCTGTCACCAGCTCGAGCAACTCCATCCGCTTCCAAGACATCCACATGCCCCGGCTGAACTTGGCTGATTTGGATGCTGCTTTCAATGAGGAAGAAGTTTGGGAAGCCATCAAGATCATGCCAAATGAGAAATCACCCGGGCCAGATGGGTTCACGGGCTTGTTCTATCAGAAATGTTGGGAGATCATCAAGTAGGATGTGATGGCAGCGTTGCACAAATTCTGCTCCGGGAATAATCAGAACTTGGAGCTGCTTAACACGGCAATCATTACTCTTTTGCCGAAGAAGGAGGCCTCATCTCTCTTGAACGATTACAGGCCCATTAGCCTCATTCATAGCTTTGCCAAGCTAGCAGCTAAGGTGATGGCTTTAAGACTCACTCCAAGGATGGCGGACTTGGTTGCTTGCACACAGTCGGCTTTCATCAGAGGTCGCTCCATTCATGAGAATTTTATCTTTGTGAAGGGTCTCACTAAGCTCTTCCACTGCCGAAAGAAGGCCATGATCCTTCTAAAGCTAGATATCTTGAAAGCCTTCGACTCGGTTTCTTGGCCCTTCCTGCTAGACTTGTTACAGTTCAGGGGTTTCGGTCCCAATTGGAGAAGGTGGGTGACAGCGTTGTGCTTGACTGCTGAAACAAGAATTGATATCAACGGGGTGTTGAGCGATGCCTTCAAACCTAGGAGAGGGTTGCGGTAGGGAGATCCCCTATCGCCCCTTCTCTTCGTTTTGGTTATGGATACTCTCCATTGCATGATCATGAAGGCGTCATCCGTAGGTCTTTTGGATAGGATCAATCCTACTTCTGCTGCGCCCAATGTGTCCTTTTACGCCGACGATGCAGTTATCTTCTTCAAGCCAGTGCATCGCGAAGCGGCAACCATTAAAGCAGTCTTGAATCCGTTCAAGGATGCCACCGGTCTTCTCTCTAACTTTGCTAAAAGCGCTATTACTCCTATTTGCTGCACAGAAGAACAGAGGTTGCTGGTGCAGGAAGTGTTGGGTTGCAGAATGGAGGATCTTCCGATCACCTACCTAGGGCTGCCTCTTTCTATATGGAAGCCAACCAAGGCTGAGTTGCAACCCATTATGGATCGAATGGCTAAGAAGGTGGCGGGCTGGAAACCAAAGTTACTGTCTCCGGATGGGCGGTTGTGCCTGATCAAGTCAGTCCTCATGGCGATTCCTGTTCATCTCCTCTCAGTGGTTCAGCTCCCACGATGGGCCATCAAAGACATTGAACGTTGCTGTAGGGGGTTCTTGTGGAAGGGACAGGAAGAGATAAGTGGTGGTCATTGCTTGGTCGCTTGGCGGGAGATATGCATGCCAATCGGCAACGGGGGATTGGGGATCAAGGATATCGACCGTTTTGGGAAAGCCTTGCGGCTCAAATGGGAATTCAAACGTCAAGAACAAAGAGACAGACCATGGACAATGGCAAATTGGGAATCAGAGAAAGATGTTGGAGATCTTTTCAACTCCCTGGCAATTCATATACTTGGGAATGGCAGCCACACTGACTTTTGGAGGGGAAATTGGTTACCTCGAGGGGGAAGCATCGCAAACAATTGCCCCACACTCTTCAGCTTTGTCGGCAGAACTAAGCTCATGGTTGCCCAAGGTTTGATCTCGCACAGATGGGTCAGAGACCTTCAGGGTTCTCTTTCCAGCAGAGCTCTAGCTGAATACCTTTCTCTTTGGGATGAACTTCAATCGGTGGCTGTCCAGGAGGGTGTGAGAGATTCAGTGGTTTGGAGGTTTGCTGCTAATGGAGTTTTCTCTTTGTCCTCAGCCTATGATCTCTTCTTTCTTACCTCAACTAAGTGCCCTTTTGGGGAAGCAATTTGGAAGACCAAAGCACCGACGAGAGTCAGATTTTTTCTTTGGTGGCAGCAAAGGGCAGATGTCTGACTGCGGATAATTTGAGCAAAAGGGGGTGGCCGCATAATCCTGACTGTCTTCTTTGCTTGTCGGCACCTAAAAATTGCAAACACCCTTTCACCAGCTGCACCTACACCAACAGGGTTTGGTCACTTTTGAGAACTTGGCTGGGTTTTGGCTTTGATCTGCCTGGCCGAAGTGGAGAAGAACTGGCGGTTTGGTGGCAGCGTGCGCGCAGCTGTTGTCGGCCCAGCTACAGAGATGCTTTTGACTCCTTCTTCATGTTGGTTTGCTGGCGGATTTGGAAAGAACGGAATGCTTGAGTCTTCGATCAAAAGGAGAAAACTGTGGGGTCGCTCGTTGCAGACATTAAAGAAGATGTGATGGTCTGGAGAGCTGCCGGTATTTTTCAGTTTAGTGAGGAGTAGACCTTTGAGTTGCTGCTTCTGTAAATAGTTTTCCCCTTTTCTTTTTCTCATTTTGTTTCAAGGCTTTTGCCTTGACTCAACAATTTAATGTCAGGATACATGTATTTTACTCCCAATCTTAATGAAATTTGGTCGGCATTCTTTCGCCGACCCCGCAAAAAAAAGAACGATCACAGTTTTTTAACCTGAATCAATTCCAATACTCGGATTTCAGATCATTGCTCAATTTCAGATCATTTGTCAAGGTTGAAATTGTTGCAGGATCAAGTGAAGCCTCGACACGACGTACCCTCGTCTCATTCCTCAGTTTACAGAGTCCATTCCAAGAAGGTATAATATACGTCCTGCGAACTAATGAATGTCTTTGGTTTTTTAAGAAAAATGAGTTTGCAGTGTATCAATGACCCTATATACCTGCTTGTTGGAGTACAATAGTACATACATATGTGATTAGTGCCGTGCATCTGTGATCAGATCCCTTGGTTTACATCCATTATGTTCTTTACAATGGTCGTTTATGCAGGGGGCTTTCATCTGTTAGTAACCCAAGAAAATTGCATGATTTCAGGCCCAATAAAATATACTCCTTCTGTTTCAAAATGTTTGACACCGTTGACTTTTTAAGTACGTATTTGACCATTCGTCTTATTCAAAAAATTTAAGTAATTATTTATTCTTTTCATATCATTTGATTTATTGTTAAATATACTTTCATGTACACATATAGTTTTACATATTTCACAAATTTTTTTAATAAGACGAATGGTTAAACATGTGCTAAAAAGTCAACAGTGTCAAACATTTTGAAACGGAGGGAGTACTTTACAATGGTCAATTAATTGCATGATTTCAGACTCACTAAAATTGAAATGTGGTCAATTAATTGCATGATTTCAGACCCAATAAAATTGAAATTAAACTATGCATTTTATATTATGAAAATATTATTGAAATGAGCACACTGTACAGCTTATCACATTTATACCTGTGGTAAAAGGTAATTGGGATTCGTAGAAATAAATAATGGTGATGAAATAAGCAATTTGGTATATTATTGGGTTGATCAGTAGCATCATGAATTGAATCAGAAATATGCATTGCTCAATTATATGATCTATCTGATATTTCTAACATTTTTCTTTTTAACGGAATCGAATAATTAACTACAGTCAACGAATCAAGTTTTTATGTGCATATACACCATATAATCATTCATCATTTATCATTGGACAAATCTAATGGACCGTATTATCTGCATCAGATCAAAGGAAGGATATTGCTTCCACCTCCCCGTGCAGCGCGTTTCCCCAACCCACGCGATTTTCTCCGATTTCCTCACCTCCTTCCCACAACCGCTCCCACTTGCATCAGCTCCTCTGCGCACTCCCAATTACGACGCTGAGTTTTTCTTCTCCCTCCTCGCCGTCTCCTTCCGCCGCTCCTGTCCTGCCTCCCTCAACAGCCGCCGCATCAGAGCCACACCTAGGTGCCCGCCGCGGCATCAGCGCCAGGCTTGGGCAGCAAGCTGCTCCACCCTGCCGCTCCAATCTTCATCGACGCCGCCGGTACTCCCTCCACCGCCGCCGCATCGGAATTGCAGGGTGAGTTTCCCCCTCGCCCATCCCTATCCGATCCTTTTGCTTCCTCCCGATCGATTCCCTATGGGGTGCATCCAATCTGTGTGGATCTGGTACCGCGCGTGCTCGATTTGCGATTGTGGGTGTAGACTTGATTTTGGGTAAGTACTTCGGTTTGGGGGCTGGGCGAAAGGGACGATGAGAGGATCTACGACACCTCTGCGAAGTGCGAACCTGTCGCTGGCGCATGCCACCAAAGGCAAGGAAACCGTCAGCAAGGTAACTAGGCGAAGTACTTGCATATCGATATACTAGTAATTTGCCCGTGCTAACGCTACGACCCATTACATTTGTCCAATGATGAATGATGAATGAGTATATGGTGTTGGTGAAATTGTAGGGTAGATTAAAAAAAACCACCGTTTCAAATGTCCAGTCTGAGAGGCTCCGTTGAAAAATGGAATTAGAACTAATGGATGTTATTTCCGATTTCCACCAAGCTGTTTGGGTATGGTGGGGATGGAATGTGCAATCCAGGTGGATTGAGTGATAGGCGAAATTACTAATTATGTATCCTGACCCCTCCTCATTAGTTTGCCCTCTCCGCCTCCACCGTTGATCCCCATTCATCCCGCGAGAGAGCAGGGTTGCCGTCGATCGTCCTGCTGCTTCCGCCGCGTCCATTACGCGCATCCTCTTTCCCATCTCTCTCTACCCACGCACTTTTTATCGAATTCGTGTTAACCCTAGCTTCTGTTCTAGAAATTTGCCTTAACCATCATACTAATAACAGTTTGTTTGTTCCCAAAAAGTTTGGGGTTTCAACTGAACCCCCATGTCCCATGTTAGATCCGCCACTGGTAGGCAGCCAATTTGTGATTTGTGAATGACTGGATGTGAATAAGTATAGTTGTTGTTATCTTAGGATTGGTATTAATTACAAAGGGAGTTATAAATACTTTCATGGCTAAGAGCAAGCTTATAGCAAGGTAGTACCATTGTAATATTCTATTTATATGTATGATTTTCTGTACATTCTAAACTTGCTTGTTAAATTAGTTGTTATTGAATTTTATAAGATATTTGCTATATTTGTATCATCTTTTTAACTAATTTGTAGTTGTATATGGAATTTGTGGTGTTCAAAAATTATAGTATGTAATGTACTACTTACTAAAATTTTTGAACACCGCAAATTCCATATACAACTACAAATTAGTTAAAAAGATGATACAAATATAGCAAATATCCTAAAAAATTAGTATGTAATGTGAACTTCCGAAATAGGATTATGCCACTGCGAGGGATCGATGAACCGCACCCTGGGAATTGACCTACCGACTTGGCGGGTGTTGGCTCCACCGCCACCTATTGACTCCCCCACGGTGGCCTTGTCATGGGCGACGAGGCCACGCAGGTCAGCGCCTCACGCGCGGTACGGTCCATGCTCTGTGCTTCACCGGGATCGTGGCAGCCCATCATTTGTCTGGCCGTGGCGCGCTCATCTCCAATCCCGTCCACCCCCTCCGCCTCCTCGTGGTATGCTTCCGTCCCCTCACCTCGTCACCTTGTCCGACGTATCTTGGGCTCCCCTATTCTCTGTAGGAATAAGTCTTGGCTAGTTGGTCTTGGTCTTGTGGTGCTTTTTCTTACTTTTTAGCTTTCTAGGACAACATCTCTACTTTCAGTTTGGATGCTCTAGGACAGCTAGGACAGCAGTTTGTTGGTTGAGATGCTCTAGGACAGTTTGTTGGGATGCTCTAGGACAACACCCTCTTGCACTAGCATGGCTGCTACAAGCAGCTATAAATATGTATCCAATCCTCTTTGGGAGGATATGGCTTTGTGTTTTGTGAATGAAGAAAACCAGAAAATTGCCCCATCTCGAGTGCCATCCTCTTCTCAATGAGAGTATCCATTGAAATTGTAACATCTGGTATCAGAGCCACACTTTCCTGTAGGCTAAACATCTCTTGTTCCATCCCTTCCCAAGCTCGGTTGAGCTCTCAGCCAGCAGCAGCAGCACCAGCTGCTCCTCCTTCCCCTTTTCCTTACCCCTCTCCACAGAGCAGCCCCCCGAAGGCGCGCCATGTCCGACGTTCGGTCTCGGCGTTCGGTCGCCTCGAGCACTCAGCGTCAGCAGGATGCCGAGCTCGTCGCAGCAGAAGAGCGCAGGCGAGCAACGGCTCAGACCGCTGCAGCAGCAGCGAGGGCGGCCAGACTGGCGGCAGCGGAGTTGGCAGCAGCCAGGACGGAGGCGGAGGCGGCGGAAGATGCGGCACGTGCGGCGGAGGTAGAGATTGAGACCTTGCGCAGCAGCATCAACGGCTCCATCACCGGCGACATCACCGCCGACAATGAGCTTGAGGAACTGGCAAGAGGAAGGGCACGGGAGCGAGCAGAGCGGTGGGCAGCAGCCCACCTCCACGGCGGCGGCGGCAGCCCAAGGGACCGCGCGCCCGCCGACGGGAACCCAGATGGGCGCGGGCGTGCCGGCGGCAGCCCGGAGCCCGCGCGCGGCCCATGCTGGCAGCGTGGCTCTCCCTCCCCTGACCGACACCATGGCCACCACGGCGTCCAGACGGTGGTCAGGGACTTTGGTCCCGGCGGTGGGTGGCCTACCCTCACCAAAACTAGCTACATCGAGTTGGCCGCGGTGATGAGGGTGAGGCTCCAGGTGCGGCACATGTGGGAGGCAGTCCGGTATGGCGACATCGACTACGGCGACGATCAGCGGGCACTGGATGCCCTCATCGCTGCAGTCCCGCCCGAGATGCAGTTCTCGCTTTCCCAAAAGCGGACTGCCAAGGAGGCCTGGGACGCCATCGCTGCGGCACGCATCGGTAGCGACCGCGCCCGCAAGTCCACACCGCAGGCACTTTGCAACGAGTGGGAGAACCTGGCCTTCAAGCCAGGTGAGGATGTTGATGACTTTGCCCTCCGTCTCAACACTCTCTTGCAGAAAATGGTGCAGTACGGCGACGACACCTACGACATGGAGAGAGCTGTCGAGAAGCTCTTTCGTTGCATCCCAGAGAAGTACAGGCAGATCGCTCGCTCGATTGAGTCTCTGCTGGACCTCTCCACGATGTCGATCGAGGAGGCGTTAGGTCGCCTTAAGGTCGTCGATGGTGATGAGCCATAGCCTCTCTCGGGGCCTATCACCATTGGCGGGAAGCTCCATCTCACTCGGGAGCAGTAGGAGGCCTCTCAGGGTGACGGGAGGAAGGGGGAGTCATCTTCCCCGACAGGCGGCCGTAAGTCGTGCAAGGCGCGGGGAGGTGTCCAGCTACGATGGGCACGAAGACGTGCGAAGGGTGGCGCCCGCAGAGGCGCCAGGGTGGCGCCACCGGCAACCACAAGCCGGCACGAGACGACGCCTGCCGCAACTTTGGCAAGCTTGGCCATTGGGCCAAAGACTGTTGACAGCCACGACGCGGCCAGGCCCACGTCGCACGGGTGGAGGAGGAAGAGCCGGCCCTGCTCCTGGCTCACGCAAGCATCGAGCTACCTCCAGCGGCACCAGCCGCAGCGGCTTTCCTCCACCTTGATGAGCCGAAGGTACTCGTCTCCCTCTGCATCGGCTCCAGCAACGACAAGGCTAATGGGTGGTACCTCGACACCGGCGCCACCCATCACATGACCGGCCGATGGGAGTTCTTCACCGAGATTGACTCCAGCGTCCGAGGCTCCATTAAGTTTGGGGACGCCTCCGGCGTGGAGATCAAGGACGTTGGCTCTGTCACCTTCACCGCCAAGTCCGGTGAGCACAGGCTGCTCACCGGAGTCTACTACATCCCCGCGTTGAGGAACTCTATCATCAGCGTGGGACAGCTGGATGAGAACGGCTCACGCATGTTGGTCGAGATCGCCGTCGTCGCCTTCTTGCCAAGGTAATCAGAGGCACTAATCGACTCTACATCCTCAGCGCGCAAGTCGCATAACCAGTTTGCCTCGCCGCTCGTCGGGACGACGAGGCGTGGCAGTGGCACGAGTGCTTCGGGCACCTCCACTTCGAGGTCCTGAAGCGGCACAGTGCCAAGGAGATGGTGCGAGGCATGCCATGCCTTGACCACGTGGAGCAGCTCTACGACGTCTGCGTGGTAACGAAGCAGAGGCCGCTCCCCTTTCCCAAGCAGACGAGCTTCTGAGCCAAGGAGCGGCTCGAGCTCATGCACGGGGACTTGTGTGGCCCAGTGACACCGGCCACACCAGGAGGACGATGTTACTTCCTGCTGCTCGTCGACGACTTCTCCCGCTACATGTGGGTGATGGTCCTCGGCAGCAAGGGAGAGGCTGCGGACGCCATTAGGTGCGCGCAGGCTGCTGCAGAGGCGGAATGCGGCCGCAAGCTGCGTGTGCTGCACACCGACAATGGCGGCGAATTCACAGCGGCTGAATTCGCGTCGTACTGCGCTGATGAGGGCATTCGGCACCACTACACCGCCCCGTATAGCCCGCAGCAGAACGGCGTCGTCGAGCGGCGCAACCAGACGGTTGTGGGGATGGCTCGGGCTCTCCTCAAGTAGAGGGGGATGCCGGCCATCTTCTGGGGGGATGCGGTGGTGACGGCCGTCTACATCCTCAATCGCTCGCCTACCAAGGCCCTCGATGGCAGGACACCGTACGAGGCTTGGCATGGGCGCAAGTCGGCGGTCTCCCACCTGCGGGTCTTCAGCTGCCTCGCATTCGCCAAGGAGCTTGGCCACATCGGCAAGCTCGACGACAGGAGCACCCCAGGCTACACGGAGAGCTCGAAGGCCTACCGCATCCTCGACCCGGAGACACAACGTGTGCACACAGCGCGCGACGTAGTGTTCGACGAAGGGCGAGGATGGGTATGGGACAAGGCGGTGGACGCTGGTTCGACTCCGACGTACGACGACTTCACCGTTGAGTACGTCCACTTCGAGGGAGCTGGGGGAGTAGGCAGTTCTACCTCACCAAGCGTGTCTACCCCAGTCCCCGAGCCTCCACCGACTCCGACACCAACACACCCTCGGGCCACGACTTCGACTACAACGAGCTCTTCGCCGACACCACCCCAGCCGGTGACCCCACATGCTCCAGCACCAACAGCCACCCCTCCGGGCACGTCTATTGCGACGCCAGCTCGTGTTGAGCATAGCCCAGTGGAGTTCGCTACTCCACTCTCCCACGACGAGGAGCGCATCGATGCGTACCACAACGGCGAGCAGCTACGGTACCGTACGATGGAGGATCTTCTCGGCGACCAGCCGATGCCGGGACTGGTGCCTCGCGACCTAGAGGCGCAGTTGCACCTTGCGTGCTATGACGGTGAGCATCGGTCTTTCATAGAGGCCAAGAAACACGCGGCATGGCGTGCCGCGATGTAGTCGGAGATGGACGCGGTTCAGGAGAACCACACCTGGGAGCTTGCTGACCTCCCTCGTGGTCACCGCGCGATCACCCTTTAGTGGGTGTTCAAGCTGAAGAAGGATGAAGCCGGAGCCATCATCAAGCACAAGGCTCGCTTGGTGGCACGTTGTTTCGTGCAGCAGGAGGGGATCGACTACGACGATGCCTTCGCTCCCGTGGCACGAATGGAGTCCGTGCGACTCCTTGCGCTGGCTGCTCAGGAAGGCTGGGGCGTCTATCAGATGGACGTCAAGTCGGCGTTTCTGAACGGCGACTTGAAGGAGGAGGTCTACGTGCACCAGCCATCGGGATTTGTGATCCCCGGCAAGGAGGGCAAGGTGCTACGCCTGCACAAGGCCCTCTACGGCTTGCGGCAGGCACCGAGGGCGTGGAATGACAAGTTGGATTCCACGCTCAAGGGGATGGGCTTCGAGCAAAGCCCGCACAAGGCGGCCATCTACCGGCGGGGCAATGGAGGAAATGCCTTGCTGGTGGGTGTCTACGTCGACGACCTGGTGATCACCAGCACCAAGGATGCGGAGGTCGCGACGTTCAAGGAGGAGATGAAGGCCACCTTCCAGATGAGTGATCTGGGGCCTCTCTCCTTCTACCTGGGGATCGAGGTGCACCAGGACGAATCCGGGATCACGCTTCGATAGACCGCCCATGCCAAGCGCGTCGTTGAGCTGGCTGGGCTCACCGATTGCAACCCAGCTCTCTCTCCGATGGAGGAGAGACTGAAGCTGAGCCGCCATAGCACGACGGAGGAAGTGGATGCTACACAGTACCGGCGTCAGGGTGGATAGCAAGTCCGCTCTGGCCCTGGCAAAGAACCCCGTTTTTCACGAACGGAGCAAGCACATCCGGGTGAGGTACCACTTCATCCGAAGCTACTTGGAGGAAGGGAGCATCAAAGCGAGCTACATCAACACCAAGGACCAGCTTGCGGATTTGCTCACCAAGCCCCTTGGGAGGATCAAGTTCGTTGAGCTTTGCTCCCGGATCGGGATGGCTCAACTTTCCCACAAAATGGCGCACAAGACTTAGGGGGAGAGTGTAGGAATAAGTCTTGGCTGGTTGGTCTTGGTCTTGTGGTGCTTTTTCTTGCTTTTTAGCTTTCTAGGACAGCATATCTACTTTCAGTTTGGATGCTCTAAGACAGCTAGGACAGCAGTTTGTTGAGATGCTCTAGGACAGTTTGTTGGGATGCTCTAGGACAGCACCCTCTTGCCCTAGCATGGCTGCTACAAGTAGCTATAAATATGTATCCAATTCTCTTTGGGAGGATATGGCTTTGTGTTTTATGAATGAAGAAAATCAGAAAATTGCCCCATCTCAAGTGCCATCCTCTTCTCAATGAAAGTAACCATTGAAATTCTAACATCCTCTCACGTCTTCTAATTCGAAGTAAGACTTTTTCTAGGTCTTCGAAGCGCCTCTTGTCATCGCAGTGTTCAGTTTGCTCCGGCGAAATCCCAAGCACTGCTCGGTATGGCGTGCGCTTGTGACCTGTTCGGTCAATTGCTTCTTCTGATTTCTACGCCAATGTTATGTTCAATGATAGGATAATTGGGTTCCATAATTTCAGTTTCTTAAGGCAGCTGCGCGCGGATTGCTTGGCCTCCCCATTGGTTAGTTCTCTCTCTTCTGTGTTTTAACATTCATATTAGCTTCTAGTTTCGTGAGAATAACTTAGCTTCGTTACTACAACCAAAATGGCTGGACACAGGATATATTGTTCAGTACTCACGGCCTTAGTTCATTCTTGTGACACAATAATAGTTGAACTATTGAATTATTTAGGACCTGCTTACCTTTTTTTTTTATTATTGTACACAATGTTTTCTGATAGGTGGTGCGTTCCTAAATGCATTTGGAGCAATTGTTCTTGGTGCACCCATTGGAATCAAGTGAGTGTAGATCAACAAGGACGTCAATTGTTGTTGTTAACCTTTATGTCAATGCTAAATAGATGTCTAGTACTGTCATATAGACTGCTTCCTATATTTTTTTTTATCTGATTTTATCAGAATGCACCGGGATATTTCTTTCATGGGATAATACATATCAATGGTCCTTTCACGGGGTTGCATATCTGTAGGTACTGGGCAGCAACAACTTATTGGTCACTTCTCATGTCCTTGTTCACAGTAAGTGTCATTTCCCCTGATTTACTTATGTGTCACTGCAAGTTAGATTCAGCTAGATTTTCACCACTCCAAAAGGTGGCATTCCTGGAAATGCTGTATCACTGGCAGGTGGTACTAAATGTGAGTGCCATCTGGACTGCCATTTTTGGAGCAGCAAGTATGTAAAAATATCACATCTGAGATTAACAATATTGGCAACCGGACAACTGTTACTTTTTTCTCTCTTGTGCCAGTACTGTGCCTTTATATTTATATAATTGTTACATATCAAGTCATATGAAGCTAAATCCATGATTTTGCAGATTGTTCCTGCAGCATGCGTATTTGGAGCATCCAAAGTGAATTGGCAGGCTGTGCTCTCTCATTCCATGTACATAGCTTATTGTTAAATGAAAATAGAATGCTAGGGGTTCATTTAATGAATATCTTCCTTCTAAATGTACTGTCCAGCAACTACTTGACATTGTGGTTTGGTTTGTGCTTCTGCATCAGTTATTGCGGATCAACTGATGCAGTGGACTACATGATACCTGCACCTGCTCATGGAGCTGTAATAGGAGCATGGCTTGGTGCTTGGCCTATGCCTCTCGACTGGGAAAGACCTTTGCAGGTAAAAATACCACTGTGAATCTTAACTGTCTGCTGTCATCTGCCTAGGCTTGGGAAGTCAGAATTATAAATGGAAATGTTCATGCATGTTCACTAGCCGCTATAAGTACATAACTGCTTAAGCAGTACCTCATTAACTAATTTAGTTGGGTTAACATAGATTATAGTAGTTTGTTTGATGTTCTAAAGTTATATCGGTCATTTAAAAGAACTACTCCATATTATCACCTCCTTTATCTGAATTAATTTCACATTACTCGTCGGCATCTATTTAAGTGATTTTTGAATGTTTATGCATGCTGTATCTGAAAATTTCCTGCATGTTCACTACCTAAGGTTCCAGCTTAAACAGCATTAGCATGAACTAACTTTTTGGAGCTGACATGAATTTCTGTAGCTTGCCTTATATTCTGCACTTCTGTTTTCTGTTGCTTTTGGGACTACTCATTATTATCTTCTCTTTTATCTGAAATAGTCTTGCATTTCTCGTCGTGCATCTTGCTTTCAGTGGATTATGTAGTGCACAAGGCTGATAATTCCCTTTCTGAGCCTTACACATTGCTTCTATCGTCGCCTGCACCTCCATTTTGCCACTTGCTAATGCTCTGTCATGATTTTTCGTAGGAATGGCCAATCTCTGTTACTTATGGCTCAGTCGCTGGGCATTTGATTGGAATGGCAATATCACTAGCCCTAATAGTTGCTCATAAGAGAAGAGGTCGTGCCAAAGCTGACTAGCTAGCCTATGGATGTCAAGTGCCCTTGCTTTTTTCTGGTCATTAGTGATTTTTCCCGATAGTGTACAAGTATTCTTTTCTTTTTTTCTGGTCATTAGTGATTTTTCCCGATAGTGTACAAGTATTCTTTTTCGGGGACCAGATAGCTTTCATATTGAATATAACCAGTGATGCTTTACAATAGGATGGGTCTCCTATGCACCTACCACCCATCTGGGCCTAGTGAGATTTTGCCTGGGAATCTGCCTTTAGGCTGCATTGTGTATTGAGAGGGTGTACATAGTGAGATTTTGCCTGGGAATCTGCCTTTAGGCTGCATTGTGTATTGAGAGGGTGTACACTAGCTTAGGATAAGGAGGGCAGAGGTGCATACATGCAGCGCCCTTCATGAGCCATCCGATTGGTGACACTGTTTTGCAATTTAGAAAAATAAAAAAGATATTCGCAGAAAATCATGGAGGAAAAAATGTATATTTGTTAAAAAATTGTCCAATTCACGGAGTGAACACATTTTATATAAGAAAATTATTGCGTATTGCACAGATGTAATTTGACCAATAATGTCGCGTTTTCTTGGAACCTTACCCCGCTATGGGCATCACAATAACACAACGCAACACTCGCTCGAGTATCTTGTATACTGTACAGTAGGACAGTACTATGAGTTTGCGAGAGGAAATGGTCAGTTTATGTTCTTCTGACGCATTATCTTCAGGACGAATCAATCAGCACTTAATTAGCTCATGCCTCCATTTGCTCCAGATATACACAGAACAACAAAATAAGGCGTTGAATAAATCTGGGTTTGATTTGTAGTCATCAAGGAGACAAGTTTTGAGAGGAAGACACCTTATAAATGCTATTACTTGCTACATATATACTGTCTCAACACACGCAACCCGTGTCTGAAAAGCTACAGGGACAAATCACCAAATGTACCAACAACCTACGGTTGTTGGCAAGACAAACATCAGAGTGTGCACCAAAGCAGAACGTATTAACAGCTTCCACACTTGATGTGGTCAAAATCAAGGAGCAGATTTTGAATTGTGATGGCTACCTAATACAGTTACAGCTTCAAAGACACGTAGTGCAAAAAATATTGCTGCAGTATGATTAGCTGCAGTTGTGGCAAAATACATATTCAAAATGTTAATATTTTTTTTCTCATTTCACATTGTATGATTTCTTTGGTCTGCTGTCATATTCAGAAACTCCGTTTTCTCCCCTAGAGAGTTCCATCTGTCCATCTCCATGTACCTTCCATGCAAATCTGTCATACATTTGTTGCAGTCTTCTAAGACAAGAAGAGAGACATGTTAAGTACCTGAAAATGACTGCTTGCTCGCAAAAGTGAACAGTTGCTTTAAGCACCAGCGTATTTCAAGGTAAAGATTAAGCAAACCATCACAATAAGGGCCACTATTACCTATATGTCTCTGTATGTCAGTTTACAGTACAGTATGCCTTCCGGTACCCAAAAAATAAATCAAGAACAAGGATATAGTATTGCCGAAAAGGAAAAACTTGAGAAGAGTAATAACTAACAATTACCTGAATGAATAGAGACAGACGAACAATTCAGTATAGAGTATCAGCGATAAAACAAGGTATACCTTCCACATGTTGCATGTACACCCTCATTCAACAACTATATCTTATTGAGCAGTTATGGAAGTTAATTTGTTTATGTAAGTATTACAAAACAAGTACACCAAAAGCTGGGTAGATTTGTTTTGTTTATTTATGGTCTTCAACAACCATTTTTTTGTACTCTCAGCATACACCAAACTTTAAATTAGAAAGATATGGAGAATACAAACATCAGATTTTTCTAAGATACAACTACTCCTTTGGACTACATAGCTATAAGGAGGGTGCCACCAACCAATAACTTCTCTTTGGACAGGTCCTAAGTTATGATTCCACGTACACATCCTGATGATTTGAACCTTGAACTAAAATGGAAGACAGTCTGTTCTATAGAATCTGAATGATCTATTTGCGATGAAACTTAGCATAACTGAATCCTATATCTGAATTTCAGCATAACTGTTTACTCACAAAATGAATTTTGTACAGAAAAAGATCATATTCAGAACAGCATATCCAGAACACCTTTTCTTAGTGAATGCAAGAACCCTAGGTCAAATCAGTGCCCCTACTATCAAACAACGAATATCTCTATAATCTGTTCTGCAATTGATGATCGTAAGTGTTCATTTTCTCACATTAAAAGTTTGGAAAGGTAGATCTAAAGACATCCTATATCAGTCAACGTTATTGGCCTCTGCTCCAAATCAAGTTAGAATTTGCATACCTTCTTAGGACATTATAGCAGAACTTTTTTCTAGAACTTTTTTCAGAATAGGAATACAGTGGGGCATGCACGTAGTATGCATAGTTCGAGTATATGAAAAAAAAAATTGTTGACATCTTGGGATAGCGTTGTAAGAGCAAGTTTAATAGCAACCAACTACTTAGCTCCAAAAATTAATTTGAACTAGTATATCCATACTATATCCATAAAGTAGTTACATATTAAATATATATACTACACTATTAATAATCGTCCATTCTCTCATGTATACATTGCATCCTGTAACTCGTCCTGCGGCTGGCCTACTTTCCTTCTCTCCTCTCCTCTCTCTCTCCACTTAAGCATAAAATTGATATAACATTTTAGAGCTCGCTTGTAACACTTATTATACTCACTATAAAATTTAGCACTTTCTACAAATCATGCAGGTTTGATCATGTGCAGATATTGATATAGAAAAAGTGCAACATGATGACCCCGTTGCTACCATATCCCTCAACAAACTTTAACAACCGGTTAAACAAATGCAATTCTCTCTCTCTCTCCCTCCCCCTCTCTCTCTCTCCCATTCTCTCTGACCTATACCAATCCCTTGCAAATGAAGTCAAAAGGCTATGCTACCTTTCTCCCAGCTGAACTACCATGATAGCAAAACATTCCCCCAATGTCCAAAATACCCCTCCTCTATTGTGTCTGGCATCCTCTCAATATAATTACATATTGACAGTCTAACTCTATGAATTAGCGAAATCTAGTACATAATTGATTATTTTTTATGATAGCACCTATAAGTTGCAGGCATACCATAATTGGTCTCGCCTGCAAAGATCGCTCCTCTAATTGACAGTTCAAACACCGCATGGACCTCTTACCTGGACTGCATGTGAAAATAAAGGCATGTTTGCGATAATCTACCAACTGGCCTACCTCCACCTTAAAAAATCTACCTACCCACTAGTTCTTATCCACTCCTCTCCACCTCCACACCTCCCTCATTTTCTCTCCTTATCCTCTCCTCTCCTCGATCTCCTTCATCTCGTGAGCGACGGCGGGCGGGAGCGGCGGTGTTAGGCTCGGGAGTGGCCGGGCGCGTGCGATGACGGCGGTGACAACGGCAACAACGATGGAGGGCAGCGACGGTGGCATGCGCGTGACGACAATGAGGGCGGCGGATCCGGCAGAGCCACCCTCGAGATGGGCAGATCCGCCGCCCTCGAGAGCGACAGCGGGCGGTGATAGAGAGGGCGAGCGGCAGATCCGACGGTGCCACCCTCAGGAGCGAACTCCATTGAGAACCACGATGACGATGACGGTGGTGGTGACGGCCACGACAATGGCTGTGGTGGCAACCGGCAACGGGCTAGGGTTTCATAGTTTTTGGGATTTTAATTTTCTTTCTTTCTTTCATCGAAATTATTTTTGTTTGTGGTTGGAAAAGGTGGTTGTGCTGGCCGCATGCAAAAATTGTGATTTCGTAGACACCTGGGTGCAAGCGGACCACCCACCCGCATGCAAATCGATTTTGGCCACATGGAAAAATTGAATATGTAGTAGTGAAATGTTTTAGAATTAGATGCATAGTTTGAAAACATAGTATTCTTTCATAAAAATTCTTTATGCAATGGAACTTAATTAATTGGGTGGTGAATGACTCCATTTTATTGTTTTTGGGAGAAGCACTAATAACAGAATAGCTTACACTTCATCGACACATGCCGCAAATTAGTAAATCTATGTAGAAGAATACAGGGCGTATCATATTTTTCAAAAGTCTTTAGGATGAAACCTCCTGATTCCTCATACAATATATTCTTAATATATATGGAACCAACATGTTAAGAAAGCTCTTTTGAAGAATGAATTTATCAGTTTAACTGTTATTTTTTTAGGTAATGGGATAGCCGGCCTCTCCTTCCTGAGACGGATGTACACAGCCATCCATTTAACTCTTATACACAAAATATATGAATAATTTGAGTAATTTTGTGGGCCAAAATATATAGAGTTTGATTTTTTTTTCATAATATAATACCTTATACAATTTTCTATGGGTGGAGTAGAATATTTGGTTCTAAATTATGTATCTCTCAATATCAATATGTAAATATTAACAGCTAGATATTACCAGATACTAGCACAAATATATTAGAGGTATGATACATCTTATATCTATGGAAAAAATATATTTAATGTTAAATGTGTTATTTCATTCTCATTGAGAAAAACGTGAAGGGCTTGTGACTTCCTTGGTTTTGCGGAAACAAGAAAACGGGGATTTTGTTTCCACCTACATTCTGGCTGACCCTTGGGTGAGTCACAATAGATGTGTATTCAGCATTGTGAGCTCACATGAAGTATACGTCCATCCAAAAAATATAGATATTTGTAGCATTCTAGCAAATAAACTAGTGCGAGACATCCTTGCAATACCATGTTCCCTTCCACCTATGCTGCGCCCAACGCTAACATATTACCTCGTACTATACCTAAAAGCATGCGCAATTTATCCGCTGTCATGGGCAAAACTGTCATTCCACCTGAGCCTGTCTGTTAAACCTTCCACATCTCCTCCCTCCAATTAAGCAACCTCGGCTCACATTCACCACCAGCAGCATCCAAGAAACAGAGAAGAACAGAAGAGAGCAGAACAGAGCAAAGGGAATGGAATGGATCATTAAGAGAGAGATGATGATGAGTGAGCAGTGAGCAGCTGCCGACGGAAAGAAGCCATCATTAGGCACCAAATGCAGCATGCACATGCTTAGCAGCATCAGCTGCTGCCGGCCAGGGGAGACAAGAAAACAGAGGAGAAGAAGAAGAAGAAGAGGAAAGCCATCGTCATCATCGTGTCGTGATTAGAATCCGGCCATGTCGGCAGCAGAAGCAGCCGTGTGGAGGGGCCATGGCAGCAGCAACATCACGCGGCAAATCCTCAAGTGCACGAGGTGGCAGCTGGAGGAGACCACGGACTTCATCACATGCCCCTACCACTACTACTGCGACAGCGCCTACCCCGGCGACTACTCCCCCGCCGTCGGCGCGCTCGTCGCCGCCTTCGCCGCGTACTGCCTCGTTTCCGCCGCCGCATTCGCCGTACTGGACATCGGCAGGGCCGGCGGCGGCGGCGGGAGGAATAGGCGGAAGTACATGGTGCCGTCGGGCCCATTCTTGCTGCCGGTGGTGCTCCTGGCGCTCGCCAAGGGGCAGCGGATCAACGCCGTGTTCCCGCTCGCGCAGCTCGGCCCGGCATTGCTGCTGACGCTGCAGGCGTCGGCGCTGGCGTTCCGGAACGAGGCCGACGGCGACCTCCGGTACGCGGTGCTGGAGGCGTCCACCGTGTCCGGGATCCTTCACGCCAGCCTCTACCTCGACGCCGTCGTTCTGCCGTACTACACCGGCACCGACGCGCTCCGGTGGTCGCGGTTCTCCGGCGAGTGCGCCACATGCCTCTGCCGGATGGACCCGCTCGTCGTCGGCGGCCGGACGGTGCTCTACCGGGGCCTGTCCAAGACGGCTCTCGCCATCATCTTCGCGCTCTGCTCCCGGATGGTGTGCCGGATCTACGGCGAGGAGCGGGTCAGCGCGTGGACGCGGTCGGCGCTGGAGGCCGCGAGCTGGGTGTTCGTCGCCGGCGACGCCGTGTACCTCGCCGGGTGGGCGTTCGCGGAGGGCGCCGCGGCGAGCGTCGCGGCGTACGCTCTCGTGGCCGGCCTGGTGTTCCTGTGCATTTTTGGTAAGGTGTACAAGTTCTTGGCTTGGATGGAGACGAGGCAGGTGCAGTGGAAACCAAGCGTCAGTTGCCACAGTAATGTGGTTTGATCATTAATTTCTTTTCTTTTTTCGTTTTTTGGATCGAGTTGTTTCTTTCTTTGATCACAGGAAATTGTAAAGCATAAATGCATAATAACCCATTAATTCAGGTTTTGTGTGTATAACAAGGAAAAGAGATTTAACACTGCATATATGCTGTGGAGATTTGCATTTCTAACGTATTCCGCAAAACTCTGGAGATTTTTTATGACTGTCTATATAAGCTACGGAGCATGTTATTATGTGCGTAAATTAGTGTATATTCAATTGAAAAAACTCCTGAGATGTACGTTAGCAATTTTTCAATTTGCCACTTGGATAGCAATCCTTTATCTTAGTAAAGGGGAACCTAGAACTAAAGCTCTGTACTAGGTTAGAATTTGGTATACTACTTTACTCTGCTTTAAGCTTTCCTTTAGAAAAAAGAATCACATATATATTGCCACGTCAATACTAATTTCCTGAGGTTATGGTGTCAGCATTTGGCAGATGAGATTGGGACAAATTAACGATAACACTCTTGGTAGTTTTCACGTGAAGCAATTGTCCAACCGATGGCTGCTTCCCTAAGCTAAAAACTCAGCAGCAAATTAATCCCTTTCGGCTTTTGACTTGTGCTTTCTTGTGTCCTGCTTTCCTACTCTCCCTGAACCTTTCCAAAGAATGGTATATTATATATATAAGTTGGAAAATTGATGACCCAAAAAAAGTAGGCCAAACTAAGTTTTCATGAAAATTTCCTGTTTTGAAATTATGTAAAAGACATTACATATATGTCTTATTTATAATGAGGACATTCGAAAAAGCTACGGTACCTACCTTCAGAACCCTTCCTCCTGTACTTTTCGTTGAAATGAATCTTCTTGGATTGTTCTCTTGCCAGTTCTACAAAATATACTTTCGCTCCATCCATTAGCCTTTTGAACCTTGTGCCACCGACTTTTAAATGGAACAGTTATTGCTCTCACGCATTATACTCCACTTATTTAGAGTTCACATATGCATGAAATGATTGAAATAAACCAAGCCAATCCCATCAGTCTTTTGATCTAACAAATCAAGAGCACCCTGATTAGTTACATGATGGGGATTAATCAAGGCGCTTAGTCGTCGTACATATGTCAGCCGATTCTTTCGTCAGTTGGAAGCAATAACTAAAGCCTAAGTTTGTAGGGCTCTGTTAACTGTTCGTGGTTGGTGCTTAATTGCTTTTCAAGTCTAAACTAAGGCCTTATTCTATTCAGTTTATTCAGTGGATTATTTACACGCTTCAAAAAATATATTTTCTAAAATAAATAAATTCTACTAGTATATTACTTAAACTACATGTTTAAATATATTTATTATTTTATAAAATATTTATTTATTTCTATAATTAAGTTCATAATATGTGATAAATAATAGGCCCTTATTCTAAATGACCGAAACTTTGTCCGGGGGCAGGACAGAATGCGTCGGCCGGGTTGTTGGTTGAGCCCACAGCGGTACTGAGCTGTGTGGTAGGCAGTGAAACAGTGCCAAAGTACAGGTACCATGTGGAGCAGTTTTTTTCACGGATGTATGAAGCATTAAATATAGATAAAAAGAAAAGCTAATTGCACAGTTATGAGGAAAATCGCGCGATGAATCTTAAGCCTAATTAGTCCGTGATTAGCCATAAGTGCTACAGTAACCCACATGTGCTAATGACGGCTTAATTAGTCTCAAAAGATTCGTCTCGCGGTTTTCAGGTGAGTTCTGAAATTAGTTTTTTTATTCGTGTCCGAAAACCCCTTCCGATATCTGTTCAAATGTTCGATGTGACATCTAAAAATTTTCTTTTCCCCAACTAAACACACCCTTAAGTTTCTGTACTTGAAATGCCAGCAGCAAGCAGAGTCTACACGCAGCTCTCAGCACTCACCAGATGAGTCTAGTACATGTTGCAACGTTTGGGGACCTTAATGGTGAGTGTGAGTGGTGACCACCCAATATCTCTGTCCTGATTGGAGCACAAAATTTTCGTACTAATCAATATGCAGTTTTGTCAAGACTAATGTAATTATGTAAAAAAAAAAGAGTATCATTCTCTTCTCTGGGACATATATGTTGAAAGTAACGTAGAGGCTAGAGGTAATTGTTTGTTTTACTACCAACATTAATAAGAAAGGACAGTTGTGTTCTTCTCCTATTTCTACTTGTTGTGATTTTACACTTCTTTTTTACGGTTTGTGTGTTTTACCTTTGCTGTTTTAACCCAAATATTCGTTTGCCCCTAGTTTGGATGTCTATTCATGGGCTTTGGGCTTAGAAAAAATGGAATGACCAAATGTTAAGAGACACTACTTATTTAACCAACCGTCTGTTAGAAAATATCTACAAAAATCGCTATTTTTTCATCCGGGTGGTGCACTCTGACGCGGAAATTGAATTGTCACGTGTGGGTGCTTAAGTCATACTCATGCAAAAATAAAAAACCGAAAAAAATCCAAAAAATCAAAATTCGAAACCCTAGCTAGGTCCCATCTGCCGACAACGCAATCCCACTTCGTGTTTCCTCCTCTATATGTCTTTTTGACCCAATGTTGAAACCTTCGGTTTTAATACCACTTGTAATAAAAGTTAGTCGATATAGCGGAATGATAACTAACCTTCCTTATTGTTTTAGTTATTGATTACACAAGACATGCCAGATGATGAGAAAGGAACACACGATATTGGTTAACGAGGTTCAGCTAAAGCATAATGCCCGAGGCTCTTATTATGGGCAGTCCTCCCCAACCAACATAGTACCTAGCCACTACGAGCCCATGGCCTCGCCGCCACCATCTCCGTGCGCGTCTACGCTGCACTGTAGTTATTATTGTTACATTATGGTGTCCCCCGTCTCTATTTAAAGGATTGTCGGATTACATAGTCTGACTCTAATTCCACACCCACCACCTATTATAACTCCAAGTCCAACTCCAAATACATTCAATACCTATTGTAACAATTATAAATTTTATGTTTCGTTTTTATCGAGAAAATAATTAACACATAAACTTAAGTTTGAGCTGTAATTAGGCTGTACTTGGTGAACTAGAAATTAAACTAAGATGGCATTTCTTCCCATTTCACATACTCCCTTAGTTTCAAATTACTTTATCATTTTAGTATTATTCTAAGGTAAATATGATGACCTTTGACCACTCTTTTTTAAAAATCCATATAGTCTAACAACACATGAAAGTATTTCTCATGGTGAATTTAAAAAATATAAATCTTTTAATTTATTAAATTATATGAGTTTATAAAAATTAATAGTTAAACATTAATTTTTTTGCTTAGGATAAATCTAAATTTGAAACAGATGGATCATATTGTTTTTACTACGAGTTTGCTACAGAGATCACACTCCCGTCTATACACGGACGAGGCTCCTCTGACGTGGAGAAAATTTTGTCAAAGGGACATACGATGTGGCGGAGCCGCTTATTTTGCATCCAACGGCAGATCATTTCCATCCGTCTCTTTCAGCCCAAAACCGTAAGTCCCAAACACGCAGTTGCTCGGTTTGGCCCATTTGCAAAGGAAGCGGAGGGGAAAATAAAGCTGCGACTTTGCAAGAAGGAACAAGGGAGCAACCGCTCCAGAAACCCCAACGCCACCGCCTCTAGCGCCGACCGCCGCTCGTTGCCTTCACCGGCTCCGACGTTGCCCAAACATGCTGCTCCACGCGGAAGCTCTGCTGCCCTGGCATAGAGGTCAAGGGTTGCGTCGAGGACATCAGCTTCCACGTCTCTTGATTCGATGTCACCATCACCGACCACACCGCCACAGGAGGGGGAGCGACCGCTGCGGCAAAGTCCACACCACCGCAGGATGAAGGTGCATACACCACCACCTCCGCCCGACAACAGCAGGTTGAGAAGCCAAGATTTTTAATTGATGTGAATTGAGATTGTAACTCAATACTGAATTTGATGATTATATGTCTTTGTCATTTTACATTACTGTGTCAATTTGAGAATGTGAAGATTCTAATTGTATCAATTCAGTATGGCAAAAGGGATTTCACAGAACTTAGTGATGTCAATTTGCTGCACTGTCAATTTTCAGAGAGCATGTGATAGCTGAACATTTATATAGATTTTGTCCTAGGATATTTGTTTACAAAATGGCAAAAGAAAGCTAAACATATATTCTACTGAGTGCTGTCGATTTTAGAGAAGAAACCAACTACTATCGATTTGAGAGAAAAAGAAAGCTAAACATATATATGTATACTGCTTGCAAAATTGCAAAAACTCACTACTGAAAAACGATTTTCTAGACAATACCTCCTTTAGGCTTCAGACGGACCATAACTGGTCGTGTCTACAAAAATTGACCTGCATTTTCTCATACGTCTCCTTAAAGGCCCGCATGCAAAAAATCGATTTTTGCATGCAGAACTCTCAACATACCCGCACACAAAAATAAGTCTATTTTAAGGGGCCGCATGCAAAACAATATTTTCACAGGCGGGCGTCTTAAGGATCCACCTAGAAGTCTAACTTACCTGCTTTTTTCTCTCTCAACACTTCAAAATATTTCATCCTTATCCTTTGTCCATCTCTATCTCACCTCCTCTCCTCCTCTTACCATAGCTAAGCCAAAACGCCTTCTTAGCATAGCTAAGCCACAGCCCTCTTACTCATCCCTTGCCCCCAACATCCTCCTCCATGTCGAAGCTCTGCTGTCCTGGCATAGAGGTCAAGGGCTGTGTCGACAACATTGGCTTCTAGGTCTCCCGATTCGAGGTAACCATCACCAACCACACCGCCACAGGAGGGGGAGCGACCGCCAGGCCCGTCCTGTCAATTTAGTGGCTCGGAGCGAAGCTAGAAAGATGGGCCCTTTAATACAACTTCAATAATATAATGATGTTTCTAACAAATGTAATGCATAAAAAAACATTCTTACCAAACAAATTGTATATCTTCCTCTCCCGGGCTTCCTAAATCTAAGTTCCTATGGCCTATGGGCTCCTATATCCATAGCATACATATATGGGGTTGGGCCCTCGAAGTTCGAGGGCCCATTGCGGTGGCACAGCTTGACCCCCCTTAGGGCTCGGCTTGGCGACCGCTGCTGCAAAGTCCACACCACCACAAGATGAAGATGAATACACCACCACCTCCGCACAACACACTGGTGGAGAAACCATCTTTCATCGGTCGGCCGAATTCCACAATAGTCCCGGATGCAATAAAAACCGGGGCTAAAGATGATCTTTAGTCCCGGTTAAAAAGGGTAACGGGCATATTTGATCTTTAGTCCCGGTTGGTAACACCAACCGGGACTAAAGATCATCTTTAGTCTCGGTTCAAATGCTGTCAGGGCCTGTCAGGCTCCCCCGGGATCTTTAGTCCCGGTTAGTAACACCAACCGGGACTAAAGATCGTAACTTTAGTCCCGGTTGGTAATACCAACCGGGACTATAGATCTCGGGGATCTTTAGCCCCGGTTGGTAACACCAACCGGGACTAAAGTCCCACCCCTATATATATGTCTTCATCCTCCTCCAGCTGCCCGAGCAAGCTTCAAAATTTCTTCAAAAAAGAGGGGAGGTCATGCCAAAATTTCTAGTGAATTTATTTTGGTGATTACATACAAATCGGAGGTGCCTAAAAGGTTTGCAACTTCATCCTCCAATATTTTTTTTGTTATATTACATTTGCAGCTATGTTTTGCACACTTTTTTGTCTCCAAAATTTAGTTGTAAGTTGATGAGGAAGAAAATTTGTGTGGGGAAGAAAGAATATATAGAAATTTAGTTGATTTGCTAAAGAAGGTTTTATAAAATAGTTGAGAAGGAAAACTATAGTGAAAGTTAATCTTGAATACTAGAAAACAAACTAAAATGAAAATTAAAAGAAGTAAAACACATTAAAATTAGTTTAAAACTTTAGAAATAGTAAATAAGAATTATTTGGTGTAATATTTTATGATTTTTGTATGAATAAAGATATGTCATTATTGTATGACTGTTGAAACAGTTTGTAATTATCTTATAATTATTGTATGACTGTCATTATTGTAAGAATAATTATTTTTGTACGATTTTTTTTCGACTCATGTAGATGGATCGGCAATGGATGTACGCTGACCGGCGGTCCAAAGAGTTTATTGACGGCGTGCACTATTTTTTGAGAGTGGCCGAAGCTAACAGGCAAAGGGGTTTTATTTGTTGTCCATGCAATAAGTGTAAGAATCAGAAGGAGTATTCTGCATCCAGGACTATTCATTTCCACTTGTTTGAGTCGGGGTTCATGCCAAGCTATAATTGTTGGACATCCCACGGAGAGCAAGGTGTTGAAATGAAGGAAGATGAAGTGGAAGACGACAATATTGCGGACTTTGCTCAGTACGTTGGATTTGAAGGAAATCAAACGGGCGAGGAGGAAAGGGATGCTGATGGTAACGACGTTGCGGATGATCTTGGTCAGATGTTGCAGGACGCCAAGGAGGACTGCGAAAGTGAAAAGGGAGTCCATAAATTGGACAAGATGTTAGAGGACCACAGAACTTCGTTGTACCCAGGTTGCGAGCAGGGGCACAAAAAGTTGGGTACCACTCTGGAGTTCTTGCAATGGAAGGCAAAAAATGGGGTTAGTGACAAGGCATTTGGCGATTTATTGAAACTCGTCAAGAACATTCTTCCGGAGGGAAACAAATTGCCCGAGACAACGTACGAGGCTAAGAAGATAGTCTGCCCGCTAGGACTGGAAGTTCAGAAGATTCACGCATGTCCGAATGATTGTATCCTATATCGTGGTGAGGAGTATGAGAACCTAGAAGCATGCCCTGTTTGCGAAGCACTATGATACAAGATTAGACGAGACGATCCAGGAGAAGTTGACGGGCAGCTAACAAAGAAGAGAATTCCTGCTAAGATGATGTGGTATTTCCCTATAATACGACGGATAAGGCGTTTGTTCAGGAACAAGGGGAATGCTAGAATGATGCGATGGCACGTAAAATGAAGAGCGTCAACAGGACAGGATGCTGAGACACCCCGCCGATGGTTCGTAGTGGCGAAACATAGACAGAAAATTTAAAGAATTTGGAAAGGATGCACGAAACATACGGTTTGGTTTGAGTACGGATGGCATGAATCCTTTTGGAGAGATGAGCAGCGGCCATAGCACTTGGCCCGTTACGATGTGTATCTACAACCTCCCCCCTGGCTATACATGAAGAGGAAGTACATAATGATGCCGATTATTATTCAAGGCCCCAAGCAACCTGGTAACGACATCGATGTGTACCTAAGACCACTGGTCGAAGATCTTAAGCTGTTGTGGAAGAAGGAATGTGTCCCCGTGTGGGACGAGGACAAACAGGAGGAGTTTAACATACGAGCGCTGCTGTTCGTAACCATCAATGATTGGCCTACACTTAGCAACCTATCCGGACAGTCCAACAAGGGGTACAAGGCTTGCACTCACTGTATGGATGAAATAGAAAGTACATATCTTAAGCACTGTAGGAAGGTTGTATACATGGGTCATCGTCGATTCCTTGCAGCAAACCACCCGGTACGGAAGAAAGGCAAGCACTTCGAACATATGGCTGACCACCGTACGAAGCCTAAACATCGCAACGGGAAAACAGTGTTTGCTATGGTTAAAGATCTTAAAGTAGTGTTCGGAAAGGGGCTTGGAAGTCAGCCTATAGAGAGCGAAGATGGTCACGCGGCGATGTAGAAAAAGAACTCTATATTTTGGGAGTTACCCTATTGGGAATTCTTGGACGTACGCCACGCAATCGACGTGATGCACCTCACTAAGAACCTTTGCGTAAACCTTTTTGGCTTCCTAGGTGTATACGGAAAGTCGAAAGATACACTGGAAGCACGTAATAATCTGAAGCATATGGAACAACGCGGCGACCTTCACTCGGAACCAAAGGAGAAAGGAAGCCATTACTTGAATCCAGCCAGCTACACTCTTAGCAAGGCAGAGAAGGAAAGTATGTTTGAATGCTTGGAGAGCATAAAGGTACCGTCTGGATGCTCCACGAATATCAAGCGAATAATAAGCACGAAGGAGAAGAAGTTCACAAACCTAAAGTCTCATGACTGTCACGTGTTGATGGCACAACTGCTACCAGTTGTAATAAGGGGTATCCTTCCAGACAATGTCCGTTCAACAATAACAAAGCTATGTGCATTCATGAACGCAATTTCGCAGAAGGTCATTGATCCGGATAGATTAGAAGCCCTTCAGAATGATGTGGTGCAATGTCTCGTCAGTTTTGAGTTGATATTTCCTCCTTCATTTTTCAATATAATGACGCATCTGCTTTGTCACCTTGTGAAAGAGATTAGTATTCTCGGGCCTGTGTACCTACACAACATGTTTCCTTTCGAGAGGTACATGGGCGTTCTGAAGAAGTATGTTCGTAACCGTGCTCGTCCAGAGGCAAGCATCGCCAAGAGTTATGGAACAGAGGAGGTCATCGAATTTTGCGTAGAATTTATCGAAGATCTTCACCCAATCGGGGTACCTGAATCACGCCATGAAGGGAGATTACGGGGAAAGGGAACTCTCGGAAGGAAAGCAATAATGACGGTAGACAACAATTTATTCCGTAAGGCCCATTTCACGGTTCTGCAACACTCTTCATTGGTAGCTCCTTACATCGAGGAGCACTTGGCTCTAGTTCGCGCCACGAACATCGGTAAGTCCGATGCATGGATTACACGGCATCACATTGATACTTTCCCCGTGTGGCTACGACAACATCTCATGGGTAACGAGTCGATCAACCAACAACTTGCCTTCCTGGCGAGGGGACCGTCTGGGTTGATCGCGACATTCCAGGGATATGAGATCAATGGGTACACATTCTACATGAGAGCCCAAGACATGATGAGCATGAACCAAAATAGCGTTGTTCGTGTCGATGCCATGAGACACGATGGAACAACTAGCACGTATTACGGTGCCATCGAGGACATATGGGAACTTGATTATGGTCCTCTCAAGGTCTCTCTGTTCCGGTGCCAATGGGTTAGGTTGACTGGTGGAGGCGTAATAATTGATGACAGTGGGATGACAACGGTTGACCTTAACAAGGTTGGATACTCGGACAAACCTTTTATCCTTGCCAATGGTATAACGCAAGTCTTTTTCGTGAAGGACATGTCTAGTAAAGGAAAGAAGGGCAGAGGGCCTTACGAGCCTAAGCGTCACGTGGTTCTCCTAGGCAAAAGAAAAATCGTCGGAGTTGAGGACAAGACTGACGAGGATTACGATCAGTTGGATGGGCAACCCCCTTTCACGGTGACGATTGACCCTAGCATCCTCCTATCAAATGAAGACACCCCTTACTCACGTAGCAATCACAAGGAGGGAACAATAGTGAGGAGAAAGTATGTGCGGTCAACCGTCACCTCCGATGTATTGCCGTAATTATTGTGTACACGATGTAAACTATTTTGGATGTATTGATTATCCATATAAATCAATTGATGTATGGCATATGTTAATTACGCACTATTATTAGAGGTTTTAACAAGTTTAAATCATGTATATGCTAGTTATATGCGATACTTACAATTTTTAAAAGTTTTAAATCACGCAGGTGGCAATTTCATATGTTAATTAGAGTTTTTAACATTTAATTTACTATCATTAATATGCTAATTATAATTGACTAGAGAATTTTTAAAAGTTTCAAATCATGCATGTGGCATTTACATATGTTAATTAGAGTTTTTCACAATTTAATTTACTATCATTCATATGCTAATTATATATGACTATTCGAATTTTTAAAATTTTTAAATCATGCATGTGGCATTTACATATGTTAATTAGAGTTTTTAACAATTAATTTAATATAATTCCTATGCTAAGTATATATGATGATTACAATTTTTATTAATTTTAAATCATGCCGTATGTATATACATATGTTAATTAGAGTTTTTACCAATTTAATAATATCATTCATATGCTAAGTATATATGATTATTAGAACTTTTATTAATTTTAAATCATATATTTTCTTATTACGTTTTATCCACTTAATTTATTACAAACAACAATAATTTTTCGAAGTAATTGTCATTAATCTTTGTACTTTAAATAATTGTAATGCATTATCTTCTATTTTAGAAACACATATGTAATGGAAAATAATATTCAGTGTGCTTATCAGTAGTCCCGGTTCTTAACCCTAACCGGGTTTAAAAAGAATTTGGAAATAGCGGGAAAAGATCTAGGGCTATATATATTCCCGATGCGCGCCCTCGTCTTCTCCACCAGCACTTAGAAGTTTTTGCCCGATCGATCTCTCTCGACTTCTCCTTCGCCGCCACTGCCTAGGGCATCCCCACACCGACGCCGCCGCCGTATCTCGCCGTCGTCTCGCACTCGTCGTCGTCGCCGCCTCCTCCGCCGCCGCTGCATCTCTGGGGTGAGAGCCGCCGCGCGCCGCCTCCCTCTCAATCCCTCTCTCCGATCTCGACCTCTCTCTCTCCCTCTCGGTTACCGCCGGCCGCCGAGTTTCATACGCCGACGCCGACCTCGTCACGACACGACGCCGCGCCACGATGACGCCGCGCCACGAGACGCCACGACGCCGCACGCCGCCGCCGCGCCACGCGCCGGCCCGATGCCGCGCGCGGCGCCACGCCGCCGCCGCGCCGCCCCGCCGCCGCTCCGCTGCCGCCACACCATGGTCGGAACGAGCAAACGAACATGAACGAGAACAAAATGCATGAACGTGAACGAGAACGAGCCAACAAACGTGAATGAGAACGAGCGAACGAATGTGAACGAGAACAAGGTGAATAAATGTGAACGAGAACGAGTGAACGAATGTGAACGAGCCAACGAACGTGAATGAGAACTAGCGAACGAACATGAACGAGAACAAGGTGAATGAACGTGAACGAGAACGTTGTCGGACGAACGTGAAGGAGCCAACGAACGTGAACGTGAAATGCAATTATAGGCAAGTTAATGAACGTGAACGAACAAACGTAGGTGAATGAAACGTGACCTTAACGAGAACGCGAACGTGAACGATATCGTGAACGAAACGTGAACGTCAAATGCAATATATGTTACTTCGTGTTTATCCTAATACATCTTTTTGTATCTTGCAGAAAAGACGTTGTCGGAGTTGTCCCTCAAGCCGGAGTGGTAGAGCTAGCCCTCGAAGGAATTCGCCCAGGCAAGTGACATAATTATATATATATGATTGTTATATTTGTAATGCAATTAAGATTATTAGATTTGTAATTAGACTTAATTAGCATATAAGATTGCGTAGTGTTCTAATATACGACAGTTACACTTAGAATACATGACTATTTGAGTTTTAGTATAAGATTATTTGAGTTTTAATATAAGATTATTATATTTATAATTAGACTTAGTATATAATTATTGACTAGCTAGGGTCCTATAATATACGTCACCTAGTCTTAGCATATATCTTCACTATTTGAGTTTTAGTATAAGATTATTAGATTTGTAATTAGACTTAGCATGTAAGATTGTGTAGGGTTCTAATATACGACAGTTACACTTAGCATACATGTCTATTTTTGTCTTAGCATATAAGATTATTTGAGTTTTAATACAAGATTATTATATTTGTAATTAGACTTAGTATATAATTATTGACTAGCTAGGGTCCTATAATATACGCCACCTAGTCTTAGCATATATCATCACTATTTGAGTTTTAGTATAAGATTATTAGATTTTAATTAGACTTAGCATGTAAGATTGTGTAGGATTCTAATATACGATAGTTACACTTAGCATACATGTCTATTTTTGTTTTAGCATATAAGATTATTTGAGTTTTAATATAAGATTATTATATTTGTAATTAGACTTAGTATATAATTATTGACTAGCTAGGGTCCTATAATATACGTCACCTAGACTTAGCATATATCATTATTTGAGTTTTAGTATAAGATTATTAGATTTGTAATTAGACTTAGCTTCTAAGATTGTGTAGGGTTCTAATATACGACAGTTACACTTAGCATACATGACTATTCGTTTAGTCTTAGCATATAAGATTATTTGAGTTTTAATATAAGATTGTTAAAACATAAATGTCTCATGACTTAGCAGATGTTTCCTGTATGAACAGATAGCTGATCGCGATGAGTAACAGATATTGTACGATACAATCGCGGAGGGAAGCAGCCAGTACTGGAACGAAGAAGAGGGGAACGAGGATCCAAACCAGTATTTGAACGAGGAAGGGAACGTGGGAGGGATGCGGAGGGGAACCAGGAGGAGGAGGCTAGTGGAAGTCAACCCTCCGTTGGACAGAAGAGGGCACGCGGGCAACAAGGTGCCGCGAAGAAGCTTGAGGGTCGGCACATCATAACGGAAGTGGAAGAAGATGGACGACCTAGTGCCCCGGCAGAAGCCGCCAAGAACTATGTACGTCACAGCGGTTGGGTTGTTGCGGGATAACGTGCCTGTCAGTACGGTGTACTGGCGAAGAACAAGGGCACGCGGAGATCATGAGAGCTTTGTCCTAGATTCGGAGAAAGAGATGCTGTGGACCACAATGCTCGAGACATTCACCCTTCCCGCGGGTACAGAGGACAAAGTGAAAAGGTGGACTCTGAAGAAAATGGTAGAACAATTTCAGAGCTTCAAGGGAGAGCTGTACAAGAAATATATCCTGAAAGGGCAGACACCGAACTTCAACACATTCCCAAAGCTAAGGGATCACTGGGACAAGTTCGTTGCATATAAGACAGGTGAACAAGGGCAGGCGATGATGGAAAGAAACAAAGAAAATGCCGCCAAGAAGAAGTACCATCACCACTTGGGGTCAGGCGGCTATAGCGTCGCGATGCCGAAGTGGGAGGAGATGGAGGCTAGCTTGCTTGAGAGGGGTATCGAACCGGCCACCGCTAATTGGCCGGAACGATCGAAGTTCTGGTACTATGCTCACGGTGGAACGCTCAACCCAGCTGATGGCTCACAGGTCTTTGGCGATCAGATACGAGAGGCTGCGCGTCAACTAACAGACACAGTGGAAGCCTATTCTCAGGGCACGTTCCGACCGGACAGAGAGAGGGACGAGCTGTCACTCGCCCTGCAGACTCTAGAGCATCCAGGACGAACACAAGGGAAAGGGGTAATTCCTTGGAAGATTGGGTTCAAGGAGGACATCCACACGTACAGGAGTCGGATGAGGAGCAAGAGAGATACCGAGGCGAAGATTGCAGATCTTGAGTTCAGGGTATCGAGCTACGAGCTCAGCATGCAAGAGGAGGTGGCAAGGAAGGTTGATGAACGCATGGCCGCACATCGGTCCAATGATCCCCAGCCGACCATTCCTCCTGCAATGGTGAGCCCGTCAGGAAACCGTAGCAGCTGTGCCTCAACGGGGCAGGTAGGATCATAGAGCATGGACGCCATGCAAACCCAGGACGAATCCACCTGCCCCGTTGATGACATCACTCAGCGGACACCATGTGAGCTGCATATTCCTTTCAAGAACTTATCAATAAAGGTAAGCTCGTAATTTATATATTTTAGATTTGCCCATTCTGCTAGTTGCTGCTTATATATGTTGATTACTAATAAATAACCTCTCACCACATGAAGGTGGCGTCGGGCATGGCCATCCCAACGGACCCTTCAGGTACTTACCACTGCAGGCCGATTCCAGCAGGATACTCCAAGGTCGAAGTTGAGTTGGTCGAAGGCGCGTACGAGGACCTCGAGCTGGATTACCCTGGAGGAGACGGTGAGACGCATCTATGAGACACAAGCCATGCCATTATTCTATGGCGCAGGCGGTACATCATCCTCCCTCGGCGACAAGCGGCGTCTCGTGCACCATCTCCTCCGGCTCCGCCATCTCTTCCTCAGGATCCTGCACCGTCTCCTCCTCAGGATCCTGCACCATCTCCTCCTCATGCTCCAGCACCGTCTCCACCTCAGGCTCCTGCACCGACTCCTCCTCAGGCTCCTGCACCGACTCCTCCTCGGTCTCCTACACCGACTCCTCCGCAAGCTCCTCTTCCGGCACCTTCAAAGTCAAGGGCCCCCCAAGCTCCACCGCCTGCCCACAGAAGGGCAACGAAGAAGGCGAAAATTGACGCCGCCAAGAACAAGGACCCGGGGTACGATTGCACGCAAGAGAAGCTTGACGCTTACGTGGCATCAGAAGTCAAGAGACAATTCAAGCCTCGAAGTCCAGAAAAGAAGATTCCTGTAGACCCGAGTGTCATGAACTTCTTCAGGGGTATGTCTGCACCTGCCAAGGAGGCCATTAAGCTATCGGACTATGAGCGAACGCTGAAGAAAGCATCTTCTGGAAAGTCCAAACCAATCCCTCAGCTTGGAGAGCAACCAAACCAGGAGATCGAGCCGTTGGTGACCGGTAAAGAAATGACGATTGTCACGCCCGGAATTTCTATCCAAAATTCCAAACGCTTACATGTGTGTGAACCCTCGTCCAGGAATCAGCCGAGGCACACAATAACAAATTGATAATAGAGTACAATTATTACTCTAATTAATAAGCGAATAAAATGTCATTACAGAGGTAGATAGTTCCTCTCAATCAATAAAGATCTAAGCAGCGGAAAAAAAAAGATAAACGGCGCAGACGACTCCACTCCACAGGCAGCTTGACTAGGGCTACACCTAATCCTCCACACCATCAGCATCACTGTAGAACTCCTCCTCTGATGAATGATTGCAAGGTGAGTATATGACATACTCAGCAAGCCACGCAGCAAATATGCAAGTGCACAGGATAACAAAGGATGGCATAATACGGTTTCATTTGCATAAACAGCATTTGATAAACATTTCAGAATTTAATAAAACAGTTAAGTAATAATTAAACGATATTAATCCAACACTATACAACATACCCTGTTGCATAGGCCCAACCATTCTGAACAACCAATCCCGGCTGCACAGTTCTATCTCCAAACCAGGAATATACCATTCCAAACCAGGAGCTAATCAAATTATTACCAGTTATAGCATCTTTCATTATGATGAGAGGTGTGAAACTAATCACAAAAGACATTGTTAGACCCGCCCATAACCGCGGGCACGGCTATTCAAATAGTTTTACTCTGACCAGAGGTGTACCACTGTACCCACAAGACACAGCCCCACGACATGTCACCATGCACCTTGATACCACCACGGTACCTCAGAAAGGAGCTGTGACAGTACCCCTTGCACAACACAATCCACCACAGCGCACCGTTCCTGGATCATAATCACCCCCTTATAAACAAGGCATGGACTCCCCAACGACCCCCGTGGGCTTATCTCCGCCACTTCTCAGTCTGGTGCCCCGCAATGAACCATGCTATACAAAAGGTAAAGCCGTTGCCCACGCTGGCTTGTGGTTGGCACGGTTAATGTTTCACAACCGAAACTCGTGAACCGGTCCTTAATTGTCATGAGCACGACCATCAAAACCATGTGCTCACAACCCACCATTATCAGGTTTTAGTTGGCAAATTAATTAATTAACCAATCATGATTAACCATCATGAGTTATCATTAAGCCATCATTAAATAATAGTGAGTCATAAGTTATCCTAAAAGTGTGCTAATGTTTCTAAGCATGGCTAAGCAATCGCATCTAATATCTAGCTGATCCAATATATAAAGCTCAACTAGTCAATTTATAATAACCCAAGGTATCAAGGAATAAAGTAATCAAGAACAAAAGGGCTATAACAAACATAGGTTAATTCCACCCAATGACATTCGAAAATAAATGCAATAATTGAATAGAAATAATAGCTTTAAACGGGATCAACATGCTCAAAGGGTTGTTTGGGATCTGTGTGACTTGCCTTGCTGGCCTCGGAACTCCTCAAATTCTTCTCCTGCGAAAACGGACTCTCCGGAAACGTCGGAATCTAAACAGAAAAGAGCAAAAACACCAAAACAGCACATAAACAAGCATGAACAGTACATGTGGATATTTTTAACATGTAGATCTCAATTTTAGAAAAATTTAGAGACTTGAACCAACTAAATCCGAGCTAAGATGAATTAGTTATGAATTTTTAATGATTAAATCGGATTAAAACACTTATATGGATTTTAATTGAATTATGACGCAATAATGAATTATTTTTGAAAAGAAAAAGGGGATTATTGCGTCAGCGACTAGGGTTTGCGGTGGACCGGGTGCACGACAGCGGTTCACGAGATTGGACGGCCGAGATCGACCGGTCCACGGCCGGACCACGGCGGACGGCATCGATGACGTCGGCGATGACGTCACCACCGGCGGCGACCGAACCGCGCGAGCTCGCCGGCGAACCACGGCACGACAGCGCGAACAGAAAGCCTCTACGGGTTGCGGGCGGCATGGTGAACTCACCGGCGACCAAAGCGACGGCGGACGATGACCGGACGACGTCGGCGACGAGGAAGAAGCGGCGGCAACCTTCGGCTTGACGACGGCGACGGAGTTCCGGCGGTCGACAGTGACGGCGGAGGGGCGGACGAGGACGGCGACGCGATGGCGACCACGACGGCGGCCTTCCCGAGCGACGGCGACGACCGGAGCGACGGCGGCGCACGGCTGGAGCGACAGCGGCGACGGCGACGCTAGACTTCACGGGGCTAGGGCTCTACCGGCGACGAGGGACGAAGGCGAGGGTGGCGGCGGGTAGCGGAGACACCGGGGATCCTTTTATAGGGGCAAGGACACGGCGGCGAAGGCCCACGGCGACCGGCGACGAGAAGGAAAGTCTAGGGTTCGGAGGAGAGAGATGAATCCGATTCGAGATCGAATCCACGAATTTCCAAAGCGATTTAGATGAAGATTCCAAAAGGGAAAAGGTAGAGGAGGTCCCGAAGATCATTTGCCCTCTATTGATTTCACCAGAGAAGGAAAGACGCGGCCGAATTTGGAAGGAGACGGCGGCGGCGCGACGCTAGGGTTCGGGCGGCGGCGGCGGCGCGAGGAAGACGAAGACCTGACAGGTGGGCCCCACCTGTCAGTGGGCGGACGCGCGCGCGAGCGGCGGCTGCGGCTGCGGACTGGGCCGACTTGGGCCGAGGAGGAGAGAGAGAGGGTTTTGGGCCGACTTTCGGCCCAAAGCCAAAAGAGACTTTTTAAAACCTTTTCCAATTTAAATTATTCATGAAATGCAATTCCATTTATTAAAAATACTTCCTTAGCTCAAATAAATCCCAGAAAAATCTAGGAATTATAGAATCAAACAAAGTATTTAATGAAATTTTATCTGGCCCCATTTTATATTGGAATTTATTATTTAAATTTAATCTTCTCTTCAAGGCTTTTAAAAACAATTCTAATAATTCCAATTTAGACAACAATTTATATATTTGGGATTTTTAGGGTGTGACAACGATAGAAGAATTTATTACTGACACCAGTCTAACTACGGATCAATTGCTAGGAGTCGCACCAATCGAAAAGGCGGAAGTGAAATACATGTACGAACTCGGTAAACCGCTTGTCAAGCCTGAGCTGCTGCAGTCCCTACCCACACAAATGTACAAGTTCCATCAGCTGTACATGGAGATGAGCGCCACCGGTAGAGAGATGATCGGAGCGAGGATCAGGGACACGGACTTCTTGCAAGGAAATGACATTCTCTGGATCAATTTCAAGGGAATCTACGAACTATACCAGCTGGACGCCCTCGACGTCTCTATTATGAGTTGCTGGATTTTGTAAGTATATCGTTCAGTTAGATTTCGTACTACGTCTCCTTTTATTAATTAGGTCCTTGTATATAAGTAGACTATAGAAAATAATATACTCCCTTTTATCGTTGTAGAATGGAGATTCAAAGGGCCCGACGGCGGGGGGTTTTCGATACTGGATTCATCGACCCTCGGAAAGTAAACGTCGCAATGCTCGACCAATATCCGCAAGCCACAGAGGACAATCTCGTCCATCTCCTGAAGGCGCAGCATTACAAGACGTTCATACTGTTGCCGTACAACACAGAGTTAGTTTAATTTTACTGTCTTCCTATACCAAATTTCATTCCCGTACAAACTTGCTAAGTGTTTCATATGTAATGCATCCCACGCACATTGCAGATTCCACTGGGTGCTTTTACTCTTCGACCTGTCGGCCTGCACCGTCAACGTATATGACTCAATGGATAAAAAAGTCTATGTTTGACGAGGTTTTCGAACTTATAGACAGATACCATCATAAGTTCCTCTGTTAATTAAGAAAATCTTGTTATGTTAATTGCTACTACGAATCATAGCTTTAAACTCCATGTAAGGCTTGGTATTGGTTCCGTCATTTGGTCCGCGGCAAATGGAGAGAAAGACTTAGGCGGAAGTTCAAATTTCCTGTGAGTACACATGCTCTACATTTATATTTCTCCGATTCAAATACATACAAGTGTATATTAATTAGATCTCTCGTTGTTTGTCATTTATTTGTAGTGCGCAAAGCAAAAGAAGGGAACTAACTTGTGCGGCTATTACGTGTGCGAGTATTGCCACTGCCTTGCAGACCAAATCATCACCACAAGAGAGCTCGATGTACGTACAAATAAATTCAAAATTTCATTATGTATCGATTTCTTGTTTAATTACTAATCAATTTCATACATTCATATAGTTTATTCGCATGAGGGATAACCTGACCACACATAAGGAATTTATCGCGGCGGTTCAAGAACAACTCATGGGATTCATCAACGAACAAATCCTTGATCCCAAGGGTGAATTCTACTATGACGGAAACACAATTCATAGGTCCTCAGCTTTTGAGCTAGCGACTTCTACTACATCGAAATCGTAGCTAGCTAGGACATATAATGAATTGTAATTAATATATGACTACGTATGTTTCTATATGCATGTGTACACATTTTCTATATGTAAATATATTTTGGTCATATATATATATACATATGCATTTGCATAACATATATATGTATAAATACATATATATTATGCATGTACATATATATTGAAACATATATAAATATAATATAATATATATATGCATATATGTACTGAAACATATATATGCATGGTTTATATATATATAAACCATGCAGCAACAGGGCCATGCAAAAAAAAAGTCAGCTCGGATTAGCCATCTTTAGTCCCGGTTGGTGTTACCAACCGAGACTAAAGATCGATCTTTAGTCCCGGTTATTTCACCCGGGACTAAAGATAGCGATCTTTAGTCCCGGATTGGTAGTCCCGGTTTGAAAACCGGGACTAAAGGGGATTACGAACCGGGACTACAAAGGTTTTCTCCACCAGTGACAGAAGCAGATTGAGAAGCCAAAATTAAGACTGAGAATGGATATGAATTGTGATTTTTAATTGATGTGAATTGAGATTGTAACTCAATAGTAAATTTGATGATTGTATGTCTTTGCCAATTTACATTATTGTGTTAATTTGAGAATGCGAAGATTGTAATTGTGTCAATTCAGTATGGCGAAAGGGATTTCATAGAACTGAGTGCTGCAATTTGCTGCACTGTCAATTTTCAGTGAACATGTGATGGCTGAACCTTTATATAGATTTTGTCCTAGGATGTTTGCATACAAAATGGCAAAAGAAAGCTAAACATATATTCCACTGAGTGTTGTCAATTTTAGAGAAGAAACCGACTACTGTCAATTTGAGAGCAAAAGAAAACTAAAGATACGTATACTGCTTGCTTCAGTTGCTTGGAAAATGGCAAAAGCTCACTATAAAAAATAATTTTTCTGGACAAAACCCTCTTTATGTTGCACACATATATCGTATCTGCAGCTCCTTAAGTATGTAAAAATCGATTTTCGCATGTGGAGCTCTCAACATACCTGCATGCAAAAATAAGTCTATTTTCATAGGTGGACATTTTAAGGGGCCGCACGTGAAAAATATATTTTGTAGACAGGCCTCTTAGGGATCCACCTAGAAGTCTGACTTACATCCTTTTTTCCCTCTCAACACTTCAAAATATCTCTCCTTATCCTTTGTCCATCTCTCTCTCACCTCCTCTCCCCCTCGTAATAACACCATACATGTTTATAGTGGCGTATGTGGAATTTTAGAATTATATCCATTTTATATTATAAGATGCTTTAAATTTTCTCTAACTAAACTTATTTAATTTTGACTAAATTTATAAAAAGAACATAACAACATTTGTAACACAAAATAAACATGCTACACCAAAATATATTCAATGTTAGATTTAATGAAAGTAATTTGGTATCTTAGATGGTTCTAATTTTTCTATAAACTAGGTTAAAAAGGAGTTTGATTAGGAAGAAAATTAAAGCCTCTTGTAATATAAAACAAAGTGAATATATATGTAAAAAATCACTATACTATAACATAGTGATCATGAACAAAGCCCGGGCAGTCACCCACTCATGCCCGGAGGTAAATCTGCCATTCTGCTGGCCTGTTAAACATAGGAAGATCTAGCACTAAAAATTAATCCATTGTATAGAGTATACCTATGGCGTGACAAAATATGGAGATAATTGCTGCTAGTGGGTTGCAACTATTCATTCACAAAACGTTCATTGATCAGCTGGGACCAGTCCTGATCTGTGATCTCTCCTAATTCTTAGCTCGGATTTTCTTAATGGAGAATGTCAACCGTTCGAACTGTATGGTCTGTCAGTCTGCCTTGATATATAATTCTATTTGGAAGAACAAATATAATTTTGTGGGGATAAGATAACATATCACGTGAAAACTGGACAAGTGCTGGGAACATGGAAATTTCAGTCTCAGCCGCTATATACAATACACTAGAGAGGCACGAGTCACACTTCTATGTGATGGGCCGAACAATAGCAATGATTATCACTATATTATTGACCACGAGGAATGTGAAAAATACCCAGAATATAACAAATTAATGATCAGTTAGTTGGCTCGAATTGAGTATAATGATAATACTCTGATCAGTGATCACCTAGTAGCTGGTAGCTTCCAAGACATACCCTACTATCATTTGCGATTTGGTAGCAGCATCTCCTACTCTCATTTGGGATTCAGGAGCAGCATTTGTGCATCAGGCAAGTGACAAGTTGTTCATATTTTTCGATTCTCTCCACTCCCGTGTTCACCATCGTCCTTATTTTTGTTTTCTCAATTCGCGAATTTAATGCTTTTGTGTATGTTTTGTAATAAGCCCATTAGTCTAATGAAGTAATTTGGTAATTTTTGGTTCCAAAATTAAAAACAATTCTAAAATACTACGACCTCGTACTCCCTCCGTTTCGTAATGTACGGATGAAACGAGGAACGCAGGGTTTACGATTCCGACAGACCCTTTTGTTTCGGGCACCGATGGAATTCGGAATTTCGCAAAATCCGGTGGAAAACCGGTAAATTACGAACAAATTTCATAAACCAAAATTTGAATACAAATCCCTGAGTTTACCAACAAGTTCTCGAAAACCGGTTGGTTTTGGCGAAATTCCGATCAAAATCATCAAAATTTTGATCGGTAATTTGTCTCTTTTTTTAATTCTTTATTCTTTTCTTTCTTGATGTAAGTTTTTTAAATACAAATAATAGTAAGTTCTATAAATATCATAGTATTTATAAGATTTTTTTTGTTTTTTTATTTTTTTATCAATTCAAATTTGAATTTGGATAAAGCTTCTCGAAATCTCAGACGGTTTCTACTTTCGAGCCTCGTCGAAACGTCGAAATTTCGCGAAATCCGACCGGATTTCATCGGAATCGTAAACCCTGCGAGGAAGTAATATAAAGAGAACTTACGCATGTCACTAGAGGGGAAATCCCTTAACGGTTAGTAAGAATTGGATTATCTATCGTATTAGTCGCATTGATCTCAACTAGCTCGCCGGCGTCCCTTCGTCCTCGCCGCCGGCGTCGAGATTCCTTCGCACCTCTCTTGCCGCCGACGAAATGGGGCCTCGATCTCTCTCCCTTGCCATCGGCGAGCTCTGGCCCTGATCCCCTCATCGTCGCCGGAGAGTTGCCCGGCTGCCGGAGTTGCTGATACCATTGTTAGCTTGTACCTGATTCCCTACTCCCTAGCAACTTGGTGCCATACGCGGCTATGCCGGTGAATCGTGCTCCTCCTTCCTCTCTCTCCTATCTCACCTCTAGATCGACGTCCACTGCAGCCTAACACGGCATAAGCCCGCCGCCAACACCGCGTCCATGGGGGCACGGGTAGATGAGGCCATGGGGTTGTCGGGGGTATGTGGCCGCACTCGCCGAAAGCCAGTTAACATCCCTGATCATTGTTTGGTGAGATTAGGAATTCGTTTGTTTGTGCTCACCAATTGTTTGGGGAAATGCTTGGGGAAATTTATCAACTGTTTGATTGTTTGATCATCCATTAGCCTTCTCCAGATGTCAAATTAAGTAGTTGAGTTCATTGTTATAGACATACATACCAATCTGCCAAAAGCTACAAGATTTCTGTCTGTACCAGTTTTGGCCAGACTTCATCATTGTAGCTTCTCTCCTTCATCAGATGACTTGATGAAAATTGGGCATAAGAATGAACAGGATTGATTGCACTACTATCGACAAATCTCCACTGCACGCCATGTCTGCATCGGGAATGTGATTGTGCTAGTGCTCTTGGCAGAACATTAATTTTGGAATGAGATTTTCTATGTTGTAGTTGTCCTTTGCAGCTGGTCCGCTTAATAAATAGTGATTTGTGCTATGGTATACATCCAACACCTATTATAATTGGAAAATGCTTTTTTTTGTTAATTAGAAATCTAGGAACAGGAAAAGTTCTAACTTAAAGATGCTTTGACAGCTGAGCGTACAACACAAAAGAACAATAAAAAGGGGGAAACTGTTTGCAAGTTGAAAAGGTATTTTCAGAGATCCTAAAATTTCATCCAAATCAATTTGTTTTGAATAGAATATAGAATTATAAATGTCATACTGATTGCTTAGCATAGTTACTGTTGTGAATCCTCAGCACATGCTTTGTAAACGAATTCCATATGAACATAGCAGATCTAGTTATTGTGCATTTTCTTTTGACGCAAGAAGGTAGAGCATGCCCTACCTTATAGTCATTTCATTGATAGAAATGAAGTTTACATTGATTAGTTTACAAGAATAGAAGTTATAAGGAGACATAAGGAAGAGAGAAGTAAGACAGAGATAGAGGGGAGGGGCAGGGGGGTGGGATGGATTTACAGAGGTATATACATGAGCTGTTCCCTAGGAAAGCCCTGAACACCAAGATCTAATATTTTACCTGGTTCTCTCATTGGCTCTATTATTGTGCATTTTTATACTCAATTTCTTCTATGCACCATCTTCTCTGATTACCTATGTTTACAGTTCCTTCCCGTTTTCTAAACAACCTTTTTACTTTTATATTTACATCAAGTCATCAATTCATTCATAGGGTAAAGATAATTGTTTACCTGTTGTATGGAAAAATGGCCTGGCGGATGAAACTACAACACCTCAAATACATCACAGACCAGTTCTCTCCAGGGCGGGAACTTGGTAAAGGTGGGTTTGGAGTGGTCTACAAGGTATGGTCTAGCACTTTTCCTTTTGAGAGAGTAACCTAACTATTTGAAGCCAATACTTAACTATTAGATGAAAGAAAGCGCTAAAGTTCTGTTTGATTATTTTCGAAAGTGTCAGATAACCATTGCGACTGTCGAACTCCAATCTATATGTTGCTGTAGTTGAATTGGAATATAGATGTTTATCTACAAAACTTATGGTAAAAATATATACTTCAAACCTATATATGAATACCACCACATTCTGTATGAACTGATGGCACACGTGAAAGGTCAATGTCAGATCTTTCTTATTTGGATATTTGAAAAATCCAAATCTACATTGAGAAAAGAAGTTTAACAGGGAATTCTTGCAAATGGGAAACCCATAGCCGTCAAGAGGCTTCAGGTCATGCCAGGAATACAGGATAGACAATTTAATAATGAGGTTCATCATCTCATGGGACTTAAGCACCAGAACATAGTACAATTAATTGGCTACTGTGATGAAAGACAAGAGAAAGTGATATATGATGAGTACCAGAAAAAAAATATTTGTGCTGAAGTGCAAGAAAGGTTGCTATGATACGAGTATATGGCAAATGGAAGCCTTGACAAGTTAGTTTATGGTACACCTTCTCTATTCACCCCTTCTTTTCTTGTATTGCTAATGCCACATTGTTTGGCCTTTGTTTCTGTTAACCACTCTGTTCCTAAAATATTGGAGCTCTCACTCTTTCTTCCCTTTCCTCTGCAGATCAATCTCATGTGCTTGAATGGCATGACCGTTATGCAATTATAAAAGGAATATGCCAGGGTTTATGTTACTTACATTAGGAATTGGAAAATAAGCCTATTATTCATTTGGATCTGAAGCCAAGCAATATACTACTGGATGATAACTTGCTGCCAAAAATTGCTGATTTTGGTCTCTCAAGGCTTTTTGGTGAAGAACAAACACGAACATGCACTACAATGGTTACAGGATCAATGTAAGCTATTGAATATCCTTTTCGGTGTTTAGATGCTTATTGCTTTTTCTTTCCTTTTTATAATTTAAGTAGAACTTGCTCTTTTCTTGGAATGCTTAAAAGTGAACTATTCTTATTGTCATGCAGAGGGTATATGGCACCAGAGTATTGTCATAAAGGAGAAATCTCAACTAAGTCAGACATATATAGTCTGGGTATTCTAATCCTAGAAATTGTGACATGAGAAAAAAACCACCAAAGCAGTGTCGATCTTTCTGGTCAGCGGTTTATTCATAGCGTATGTGTTTTTTCCTTAACGATTTTGACACAGTTTTAGGTTGTTTAGACTTTAGACAATTATGTGCTGTATGATTATTTTGACACATAATAATTGTGCACAATTGTGATCACATATAGGTACGTAACAAATGGTCAAGGATGTCAAAAATAACATCAAGGTATCCATTGCTGGATACACATAGCCTCCAACAAGTTCATTCATGTTTTAAAATTGGGCTGAATTGTGTGGAGATAGATCCTAAAAGACGACCTCCTGCAAGAAAAATTGTCAATATGCTTCCATGGGAATGTAAGAAGGCTGAAGCAATGGCATCCATGCTTCTTCTGAATGTTTCTAATGGTCGCTTTACCAGTTCAGTGGTTGATAAAGAAAGCAATGTGACAGGATTACCAGCGCACCAGTACAGTTGTGCAAACAACAGGGTACTCACTTCTTTTATTTTTAGATTCTTTTGTTAGGTTGCATTTACTGATTCTTTGATCAACCATGCAAGCCTAAGTAATAGTTGTATTTATTCTTTTTCTTAACGATTTTCTTGCATGACATGAAATCTTTTGAATCAAATCCTCAAATTAGCACTGCTTTGTAGGTACAACAAAATTTCCTCTTTCTAGTTGTAATAACTAATTTTTACTACCTGCATCCACAGATTGTGGATGGTGGTAGTAAATGTTTCGTAATTAATGTTATATGCTATACTCTTTGTAGTAATTCTGTATGTGCACACATATCTCCTACTATCCTGCTTTCGACTAAAATCCAGAATCCTAATCTGCTCACAGGTTGACTCCAACATGAAGGAGATACTGAGTGTCAACCCCCTTGAGCTTTGGTTCCCCATGAAGGCACAAGAGGAGTTTTCATGCTTAATGCTGCTAAAAAACAAGACACACCACTACGTTGCTTATAAGATCAACGCACAAAAATTGAATATATACCGCATTGAGCCATGCAGTGGTCTTATATCTCCACAGTTCACGTGCAATATTAGTGTAAGAATGCAAGCACAACAAGGGGTATCACCAAACATGCAGTTGATGGACAGGATACTTGTTCAAAGTGTGGTAGTGAGCGATGATCTGATTGATATTGCTAAAGACTTGTCCTGCAAACAAAAGGGGAAGCTAGTCTTGAAAGGGCCTGATAAGATTATGTCAAAGGTAAGTATTCTCTGTAAGCAATGATAGTTTTCTTCCTATTTCAAATATCCTGTATTTTAGAGCTGCAACAATATTGGGAGCTCGATTATTGTCCAGAATTCTTCTGTGTTTCGATGGCCAATACTCCTTTAGTCAGAATTGGTGGGCATACCCATATTGATTGACACAAAATATACGCAAATCAAATGGAATAGTGAACTATCATCGCAAGTAAGGAGTTAATTCCTATACTACTAGCATGATGCCTGTGGTGTGCCATTCTATGCTTGCGCTTCTCCAAAGCCATTGCTTAGCCAGTCAAGGATTCAGTTTGGTACCAATATAGGATCGTCTTTAAAAAGAACACTATACATGACTTTGCCAACCTGAAGTTTAAAATGGTCCGTCATGATTCAACAGAGTCCCGAGACATATATATGAGGAATGACAGAATAAGACCTCATGTTGATGCCATGTAATAGAGTAAATTGCACTGTAGGAGGCCAAACTTGTCTACATATTAGATGTGTTAAATAGGTTACCGTTTGGCCAAAATGTACATAACTTAAGTGGGTCGCTGTGGAATTTTTCTGTGCCACATCACATGAGGCCAGTGACTTGAAAAATTAGTATGCTATGTGTGGCTTGTGAGCTGCGTGTGCTTTTACCAGTCGGCATTCGAAGTAGGTGTTAGATCCCATGGTGTAATGAAATCTATTTTTGGGATGGCCCAGAGAGTGTGCAAGAGAGCATCAGCTACTAGAGCTATTTTGATGTGAGGGACCAACGCACCCACTGCCTTCAGAAATGCCGTTTGATGTGGGTGATGAGGGGCACGGAATGGAGGAGAGATCAACAGACAACTTATTTTTTCTTCTCAAAAACGCAGGAGGACTGCGCGTAATTTCGTTAAGAAGAAAGAAAGACCAAAGACAATAAGGAGGGATCAAAACTGATCCACCCCTAAGAACACATCCACATATTTATCACCTGAAGGTGATACACGGCAACAAACATAAAAAAAAAGGGAAGGACTAGCCGTCCTGGGTAAGCGACCTACTATGAAGCTGGGCACGAGCTCTGTTTAGCACCATAAACTTCTCACTTTGCATTGTCTTTGAAACCACTGAAACACTTGGAGTGGCACCATTGAAAACATAATCATTGTGGTGCTTCCAAATCTTCCAAGCTGCTAGGATAATCAAAGAGTTCACTCCTTTGGAATTCCCTTGATAACTGTGCACTGCCATCCTGAAAATCGAGCTGCCGAAAGTCAAGGTACAGCACCAGCCAACCCCAACTTCGAGAGGAGTATAATCCAAACTTGGCAAAACAAAACACAAGATGCGTTTGATCCAATTTCAACCAAACTTCCAATTTTGGCGTGAACTAAACACACCCATACAAGGATATCCTGAATAGTTTTGCCACTTTGGTCACATAGCCGGCCATTTTGATCCCTGGCCGTCAGCAGCAGTTGCGGCAGCGTGTGGACTGGCAAGCTGGGTTGAGTAGTGTGGCAGGGTGAAAAGGGCCAGCTGGGTGGGCTGATGAGGTATTAAGGGGAATACATGCAAAGAAGTTGAAATAGAACCTGAAAAATCAAAACAAACATGAAAAACAATCCATAAAAAATGTACAAGTTCTTGGAAATCCAGACTAAGTTTTTCAATTAGCCAATTTAACCAACACTAGAAATTGGGATGTTAGGTAAGCTCAAGAGATGGTCTGACTGGGCTAGAATTCTTTTTTAGATAATGGAAGCTTTATTTAGGCTCAGTTAATTACATCAAGATGATACAATCAAACTGAGTCACCCCCAGTCTCTGCATAAAATACACACAGCCAAAAAAGAAGAAAGAAACAACTAGAACATCTCCCAAGCACAAAAGTTTGACATAAACATATATCTTAGTGGCTATCAATTCGTAGACTAGACCGCTACCCATGCTCCTGGGTAAAAACCTCCTGCGCCACCTGGTCCAACTGTCGTGATACCACCGTAATAGTATCCCGCAGTCCCGGTTGGTGGACGATAGCCCAGGTACGTAGCCACCGAGTAACTAAGGTGATAACCTGCAAAGGAGAATGCACTATCTTGTTATCAAAAATTACTCCATTCCTGCTTAGCCAAATGGACCAACACAGAGCTGTTGCACCCATCAAAAGTAGATTCCTCAGTCTTTGGGGACACATGATAGCCAACTCCTAAACATATGACCAACATTGCGAGGAGGTTTTAAATTAGAAGCCAAATGAATTACAGATCACACCAAGTGAGATAAGCGGCACTGAAAGAATAAATGTTGGATAGTTTCATCCTTGTGACAGAAACAACATGTCTTGCTACCTTTCCAATTTCTCTTAGCAAGGTTGTCCTTAGTGAGAATTATGCCCCGACGTAAATACCAAAGGAAGACTGGGCTAGAATTCTATTAGATTGCTGAACCGAGCATACATTTCTGCTCCTTTACATTAGTATAATAAGCTAAGTCAAACAACAGTTCCAGTAAGGAGATATGGCTCATAGGAAATAGTACATAAACAATAAGTTAACTCTGCGCCAGTCTTATGTGGTGTACATAGTAATATGTTGGTACACCCATGGTGGTGCTAGGAGCTAGGGTTCATAGGGATAACACCACCAGGAAACATAGCCGGGCGGCGATGGCTGCTAAGGATGAGAGAGAAACTTAGGTTGAGAGACTAACCAACCGAGCTACCGTAAGACTATAAGATGAGGGTACTGTTCCCTAGCTAGGGCTTCGACCTCTTGGCCTTCTTGGGCCAATGGCCATGACAGGCCCTCTTGGTCCAGTGCTCATGACAGGTGGCCTCAGTTATCCTTGCATGATGCTGATAGTGGGCCACTCCCACATGGAAAATCTATTTTCTGACATGAAGTTGATACTTACTTTTCTTGTGTATGGACATGATTTCAATTTTCCCATTAGCTTACTCCCACACCTGCTGTGATCAGTTTATAATCCATTTATTTATTAGGATACACATCAAACAAACCGTTGATCACATGTCCGAATCACCAATGATGATAAGGGAAGTTCAAATGTTTAAATAATATCTCATGAAGTGTTTTAACTGAAGTTTGCATGTGATGCTTATCATATCGCTCTTGTCTATACACAACTTTGGATGTTTTCTTGATGCTTTTAGTTGCAAACTGTATGTATTTCTAACAAGAGAACATATAGTAAGCTTGTGTACATAAGATACGTTCCCATATTTCTAACAGCTTGTGAATACTTCCTATTTCTGCTTATGTCCAGATTTATGTGAACATCCGGAAAACAGAAGCCCTTGATGAGAACAAGCCTATATGTGGTACCACAGAGGGGATTGGCAATAGCCATCATGACAATAAGCTTTCTGGTTTAAGTATCATGAAAAACTCTTCCTGTGATGACTACGCAATTAATGGGATGCGTATATATGTCAAGATCCCATCGATTGCAAAGACCATTAAACTCATTGTGAAGAACTCCAACTCTGTTGCTGATGTCAAGGTGGAGATTGAACGGAAGGAAGGGATTCTTCTGGATAACCAAATGCTGATGTACGCAGGTCGACAGCTTGATGATCGCCAGATTTTAAGTCATTTTGGTCTATCAGATGATCAGATACTTCATGTTTTGATCTGCCTGTTTGAGAAGCTCCGTATCTTTGTCAACATTAGCAACAGAAGAACTGTTAGGCTTGATGTCGAGAGCTGGTATACTGTCGCCGATGTCAAGTTGATGATTGAAGCATTGTTGGGTTTTCCTGCATGTACACAACTACTTATGTGGACCAATCCTAGTGTCGATATTGAGCTTATGGACACAGAAACACTCAAAGATCAGAATGTAAAGAATAATACCGTTCTGTTGTTGCATCCAAATGTCCAGATCTTCATAAAATCATGGGAAGGGAGGACATTGACCACGTTGGTTAGCATGTTTGATACTGCAGAAGAAATCTGGAAGAAAATTAAAAACAGGTCGCAGATTAAAGCTGAGAAATACTATCTCTGTTACAGAGGTCATGTTCTACCTCCTGGGGTTTCTCCTGACATGTATAAAATCGAGAGCAATTCCACTATCAGTATCCGCCTGCGGAATTCTTATCGAAAAGAGGAACCAGGAAGAATTACTCTGAGGAACCAGTTCATTTAATTACATTGCAAAGTAGTCTCATGGAATGGTATCAGGAGAGAAAATATGCCAGACAAGCTGAAGCCACTGCTGAAGATACCATTCTCCACGCATAGTGGTTTTGATGACCATGAAAAAGTTTACCCAGGTAGTGACTCCGTATGCTGGCGCCGTGTGCTAGGTTTTCAAGTCGAGGTTCCCGTGTCTTTACGAGGGTATGCTCTCAATTGAGGTGGCGTCTCGGCCCCTATGTGGTGGCACACGAGGGCACTCGTCATTCTGCATTGTATATGCCTTTCGGAAGCAGCTTGTTGCTACTCTGTTTACAGATGACAGGGCAAGTTTATGTTGATTCTTCTCTGGTAGTGGGCTTGAGGGTTGAGTTTCATCACGTAATTATTCGTACTGTCTATTTGGTAGTATCTTTTTAGTAAAGAGCCACATTAAGTATTACTACTGCCTATCACACACTTTTTAATATGCAACGCCGTTGATTTTTAGACATATTTAATCAATCGTATTATTTAAAAATTTTGCGCAAACATATAAAAGTATAAGTCATTCTTATAAAAGTTTTAACAATAAATAATAATTACATAAATTTTTTTAAGATGAATGATCGCATCTTAAAAAATAAACGTCATATATTAAAAATCTTAAAAGAAGCGGGAGTAAAACTTTTGACTCTCTTCTTTGAGTGAAGTCCATTTTGCAGCAGGAAATTTCAATTTGTAGATTTTGCAAAAGTTTTTGCTTTCGAACTAGGGCTAGTAATATATGATTACACCACCATACTAACATATTTGACTGCGTTTAGTGTTATCTCAGCTGTGTCGATGGCTCCTTTGCCACCTGGGCCAACTATGTGGCATTTGAATCCAAGGTGTGGAGCAGATCAGTTTCACCTGATTTATATCAAATATTAGAGAAAGCTCAAAATTTTATCGTTTCCTTTTGATACCATTTGAATTATTTCCAGACATGTTGTCAGCAAATTATTTCCTCAGTTTGAGGATGTTTGGTTTTATGATTGCGCAACTGAAGTTTGAGGATGTATTCTCAACTGAAGTTGGCTGGCACATAACCTTTTTTATGCAATCATAAAACCAAACATCCTCAAACTGAGGAAATAATTTGCTGATAACATGTCTGGAAATAATTCAAATGGTATCAAAAGATAGGTTTCACAAGCGTATCTCATGTTTACAGTTTTCCTTGTTGACATATTTACGTATAGGTGTGAAGCTCAGCTCATACCTGAGAAATTTAGACGACTCAGTGCTTAGGTGGGTATGATTGGCCAAAACGATCGGAAACGGTCGGAATCAGTAATATCTCTTCGGAAACGATGCTCGATCGGCCGGTAATTGACCATATTTATCATTTAAACTACTCAATATCGACGTTAATATGATGCAGAAAGAAATTAGAAAAAGCAAAATTTAAAAATAGCCAAAAACGGTACGGTCGGAAATGGTACCCCTTAAATGGAAACGACGTCTGGTCCATCGGGAATTTCCGTGACCGTTTTCACCCCTTTGGGAGTAAGTACGATGTACGTGTGCCCGACTTGTGCTTGACAAAAAGCACCATACCTGAGATATTGTACTTTAATGTGAAATTCCACATAGCTAAAGGTAAAGGTAACGACAACAATAAAAACGACGACTTTTGTGAGGTCTATTTAGTTGTTTCTTTTCTTTTTCTGTATAGGTTTTTGCCGGTATTCCGTTTAATTAACCGTGCTTGTTTGGTTTTCGGGCCCGGTTTCCCTTATTAACTAGGCCAATTCTCTTTCTCTATAAATTCCGGCAGGAGAAACTCCTGTCGTTGGTTCCTCAAAAAAGAATATTGCAAACTTGACAGTCTTTGGAGACGTCATCATGGGGAAATCACCAATCTTGTATTGGTGTAGAGCATTCTCAACAATTGATACCATAGTCTTTTACGACAACAATATTCCGAATCAGCCATACCATTTCAAACTAGGATCAGTGCTGACATATATTGTAACACCTGGAAATTTCGAATTTAAAGTCTGGAAACTAAGATTTGGAGCCAACAAAAACTTTTCAAAAATTGCATCATGCTGAGTCTTCATGGATTTTATTGCAATTTTTGCCAGTGCCAATATTTAATTATCTCAAACTATAACACCATAAATTCAAAAAAAATTTAGCCTTAGTCCCTACTTTTTCTCCAAGTAATTTGATCAAAATATTTAATTTCCACCCATTTTAAACAGAAGAATCATCTAAATATTTTTTTATCCATGAAAAGATTTTGAATCAACTATATTTACGGGTTGTTACACGTGTTGTCTGCGTGACACCGTGTTATCGTCAATGTAAGACAGGTCCATGACGAACTTGTTGACCGTGATGGATTGTCCTTTTATTTATTTTTCATTATATTATTATTCATGTGACTCCGTATATCATGATTCTATTTTCGTACTGGTATTTTTTTGGCATCCATGTTTGAAGTTAATTCTCGAGATGATGATGTTCTTCCATGTTCAATTATTCTTGATTTTAGTTTTGGTTAGATAATTCAAGTTCATTGCTAGTTATGTTCCTTGCGAGTCAGGAATGTGCAATTTAGATTTTTATTCATATTCCTGTGAGTAAGGTCTGGCCTTGTTAACCTTGCTTTGCTGGCAAAATGCTAAACATGTATTCACTACAACGAAAACCATCTTTTGTGGCGGCCATTTTGGGTTTTCGCTGGCGGTAATCGCAGCCGCCACAAAGCAAAGGCCAGTGAAAATGTAGATCTTCGCTTTGGTTAGATAATTCATTTTCGCTGGCGGTAGTCTTAAGTCAGCCGCCAGCAAAAATCCATTTTCGCTGGCGGTTGCCTTAAGATGGCCGCCAGCGAAAATGAATTATCGCTGGCGGGTTACAGGGACCAGCCGCCAGTGTTAATGTTGGCCATGTTTAAAAGAAAACAACGGACGGAGCAATACCGCTCCGTCCGCTTCCGTCAACGCTCCACCATTCAAAAATTTCATAGAAATTTACCCAAGCATTCAAAATTCCACAAAAATTTACATTAAATAATTTTCATTCACCCAAGCATTCAAGCATCACAAAAATCAACACAATAACAAAAAATTTGAAGTCCCCTCGCCACAGCCGCTGCATCTCCTCCTCGGCTACATCGGTGAGCGGGTCGCCTCGCCGGAGCTGGTCGTGCTGCTGCCTGGGCTTGCACCGCTGCATCTTCTCGTTCTTCCTCGCCCACAGCACCTTCGTCACCTCTGCGCATCCACCACCACCACCACACACGGATTTCAGATTGCCGCGACAACAAAAATATGGCGAATTGAAGCGCAAGAACGGATGGGTGCTGACCTTGGGAGGTGATGAGGCGGTAGACGTAGATGAGGAGTAGCTCCACCAGCGTTGGGCTTGTCCCCCGCGCTGGCGGCAGCCTTGTCCCCGCGGCGGATCCGGCCTCCCAGCGGCATGGCGGCGGCGGATCCGGCCTTCCCGCCCACGCCCAAGCGCCGCCAGCCGCCGCCACCCTCCCTATTGCCCTCGCCTGAGTTCGCCGCCGCCCGCGCCAGCCCTCTCCTTCGCCCTCCCTTTCGCCCGCGCCCGAGCTCCGCCGCCGCCCTCCCTGTTGCCCGTGACCGAGCTCTACCTCCGCCGTCCTTGTTGCCTGCGACCGAGCTCGCCGCCGCCTGCGCTAGCCCTCTCTTCCGCCCTCCCTTTCACCCGCGCCCAAGCACGCCGCCGCCCGCGCCCGAGCTCGCCGTTCACGCCTATCATGTGGATGGAGGGAGAGATGGTTGGAGGGAGAGAGGGAGTGGAAGGAGGAGATAAGGTAGGTGGAGTAAACAGAGGAGGAGATAAGGATGGGTAGGTGGAGCGATTTTTAATGCCGCGATATTTTCAAGTGCTAGAGCGGCACGGTCCCCGCCAACGAAAATCTTTTACAAGCGGATAAGAGGTCCGTCAACAAAAATAAAGATATTTTTACAAGCGGACTTCTTAACCTACCGCCGTTTTCGCTGGTGGTTCTAAACTCACCGCCAGCGAAAATAGATTTGTACTAGCGGTCCTAAACCCACTATCCCTCATTAGAATTTTGCAAGCGGATTTCTTATATAACCAACAGTGAACAAAATAGGGCAACGCCATGAAAAATAGTTTTTCTAGTAGTGATTCCCGATTATGTAGGATGGAAACTATTATTTTAATTCACGTCGGGATAGAAACTACTATTCAATTGATGAACTCTTGCAATTTTTTTCAATGGACAGCTGTATTTTACTCATAGAATAAAGAGTTTTATGTCATATGTATTTGGCACAATTGCTCATTTTGACCCTATTTTAAAGTTTAACTACCAATTTGACTTTACTTTTTTTTTTTTTTTTGCTCATTTCATCCTGCTTTTCGAAAATCAAGTTCAAAGTTGACCTATTGCATGAAAACCAAATAACAGTGTTAACTAAGGGGTGAATTGTCCTTTTTGCCCTTACTCATTTAATCATGTTATATTTGGAACTTTTTAAAATATTTGTAATGAATTTGGCATAGTTTTTTATATCTAAGATTTGCCTTCAATTTGAAAATTTTGATTGAATTTAACAGATTTTTTTACAAAATTTTGACAACATATTATCCAACAGGAAATTCATATGCAAATCCAACAACAAATTTACATCAACAGCATGCCGCAACACCAATAAATCCAAGCTCGGCCCAACTGGCAACAGCAGCTCAGGAGCACGCGAAGCTGCAGCGCCGCCGCTTCCTCTTTCCGCACGCCAGCTCTGCCCCTCGCTCCTCACTTCGCATGTCGGTGCCACCACTCCTTTGCGTGCTGCAGCCGTCGCCGTCCCTCCCATCGCGCTGAAGCTGCCGCTGACCCCTCTGAGCGCCACCGCTCCGCCGTGCGCTGGCTAGCCACGCCGCCGCTTCTCCTTCTTCCGCGCAGCGCAGCCGCCACCGTTCCTACCAAGCGTCGCCGCTCCTCCGTGCGCCGGCCAGCCACGCCGCCGCTTCTCCTTCCTCCACGCGGTGCAGCTGCTGTCGTTCCTTCCAAGCGCCGCAGTTCCTCCGGGGCGCAGCCATCACCGCCGTGCAAGCGCCGTTACTGCTGAATTTTCAATAGAACAATTACTCCTTCCGTTCCATATTATATGATGTTGTGGGTTTGTCATATATAAGTCAAATTTATTCAAGTTTAATAAGGTTTTTCTTTAAAAAAATATAGCAATATTTTCAATGAAAAACAAATATATTATAAAATATATTGAATGACGGATTTCATTAAATTAATTTGGTATTCTAGATGTTGCTACGATTTTTCTCTAAACTCAGTGAAACTTAGAGAAAACTAACCTAAGACGAATCTAAAACATCTTATAATATTATAAAAGGAAGTTTTTTTTAGAAAGTAGATCACCATGACCCGGTTTTTATACAACTCCACTTGGCAGCATAGGGTTTCCAGCAAACATCATAACACAGGTTCAAATGGAAAATACGAAATTGATCACAGCCACTTAGCCACAGACTTCCAGTCCTAAGAGCATCTCCATCAGTCTCCCCATCCCACTATCCAAGTCAAATTTCAGCCATTCTAGCCAAAAACGTGCTCTAGCAGCCTCTCCAACCGGATGGTTAAGCCATCCGGCTGGCCAAAACCCCCCCCCCCCTCACTAGCCAAATTTGGCTAGCCACAAATTACTAGCCAATCATGGGCCCCACACAGATTCCCCATGGCCCTTCCCCTCATCTCCTTCGTCTCTCCAGCCACGACCTCGACGCCGCCACTGATGCTGCCGCCGTGCACAGCCACGACCTCAACGCCACTGCCGATGCAGCCACGACCTCCTCGATGCGGCTCAGAAGGGCAGGCCGGTGGCGGAGAGAACGATGGCGCGTGTCACGGCGAGCGTCTTGAACCCACGCCGGAGTGCCACCATCGTCGTCGAGGTCGCCAGCGCTGTCGCCGTCGTCTGCACCGTCGCCAGTCATTGCCATCCACTGCCACGTCCCCAAGGTTGCCGTTGCTGTCGTCTGGATCCGGCTCTGCCCGACCTTCGTTGCCTCTGGTGCGGCGTGGGTTCGGGGCGGTGCGGTGTGGATTCCGGAGGAGGGGGCAACCTCCGTCGCGCGGCCTCCGCTGCCTCCGCCTACGCCTCCCCGGCGCTGCGGGTGTGGCTAGGAAGGGTGGCGAGGAGGCGAGCTTGGCCTTGCACGCCATCGCCGTCGTGGAAGCTGGAGGTGGTGGCGGCGTCTCGGCTTCGTCGTGGTGGCGGCGGCGGGGGGTCCCGGAGGCGCAGGAGCGGGATGGCCCTCGCCTTCGGCGGCGGCAGCGGTGGTAGGCTGGATGGCGCCGCCGGCATCTCGCATCGTCGTGGTGGCAGCGGCAGCGCCCCTCAGCCTGTGTCTGCCCTGTCGAGAAGGGGAAAGAAGGAGAGAGGGACTGACCGTGGGTCCTATGGCTAGAATGGAGAGGATAAATGGAGAAACTATTGGAGTGAAAGGCAAATTTGACTCTCTAATTTTTTAGATGGCTGGCCAAATGAGGATTTGGAGAGCTCAAAATAGTCAATCTGTTGGAGATGCTCTAAGGATAGCAAAATACAGACATAGCTCCTCCAGGTTTTGGTCTAGTGGGCTCCAAACACAGATCCCTGGCGACACAAGTAAAGCTAGACCCACTCTCTCACACACACAAAAACAAAGCCAGCAACAGGCAAGCAAGAAGATAATATGCCCACCTGTGCCCTAGGTGGTCTCAGACTTGCCACAACACTACTCATTTTTGTTAACAGTGTGCCTTCATCTCTTCTTCTTTCACGGTGAAGAGGCTTCCATTGCAAATGACAAAAGATAATTAGGAAAGGGATTGTCAGTGGTGAGTACACCAATTTGTTCCAAAAGATCATGTTATTTCTAGTTAACCATAGGTTCCAGCATATTGCAGCCAACAAGACAAATTTAACTCTATTACGTTTAAAGCCAACTCTAATTGTAATAAGAAGAAAAAAAGATCCTCAAAGCCATTAGGAATGGAATCCTAGTTCATAGTATCTCAACAAACACATCAAACAAACTTAGCGATGGGGCAACTAAACAAAATATGGCTATTTGATTCAATTGCACCATCAAGTTGATGTCAGAACTAGGATTCGGCAATACTAAAATGGGTAGCGAACAAGCAGGAAAGTGGATGGGTTATGAGACAAAGGATTTATGCAGGTTCAGACCATCTCAATGAGAAGTAATAGCCTACTCAAGTGTGGTTGGGGATTTGATCCGCCGATTTCTATATTAATCTAATGATCTCAAGTGTGGTTATGCCCCTTAAGAGGCGTCCTGCTCTCCTTATATAGTCAGAAGATACATGTTTACAAGATAGAGACTTTATCCGTTACGGTTTAAATCTCTATAACCATTTTACAATCACAACCGATTAAGACTACGGGATAATTCCTTGATACACAAGTTAATACAATACCCTAGTCTTATCCTGTACATATTCTAGCCATATGGACTATCCCCTGTAATGATGTGACCATGGCTACCATTAGTACAACCATTGCTCACTCATGGATCAACAAGAAGTCATCAAGATCAAGTCCTCCAAGTGTTGGAATCCGATTCGGCCACCTGCTACATTGCTGACTTCAAACGGCCGCCAAGTATGCATACAAACTCCGTTTTTGGCCTGTGAGTACTTGATGGAAAGCTCTTGGAGTCATCTTTCCAATGGATCTAGCCTCATCGCTAAATTCCATCTCAGTCATTTGCAATTGAAGAACCAAGGTGTTGTGTCACCTATAGTGGGCCTATGTGCCTGTAATTTTGTTGTTTGGGACTCGGCCCAAGTGGGGCCCATGTGGGGTGCACCCCAACCAGGTGGAGCACGACCCTAGGGACCCCTTGGTCATCCACCCACCTCCTTAAATAGCAAGGTACCCCTTCAGGGTTTCTCAGGTTTTGTTTAGATTAATGTTTAGTTTCGTTACTTTGCCGTGTAATCCCGTGATCGATCAGATCACCGGTTTGCTCATTACTGAATCCCAACTTATCATTTGTATTCAATTCCTACTGCTTTTATCTTGTTCTTGCTTGTTTCTTCGATTTGCTTGCAGGAATAAGGTTGATCTGCATCGTTAAGATCAACAAACCACGAAGAAGTGTATCAATCGCTAAGACGCAACACAACAACATCTCATACGGTTGTAGTCGGGTCGTCAATATTTCTCCCAAATTGTAGTTATTTTCAACTCACGGAAAGATCGGGCCAATCATAGCCATGAGTGTCTCGAGTGGGACTCAGGGTTTATCAAGTGGTATTAGAGCTTTCGTTGCTCGGTGAGTTTTATCTACCTATAACCAGAAAATAGCTGTACAAAAAAAATTGCATCCTTTACCTAGCCATATTTGTGCCCCTGCATTGTTCCATGAAGTTTTTGCTATGTTGAGTTTTGCGTTACATCGTCGAGTTGTGTTGCTGGTCTTAGCGTTGCTTCCGTATAGAGTTTTGCGTTCTGGTCACGTCTAGTACCACCATTGTTGTCGCTGTCGCCGTGTCTTTGCTGTTGTCAGGACCTACGAAAACAGACTGATCTCACCGCCAGGGTTCGATTTTTGTAGTTTTCAGAAGTTTTGTTTGTCAGTTTTGGAGTTGCGTCTAAGTTTCTGTCATATGGTTGTATCATGTCCCGTGGTTGTATCCGTGATGGTGAGCTGTGTGTGAGTAGGATGGAAGGAGGAGAGTAGATTAGATTGGTTTGGTTTGTTTCGGAAAGAAATATTGGATTGGTAAAAAATTTGTTTCCCTTTATATCTCTTACACCAAATCCGGAGTAGTGGCCACCATACCACCTCCCCACCGATACTAAGACTAGATTAACTAAGATATAAGATAACAATGGTCATGATAAAAGGGCTAATACATCTAAAACGACATAATAGCACTGATAGCACAAGCCATCGAGACAAGTTACTTCTTGCCAAGAGATCACGGCTAATGCCCCGACTTGAAGCAAGAACTCGTCAAAAAGTAAAAGAAAAAGGTGTTAATGCACTGAAAGTTGTATTGATTGGATTCTCTCTCTTATTACAATGGTCTGGGGTTTATATTTATACCCCGAGTACAAAACTTGTCCATTATGGACATGGCTCAAGCTTTTCTTAAGAGAAAATACAAACAAGTTCATTCGGCATACTCTTACCATATCTCTAACTCAAACCGACATAAATATCCTAATTAATAGATACAATTGACTTAAATGAGCTATATCTTTAAACGTCATTGACGATTATCCTCGAGGCCTGATGAGGACATCCCAGCTGTGCACGCTAGCTCATGTCACAAAGATATAAATCAAGGTCCACTTATGCGAAGTCGTGCGAAGAAACTACAACAACAGGTGAACTCACCCCTTGTTACATTTGATGCATCTATAGATGAGAATGTTATACTACCTAAATGTTCTACTTTGGTTGTGCTTAGGAATATGCAACAAGAGCAAGCTGAATCGGATAGTGAAAAAGGACCAGCAAAAACGGACCAGTTCAGCTTCAAAACGGACCAATTCAAGAAATCATCATGACTTTTGATTCTCAAAAGCTATGAAGGTAAATGAGCACTTTATCAAAAAACTTATTGAGTCTAGTTTCACACCCAACAAACCGCTTGTCCATTGGATTTCCCACTCAAGAGTTATGGCTAGATTAGTGGATACTGCTCTGAAGGCCAACAGTTTGCCAAGACTTTCAACTTCTCATGCAAAACTGTATCAATCTACAATATTTTGTAGTGCATTAAGCACATGGTGTGAAAGCTTATTAAGTTATCTTTCCAAGGCAACTGACCGCATGTCATTTGGACTTCCCAATATGGAGTAATGACATTTTCACTGAAGGCTGCTCAGAAGCCAAATCGACGCGCGAGTATTCTCGGGAATTCGTTTGTTGAGACCTTTGGGCTAGCCTATATCCTTCAAACTTCCAAGACTTTTTATACTTATCTAGGAGGGTTGTTCCTAGTATAAATATCCCCTATGTTCTTCCAGAAAACAACTTTTGATGATTTGATAACCTGAATGGTTTTTGCAGCTGAGCTACTTGAGTGTCTTCTTGCAAGTTCTTCTTGGACTTGTGAGGAAGATCTCTCTAAGGTCCCCTAGTCTATCTTGCCAAATCTATCTTGCCAACTCCAAATCCGAGTCTATCTTGCCGAATTTCGCTGTTAATAGTAGTTTAGGTGTCTAAGTTTGTCCAATATAACGGTATAGTGCCTCGTGGGGAAACAGTTGTGTTTGCCGCCACGATGTTAGGTTTAAGGCATAGGCCCACCACCTAACGGTCACACTTTCCGTTATGGTGCAAGGCTAGGCATTTGCTAATATAAAGGCTACATGGTGACCTCTAAACCACATTCAACGTGTAGAGTGTGCTAGTACCGACAGGTACAGGATAAACTAGAGCGATTCATATTATGTTGGTAAAGCTGTACAAACTCTGTAAAGTTCTTAAAACTAGTCGACTAGAGGTCATGAACGACATAGTATATGATCTTGTTTTGCAGGTATTAGATTTGACTTACGTTGAGTGATTCGGGTTCCGACTTATTCTTCTAGGGCTCGATTCGTTAGGGGTATACAAGCTTTTGCAGATCATTATATACATGTTTGGTCGGTCAGCCTAGGTAATTACATCCGGTGGTAATTTGAGTTCTAATTTGTGTTTATGCCCTATATCTGCTTATCATTGCTTAGATGAAAATGTGAAACTAGTGCTTGTTCTAGGAACTAGTTACACATGAGTATGAGTTTAGAGCATTTGAGATGTTGTAGAGCTCCAGCAATTTGTCAAGTCTCCTGAGATGTGTAAAACATCTAGTCAACACCTTCATGTGGTTTGACAGGCATGTCTCAGGCTGACGTTAGCTAGAACATGGAGTCCCAGTAATATCTCTTATGCTCTCTACTCGATTCTTTGGGTTTCATAATATGTTTGCTATTTGACTTGATAGGGCAGCGATGAGGTTGGACGATTACTGTTTTATTTGAGTTTTATTGAGACCCCATCCAACTAAATATTTCGCGCTATCGCTTCAAATAGTTACATAATATTTAATCCGAGGTGTCCCACAAGCATGTTCACAAAAAATTTAGAATTCAAAAAGTTTTAAATTTTCCATACAAAATTTTCCTATGTGAATTTATGTTACGAAACATTATGAGTTTATAAAATTTGATCATCAAAGATAAAAATATTTGACCAAAGACAAATCCGTAACTTCCATTAACTTGAAATGGAGGGAGTGGAGTGGAGTTTTTCAGCACGTTGAAGAGAGCTACATATTTGTCCAAGGCCGATCAACATTAATTTATTAAGACCTTTCTTTCTCCTCAAGTTTATTTTATATTTTTCCTGGGCAGTTCTTCTGAAATAAGTAAACAACTATCAATAATGAGGTGTTTTACAATCTAAAGGTTAATTACTAGCTAAGTTTCCGACTCCCTTTGCTTTGTAACGGACCTTCAAATCGACTACGCAAAAATATATATACAGAGAAAATTTGATAGAACGTGCTTTGTTACGGACTCTCAAATTGACTATGAAAAAAAATATATAGAGAGAGACAATTTGATAGAACACAGCTGGTTCACAATTAAAGCTTTAAAGATAAGTTGACGATAACATAACAAGAGTATAAAACTGTAGAACTATACTGAGACAAAACCAATATGAATAATGAATTATCGCCTATTCTTATATCATCTTCCATATATTGGCAACATGCTTTCTGCTTTCTCCAAACTCATACATGCATCAAATATCTCTGTAGGAGTGATACGAGTGGGACTGATCAACGATATTTTGTTCTAATGGTATAATGAAAGGACTGATCAACAATATTTTCTTCTAATGGTGTATAATGTAATGCAGTAGCATTCTTCAACAACAAACAAACAAACAGTATAAGTAATTAAGCACTTGTCCTCCAGTATATTGTTTTTGCATTTAAATTACTGCTATATAAATATACATCTCATTGTCTACATATACAACTCCAGTGTATTCTGTACCTTCAAGAACTTTTGTGGAATCTACACTCTATGCTTACTGCCTCGATACTTCTCAAGCTTTGGCCCAGAGAAAAAGATAGAGCCCAACAATCACCATTGCTGTGCCTATGATACTGCACATTCAAAATAAGAAAGCAACTAAATCATATGTTATGGTCGAATATTAAAGTATTGCTCACAGCTTGGTCACTTGTTTCTTTTTGTTGTTCAGTACTACAGAAATGACCTTTGTAACAATCCCATCACGGCGTGTTCCTTTATATCTGGCCGTAATACTACTAGGGTCTTGTTATGAACTAGCACTAATATATCATCGCTAGTTCTGTTAATTAATAGGCCATACGGTCGTCCTGCCCAATGACTGAACCATCCTCTCCACTAAGTACAGAAGCGTCATAATGGATTTTCTTTTTAAAAATAGAGAAGTTGGATGAAGACAAGTTTTAGATAGAAATATTAGAATTTGTTGAGATATACTCCCTCCGTTTCAGGTTATAAAACGTTTTGACTTTGATCAAAGTCAAACTACTTTAAATTTGACTAATTTTCTAGAAAAAAAGTAATATTTTAACCCAAGACAAATATATTATAAAATTTTATTCAATTATAAATTTAATGAAACTATACTGGTATTGTAAATATTACTATTTTTTCTACAGAGTTAGTCAAACTTAGAGTTGTTTGACTTTGATCAAAATCAAAACATCTTATAACCTAAAACGGAGGGAGTATAACTTTGTAATTTATGATCTTTTCATTTTAGATCTTTTACATGCCAAGATAAATGTTAGAAGTGTTGAGATCTTCTATGAAAAAAACCATTTTTAAAATTTTATTTTCGGTTGGAGATAATTTTTATATCAAAACTGTAGAATTTCTTTACATCTACTATACATCTAATTAATTTTTTGTTTGAAACTATATAGAGGCTCAAATATAGGCATTTGAATTTTCGAACTATTAGAGTTAAAAGAAAACATGTGTTTCTGTAGTGTCACGCCCCGAACTAGTCCCGAGAGGAACTTGCCCGTGACGCTCCAAATTAACCTGTTAATCGATACCAGTCCCAGGAAACAGTGCTGGTATCACAGGAAGACAGAATATCACAGCAACATAGGTCTCTTTATTATTGAGTAGGAGTACAGTCATGTTGGGCTGCGGACAGATCCCGAGCTCACAACTGCATTACAAAAGGGAAAGCGGAAGCCAAGACTTGGACCAAACATCATAGGCGCGACTTGGGAACTAGGCCGAAACCCTAAAACTCGTCGTAGCCGGCTTGCTCCTGGAAGAACTCCTCGTCAGCGGGATCCACTTCATCTTCTTCAGCAACTCTGGGGGGAGATTATTTATATAGAGTAAGGGTGAGTACGGAAGTACTCAGCAAGCCATGGGAAATAAGTGTTTAATGCAGGCTTCAAGGAAAGGCTGTTGTTTTTGCAATTGATTTTATTTGAACTCTTTTCTGAAACAACTAAGTGAGTGCTTCTCAAACGACACGGATGAGACAGTGCGTCTCGTCCGGTCGGAGTATGTGCAATGTATCAGTCTTTTGAATTGATCAAGATTGGCACCCGGCCAACTGCTTTCAAACGGCCGCCCGGGCCTGGCTGATCCCATCAGCCGCAGATTTTCCAAACATCAATTCCAAACCACATCAGCAAAATTTCACAAGGCAGTAGTCAAACAAAACTACGATAGGAATCACCTCACATCCGCCCATGACCGTGGGCACGGCTGTTCGAACAGTTTAATAACCTCTGCAGAGGGGGTACACTTTACCCACACGACATTACTAACGCGGATCATCCAGCCCGTGCAGAACGGCCACGACTAGAGACCTTAAGGCTTTCATGACAAGGCATTTCGAAAGCCGACACAGGTTCACCATATGCCAACGAGAGGGGTCCCAGACCAACACCAGATTAGGTCCCAGACCATACTGTGCCAGGAAGCCCAGGGGTCCTCCCCGACACCACCCCGGCAAATCCACATGTCTCTTGGCATCAAGGCTCCCCCGATTAGCTAGTTACTCAGCCAGAGGTGTCCCATTCCACCCATGTGGTCGTACTTGTCTTATGTTCGGATGAAATTCCAAGGGAACGGTCCTTAAGTGCAAGAGCGGGAAACCGTACACCCGGTACGTTCCCCGGTCCGCGATTTTGGAAATTCATTTAGTTCGCAAGCACCGACCCAGGTGTCGGGTTTTCCAAGTCTTTTGTAAAACCCAAGTTTTACCCATCGTTGGATATTTTGAATTTGAGGGGAGGTGTTCCGATGCGCGTGCCTAAAAGCCCGCGCATCGAAGCACAACAGTCGACAAAGGCGGTTTAAGTGTTCAATAATTCAAGGAGGGTAATTGCAGCATTAGGATTGGGGGCCGGCAGGCTATCTCGCAAGCCGCGGCCGAATTACTCATGATAATCCTATTTATGCAATATTTGCGAAAACGGAATACTTAGATTTAAATTATAGGTGCAACATGGTCAAAGGTGACTTGCCTTGCTCGAGATCTTGACCTTGATCCTCGAAATCCTCGCACTGCGGGTCTTCGGGCTCCGAAACTACACGCGAAACGGGACAACTCAACAAACGGTGAAAATAAAGCCCTAACATTGATCTCTAAGCGTGCCATTAGATAGATCTCGAGATTTGAGGAATTTTGGAAGTTGACCGGAGTCAAACGGACTTACGGTTGGGAAGATATTGGATTTCTAAGATTATTGGATTTTTGGTCTAAAGGAAAAGGATTTATTTAAATCCTTTTTGAAAAAGAAAAGAAAAGAAAAGGAGGGAGGGAAATTAGACTTCCCTCAGGCGGCTAGGGCGCGGCCCGAGAGAAAGGGGCGGCTCGGCCGAGCTTAATGGGCCGGCCGGCCCAAGGAGGCGGCCCAAGGCGCGCGCGGGCGGGGAGGAGAGAGGGAGTGAGCCGGTGGGCCGGGTCCATCCAGCGTGGTCTCGGGTGGGACCCGCTTGCCAGTGACTCGGCTCACCGTGAGCGTGGTGCACGCTGGTCGTGCTAGGGTTTGGGGAGGGAGGCGCGGCGCATGCGTGCGGTTTGCGGGGGACGCGGTGCGGCGGGCCCACGCGCAGCCTCACGGCTCGCGGTGGACCGCGCACACGGGGAGGGAGAACGGAGGGCGACACTACCGCGACGAGGTGGGGCGCTGTGACGTGAGGCCGACGGCACTGGAGTGATCTCTCCGGACTCGGGCCGGGGAAGAGGAAGAAGACGAGCGTCCGGAGTCCCCTTCCGCGTCCTAGCGCGCACCGGCTCCTCCGGCACACGCGACAGCGGCGGTCGGTGAGAGAGACAGCAATGGCGCGGGCGAGAAACGGGGAAGATTGGGAGGGGAAAGGGGAAGGGAGGCGCTTGGGTTTATAGGGCGGTGATGTCGGTTTGGAAACCGACCTTGGGGCGGTCAAGGAGATGGGGCGGGTGGCGCGAGCGGTCAAGCAGCGCAGAGGTGGTGACGCCGGCGGTGGTTGGGGAAAGGGAAAAAGAAGGGGGGAAAAGGGGCTTGCCACCTTGCCATTTCGGGGAAAAGGAGGAGGGAGAGGGGGGGCGACGCGGCAGAGGGGGCGGAGGGCTCTGTCTCCGTCCCTTGGAGGCACGCGCAGGGAGTGGCGGGGCCGAGCCGATGACGACGGCGATGACGGCGGGGGCGGTTTGGAACGGAGCGGCGATACGGGCTGCAGGCGCGGGCAGGCGCGGCAGAGGCTGACGGCGGCGGCGACTAGGCGGTCGGCCACCACGGCGCGCGCGTGCGCGGGAAGCAACGGGCGGCGCGGCGATTTGGGCGGCGTCGGCGGCGGGAGGCGGCAGCGGGGGCGGGGGCGCTCGGCTCGGCGCGGCTCACGCGCACGCGTGCGCAGCGCACGGGCAGAGCGGGGGAGAGGGAGAGAGAGAGAGAGAGAGAGCCGGGGAGGGAGGGAGGGGGAGATGGGCCGAGAGGGATTCGGCCCATCGAACCCGAGGGAGGCAAAATAGACTTTTGCGGAGGGATTTGATTTGGGAGGGATTTGGATTCGGGATTAAACTTGACGATAAATCGGGGATTTGAGATCTGAGACGGCACGGACACTAGACAACAAGCAAAGAAACAGATTTCGCAATTAGGATTTTTAAGAGATAGTTTTCCCGTTAGGCGCCACGACGGAACGGGCGCTACATTTAGATGCCAAAAAAGCTAAGATGCTACGTAAGCCATGCGTGGATAGAGATATTCAGATTCAAATGCCTTACATATCAGATAAAACATCAAGAGTTCTAAACCCAATATATATCAGGTAAAATATATCATTTTTTGAGCCTTTTCTTTTGGCAATGATATTCCGTGAGTATCACTGCCGCTTGGTTAGTGCCTGGTCAATACCAAAGTTCACTGTTGCCCATTTGTGTAATGGTGGTTGTTCGCCGTAGATGATTATCCATTACTGTAAAAAATATGCATGCCAATTTGGAATGTGTTTTTAGGCTATGTAGAATTGGGTGTCATGTAAATTCGGCTAAGCAAGACCACAGATAATTGGTTGACATGCATTTTCTATTGGTAATGCTCAACATGCATCATAGATAGTACAAATGATTGCAACTGACCTTCCTACTGTCACATCATCCCCCATAAATACGGAGTCTAGCACAACAGTGAAGACCACTGATAGTGGGTTGAACATCGGGGGATAGGCTGGACCTCGCTTAGCCACTGCCCATGAATTAAGGCTATATTTACCAGCCGTTGCAAGTGCGCCCTACACCAAAGTGGTTTTGATGTCAATATCCGTAGAACAACTAGGCCTATTGCATTTCCTGAAAATTCATTATTCCTTCAAAATCATATTATAACTCTAGGCCTATTATTAATACTACAACTCAAGCTACACTGGACACCCCAAGAATAGGAAACAAAATATTCTCTGTAGAAATGATTTTATCTTAATTTTTCAGAAACGCTTTTCTCATTGTAGCTTCTAGTTAAGTTAATTTTAAGGACTAGGAAGGTTTGCAGACATACTGAGTACACAACGGTAACAAGGTTGAGATCCCATCCTAGCTTCCAAGCACTCTTATGTCTCCTTAATATGATTCCGACAAATGCTGCCTGAAATCCTCCAACCAAGCATGTTATCATGGAAGACCAATATTTGTATGGGTACACTTTCAGAACTTTTGACTGCAAATACAGTTACAACATGTAAATATCAGCATAAGATTATTCTGGTATGTATGTTTCTATTAAAAGGTATGTTTGTGATTAGAGCAATTTTATGATCCTTAAGGAGATACCATGAGGTACCAAAAATTTAATGTAAATTTGGTACCTCATAGTATTTAGGTACCAAGAGATACCAAATTTACAATATAAAAATGATAATTCATGGTTACTCCTCAAAGAGGGTAAAATTGCTCTTGTGCTTACCTGAACAAGGTACCAGCAAGCATAGGCAAAGCTGCTGGCAACCAATAAAATTGTCCCTCTTAGCTGATTGGTTGCAGTTTTTGTGGTGTGTTCATTTTGGTGCTGCAAGATGGAATTCCAGAGATGCAGTGACTTGCCTTTGTATAAGCTGACAACCATTGTGCCACCGACAGAGAGCAGAACACCCACTATCTTCAGTACCCCAACCATGCTTCCAATTTCGAATGTCTCTAGTCTGTCATATGTTGATACATATCCATATGATTCAATGAGGTCATATATTTGCAACGCAATTCGAGTTTACCTATAAATGGCTATCTTTTTTCATTCCATGAAATAAAAAAGTTGATACATATCCATATGTTTCAGTGAGATCATATATTTGCAACACAATTCGAGTTTACCCAAAAATGGCCATCTTTTTTCATTCCATTAAATAAAAAACGAAATTTGGAGGGAGAGACGTCCCTCCAAACATTTCTTAAGAGAAATTGTAAACATGTTGGAGATTGAACACGGAACCTCAGGATTAAAATAACACACTCCTTGTCACTGTACTATCAAGTGCATCACTTTCATTCCATGAAATAATTATGGCTAATTTTACCATTGTTGAGTACATACTGGTTGATAACTTGATATCATGTTTTCTATTGTAAAACTTAATATCTCAGCTCAAGTACTAGGTACCCTGTACCTAAGGTACCAAAACTTCTTTTAGTTTAAAATTTTGATAACTAAAGATACTTTCTCAAGTAATAAAATCTATCAACAATTATTGTTGGAACCTATTAGTACTGAAATACATTGTACATAACAAAGAAGGCGAATGGAACCTTTACACTAGAGCGGATACCATCATCTCAATCGGGCGGTAAGCCCCATCTCAATCGGGCATGGCGTCCGTCACAAGCTAGAAGTCACAGATGTGAAGAGTTATCTCAATCGGGCAAACAACCGTCACGGATGAATCTATCTCAATCGGGCCCTAATTAAAGCCCGTCACAGATAGCTTTGACCCATACGACCAGTCAAACTATAGCCCGTCACAGATGACCTATCTCAATCGGGCCACAACTACCACCCGTCACAGATGACCCTCATCTGTGACGGGCATTAACTATAGCCCGTCACAGATGACTCATCTCAATCAGGCCTAAGTTAATGCCCATCATAGATGAGTATAATCCAAAAAAAATAAATTTTATTTTTTGGCATGCCATGCCATGCCGTCCCGCCTCTCCCAGGCCAGTCTTTCAGTCTTTTTTGTCCTCACCCGGGAAGAACTTCCCGACCGGTCACTCATCCCAAAATTGCTCCAGGCCTCCCAAAATTGCTCCAGGCCTAGCACGTTTAACGTCAAAGTTCTTTGAAGATCGGCTTCTGGAAAAGTAGTTGTAACTTGTTGGTATAAGTATTCTATTAATCCTATTAAGCCCTAGGTGAGGATGTCACACCCCAACATCCCCCATTCATATACATTCATTCACATCCCCCATTGTATAACTCATCGAGATCTACAACTATTGTATCGGTCCTTTGTACAAATAAATTCATTTGAACAATTCAAATTTTGAAATTTCAAAATTTGACAATTTCGAACAAAATTTGGGGTTATAAAATAATTTCAAATGGAAAAGTCACCAAAACTAAAGTTGTAGAACTCATCGAGGTGCAAAATTTTTATTTTGGTCATTTCTCCATATGACTCTGTTTAAACAATTTGAAATTTGAAATTCAAAGTTTGAAAAATTCAAATAGAATTTTATATCAGTGAACGACTTCAATTGAAAAAGTCATCAACAACAAATTTGTATAACTCATCAAGATCTATAACTTTTATGTTGGTCATTTTTCTATATAACATTTTTTGAACCATTTGAATTTGAATTTGAAAATATGACAACTTCAAACAACATTTTCAAATACTAAATGATATCAACAAAAAAAAAGTCATCAACAACAAAGTTGAATAACTCATCAAGATCTAAAACTTTTATTTTGGTCATTTCTTCATACGATAAAGTGATAGTAACATTGTTCACAAAATTGACATATCTCTTATCTGGTTTATGAAAAAATTTGTGAATAATGTTACTAACATTTTGTTGGATGAAGAAATAACAAAAATAAAAGTTTTAGATCTTGATGAGTTATTCAACTTTGTTGTTGATGACTTTTTCAATTGAAATCATTTAGTATTTGAAAATTTTATTTGAAGTTGTCACATTTTCAAATTCAAATTCAAACGGTTCAAAAAATGTTATATAGAAAAATGACCAAAATAAAAGTTATAGATCTTGATGAGTTATACAACTTTGTTGTTGATGACTTTTTCAGTTGAAATCATTTACTACCCGTAAAATTATTTTGACTTAAAAATAAATTATTATACTGCACTTAATTATTTTGCTATAGTTTAACTTACAAATATAAACATTTCACATTAAAAATGGAAAAATACTCATTGGTGACGGGCTTTAGTTAATGACCGATAGAGATTAAGTCATCTCAATCGGGCATTAGTATATAGCCCGTCACTGATGAGTCATCTGTGACGGGCCTAGATGTTATCTCAAACGGGCCTCAAGTTGGTGTACGTCACGGATGATGGTCATCTGTTACGGGCCCCAACTTGAGACCTGTTTGAGATATGGAATGTTATCTCAATCGGGCCTAAAGTTGGTGCCCGTCACAGAAGATAGTCATTTGTGACGGGGCGTAACTTTAGGCCCGTTTGAGATATGGAATGTTATCTCAATCGGGCCTAAACTATGGCCCGTCATTGATAGGTGTCATCTGTGACGGGCTTAAGTTTTATACCCATCTAATATGTCTGTGCGACCATATCTTAATCGGGCACTTTTTGGCCCGATTGAGATGACTTACTTGTGATGGCCCGCTATTTCTATGCATATTAGAGGTCGTCACAGATAAAAGGATATGTACTAGTGTTACCTGAACATGAGTGAGAGAATGAAGGTGAACAGGGGAATGATGTTTATGAAGATGACGGCGTAGGATGCAGTGGTGTCCTTGAGCCCATAGAAGTAAAGGCTCATTGGAACTGCATACCTGTATAGTTTGATATGTGAGAAGAAAGATGAAAACCATGTCTCAGATAATTAATTAGAACTGGTCAGCAGTAAATTGATTATTGATCACGTACTGTCAAATTGGCTCTCCTATATATGTAAAAGTCTTTCACCAAATTGGCTTTGCCATGAGTAAAAAATTGTATCTTATTAGAGCGAAGATTCTTTGTCGCAGCGTCTCTGAACAGTGAACAAACAAATATATATTTTTTACATATGCTGACCTTTCACAACCATTTGTAGGATTATTATCCTCTATCCTCTAACTTCGCATGATGAAATCAGAGGTGTATTAGTACCATGACTTTGGAGTAGTGAACCAGCAAGACCGATGTACAAAATAAACGGTATAGCATGGTACAGTTCAGTTTCCCCCTCTACGCTGTTGCTACAGTGAATAAATACAAATCACTGTTTTCTTTTGTAGTGCCAGACAGCATCTCTGCCTTCAGCGCCTAAAGACAATGGATCCGGGTCCCAGATTATATCCCTATAGAATTAAGTTAATTACTTTTATATGGTAATCAACTGAACATATCACGAGTTCATAATTTCTGGTGAAGATCTCAACGAAGTTTGTGCAAAAGATATCTTCCAACAAAAAGCAAGGTTGGATCTAGTAGCTTCATTTTTGCCGCTGAAGCAATCCTCCTAACAAATTAAGTGCTTCTGTAAAATCTTAATTAAGTTGACTTATTATTCATACAGATACATACTACACAGAAACCTAAGTGAAGAGCTGTAAGTTTGAACATTTTAATTTTATTAAAAATGTGTATTTAGTTCTATGCTTTGCCAAACCTATTTTGAAAGAAATATCGGCGCATATATATATATATATAGAATCAAGAATATCTTCAACCTTCTTTGAATTAAAATGTATGCTTATCATTTTAAACAATTGTTCTGGAAGAATGTGATAAGATGTGCAAGAGGCCGAATGCGTACAGAGGGGATTGATGGAAACGGAGGGAAGTATCGTGTCCATCAAAGACTTTAGAAAGGACACAACTGAAATGAAACCAAGAGGTCACTGGCACTATATCGGAATTCCAAGCTCATCAAAGTCTCTCTTTTTCGTTTGGGCCGCAATGTGCTAAGTTTCTGTTATTTATCATGCAGTGCTTTTGTTCGTTTTCATGCATGCGAAATATTATAATATACTCATAACGAGAGGAGACATGCATACTACAAAATATTAAAATAAATGAAAAACAAATTATATATTAAACTATAATATAATTAAGAAAGAGAGAGATATAGACTGACAGCCTCTCGTTACGTATTCTTTTTGTATGTGCAAGCAAAGCGAAATACAAGTTGTACTACTAGCAAAACAATCGCTATCGTCACCCTCTGTCTCTAAGCCCCGACACACACCCCCGCCGTAGGCAAAACCCATCCTCGCCGGTGCTCGTAGCCGGCGAGCAACCCCAATCCTCCCGTATCTCAGCAAGCCCGTCCCTCCTTTTAGCCCTCCCTATGCTAGAAGCGTTTCCCCCAGAAATTTCCACTCCCCCCGTCACAAAATTTCAAATCCGCTCCTCTCAGATCCAAAAAGACGGCGAAATTTTCGGCTCAGATCTGGCTGTTCGCAAGTTTCGCTCTTCTTCCCTGCCACCAGCGCGCTCCCCGCAGCGCCAGGATGCCTCCCCCATCAAGTCGCTTTCAATTTCTTCAGATTTCCCTGCAAAAAATCTGGACGAGTCCTTTCAGATCTGTTCATCAATGGATCCCCCTCCTCTACGCCTTTACTCTGAAGTTGTTGCCGCGGATCCTCCCCCAACCATTACTCCAGCTGCAGCCCCTTCGTTGGTCGCAGCTCGAGGAGCAGTAAGTGCAAGGCTGACTTTTGCTGAGGTTGTTCCTTCCCAACGCCAAGATTGCCGTATCCTCAAGAGTGGACGGATCATCCAGCATCCGAAGCAACCCCCTGCTCCTGGTGCTGTGATTCCTGCAACCCCTGACCAGAGCTGGCAGATTGTGAGGAGTAAACGCTGGAAGGGTGCAAAGGTTCCGTCTTCAATTCAGGCCAACAACCAAGTTGCTCTGCAGAGGAAAGCTCGGTTCATTCAACGCATGGCTGGGAGATGCTACCGTTGTTTGCGCTCCAGTCATCAAGTCGCCACCTGCCGCGAGCCTTTGCATTGTTGGTTTTGCCTGGGTTTGGGTCACATAGCTTCAAGATGCCCTAAGCGGCGTGGTTATAAATCCGCGCTACCCCCGTTGCTCCCCACTCCTCCACAAGCACCAGCTGTTCCTGAGAAGAATCCTGTTGTCCCCCTCCCACAAACATCCTTTGATCAGTCCATGCGCTCAGCTGTTGCCTCTGCCGGGGGAGCAATGGACGGTTTAGCGTTCCGTCCTGACGCCGACTCTGTGGTGATCTCTACCACCGGCGAAGCTGAGCGCCTTCGCCATCGTTTTTCCACCTGCTCCGTTGTGGCCTGGTCTGTGGGTGAAAGGGGCCACAGTGTAGACCCAGCTACCTTTGCTGATGATGTTCGCATCGCCTTCAACATCCACCGCAGAGACATCCAAGTCACCATATTTCACCCTGAAGATTTCTTTGTCACCCTCTCTTCTCCGGCTCTCCGTGAAACCTTTCTCAGGCAGCAGAGGCTCGAGACGGCTTCTGGCCGTATCTATCAGTTCAGCCCCTGGACGGCTGAAAGGCATGGGCAGCACGTGAAGTTCCGTTATCGCGTTCGCCTGTGTTTGGAAGGGATCCCTATGCACGGGAGAACGGAGGAGATTGTGGGCAAGTTGATTGTCCGGCAGTGTTCTATTCACTTTGTGGAAGAATACTCGCGCCGATGCAACTACAATCGCACCTACGACCTATGGGTGTGGACTTCGGACCTGTCTTTCATCCACAAGGCTTCGTGGCTCACCCTAGCGGATCCTGATGAAGAAGGCCTTGCAACTGACATCCCTCTCCCTGATCTTCATCCCAACCGCAAACCTCCACCAACCGATGAGAAGCCGGGTTGGCTTTACTTTGTCATCATCCATGTTGACATTGTAAAAGACCTTCGCATTGGCCAGTCTATCACCGTCCCCTGGCGTTATGGAGTGCAAGACATCTTTGATCGTCCAAGCACGGCGGCTCTGGCTTGTCGTGCAGCACCTGAGCCTCTTCGTAACCCTGAAGATGATGATGATCAGGATCGCCATTCACGTGGTCGTCACCGTAGCCGTTCTCTGGTGGGCCGGTTCAAAGACTGTCTGTCCAGCCGCAGCAGAGAACCAGTCAGGCAAGACAGACAGCAGTTCAATCAAGATACTCGGGGTCATCAGCGTTCGCGTGAGCAGATTGTGCATCGCAGTCGCAGTCACCGCTCGCGTGAACCTGGCGAGGTGAGATCACCTTCTAAGTTCTCCTTTTCTCAAGCTCTTTCTTCTGCTGCTCAGTTCTGCGCCAGTCCTTGCAAATCTCTATTTTGTTCCAGGAGCAAAAGTCCCGACTCAGGAGCAATGTCTCAACATATTTGTCGCTCAGTTCAGCCTTTGCAGCCTGACCCGTTGGTTTCTTTGCAGGTCCAGAGTTTTGTCTTGGACTTGCTTGAGACGCACCTCGACCCAATGTTGCACGAAGTGAAGATGCACGAGTCGATGTACTCGCCGGACACTCTCAAGCCTCGGGCTGTCTCTCCGAAGTTTGTCCCGTCAGGGCAGCAGCAAGACGGGGGAGGAGCGACAGAGTTTCTAGCTTCTGTCACCACGCCTCTGCCCCAACCCTTGCTTGCAGCCCCGGTTCCTGCCCCGCGTCGTCCATGCAAGAACAAGGTGAATCTCCCTTCTGTTCAGCGGCATAGTGCTCCTCTGGCACGCAAACGCAACTTGGGCTCTCGGCTTGAAATTTTTGCCCAAGAAATTCTTTCAAAGCGTTTTGGTTTTCTTGGTAATAATGCTGCTTTTGATGCAAACGTCAAGAAACTTTACCTGCAGCACTTCAAGAAGCCGTTCTCCCCTGCATCTTTGAAGACTATTAGGACCCTCGTTGACAAGGGTGGCTGTAAGGCCATCAACTTGAAGTCTGGAAATAAGGCTTCAGCTGTGGTGGCTCCGGCCTGAGGTCGGCGACACCACCAGTCTCTCGGGCGCCTCTTCTGTGAACCATGCCTGCACAAGCCCAGCCGTCGGTTTCCAGCTGCTCCATCAATGTGATGTTGTCACTGCTACTGTCAAGTGTGTTTTGTTGTCTATGTATCCAGTTTAGGCAGCTCTATGTTTCTTCCTCTTGGAGAGGATGTGTTTCAGTATGCTGTAAAACTGTCCCTCCCTCCTGCTTAGTCTTTTTTAGTTGCCTACTAAGCTCTAAATGTCGCAACTAGATGTTAAACTCTTCAATTGGAATGTAAGAAGGCTTAACAGCCATGCTAAAAAAGATTGTGTCAGATCTCGTGTCTTTGAAGCTGGCTCGACAATTGTCTGTCTCCAAGAATCCAAGCTACAGTTTGTCGATTCTGCTGTCATCTCTCATGCAATTGGACCGAGATTTGCAAACAATTTTGCTTTCCTCCCTGCTGATGGCACTAGGGGGGAATAATCCCGGCCTGTGATGAAAATTTCTTCACTCTTTCAGATGTCCTCGTGGGTTCCTATTCTTTATCAGCCAAAATCACTATGCTTGCTGAAGGACTACAGTGGTCTATCACAGTGGTGTATGGACCTCAGCTCGAATATGAAAAAATCTCTTTCCTGAATGAAATCTCGTCGCTCAAGCCAGCAATGCTCTCAACCTGGTTTCTGGTAGACGACTTTAATCTTATCTACAAAGCCTCTGATAAAAACAATGACAGACTAAACAGAGGTCTTATGCAACGTTTCAAAGGGCTTCTTGACAGATTAGAGTTAAAAGAACTCCCTCTGCTCGAAAGATGTTTCACTTGGGCAAACACAGGACCAAATCCTACTCAAACAAAGATCGATTGTGCTTTCTGTACCACTGACTGGGACCTCCTGTTTTCCGCTGCAAGATTATTCCCACTTTCTTCTTCTAGCTCTGATCATGCCCCTTTGTTTCTACTGGCTGTGATCCACCGCAACGATCAGTTTCCTTCCGTTTTGAATCTTACTGGTTGGAAATACCGGGTTTCTCGAATGTGGTCAAATATTCTTGGGAAAGACATTTGCTTGCGTCAAACCCTCTCTATTTTGCGTCTGAAATTGTGCCGGCTGGCTAGGGATCTAAAAAGATGGAGCAAATCACAAGTGAGAGACATCAGACTTCAGTTTGCAATTGCAAATGAAGTGACTTTCCAACTAGAGGTGGCACAAGAATCAAGATTGCTTACAGATGAAGAGAGATCTCTTCTAGCTGAGTTGAAGGTTAAAAAGTTTTGGGCCTTGCCGTCCTAAATAAAATTCGTATCATACAAAGATCAAGATTATCCTGGTTAAAGGTGGGCGATGTAAAATCAAAATTTTTCCACCTCAAAGCAAACTATAGACGTCGGAAAAATTACATCCAATCTCTCACCACTCCTGATGGGATTGCCACTTCCAGTGCAGACAAACATGCAGAACTCCACCGTTTCTTCTCAGCCAGATTTGGTCTTAACCAGCCAAGAGATTTGGACCTCATTTCGGAAAATATCAACTTTCCTTCTTTCGATCTGTCTGAGCTAGAGGCAGATATATCAGAAGAAGAACTTAAGGCTACCATCAGCTCTTTGCCGCCTGAAAAAGCGCCGGGACCGGATGGTTTTACTGGTAGTTTTTTCAAGCTGGCATGGGATATAATAAAGGGAGATCTTCTAGCTGCAGTTGTTTGGTTCTGGAATTTAAACACTTCTAACTTTCAAGATTTGAATTCGGCGCTCATCACCCTTCTGCCTAAAAAAGGAGATGCATCTAGTGCTGACCATTATAGACCTATAAGTTTAATGCACAGTTTTGTAAAGATCATCACTAAAACTCTTGCAAACAGGCTAGCTCCCAGGCTGAATGAATTAGTCTCTCATAACCAAAGTGCTTTTGTGAGGAAAAGAGCCATTCATGACAACTTCCTGTTTGTTTAAAACTTGGTTAAATCTTTGCAGAGGCAAAAGAAGAAATGCCTCTTTGTTAAGGTCGACATCTCAAAAGCTTTCGACTCTGTTAGCTGGCCTTTTCTGTTGGAGGTACTACAGCGGTTGGGTTACGGAACAAAATGGTGCAACTGGGTTTCAAATTTGCTGGCCACCTCCTCATCTAAGATTCTTCTTAATGGATCACCGGGTGAAGAAATAAAGCACTTTAGGGGTTTGAGACAGGGGGACCCCCTCTCACTGCTCCTGTTTATTCTTGTCATGGAACCACTGCAAAGGTTGATTTGCAAAGTGGAAGATCTTTCCCTTCTTACACCAGTTTCAGGCAGGCTAAGCCGGTTTCGATGCTCTTTATATGCGGATGACGTTATTTTCGTCAAACCGACAAAACAGGATATCGACATGCTGTGCCAGATTCTTTTTTCTTTTGCAAGAGCTTCTGGCCAGCACACCAACATTGCAAAAACTGAAATTTTCCCAATTGCGTGTGATGGGGTGAATGTTCCAGATATAGCTCAAGATCTACCGGGGTCTATAAAATCTTTCCCTTGCTCCTATTTAGGTTTGCCGCTGCACACGCGCAAACTAAGGAAGGTGGATTTTATTCCTTTGATTGACAAAATTGGGGCTCGCTTGCCAGGATGGAAAGGAAAATTTTTCACTTCTGCTGGTCATGAAACTCTTGTAAAATCAGTGCTCACTGCCCTCCCCATTTACCATATGACAGGGATCCAAACTCCTAAATGGGTTATCAAGTGCATCGACCGTTTTCGCAGATCCTTCCTTTGGAAGGGGGAAGATCCTGACAAGGTGAATCCTGGTAGCAGCCTTGTTAACTGGTCCACGGTGTGCATGCCAAAAAAGATCGGAGGTCTCAGAATTTTAGACCTTAACAAATTCTCAAGAGCTATTTGGCTTCGCTGGCTTTGGTTCAGTTGGAAGGAGGAGAACAAACCTTGGGTGGGTTCTGATTTACCATGTGACCAAGTCGACAAAAGCCTGTTTCAAGCTGCTTCAGAGATTTTATTAGGAGATGGAAAAAAGGCTCAGTTTTGGGAGGACAACTGGCTCTCAAATCAGTGTCCAAGCCTGTTTCAAGCTGCTTCAGAGATTTTATTAGGAGATGGAAAAAAGGCTCAGTTTTGGGAGGACAACTGGCTCTCAAATCAGTGTCCAAAACATCTTGCCCCAAGACTTTTCAGCTTAGCAAAAAGAAAGAAGAATTCTGTGCAACATGAACTCGCTAACAACAACTGGATCTTTGGTTTTCTGCAAATCACTACAATTGAGGAGATTCATGATTTAATCTCATTAGGAGCTCTCATCCAGAATGTACAGCTCTCCCCAAGTCGCCCTGATGATATTCTTTGGAGATTCTCTTCTAATGGAGTTTACAGTTCTAAAAGCGCATACTTGTTGCAATTTCAAGGCACCTTCCCCACCACTGACTTCGAAAGAATCTGGTCAACTCCTACTGAACCGAAGCACCGTTTCTTTGGTTGGCTCGTTCTGCACCAAAAAAACTTTAACCGCGCAAAACCTCCTGCAGCGCCATTGGCTGTGCGATTGGATTTGCTCTCTCCGTAGGGAGGCTTTTGAAGACACCTCACATTTGTTCAAAGAATGTTCTTTGTCTTCTGAGGTGTGGAACAAAATCTACGCTTGGAAGGGATTAGGTCAAAACCACCTACCAAACAATTTGGATTTAAAAAATTGGTGGAGTGCTCTCTCAGCCATTCAACCGAAGCCCTTGCAACTAAAATTAAAGAATTTTAGGTTGTCTGATAACCTCCTGATGGAACATTTGGTTGGAACGGAATAGGCGTATCTTCCAAAAAAAATCCCACAACGGTTGATAGGGTGGCCACCCTAATTCTTCAAGACTTTGATCAAAGACTCTTGGCTTTCCAACCTCCTTGATACTCTTTTTGTTTTTTGTGTTTTTGTTGTTTTCTTGTCTATAAATAACTTTTATTTCGTCTAATATATTCCGGCAGTCCTTCTGCCGTCGTTCCCTAAAAAAAAACCTTCTTTAATGCTATAACAAACTCTGGTTTTGGTTTTAGTATGGAACAAGACAATTCCATAGTTTCACTTGGTATTTGGTTATAATCTTGATTTTTCAATTCAGCGGTTGATACAGTTACTTTGGTTTGTCGTACATATTTGGCCAATCAATTTATTTTTATCTAATAGCACGCGGGTGAGGAGAACACGCGGCAGCTCAACGATTGGCACGACCGGTGACAAGCATGGCTGCAAGGGGAGATCGAATCCTCTCTAGGGTAAGGATAGAGAGCAGAAGAGGGGAACGAGAGGAATGAAGAGGAGGAAAGAGAAACAGAGTTGAACTCTTCTAAATAAACTAATAATCTTTCTCTCTAGTGTTTTCTTTTCTTTTCAGCCAGTCCCAATTAAATCAATTACGGAATCAATGGTGACAGCTTTGAAAAATAACAGTCATCAATATTATAAATAATACTTTTAAACCTAACTACATGATCATGTAAACTTTTGTGACTGCATAATCCATCCAGTCACGGAACAACTAAATTTTGTGATGCTGTGACATACCTGTGGTGAGAGTTTTTTTCGTGACTGTTCAGCATGGCCATAACAAGAGGTGTGGGGCAGTCACCAAAATTCAGTCTAGTAGTGTAGTTTCCAAATTCTGAGTTCAAAAGTACCGATAGATATTTTTTTTGAGTGTTATTTTGGTATTTTTGAGGTATAGAATTTTGAGTATCAATAACATTTGAAATATTTATTTTGAAGGCAATACAATAATATATAGATTAGTCTTGAAAATATTTTAACAAAATCAAATATTTATTTATGGGTTAATTTGATTCATACCACTGCAAATATGACAAATAAAAAATATACCACTACTATTCACGTTATCTAATGGGTGCCACTGTAAAATTGGAGCCATGCCACTCCGTCACTATTTCCGTTCTCCCCATCCACTCTCCGTGACGACGTGAGGACACTTGGTGACGACGTCCGGACGTCATGGTCGTCGTCGACGACGGGCACGGCATCACCGGCAAGACCCCGACGAGCCGCTGCGCCACGAAGTCCTGGATCTGCGCCGGCGCCACGCTGGCTGCAACTCCGCACATACCGCATCAGGTCGGGGAACGGCGCCACGATGGAGGACGCCGACGCCGGGCCATGCTGCGGCGGACGGGGCACGGCGGGGAGCGGCGGCATGCGGAGGGAGGGAACGGTGGACGCCGCGCTTGGAGGGAAGGAGATGCGGCGGCAGCGCATGGAAGGGAGCGAGTTGCGGCCGACCGGGTGGAGGGATCTGCGGCGGCGCGTGGATGGGGAGAACGGCGTCCGCCACATGTGGAGGGAGGGAGATGAAGCAGCAGCGGGCAGAGGGGAGGCAGCGAACGGTGGCGGTACGTAGTTGTTGCGCTCCTCGTTTTCATCTTCTTCCTCCTCAGCTTCTTCCTTCCTCCCGGCATGGAGCTCACCACTGCGCTGCTCGGCGTGCGCTCCTGGACCCGAGCGCTCGCGCTGCAGAGGCTACAGCCAAGGACGACGATACTGCGATGATGACAAGCAGTGCACTGCTTCCGCATGTCGTGACTTTGTGATTTGATCCATGCATTTGAATGTTGCTGTTGCGTGTTGCTTTCGTTTGCAATTAGTCCACGATCTCCTGATAGAGAATTTCTATGTGCAAAACTGCAAACTACCGTGGCGTGCGGCGGCGGCCGTGAGTCCGCTCGCTCGATGCGGAGCTCGGCGATGAGGCATAGGTCGTGGTCGGCGAGCACGGCGGCGGCGGTGTCGGTGGCGTCAGGGTCAGCAGCGTCATCCGGGGCGGCGGAGGAGGAGGAGGAGGAGGGGGAGCGGAGGGGGAAGACGGAAAGATTGACGGGGAAGATGGAAAGAGTGACGGAGTGGCATCCACCAGATAATGTGAATAGTAGTAGCATATTTTTGATTTGCCATATTTGCAGTGGCATGGATCAAATTAACCCTTTATTTATTGTATACTACAATAGAAAATCCCAAACAAACTATGTTTCGAGAACCATGTCATTGTCCAAAATAATAGATATTATTGAACGGGGAGTATAGTTTCAGGGGTCTTTTAAAAGGACACACATAGTATAGGAAGCACTTATATTTATGTGATGTTTACCTCTAAAATCCCTAATAGTAGCCCTGGATTACGTACGTATATGCACGTATGCCTACAGCGTATATTGATAAATGCATGCATGAGTAATAAATCATGGGTATTTTTGTTAAACTCAGGCTGCTCGATCGTTCGTTGGTCATTGAGGTTCTCCAAAATACTAGTATATGATATAGTATATTTTGTTAAAACCTAGTACATGTTTATTCGGAGGATGTATAAATAATGGAAACTTGACAGTAATTTGAAGCTTCAGATTGAGAACATGCGTACCCGATAAAGGCATTGAAGAAGATCCATCCGAATGCGCACCAATCCATGTCCCTCCACTTCCCTCTACACAAAACAAAATTTAGCAAAAATAGAATCTACATTTTCATCACGGCACCTGTTTTTTACAGTGCATGCATATCCTACACACTGCTAATGATACTTGCTGGCGATACCCATGTTTATCCATCATTCGAGCCACAAGTTTATACATGGCGTTATCCATTGCATCCATTGGTTCACAATTTCAACTAGACTAGAAAAACGCTGGTTTTGTTGGCACAAAAACTAAAATACTTTCAATTTACGTTAAAAACTACTATGGCCATCTAAATGCCATAGATTAGCCCTAAATTAACCCCCCATCACTAGTTTAGTCCAATAATGTTCTTCTCATCTGCAAACTTTAAGGGCCTGCATGCGAATAAGAGTAGGAAACAAGAAACCTCTCAAAGATGAGGGCAAAGGGGAGGATGAAGACGGCGCCGAAGAGGCTGCGATACGCGAGCAGCGCGAAGATGAACATGCCGCCGCCGATGGACACCTTGGAAAGCATGATCATCCCCGTGATGAACAGCTGCACCAGCACCATCGACGCCGGCGCCTTCCATCCCGCTGCTGCTGCCTTAGTGCCCGCGCCGTCGATGTCCATCTGGTGCGCCCGCACGGCCAACTCGATCTGGCGTCGATGTAGGCTTAATACTTTATACTAGTTCGCTGGGTGCGCTTTAGTATGACCCACAATTTAAATAGCCGTGTTAGATGCATACTCCTAACAAACAACCGTGTGTACATGCATCATGCATGATGTGCGCATCAGACTGCTCGATTGACAGATCGATCAGATCAGTAGATGCATCTGTGCTTGGACTCCGTCGTCGACTCATGCATCTCGACGACAATTTATATAGGCACCCCTTACAATTTGTAATATCCGTGCTCACTTTTTTTTTTCACCATTAGATCACAATTGCATGTGTTTTGCCGTTTGTGGGCATTCAAAAATTCCTGGGACATAATCATTTATGCATCTATTGTTCCCTCCCCCGGTAAATAAAAGGAGAAGCCTATTTGACTTCCTCAACTACTATAATGATTGTCTACTACGAAAATCGGCTATACGGCACTTTACAACTTCTAAAACCGTTCAAATTGCTCTACTAGTTAAAAACCATAGTGGTTTTCGTCTATGAGGGCGCTGATCGACCTGGCACCCAATCAATGAAAATAATAAAATAAAAAATATAAGGCCCACATTGCCATTTACAATCTTCGTCTTCTTCTATTCTCACTCCTGACTCCACAACCACCTATCAGCCACGATCAACTTCTCTCTACACATGGAGACGCGGTGACTTCTCTTTAAGGAAGTTAGCGACGTGTTGCCACGGGTCTCCACTCCATGCACTATTAAAAAAAGATATTGGTGCCGGTTGGGAACTGGCCTTAGGTGTTGGATGATTCAACTGGCACCCAACAGGCGGCACGGATGACTTCATTCATTGGTGCTAATTAAAGAACCAATACCAATAATAATATATATATATAGCTGCCGGTTTTAGTCATGAACCGCACCTATACAGAAGAAGAAGGGCCAAAAAATAAAAGAAAAAGGCTCGGGGCTCGGCTTGGAATCAAGCCAAGCTTAGCAAAGCTTCTAATCAAAAATCAAACTCAAACTCAAAGGATGAACTCAAACATTCGCTGGATCTGGAGGTAGGAATGCAAGTGGGTAGTCCCGCTACCCGAATAAAAACCGCTTGCTAGTTCATTTCCTACATGGTAGTACAAAATATGGAAGAAAAATTAAACTATAACTGAGATAAGCGGGCTAAAAAAACCCGCTTTCCTGCCCCGCTTACATCGCTATCTGGAGGTTGGCAGTGATGAAGTCGACCGTGAAGGTGGAGTTGGCGTGGATGCCGCCGACCTTGGCGGTGGCGAGGACGATGTAGCACGGGAGCTCTGCGGGGAAGGACTCGACGTCGGACTGCTGGGAGAGGTCGAGCTCGGCGTGAGTGAGGATGACCACGTTGATGAAGCCGAGGGAGATGAGGTGGTGGAGGATGGAAGAGGCGGGAAGCACGCGACAGTGGAGTCGGCTTGGGGAGCCCGCCACCTTCCCTCCCGCTGGATCTAGCAGAGGAGAGGGCGCCCCGCCCCCGTCGCCTTCGGTTGGGGAGCCCGTCGTCGTGCTAACGTGCCGCCGTCACCAACGCCTGGATCCGGCCTGGATCTAACAGCAGCTGCTCTCGAGGGAGAGCCATGAGAGAGAGCCCGCCGCCGACGCTCGCGGGTGAGAAGGGCTGCTGCCGTCGGCCCTCGCGGGTGGGGGAGGAGAAAGGCAAAGAGAGAGAGGGAAGAGAGTTGCCAGAGAGAAAGAGGGGCTCGCGAGAGCGAGAGAGGTGGGCTCGCGCATGTCATGCTTATCCGCACGGGCGACGTCCTTGCGAGTGGATAAGGATGATGCAGTCGGCTCGGCTTGATTTGTACAGGTATCTGGTTTTTACAAAAAACTGGCACCTATAATAAATTAAAGGTGCTAGTTTTAGTTGATTTGGCACCTATAGTGCACTATCTATGTGCCTTTTTGTAGTAGTGATGGGAGAATTGGTTATTTCTCCCATAAGAGAGAGACCTCATCGTAGCAGGGAACACTACTATAAAATCGATTTCTCATGGTGTTTGGAAAATATTTTTCATGGCGGCCACGTGGAAAAACCGCCAGCGCAGAAAATCGTGGGGGTGGGGGGTCAACGGCCGCCAGCGGAAACACATCTTTGCTAGCGGTCTACTTAAGAAGGCCGTCAGCGAAGATAGGATATCTTCTCTGGCGGCTCTCTTAAGCTCACGCCAGTTAAGGTATTGTATCTTCGCTGGCGGTAAGGGGATGCAGCCTGCCAGCGAAGATGTAGGTCTCTTCGCTGGCGGGCCTCTTAACTTAACGCCAGCGGTGTGATGATGTAGACCGCCAGCGAAGATACCTGCATCTTCTCTGGCGGCGTCCTTAACCCGCCGCCATCTCAAATAATTTTCAATGGTGGTTCGAACGAACCGACATATGACGACCACCAGAGAAAATGCGCTGAACTATATGAACTAGCTACAGTAACCTCGAGCACCATTAGGAGCACGATTTTCTCTCTCTTAAGAACACATACATAGGGGGGAAGGTTTTGATCTCGAATCTTTTGAATGATTTATTGTACCAGAGGTTAGTTATACTTTGTCCTACTCTTTTTGTCAACTTTTATTTCATTTTTATTGGTTGTATGTTGAGATTTTTCATCGCAAAAAATACTTGACATGGAGGAAGAAAAACATTTTTTATTTGTTATTTGGAGCTCAAAATGGCAAACTTTGCAAGAAATATTGTGCATGATCGATGTTCCATATATATATCTAGTTTTCGATAGGTTTATTTTTAGCAGATTTATATAATAGTTAACTGCAAAAGAATGAGCTAGCTAGGAAGAGAAGAAGAGAAAGAAGGGTAGTTTTGTAATTCGTCCGAGGGATAGATGTATGTTTTATATATGCAGATTTTTGGCTAGCTTTAATTATCTTGTTCAAAATATTTGAACTAACTAAAGTTGTATTATTTTTTCCGCAATTAATTAATTAATGCATAGATGGCGGACAGGGCATGGATGAATAAAGAGAGATATCGTGCGTCATACATTGAAGGAGTCAACATATTCATGAAAGCAGCTAAGAAGAATGCTGCATCTAAGAAGACCAAAGATATTAGATGTCCATGCGTGCACTGCAAAAATCAGAAAAGTTGGAACAATCCATCTGTAATCGAGCAACACTTGGTGACGCATGGATTTGTTGAGGGATACTCAAACTGGTCACATCATGGAGAGATCCCAGGCAAGCAAGTTCCGAACCAGGCTACAGTATGCGACGAAGTGTTGAGCTGGGACGAGGATGTCATTGTAGTAGCTGAAGAAGAGAAAGAAGAAGTGCATGAAGTAGAACCCGTTGATGATAATGATGTTGTTGGTGGCAATGGTTAGCACAGTACAGTTGATGATGCCGATGATGGTAATGTCAGCGTAGATGATGGTACTTTTGCAGATTTGGAAGAGATGTTGCGTCATGCTGAACCTGAGATTGTTGCTGGGTCCGCTTGTGGGTTAGAGAACTTTGATGCATTGAAAAAGGCAGCGAATGATCTTTTGTACGATGAGGCAAAGGGCTGTGAGAAGGATTTCACATTGTTGCGGACGGTGCTTGTGCTTATGAGATTGAAGGCCAGAAATGGTTGGTCCGATAGTAGTTTTAACGACTTGTTGGTTATGTTGAAGAAACTTTTTCCGCAACCCAACTCCCTGCCAACAAGCACCTATGAAGCGAAGAAGCTTATATGCCCTTTGTCACTGGGTGTGCGAAAGATACACGCATGTGTTAACCACTGTATCCTATTCCGTAAAGAGTACGAGGATTTGGACAGATGTGCAACATGCAAGAGTAGTCGATACAAAACAAGCCGTAGCCAGTCCGAGGGTCTGGATGTTGCCCTTGACGATGTAGAAGTGTCCGATCCATGCAAATGCAGTAACAAAAAGAAGATTCCCTAGCTTGTCATGTGGTACCTTTCGGTGAAAGATCGTTGGAAGCGTTTGTTCTCAAACCCGAGGGATGCCGAATTGATGCGCTGGCATCATGAAAAACGAAAAAAGGATGGGATGATTCGACATCCTGTAGATGCAAGACAGTGGAAGGAATTTGACAGAAAGTATCATAAGTTTGCAGAGGACCCAAGAAACGTAAGGTTTGCATTGAGCACCGATGGAATGAATCCATTCGGTGACTTGAGCAGCTCACACAGCACGTGGCCAGTACTCCTAACCATGTACAACCTCCCAACGTGCCTGTGTCAGAAAAGGAAGTATATCTTGTTGACCATCCTTGTACAGGGACCATGACAACCTGGCAATGACATGGATGTGTTTCTGGAACCTTTGTTGGAGGATATGCGTGATTTGTGGGAACACGGGATCCGAGTTTGGGACGAATTCCTGCGGGAGTACTTCACGCTACATGCAATTATCTTTGTCACCGTCAACGACTTGCCCGCACTGTTTTTCCTATTGGGACAGATCAAGGGAAAGACGGGTTGCGTTATTTGTGTGGATGGTATCGTGTACAGATATCTTAAGGGATCGAAGAAGCTAGTGTACATGTGGCACCGGCGTTTCTTAAGAAAGAATCACTCGTACCGCTCCCAAGCAGAATATTTTGACGATACTGTTGAGAAAGGTGTAGCACCAGAACCATGGAAGGGTGATAAAGTGTTCAGAATGACCAAAAACCTGAAGGTTGTTTTTGGGAAGGTAAAAAAGAAGGAAACAAATAAGCGGAAGAGAAATGATGCCGAAGTGCCAGCAAGCCCTAGCGTGCCATTCAAGAAGCACTCCATTTTCTTTAAGTACCTTCCGTACTGAAAAGATTTAGACGTACGCCATTCTATCGATGTCATGCCCCTAGAGAAAAATGTCTTCGATAGCACCATTGGGACTATACTGGACATACCAACTAAGACCAAGGATGGGCTGAAATCCCGTAAGGACCTCGTGGATATGCAAATAAGGAAAGAGCTTCATCCTGTGGATGAAGGTAATAATGGAAAAGTGTACCTACCGCCTGCTTGCTACACCTTGACAAGAGCCGAGAAAATGGCATTGTGCAATTCCCTACATGGGGTGAGAGTGCCGACATTCGAATAGCGTGGGCTTCACTGCTTGGGAGCAAAACCACGGCGACAAAGAAGCTAAGGTGGAGAGGTGGAACCTGTGGAGAAGTTGGTGGCAGTAGCGTATCCCGTGCCTCCCTGCTTGCAATGTTGGTGACCATTCCATCCTCTACGCTGGCACCCTCTAGATATGTCCTCCACGTAGTTTCCGGTGAGACTGTAGCTTCCCGTGAGTGCATATGAGAGCCGGTTAGGAGTAACGTCGCTGACACATCGACTGGCACTCTCTAAGGTCTGACGACACGGTAGTGCACGATGACATGAAACTTGATGAGATGAGTCGGGATGTGGTGCTCGATCTTGAGCTCACTTTCCATTGAGCTTTTAGTGGAGGAGGCAGAAGGGGAGCTCCAAATTGATAAAGTGGCAGTGGTGACAATGGAGCCTGACGAGGTGGTGGTTGTTGAAAATATAAGCACATCTAGAATTAATTTAATTTATAAATAAATAACAACATTGAACACATATACTAGCATAATCGGATCATATATACAATCTACACATGTAAACTGGACAATAAAACATGAACAGATCGAATATGCGAAACACGATGAATGCGTACCAAGCGTTCTGGACGTTCGGCTGCACAGCAGGAAGAACTCGCGGTACCGAACGTTGATGATGACGCGCAGCACCCAAGCGAAGAGGAAGACGAGCCGTTGTGGACGAACAACAAGCAGTCTCACAAAGTGTTGCCCAAAAACCTTAATGTCGCTTTCTCCCAGCACAGGACGTTGAAGGCGAAGGTTCCGAAGACCAGCTCTCTCAAGCGCCGGTGCACGCGGAGAGCGGGTTAGAATAAACTACGAGAGACAGCGCATTGCAGAGGAGGAGGTTAATTGATTCCGCGTGGATTGCAAGGAGGCGAGGGCTCGTTTATATAGAGATATCAGGATGCGTGATCAGGATGCATGCACGATATCTACACCGCGTAACCGAAGCAGATAAATCGCATGTAACTTACCCGGACTACATGCTACTCAACGCACCGGATAATTCGGGGTGTTTCCGAAACCAAAACCGAATTTTGCAGCAAAACAAAAATGTCAAAGGAAACATCTGTGCAAGGATGAGAAACGAATTTTGGCAGGAACCATTCACGCGAATGTCGTGTACGCGCGCCGCCTAGCCAGGCCAGGCGAGATGAGCGCGTGTATTTCTCTTGTTCTCTCCACCACACATGCATCAAGTGGCTAGGAGAGTACCGTCCCTTATAAGGAGGTTTCTCTCTCCTACAATAGGCAAGGTGGAACTAAACATCATATGCATGTCATCACATGAGGTGAGCTTTTGTGATTTTTACAAAAGAAAAAATTAATTAAGAGTAAATTTCACAAAACCCAAGGTTTTAAGGCACCCGTAATGCAAAACCCCATGCATTAAGATTTTTTTCAAATAACCCTAGGTTTTGGGCAAAAATATTTCAGGAAACCCCATGTTTAAGCTTACATCATTGTTTTTGACTAATATACGTATGCATAATAATTGTAAAAAATAATATGAGATATTCCGAATATACGTGTTGGACTTATTTTACCGAGCATTGGTAGTATGGCTGTGTATAAGTAACTGGTTAATGTATCATTATTAAGGGGTTGTGTTGCGATTTTTAAATGGTATTATTACAAGAGTGAGGAAGAAGATAAAGTACACAAGAGGTATATGTATTTTGAGTTACTAATGTGAACACATATACTAAATATATCATATATAATAGTGAAATTATGAGTATTTGATGTAAACATATGGTTTCTTGAAAAAATGTTGCACCAAAATCTTGTGTTTCTCGAAAAAAAATCATAATACCTAAGGTTTTATGTTGTAGGTGTCTCAAAACCTAGGGTTTTGTGAAGTTTACTCAAAAATAAATCTTCAAATGGGATAAGGCTCATTCATTAATTTCAACAGTGGCAATCTCGGTCGCCAGCTGTCAGCAGATTAGAGAATAAAGAGGGAGGAGAAATAGGAAGTTGAAGATGAGGTGTTGAGGTGGTCAAGGAGCTCGTCGATGTCGAGCTCCAGCTTGGAGAGTGAACTCACCCGATCGACACCTTGAATAGCGGGATTGTATCCATGATGAAAAGCTGCACCAGCACCATAGACACCAGCGCCTTCCATCCCACTGCCGTGTTAAAACTTATCCAAGAAAGGGATAAAAATTAGTTTCCAAAAAATAAGTATATAAAATTATGTCATATGTTTTTAGGAAAACAATCTTTCAAACGGAACTACATGCTAATAACTATATTGTAATTACATCGTAAATTCTATGTAACTTGGCTAGCAATCGTTACACTGGCCAAGGTCACCTGTGACGGGCCCAAACCCTCACCTTTGACGGCTTTGGGCTCGGTCAGTGATCAGTGGTCACTGGTGAGTCCAGTCACCTTTGACGGGTGGCCGGCTGTCAGTGGTGACATCCACCTCTGACGGGCAAGTTAATAGAAGGCCGTCAGAGGTGTTGGTCTCAGCTAGCCTAGGGCCAGTTAGGACCCGTCACAGGTGTCTCATCTCTGACGGGCCCCTAAATAAAGGCCCGTCAGAGGTGATGATCTCCGGTATATAGTATCCGTCACAGTGGGTCACCTGTGACGATTCGAAGTTTGTGAGTCCGTCATAGGTAAGGTTACCTGTGACGGGTTTTTCTTCCGAACCGTCACTGATGAGTTTATTCCAGAAAAAAAATAAATGCTAAATATTGGCTAGCCTCAGGAATTGCTAGCCTTGCCCTCTGAAAAACAGAATCATCACAGGTGCCAGTCACCCCCCCCCCCCATATCACATATTCCCCCACTGCCCAACATCACAGATGCATCACATATCACAGATTCATCACAAAGCAGCAATTTACAACATCACATATGCAGCAATTTAATTTATTATAGCACACAATTCATACCCCATGAAACAATTCATACCCCATGAAAGTCCTGAAATGATTACCAAAATTTCTTCTATCCTGTTCGTTGTGAACCTCCATGACCTGTCAATAAGAAAAAAAAAGGATAAAACAAATGAATAGTACTACATAAAAATTGTCATAAAATTTGATCAAATTTTATGACAATTTAGTAAACTACCATAAATATTGCACATATCAAAGTAAATTACATTGCACTCCATAAAAACATATTTTTTTACATCACAAGAAATTATAAAAACATCTTTTTTACATCACAATAAATTATCTAGCCAAGTTCATAAGTCTATTTGATGTGAAAACGTCCTTTTTTGTTCATTATTTCTGCAAGAATGAAGGCACACACTTCGCCTCTGATAGCGGGGGGATTGATGGGTGAGATCTTGAAGCCAACTCTACCTTTCTGTTTAATAAATAAGAGGTTAGCACATTTTGAATAGCAATGTTGGTATTGAAATGAGCTTATTCGCCATTAACAACAACCTCAGGGTCGAAATCTTTCACCTCTCTTAGAAGTGTTGACATGTTGTGGCACACGTGGAAACCACATTGGTCTCTGATCTGTTGTGCGCATGCGAACTTGGTGTCATGATAATGTTCATCCTTGCTCTCCTTGTGCCCACCACCCTTTTCCACATATGGGCCCCAAGCCATATTTAAGGCCTCGGTGATTTCAGTGAAATCATAATCTTTCGACTTATTGGAGTTAAGGTAGGTAACCCTACTCCACTTAGGTACGATGACTAGGAGAATCTCGCCTGTGCAGTGGTTATGTAGCGTTAGTACTAAGAACCTTAACTTCAAAAACAATATACACGAAGGGTATTGTCCTCTTACTCTTGGTTGAGTGTGCACATGATGTACTCCTTGTCTTGATGGGCCCATAAACACCCGTTGACATAGTCAACCACCTCAGTGAAGCTCTGTCGTAAATTAACCTCGTTCACCATGGATGGATCAAGGAACCCAACCTGATTACCAAGGCAATGACTCTCTCGATCTAACACAACCTTAAAACATTTATGTATTATAACTAATTTAATTAGGATATATAGTCCAATCATATCACAAGTATAGAAGGTCTGCACTTACAAGGACTAGCATTTTAGAAGTCCAGTGTCCAACTTCCGGATCCTGAAAAGGTCGAAGAGGTCATCAAAGCCTACAGTAATATAGGTAGGTAACGATAGGAACGGCTGGTGGTCGTGATGTCCAACTATGGATGACTCCCTCATTTTCCGCTTGGCATTGCTTAACTCCATGTATTGCTTATGTAGCTCTCGGCAAGCAATACCCATCATGGCTAACACATTGTCCTCCACCAATGGCATGCCTAGCTCAAATTGGGCCGGCGCCCACACGACCTTCCCCGCTTTGCTCACCGGCATCGACGTCGCAGCCTTGCCCCTTTTTGGCTCCGGCGCCAACTCCCCGACCTTCCCCTTGCCGCGTTCACGCTTCTGGGCCTTGACAAGTGGTGAGGAGCTATCGGCCTTTCTTGTGGTCTTTATTGGAGTCAAGCTTTGAGCTATATCTGCCAAGTCCATATTAGCTCCATCAGGAGAATGAGGTACTGACATTGCCGGTCCACGGGGAGCCTCAATTGATAGCTTAGACTTGGGAGGTGTAAGCTCCATCTGTCGACTTCGACGAGCAGTCACCTTCACAACTATGTCTTCTTTGGGCCATTGTATGAACGTCTTGCGCGCATCGCCCAAAGTCATGATTTCATCATTGGGGAGCACGGGCAGCGGATAGCCTGACCAGGTGTCCTTTACTGTATCGAGGGACACCTTGGCATACCCAGCTAGCAGGTCTGCGCCGTGGACCTTGTTTGTAACCGAGGGTTTGAAAGCCATGCCCTCAGCGACTTCGGGAGCAAAAGTTGGGTGGACCCTCGCCAGTAGGACACACTGTGCTACGCCCTGCATATGTGAAAGTTCGAATTTAATATTGGAACATGTATAGGTTTTTTATTAGATATGGATCGGATAACATCAATTACCTCTATATGGTCCATTGCAGCTAGTGGTGCGACCGGGAGACCAGGGGCCGGCACCTCTATGGATGCACAACTACTCCTATGCTGTGACGGACTCGTGTCGTGTTGTGCACGAGGAGTTGGATGCACAGCAGGTGTTGTGGCTCGGGGTATATTCATGTCGGCGAGGACCTTGTTAACCCTTTCTTCCACCCTAGCGTTCATGCTAGCTTCTAGTTCTTGAATGACCTCCACCTTAAGTTCAGCCTTCAAACGGGCGTCCCTCTCTTCCTTGGAGACTTTCTGTTTCCTGTATTGGGAGCTATACTGCGGGAGTCCCTGCTTCCAGGGCACATCGCTACCAATTCCCCGAGTCCAGCCAGGATGTTCTTTGGTTCCGAGCGCCTTTGTGAGGATGTCATCTTCGCGCCTCTTCGGCGCGGACTCAACCTCGCTTTGTGAAGCTTGTTCAGCAACCAAGCCCAACTAGAAAAAAAAAGAGTCGTTTATACAAAATTCTACTTTATACAAACAGAAATTAGTTAGTTAAGTAGTGAACTCACCAGTTCCTGATAGACGACGGCATCACTTTTATTCTCAAATGTGACAGAGCCGTCCGGGTTGACCTTACCCCTTGCCCGCATCCAGTTGCAAGCTCTTTGTTCAGGGATGTCTGAAAACGAGGCAGGGACATTCGCTGCTGCAGCGGCTGCATCTTCTTGGGCCCCATATTGCCTCCTTGCCGATGTACCCTGCAGTGTCCAGCCGATGCGGGTGCTCATTCCGCTGTTGCAGTAGGCAATGTGCCTCGCTTGATTCCCTAAACTCTTGGGTGTTCTTGAGAGAGCAGAATTCCTCCCACACCGCTTCGGTTATTTGAGGGTATTCATCGAATGATGTATGATTGCTGGGCGGGTTGACAAACTCGGTGAAGAGCTTCGACTTCATCTCTTCCAAGCTTTGCCCATCTTATGGAATGCCTTCCGTTTGAGCCTATCCTTTGCTTCAGCCGGAAATGTGAACCATTTCTCCATTGCCGTCCAAGCTCGCTCTTTCTCGGCTTCTGTGACCTTGCCGATATCTTTATGGAGGATCCCGAAATTCTCACGTGCCGCCAGCCTGTAGCAGTTAGACCATCTTCCAATGATAGTCCTCGGCGCCGTGGGCCTACCACTAGCGTCAACCTCTCTTATAACATGCACTGTGGTCGGCCATATATTTTGTAACCAGGGGTTTCTACTCGACCTACATCGACGTATGTTGTTCCTGGGGCGATTCTGCAGCACAAACAGAAGGCAACATATGCTAAGGGGTGCTAGCTAAAATTTATGTGGTCATGTGGTGAAAATTTATCCTATAAATTACCATGAATTTCGAGTTGTTCGACCGCCGTTGTCGAGGGATAACCGGCGGCAACTGTCTCCGTGGCTGGGTTCGCTTCTTCATGTATCCTTGCAGGTGTTGGGGAGGGCGGGTTTGCGCCGGGCGTTGTCATGGTCTAATATTCCCGAAAAAGCTTATAAATTGCCTACCATTATACTAATTAGCATTAGATCCATGTAATACGGGGTATACTCTGAAAGATATGGCCTCAGTTTTGCTCAGCAATTATGCATCAATAACCATCATTTGCATGAAGGGAAAAAAAGAGGAAATGAGCTACTAGGATGGAAAAGCAACCCAAAGTAAAGCGTAAAAAAGAACCAAGTGTAGATAGTCTCCTCTTATCAATACAGAAAAAAGAACAAGTGTAGATAGTCTCCTCTTATCAATCCATAAAATAGAACAAGTGTAGTTCATCTGTTCTTATCCATAAAGAAAAGAGCAAGTGCAGAAAATTTGTTCTTATGCATAAAAAAGGAACAAGTGTAGATAATCTGTTCTTATCCTGCACTGAATAAGTGTAGAGGTATATGACCACAGAATCAATCATGCAAAATTAAAAAACACCAGCAGCAAGGGTACAGATAGAATGTTATTGACATAAAACAGTAGCAGCAGGGGTATATATGCCACAGGGGCAGCAACAGCAGGGGGAAATTCACATAAACAGCAACAGCAGGGGGAAATTCACATAGACAGCAAGGGTATATAAATTAACAAGTGTAGATAATCTGTTCTTATCCATAAAGAAAAGAACAAATATACATAGAATGTTATTGAGCAATTCATCCTTGGCCATTTAACAAGAAGTACAGGGGGCAGCAGCAGCAGTGGTATATAAATCATGTACATAAACAATTGTAGATAAAAAAATGAACAAGTAGGCACAATAAGAGCAGTAGCAGGGCCATATAACAGCAGTAGCAAGGCCACATAAAACATCACTGGCCAAAATTAATCTATACTAGTGCAGCAAAAATTCAAAATCATGCTACATTCAGCCAATGCAGCAAAATTAATCCTAAAATCATCTAATACAAAAAGACTAATATCTCTAAAACTGAATATACTTCATCCACAAACAGTGCAAATTCATCACCTCATATATTTCACATCTCAAATATGCATATATTTCATCAATAATGCAATTCATCCATTCAATTCAAGCAAGTCATCCATCCAAACTGCAATTCATCCATTCATCATCTCATCAGGAGGAGGGGGCCGTCGTACCTGGTCGGCGGTCGAGGAGAAGAGGTCCGGGAGGCGGCGTCTTGGAGGCCAGCATCGGGGAGGTCGGGGAGGCGGTGGTCGGCGGTGCAGTTGCTGGCGTCGTGGATCCCGGCGTCGTCTTGGGAGGTCGGGGATGCGGCGAGGACGACGGCCTTGATGGTCGGTAGTTCTAGCCAGCGTCGGGAAGGCCGGGGTCGAGGTCGGCGGAGAGGGCGAGCGGCGTACACACGAGGGCGTAGAGGGCGGCGGATATGGCGGCGGCGAGGGCGGCAGTGGAGAGGTCGAGGCGGCGGTGGAGAGGGCGGCGGAGAGGGCAGAGATGGCGGCGGAGAGGGCGGCGGAGATGGCGGCGGAGAGGGCGGCGGAGAGGTCGAGGCGGTGACGGTGGAGATGGCAGCGGAGAGGACGGCGGTGGAGAGATCGAGGCGGCGATGGAGAGGGCGGAGATGGCGGCAGAGAGGGCGGCGGAGATGGCGGCGGAGAGGGCCGCGGAGAGGTCGAGGTGGCAACGGTGGAGATGGCGGCGGAGAGGATGGCGGCGGTCGAGAGAGTGAGTGAGAGTGGGTGCCGGATCTGGATCGATCTAGAAGAGGTCCAACCCTAGGTCAACCCTAGTCAAACTCACCTGTGACGGGCGCCAACGATGGGGCCATCACAGGTGATGTCATCTGTGATGGGCGCCAATTGTGGAGCCGTCATAGGTGGCGGGCCCAACAGTCTGGGCCGTCACAGGTGTGGTCACCTGTGACGGCCCCGCAGTAAGAGCCCGTCACAGGTGAGTTTGCCTACATCAATTTAATTTTATTTTATTTCATTTAGTTCTTTTATTTTCCTTAACATATTTCCACATACACTACATATTTTGTTATACTCAATTATTTTATTTCACTAACAGTAGTAATTGCACTTCATTATTTTACTAACTAATTTATTTTAGTTCCAATGGTTATACTTGCTTAATTATTTTATTTCACTTCTAGTGGGTGCTTTACTTAATTATTTTATTTGACTATTTCATAAGCAATATACTATTGATCATTGCGAACATATTAGAGTCATACAGATAACAGACATGTAGACATAAACTACGTACATAAATTACAAAAATAATCCTTCCTCATGGTCGACGCATGCATATTGAACGTCATCTTCTTTTTCCTTCTCTTCTAGAGGTATTTCTGGACCTATGCCATGGACGTGCTGGTTGTAATCATCCTCGTCTGCAATATTGTCCAATCTAACAATTCTCCTTTTCCCTTCACGAACAACATGTAGTTTCTTGTTACACGGGTTAACTATGTAGAACACTTGAACAACTTGTTTGGCAAGAACGAACGGTTCATCCTTGTACGCGTTGTTAGCCAAGTTGACTGTGGTGAAACCTTCATTGTCAACTTTTACATTGCGAAGATCGACCCATCAACAACGAAACAACGGGACTTTGAACTTCAAGTAATCTAGCTCCAATATTTGCTCAACTCTACCATAGTATTGATCACACCGACCACCGTCACTAGCAGCCTCGATGCGTAACCCACAGTTCTGCATTGTGCATTTGCTGTCTTGCTTTACCGTGTGAAAGGTGTATCCATTTATGTCATATCCTTGCCAGGTGGTGGCACTCCATTCAGGACCCTGTGACAACCACTGAAGTGTTTCACTAGACAAGTTCTGCAACCTGGCAATTTGGTTCTTCAGCCACTCGTTGAAAGAAGACATGTGCTTATTTCTTACCCAACTCTCTGATCGGCCTGGGTTCTCCTGTCGGAGAACTGCAAGGTGTTCGTCAACATACGGCACCACCTTAGTCATATGCTGCAGTACCGTTAAATGGGCTTTATCATACACCTTCCGATCCAACCTAACAATCTTTCTTCCAACAGTACCAACACCATCAAGCCTCCCTTCGTGGTGAGATCGTGGTAATCCAATTGAAGATGTTTCTGACATGTAGTCCACACAAAAATCGATGACCTTTTTGGTGGTGTAACTCTCGATGATACTCCCCTCAGGGTGTGAACGGTTCCGTACATAACCCTTAAGGATCCTCAGGTACCTTTCACAAGGATACATCTGCGTCATGAATACTGGACCACAGCACTTTGTTTGCCTCACAAGGTGCACGGGAATATGTTCCATTATGTCAAAGAAAGTTAGAGGAAAGTACATCTCAAAATGATATAGGGTTCTTACAAGTTCTGCCTGTAGTTCATCTAGTCCCTCAGGATCAATGATCTTCTGGCCGATTGCACGGAAGAAGGAACACAACCGTTGGATCGTGTGTCGCAACTTAGGAGGCAAAATATTCCTTATTGCAATGGGCAACAGCTGTGTGATAAGAACGTGGCAATCATGCGACTTCATTCCTACCAGCTTAAGATCTTGCAGTGAAACGAGCCTACTGATTCTTGATGAGTAACCAGATGGAACCTTTATACCACTCAAACATGTTAGCAAATCAATCTTCTCTTCTTTCGAGAGAGTGTAGCAGGCTGGAGGAAGGTAAACCCTGCCGGATTCCGTGGTAATGGGATGTAGTTCCGAGCGAACACCAATTTCTTCCAGATCTCGTCGGGCGTTGAGACCATCCTTTGTAGTACTTGGGTTAAGCAGTAATCCCATTAGACTCTCACATACATTCTTCTCGACATGCATCAAATCTATGTAGTGGCGAACTTCAAGATCCTTCCAGTATGGTTGTCTCCAAAATATTGACTTCTTTTTCCACATGCTCCTCTCTTTTGTCTTTTGTTTTTTCACATCCTCCTCTGTTTTGTCCTTCGACATGCTCTTCTCTTTTGTCTTTCCAACTTTCCCCTTTTTTCCAAACCCATTGGTTATTCCCATCACTAAGTTGTGCACCTCTGTCCCTATTAGCTCTGCCGGGGGTCCGGTTGTATCTTTGTGTCCATTGAAATTCTTTCTCATATTCCTATACGGGTGATACCTTGGGAGAAATTCTTGTGTGAATGCTTCAACCATTTGCTTCTTGTTTCCTCCATACACTCCAAACACGCCCATGTCCCTTTCACAGTTTGGCCAGAAAGGTTGCTAAGGGCCGGATAATCGTTGATGGTACAAAACAGCATCGCATGGAGGTTGAAATAGTCTTGTGCATATGCGTCCCATGTTCGTGTGCCCTCATTCCATAGCCTTTTGAAGTCATCGATTATCGGTTCAAGGAATACATCGATATCATTGCCAGGTTGTCTAGGTCCTTGAATGAGCATGGCAAGCATAATATACTTTCTTTTGAAGCACAACCAGGGAGGAAGGTTATAGTTAACAAGTACAACTGGCCATGTACTGTGACGACTGCTCAAATCACCAAATGGATTAATGCCGTCCGTACACATTGCGAAACACATGTTTCTTGGGTCCTTTTAGAATTCCTGGTAAATCCTATCGATTGTCCTCCACTGTACTGAATTTGCTGGGTGCCTCAGCATACTATCGACTTTCCGTTCTTCGGCATGCCAGCGCACTAGCTTAGCTTGTTCCTTATTCGCAAACATTCTCTTCATGCACTCCACAATTGGGAGATACCACACCACCTTTGCGGGGCCTCCCCTCTTTGACTTACTTCCTTCACCTTCACTCTTTGCTCGTTTGTATCTTGATGCCCCACAGACAGGGCAGACATCCAAGTCAGCGTATTCCTTGTAATACAAAATGCAGTCGTTCGGACATGCATGAATTCTTCTGACCTCCAGGCCCAATGGACATAATACTTGCTTCGCTTCATATGTCGTCTACGGTAAATTGTTCCCCTCTGGCAACAGGTCCTTTAACAGCTCAAGAAGTTCTGTAAAACTTTTGTCCGACCAGCCATTACTAGCCTTAAGCTTCTTGAGTTCCAACACGCATGACAACTTGCTGTGCTTTGACTTTCATCCATCATACAAGGGCATCTGACAATCTTCCACCAACTTACTAAACTTCTCAAAATCTCTGTCGTTGTCCTCTGCGTCTTCAATGTCATGCAACATTGTAGATAGACATTGAGTGTCCAAATATATGGCCTCTCCACCTAATGGAGAAGGTACGAACATGCCTTCTTGAGCTGCGGTGGTGTTCTCTACATCCTGATCCAACACTTCTTCAGCTGCGACATCAGGTGCCTCTTGCTCTGCATGCTTGGTCCAGCAGGTATATTTCTTCATGAATCCATTCCTTATCAAATGAGAATGCACTTCATCGCTATCAAGGATCATCTGTTCATTCTTACAGTCCCTACATGGACACAACATTGCGTGCTCATCCTACTTTTTCTGTCATTATCCGCAAATGTGACAAATTCAGTGACCCCCTCTCTATACTCGGTAGACGAACGATGAACATAGTACATCCATCAACGATCCATCTGAAATCAACAACATACGAAGAAAAATATATGATGATCGATATATTTAGAATGAATGGAGAATAATGTGTTTTTTATCTTGAATTTTAGCAAAAATTCACCCCCCTTGCCCTCCCAACCAATTTGTGAATAGTAAAATGGTCGGGATGGAAAGCAGCTGGCGGTTTAGGGGGTATTTATAGACCCAACACACCTCAAACGGGTTAGATAAAAAAAGCCCGTCAAAGGTATTGGTCATACTTTTGACAGGCTTCAATTGAGTTGCCCTTCACTGGTATCCCCTCACCTGTGACGGGCCGAAAAAGAAAGCCGTCACAGGTGATGGCCCATCACCTGTTACAGTTTATAATACCTCGGCCCGTCACAGGTGAGGGGATACCAGTGACGGGTTGGAAGCAAAACTCGTCACTGACTCACCTGTCCCTTTTCCGTTTCCTTTCAGCCCGTCACAGGTGAGGGGATACCTGTGACGGGCCGCGGCGGCATGCCTCACCGATGATGGCATCCCGTATGACCCGTCAAAGGTGATGGTCACTAGTGACCAAATCGTTTGCCCGTCACAGGTATCCCGCTAGAGGTGTGAGGATCTAGCGTAGTGAATTAAGGCTAAGTTGCTGGAGGTTCTATCCTCAAATCATACTCTTATCGAATATTTGCTGAAATTTTTCCACGGCCTGCCGCCATGAATCTCAGAGTAGATCTAGCAGTCGAAAAATTAAAAGTTTTTCTCTAGCAAATCTGTTGCAAGAAATTAATCTAGCAAAACCACGAATCTTGGAGCAGATCTAGCGGTCCAAAAATTGGAAGTTTTTCTCCAAGAAATCTGTCGCAAGAAATATAGCAAAACCAAAAACGTTTCCCATTTTGAAGAGAGGTATAATGAGTTAAATGGCCATATAAGCACTAGCGTGGGAACGGTCATTGCCTCGCTGCAATGATCTTACTTTTACGGTAGGTAGCGATCGGTTTTTTTTTTCGGTGACCTCCGTGCACGAACGATCGAGGTCAGATGAAAATATCTCTATTTAATTAAGCATCTTAATACATATAGTATAAATCTAAACATTTAGAGTACAAAAAGCTAAAGCTAATCAGTTGTACATGACAAATTTTTTTTATTTCCGAATCCGAGAAAAAACTTGAATTTGTTTCAGGAAAGTCCGAATTCGTTTCTGTAAAGATTACAATGGATTCCGATTTCCGACATATAGTAGCCTTGTGAATTCATTTCCTTTTCCAAGAAATGAATTCTGAGTCTGTTTCCATTTTCGAAAATTTCTGAAAAAATTCCGACTAACACTTCCTGTTTCTGAAAACACGTCCGGAAGCAGGAAACTTTTCGAACTGATTTCATCCCTACTTACCGGTAGACATTGCCACCAGTGTGTGGAGAAATGGAAGGGCCCATGCGATCCATTAGCAGTACATGCCGTTAACAGATAATTCCCTAGTCGATGCCCACGTTCTTATTTGCCCTAACATGTCCCTTTGATCTGACGATGTCATGAGAAACAAAAATCTTAATTTGATCTGATGTTTAACGGTTTGGCAGTTGATCTGCTCCATGATGAGTCATTCTTGCCCCTTATTTGAATGGCTACTTGACGAATCATCGTCCGACGTCGTTGATGAATTCACTTTTGCCGCACCACAAATTGTGCATAGCCATTCGCACTCTGTCAATGGCCTAAACACATGGTGGGTCTGTCACTGAAGATGAAGTAGTTGATCACAACAAAGAAGCACGGCATTTTTCAGAAAAAAGAAAATCAACTCGTACCTTTATGAGTAAGCAACAACAACAAAAAGGCTAAAGTTCATAACAAATGGGTAATGGATACCCTGATTAGTGCTTGCAAGGTCATCTGAGAGAATTTTATATAGCTAGCTAGCTAGCTAGCCATGGTATATCTATTGTGCATGATCAATTTTTAAAAACTAGCTAGTTGCTACTACTAACAAAAGTTACATGTAGAACAGCTGCTGCGGGATAAGCATAGAAGGAATGTCTATTGTCATAATTTGATCTCTTTTCTTCTAATATGCTCTTCAACTGTAAATTAGCCTCTCTTTTATCTAACTCAAGCCTCTTTTTATCTAGTTGGTAAGACTGTTGGCAGCTCTCATCTTTCTTCTCTTTCTCTGCATTAGTTTCCTTTTTTCTCACCCACAAATGGTGTAAGCCTCTGTGCATGCATCACTTCCACCACACCTCAACTACCATTTCGCCTTCTTTTATGGGCAAATAGCTAATACAGTTTATGAAGTTTCGCTTCGGGCTCAGTTTAGTCCTTGAGATTTCAAATTGTCTAAATAAGTCCCCCAAGTTAATCATTTGTGTTAATATAGTCCTTGGACCCACAAAAAGTGCCATGTGAGCATGGCAGGTCATCCTTGCATGTAGTGGTATGAATGAAATGTCTATTCTACCCTTATAAACTATATAGAAAAGAAAGAAAAGAAGAAGATAAATGATTCACACATGTATGATCGTTTTAGAATTGTCACTTACGATTACTACAGCCAAGCATTGATCATGTAAATTCCTTTGTCGGCCACCCATCCGCAACAATGCTGGGCCTGGGATAGCCTGTTATTTTATTTTGTTTGTCTTTTCTTTCTTTTCCATATGTTATATAAAGGTAGAATGGTCATTTCATTTCATTCATACCGCTGCACATGATGATGACTCGGCATGCTCACGCGGCATTTTTTGTGGGTCCAAGGACTATATTAACCCAAATAATTAATTTGGAGGACTTGTTTGGACGATTTGAAACATCGAGGACTAACCTGAGCCCGAAGCGAAACTTCAGGGACCGTATTGGCTCTTCACCCTTCTCTTATCTATGGGTCTCTTAATTTTCCTCTTCGGTCTGCATAGGTTCATTTTTTCTGCCATCATAGCTGGTAGTATCATCATTTGTGGGTATGGCTAGCTTTATCTAGACCTTCTGTGCTTGCTTTTGGCACAAGATTTATGGGATGATAATTGCTTCATCTTATCATGCCACTTCGCTTATGACTCCAAGAGAGAGGGTCCAACATTCTATGAAAAGAAAGGGCTTTTTTTTCTAAGAGCAAGTACAATAGTAGGCTATAAGCCAGCTATAAACACATTTCGAGGAGATAAAAGAGGAGAGAGAAGGACAGTGGGCTACAGATTTGTAGCCAGTTGCAGCACAGACTCCAAGGTATATGTGTGTAGGACAGATAGGACCATATATTAATTATGTAGTATATATTGATAGGTAACTATTGTATGAATTGGCTGTTAAGTTGACTATAGATGATTTAGAGCCCGTAGTTGGCTATACTATTAAACTTGCTCTAAGGCCTTCGATAAACCAATTGCTTGAGCAATCTGCACAAGTTAGATAAACGTAGTTATCCAAATATCATGCTAGTGGCCTTAGATAAAGCAATTGCCTGAGCAATCTGCACAAGTTAGATAAACATAGTTATCCAAATATCATGCTAGTATCAACCTAATATATTACCTTGTGCTATATAGAAACCGCGCATTGCCTTCTACCCTCAATCTGACATACACATCTACAAAACTTGTTGAGGAAATTGCATATTGAACTCATTTTGAAAGCTAACTACCAATTTAGCCCTATTTTTTCAGATTTACATTGACCCTCTAATTCAAAAACGGTCATGAGCTCACCTTGTTCTACGAAGCCAACCTCACGGTGTTAACTCACGGTCAAAATGACATTTTTGTCCCTGTTTATTTGACCCTACTCTCTAATAGGTTTTAGATTTTGTGATAAATTTGACTTATATTTGATATTGTGGGCCCCCTGCACGGTTTTGTACACTGGAAACCCCATGTGTGTACAATATTATTCCCTAGATCAGTAGATGATACACACATGGTAAGTTGTAGATCACAAAGCTGACATCGTTACACAGGTTTTTCATTACATTAATAATACAAGGGTTTCCTGAGTGGGACCCAAATAGACCAAGCATGGTTATTGTCGATGTTTGAGATCGCAACTACCGTATTTTGGATAGTATGGGGATCGTTGGTACTCAGGTATATGCGACATTGAAGTAAAAGAGATGGAGACAATAATTTTTATACAGGTTCGGGCCCCTTATCTGACAGGTAATAGCCCTACTCCTGTTGGCCAAAGCCGCTGTTGCTTTTATTCATCTTAATCACACAAGTACAATTTGGGATAACCCATCTAGTTGTCGTCGACTTGGCGGCATGGATAACCAACATGTAGTCGACGACTAGGTAGTTTTCCTCCTCGAATCCACACTCGGCGAGACCAGAGATAGCACTAGATCCCTCTTGTTGGCCTCCGCAGACAACATATTGGGTTTGTCTAGGCTTATCTCTAATGTCGATATCCGGCGGCGTGTGTTAGCTTGTGTATTGTGTGTCTATATGTTATTGTTGTTGTTGTCCCCTCTCCCCCTAGGGTGTCTTGTATTTATAACCATAGATGTCCCCTTGTCCAAGTATAATTATGGAGACCAATATGGATACAATTCGGGTAGTCCTTGTCGTTTCCATATAGAACTCTATTCGTCCTTCCTTATTCGGAACTCCTTCTATATATGAGGTATGATTCCGTATAATACTTAGTACCTGGTGGGCCCTGCCGAGCTTAGTCAACTGCTATTAGGTATGTGGAATCCATAACCATGACAGCAGCCCCCGACTTCAATGCAAATGAACAAGATCATGTTCTCGACCAAAGACCTTTGAAAAACTGTTGTCGTGCTCACTTGACCATTCTTGGTGAGATCAGAGATAGCGCTAGATTCCCCATATCGGCCACCGCAGACACTATATTGGGTTTGTCTAGGTTAATCTCCGATGTCGACCGATAAGGTACGGAGCATGCGACTAACTCTCCCGTCTTGCCGTAATCGAGAATTTGGATTGAAGTCAAGAAATTCCATCTCGGTGGGTACACCATCGCTTCATTCCATGTTCCTTATCGAGAGGGTGTAGAGTCTGCGATAGAGCCTTCAACCTAAATGAACTCATGTTGTCATCCGCGACTTCTCTTGTCAACATTTGTCGTACTCACTTAGTCGATCCCGATGTAAGACCGTAGAGACATGGAGTCCTCGACAGCGTTGAATGGAACTTTCCTGAAATCAATACTCTGGACAAAATATTAAATAGAAATAGCCCCCGTGCGAATGCTCAAAGGGTAACATGTTATAATATGTATGGAAAAATTGAAAATGAATTGAATTTGCGTGTGACAATAAAAGAGTACGCTCGCTAGAATTGCCCTCAGCAAATGGAGTTTGGTACTCTTCCTAGCCCCCAGCTGTTTTTATGGAAAAGCCATTTTCCACAAAGGTAGCTTAAATCTTATAGCAAACCATGCTAAAGCTAACAAATCCTAGCCCACAGCCATGAAGTTAGGAAAACCAATTCCCGATTGTATGGCTTAGTTAATATGCGTCCATTGAGCACTCTTACATGACCAGATCTGACATGGTCGTCTAGCTCTCAGCATCTAACAAATCCTTATCCGCTCTTGGTGTCCCTTGCTGAAATTCCCTTAGGTCAGAGGCTTTGTCTGATTAGCATAAAGGGACGATAGGACCGACTTCAAGACGAAAGCGATATAAGAAAAAGCAATCAATGGATAAATTGCACATATAAAAACTTACAGAAGTTTGTCATACATAAGGTGATGAGACGACCACCACACTGGGTGAAGACCAGGTATGTAGTTGTACTCAACAAATCGCAGAAATAGTGGGGGCATCGCTACACCGTTGGTCGAAGGCCAGTTGTAGTCATAACTCGACCACTCGAAATTGAGGTACAAGGACGGCTACGCTGCTGGTCGAGTACCAGTCGTAGTCGTAACTCGACTATTGGATGTCATAGTACGAGGACCGCTACGCCGGTGGTCGAGGACCAGTCATAGTCATACCTCGACCATTGGAAGTCGTGGTACGAGGACCGCTGCGCCACTGGTTGAGGATCATTCATAGTCGTACCTCGACCATTGGAAATCGTGGTACGAGGACCGCTACGCTGCTGGTCGAGGACCAGTCGTAGTCATACCTCGCCCTTTGCAAGTCGTGGTACGAGGACCGCTATGCTGCTGGTCGAGGACCAGTCGTAGTCATACCTCGACCACCTGAAGTGAATCCAGAGTAATAGATGGACGGCGTCCTCGCAACTTGCGAGAACCGCCTCCTGACGAAGACGATGAGGAATTATTGTAGTCGGAGGTTCGGCTCTTGGACCTACAATACCAAATGTCCAAAGGAATAGATAAGGTAGTGGAAGCGAAGCAGTGACGGTTCATCTTATTCCACAGGCAGTGACTGGTGAACCTAGGTCCCTACTCCACCATCTTCAACACCTCTTTATCATCATTTAATTAAGCAAGGGTGAGTACTAACCGTACTCAGCAAGCCACTAATACAGAATGCATTTAGTGCACATAGGGGTTCAAGGATGGCTTGGTTCAATTGCATAAAGCTAGAGTTCGCAATTCTTTTCGTAAAACTATGACTTGGTAGATTTAACTGAAAACAACGTTAAGTTGTTGTTGTCCTTTATCAACAAGGGTTCATCCACCTTCCCCAAGCTTCGCTTCGTCTGGTTTACCCTCACATTAGTTTCATACCATCTTCACCATTCCGACCTTCCCGCACATCGGGCAAGGTCACACTTCAAAACCCTATTCTAAGTAAGAGTAGTACAAGTCCCGGCGCTTAATTAACCGCGAGCAAGACTATTCAAATAGATTGATTTACTCACGCTGCAATGGATGTACGCTTTTATTCCCGCACTCTGTGACCCACCCAACACATTAGATTTGTCACAGCTCGGTTTTTCGGTCACCCTCACTTGGCAGCACCCGCTCCAAGGATTATGGATACCCATTGCACCCCGGCACACCAACCCTACCCCGAGACAGTAGTGAGGGGAGTCCTGGAGCTCTCGAGATACTAGGGGCCGGGGGTCATACAAATATATAATATGATACTTAGGTGCATTTTAGGTTTTTGCCGCGGCGTTCAAGCAATCGATCCAGTCGATCCATCACATCTTCTGTCACAATGGTCACAACTGCATTGCATAACTACAATGACTGGGGTGCCACCCCACTTGGGTTTCTTAGTCCGCTGGGTCTATACCCATACAAGAAGTGCGGTCATACTAGGTTCGTTTCGTGCATATAGCTTCTTGACTCAGTCCTTAAATGGCCAGGGTTGGCGGCTTGTGTCACATCCTGATTTTCGTTTTAGGATTTATAAATTATTTAATAAATTATATTTAGAATTTATATTAAATGTTCATTAATTTACAAGTGAAGTTAGATGTGGGAAATAAAATTTCCTAAATATAAAGCATGGCTGGATTTAATTTTTATTAAATTCTCCATGGTTAATTATACTCTCTGGAATTTTCTCGGATTTTTCAGAGCTCAATTCCTAATTTTAATCATACAAAGAACATTTCAGTAATTACCCACATATTAAATTAATCATTAAAAGGTCTGATTATAACCTTGTTAAGTACTTTGAGTGTCCAAGTATTTTCAGGATTTTTCTTGAAATTATTTGAGCATTGGAAGTATTTTTAACAATTCAAAGGTCATTTTAGTGATTAATTTAATTGGAAAAGTAATTAAAATCCTTTCATTAGCTTTCGGCTTAATCTGGCCCACCTCTCTCTCCCTTAGCCCGATCCAGCGCCTCCCCTCTTCTCTGCGCAAGTCTGTTTGATCTCCCTCTCTCTCAGCCGGCCGGCTGCCAAGCCCGAGCCGCCGCCACTCTCCGCCAAATCCGCCTCAATCGGTCGCCCTCGAGTCCGATTGCTTGAGGGGAAATCATCTCCTCCTTATCCTCTTCCTTTCCCCTAAGGTTTCGGAGATCAATTTTGCTCGGATAAACCAAATCGAATTCGTTTTGAGTTTATCTCTCCAAACTAACCCTAGTTTTCCTGGCTTGATTTCTCGCGGTTGGAGTCCGATCTCTTCAATCAAAGCCTATAAATAGCATCCCCTTGGCGTCCTCTTTCGTTTTCCCCAACTCCCGTGTTCCCTTGTCGCTCGTAGCGACGCCGCCGTGTCGTCTTATTAGCCGCCGCCGCCGCCGGCCGTCGTGCAGCCGCGTCACGCCGCCGCCAGCGCCGTCGCCGACGCCTCTTTTTGCCGCCGTTGGGTGCGCACGGAGGAGGAGCATCCCGTCCGCCCCTTCGCAGCCGCCGAAGACCACCGGAGCGTCGCCGTCGGGGACCCGAGTCGAGCCGCCGTTGAACCTCGCCGCCGGCCGTTGTTCGTCGTCGTCCGTCGTTGTTCTTTGCACCATTGAGTTCGCGTCGTCGTCCTCTACGCGTAGGTGTCCTCGGATAGCCCAACCGAGCCCTCTTTTGCCGGTGGTCGTGTCAACCGTGCCATGGCCGGCGATGATGACGTCAGCGATGACGTCATAAATCCCTTTTTCTAGGTTTTCTTTATTGGATGAAAATCGATTAAACTTCGGAACTTCATAACTAAATCGTCGTAACTCGGATTCGAGTGGTTCAAGTTGCTAAATTTTTCTAAAATCAAGATCTACATGTTAAAAATATCAACATGTACTGTTTATGCTTGTTTTTGTACGGTTTATTTGGTTTTTATTAGTCTTTTTCTTCGTTTTGCGTGTTAGCTTGTCGTTTCCGTCGTTGCGAAGGTTCGTGAGTGCGTCGGAAGTGTTCAAGAAGATTGATTGAAGACCGATTATTGCAAGGCAAGTCACACAGATCCTAAACACAATCCTTTGAGCATGTTGATCCTATATTTAAATTCTCTATTTATTTGAACTGTGCATTTATTTTCGAATGTCACCGGGTGGTGTGAACCTATTCCTTTGTTATGGCCAATTTGCATTGAATGCCCTATTCCTTGATACCTTGGGTAATAAATTGATTAGCTTGAACTTTATGTATTGTTTTGGTTCAGCTAAATGTTATATATATAATTGCTTAGCCATGCTTAGAAACATTAGCTCATTAATGGGATGAATCATACTATATTATTAATTATGGTTATATTTAATGGTAGCTCACGATGGTTAATCGTGTTATGTTAATTAATTGATAATTAAAACTGGATTAAGGTGGGTTGTGAGCACATGGTTTTGAAGGTCGTGCTCATGGCAATTAAGGACCGGTTCGCGAGCTACTGTTGTGAGACATTAACCGTGCCAACCACAAGCCAGCGTGGGCAACGGCTTTACCTTTTGTATAGCATGATTCATTACAAAGTGCCAGACTGAGAGCGGCGAGAAGTCCGTGGGGGTCGCTGGGGAGTCCATGCCTCTGGTTTTTGAGGGGGTGATTATGATCCAGGAATGGTGCACTGTGGTGAGTTGTGTTGTGCAAAGGGTATTGGCACGATTTCCCCCTTTGCAGTGCCGTGGTGGTACTTCGGGGCATGGCAACATGTGTGGAATCGTGTCTTGTGGGTACAGTGGTACATCTCTGGCCAGAGTAAAACTATTCGAATAGCCGTGCCCGCGGTTATGGGCGAGTTGAGCAATGTTTTTCGTGATTAGTCCCACACTACTCATTAATGATAATAATGTGATAATAAATTTGACTCCTGGTTTGGAATGGTAAATTCCTGGTTTGGAGGTTTGATCTGTACGACCGGGGTTGGTTGTTCAGGTTTGGTTGGGCCTGAGCAGCATGGGTGTGCTGTTCAGTGTTGATTAAAATTTCTGATTAATTACTCTACTGTTTCACTACTCTTAAATCTTTGCTAAATGCTGCTTTCGCAAATGAGACTATATTATGCCATCCTTTGGTATCCTTGTGCACTTGCATATTTGCTGTGTGGCTTGTTGAGTATGTCATATGCTCATTCTTGCAATAATCAATCAACCTCAGTTGAAGAAAAAGGATCCAGAAGGAGAAGACGGTTGGCTTATACCCCAGTTGAGCTGCCTGTGGGAGTGGAGCTGAAGCCATCGCTAGACCGTTATTCCGCTGTTGTTTTCTTTTCTTTTGTAAGTATGTAACGATATTATTATGATGGATTTGTATATTGAATTGTCAGTTTGTGTACCTCGGTTGATTCCTGAACGAGGGTTTTATGCACAAATAAGTTCGGAAATTACTAGTGAATTTCTGGGCGTGACAGCTTGCCATTTTGTGGAGCCACCCATATTCTATTTGTGCCACCCCAGTCGAAAATATTTAGTCATCATTTAGTTTTTAGTTTTCGCAAAAGGTTCTTAGTTATGGGTGGCGCTCATGTCTCCACCCGTCTTCCGACAATCACTCCCACCGAGTGATCGCCACAACCACATCCATAATATAAGCATGGAGTGTATATTCGTCTATACAAGCAATACTAAGCAGTATCAATAATTGGTCATGCATAAATAATAGACTCAGGCAGCAAGAATATAGATAACAATTTTAAGGATGGCTCACAAACAAGTTTAGGTACTCACATGCACAAGGAGGGGAGCGTAGTGGCTTGCCTTGATCCTTTTTTTAACGGCTCCTCGTCGACTGTTGTGGCTTTGTCTTCGCAAACGTAACCTGTTCAACAAACGTTGAGTTAACGATCAGCCTTTCTAATCTAACGTAAAAGGGAAAATCCTAATAAATGGATAAAAATGCAAACCCGGTGCCATTGGGTAGGTCTTAATTTTAGAAGAATTTTGGTGGAAGTTTACATTACTACTACCTACGTACAATTTGTTGTAATCAAATGAAGAAAAAATCCTTATATATTTGGACATGTTCCACTCAACTTATATGTAACCCAATTCTCAGCTGAATCAGGGTTCTCAGGAGATTACTAAATTATTTATTCATCTTGCCTGCAAACCCTGATTGTGATTATATATTTACACCTGCACAAATGCCAATAATGTTTGCTAGACGAACATTTGGTAAATAGGAATTGCTGGAAAGCTTGGTATGCCATTTTATTATTTTATTACTGCTCTACTTTTTGCTTTTGGAATATCTTATTCCTGCATTATGTTTCCTGTCATATTTTGCTCAGTTTTGGACTTTGTCTATTTCCAATCATCAAGTATGTGATTTCAGATTACCATCGTTGAACTGCAAGCGATAGTGGCTTCATGCATGGCCCTCTAACCACAATACTAGTACTGGCCCTAATAGAAATATATTATGTTCCCATGTTTCTCATTCTAAAATTAGCTATATGAATAATGTGGAAGAGAAGATTATCGTACATGATTGCTTTCTTTGTATCTGATCTAATTAAAAAAAGAGAGAGGAAAAGGTCAAACCTCTAAACTAAATTCAGTGAGTTCATTTATTTCTATCATCACTACTGACATTCCTTCCTTAACTCTTTCTATGTTTGTAAGCATTCACAATTTCTTGGGTTTCAGTATTCTCCCACATCTATAACTGAATTTTTTTTTTAGGAACAGGAACGTTCAACACATCCTGCAATTGGTTTATCTGTGTAATGTTCTTTTTTGTATTTATTTAATTTCCCTTATCAGTTCCACAAGAAAAATTACCAATATGTGGTGAAGTTATTAGCTTCAAATGCAGTCATTCTGCAATTGCAAGGATCAGGGCAACAGAGTACATTAACTGATTTCCCTGTTTTGTTTTCATGATACCAATGCATACTACTTAAAGGTAATGCCAAGTGTTCTAGTAATCCCACAGCAACAGAGTTACACCAGTGAGAAGGAGGAGTCGAAGAAGACACAGTACAAACCTAGGTTCTCCAGTTGCTGCATGTGGAGTAGAGGTGGACCGCCGCAACTTTGGTTTCGTTATCTTATCTATATCTTTTGGTAATTGTATTTGTAAAAGACCATGTTTGGTCCATTTGGGTCCCATTCAGGTAACCCTTATATGTATTTTAAGACATTTATGACAATGGAGGCAATGTGATATACAACTATGTCATGGGTATACCATTGATGATCTAGGGAATGGTATTGGTATTGTAAACACATGGGGTTTCTAGTTTCCAAAACTGGGGGCCACATTTAGGCTTGTTATTTTACTTTCATTATTTTAAACTTAATGTACCATTTGCCCCTGCTTTAATCATATGTTCGGCAGGCCTAGAATTGGTACAATTGGTGAGGTTAAGATGGAAAAATAAAAGCAAAAATTATTCATGAAATGGAAGAACTTGCTAGCAATATTATTCCCCCATCTGAGCGGGCGAGCAAGTGACATGCATGTGGGGTGTTGCCTCAGTGATGGGTTCTCCCTAGCATTAGCTACCCTCGACGATGAGCCGATGACGAAGCAGCCGCCAGATCTGGGGAGGACAAGGGATAGCCATGTGATAGGCTCAAGAATAGGCGTTGACGGAGAGATCGATGTACTGCATTGTCAGCATTGAGCAACTGTATGACTATTGACAGTCGTTATTGACCCATTTCAACCGTCAATATATCCAAAATAAAGGAGAACAAGCTATGCTTGCATGCATATTTTGTTAAAGAATAATCTATCTCCACATGTACTTGGAATTTTATTTGTTTGCAGAGAACTTTACATAATTGCAGGAGAATTGGTGAGAATTAACGGAACCATCAATCGAAATCCGTCGAGAGATAGACTTATGGGTGGATGGGCTTATAAATCTAGTCAAATAGCATCAAATGCACCCAACCACCACATCACTGGACAAAGGAGTCATTAGGAGACGCACCTGCCAAATTATGGGCCGTTTGGGCCAGTCTATGGTTCGGCCGAACCCTGGGTTCAGCTGAACCCCCAGCTCCACCGTTGATGGCCTCCTTCCACGTCGACGTCCAGGATTGCTACCCAATGATGGTTGTGTGGTATTTCGGATAATGCCAACCGCCACAATCGTCATTGGCAGCTTATGTAAGGACTACACCTCACTCCACTCCATCACACACTCAAGAAGAAGATCAAGAAGCTCTCTCAAGTTTAGTTTTTTGTTCTAGTGCTAGTGGAGTAGGAATAGAGTAGATCTCTTAGTCCTCGAGTCTTCAGAAGATTTTGGGTATGGCTCTAGTAGCTCTTCCTTCTTTTGTAAGACTTACAGTATTAATGAAATATTCTTCTTTATATAGCTTCGGTCTTCTACTTAATTCATATTATTTGGGTACCAACTTTAGTTCGTACTTGTCTCGATATAATTGTGTAACTACCTTACCAGATATATGCTTTGGTGTGGGTTTAATGTTCATTTCTATGATTGCTCTATGTCTACTGTAGCGATGTGGAGTAGTATTTAGTAATGTGAACATGGTGCTTAGATTATTAGGTACCATTAATTGGGGTTATATACTGCGGGTCAGTTGAGGTGGGCCGCTGATGGTGACAGCTCAGTACGGATATTCCTCCACGTTCATATATAATACTAAGACACTTTACTGGTATGGGTACTGCTTTGTATTCATTACCAGTCAGATGCCCATGACATGTTATCCTAAAGAAGTCGCCAACCAGGGGTGGTCTCTCGAAACACCAGGAGGGTATAGCTAGGGGGTATTGGTTGCATGATTGTATACTAGCAAGTGCAAAATATATTAAATATATTAACTATATACAAGAAGTATATGAATGATTCTTTTCTTATTCTTTCTCCACTTAGCCTAGATTATATTTTAGTGAAGAGTACCTTGGTTCTTTCTTCTGTGTGTCAACCTTATCCTACCCTTGAATTGATTAACCCCTGCATAGACATTGGTGTATATAGGCAATATATAAATTATTACCATAGTATTATCTTATAATATCTACCTTTGGAATTAAATAAATATGATACTTGAATTACTTCCAGGTGAAATGCTACAATGGTATATCCGTGCGCTTGCGGATCATATCTGTAACCATAAATATATCGAGAATATTTGGGCATCATTGCAGAGAATTATATTTCTAGTAATGTCACTAAGAAATACCAACAACGACGATGCGTCTACAATGAGCACTAGTGAAGCCCATATCATCAACAACGCATGTGTGGAGCCAAGAGCCAACATTGTTAAATTCTATGGAAATGTTGTTGTATTTGTCAAATCTTCATAAAAATATGTCAATATTCAGGTTATATTTGAATTATGTTAAAAACATGAGCAAAATTTATGTCATAATTCAAAATTGGGGAAAACAATATTGGTACAAAAGTAGGGGCAAAATTGCAATAAGATACAAGGGTACATATGTCTTTTTACAATTGACAAACTAACAAATTAGGGGCAACCCATAACTTCAATCAAAAAAGTGAGGACAGAATCAAAACGAAACAGAGGTAAAATCATAATTTCAACCCAAAGTAAGGGTAAGAACATAATTGCTCCTATTTGAGATGTGCATTATTGGTATCTACGACCTACTTGTTGCATGATCCTGCTTTGATATTGATTCCTATTGTTTAGATCTATATAATGGCCTTACTTAGTCATGCCTAGAAACTATGCTATTATTTCTGGACTGAGTGGAACCTTTGTCTTTTTAGCATAAACAGAGAGCTTTATTAGTTATCAAAATAGGGATTACATTCCTGATTCAATAAGTCCAAGATACACGCAAGTGCACACAATCTCTACTTTGCACTTGACCTTGAACTCATGCCCAGTTTGAGCAAGAGTATGAGCTACCCTATTCGCTTCTTTGTTTATCTTACACTTGCATCAACTTTTTTGCTTCCGCGATCATTACTCCATCTGAGCTTCCTTTGTTACTGCTTGAGTGACATATAAATTATACGTCTCCAAGATTATAGGCATGGGAATCCATTCTGTCTTCACCCAAAGTCCTTCTAAGCAAGCTAGTGCTTCGGTAGTTCAACCTGAGCAGTTGAGCCACACAGGTGCAGATTTTTTGCAAAGGAAAAATGATGAAAACCTTTTCTAGACTTGAGCGATAAGCGATGTGCATATGATGATAGTTATGTGCCTATAGGGAAAGTATTCATTTGAGACTATTAATAACCCAACTAATATAAACAAGACAACCACACATATGCTTAATACCGGGATGGTGTTAGCTTATTAATCGTGTTTTGCAATTCATGAGTTCCAGAGGGACCATATAGGACGAAGGAAATAGAAGAAAATTCATGCCCACCAACATGTTCTTTTAGGTGCGTTAAGAAAGTACTCCCTCGGTCCCAAAATATAGCTATTTCTAGCACAGTGTTTTGTCCCAAAATAAAGCTATTTCTTCATCTACCTCCTCCTCTCAACCAATCACAACCATTCTTCTTCACCTACTTTCTCTTTTCAACCAATCACACACTTTCTCCAATCATTCTCACCTACTTTCTTAATACCCGTGCCAACCTTAAAAATGACTTCATTTTGAGACGGTGGAAGTAGTAATGAGAGGACATAGGACTTTCCACCAATCAGGGACGTTCCTGAGGGTGGGAGATGGGGCAGCAGACTAGGGCACAATGTACTTGGAGGCCCCAATCAATACATGTACCCCTGTACACCTTATACCTTATATAACTGATATATACATGCTAGTCAATTGTTTCATTTATTTCAATCGTTGCTTATATCCTAACAAGTTACAAGTTACACATATTATATTAACTACTCTATTTATGACGGATCTATTTTAAATTTCATCATATGGAAATCGTTGTCCGTGCATTTTTCAAATTTATTCCTATTAGTTTGATTTATTCCAAGGTATTTCTTATACGCAATATCCATTCAATTGAAAATAACAAACAGCATTATATTCATGGACCAATATTTTGTTTTAGTGGTGCAATGAAATATTGTAGTATTGTTGAGCAAAATATTAATAAACAAACAGTGTAAGTGCATGCTCTCCTCCTCGAGTATATTGTTTCACATTTAATTATTGAATTACATACATTTCACTGTCTGCATATACAACTCTATTCTATAGCTTCGAGAACCTTTGTAGAATCTACATGTTTACATCCCTGGACCTTCTCATGCTTTCACTGAGAGAAAAAGGTAGAGCCCAACAATCACCATTGCCGTGCCTATGAGACTGCACATTCAAAACAAGAGAACAATTCAAACAATTGTTGACTAAAATTTAAACTGTAAGGCAAATGCACTTCATAACGATTCAAGGATCACAAAGTACAGTAGTAAATTTCACAAATGCACATGCCATATGGTTTAAGTTAGAGGAAACCATTGGTATTTTATCACTTGGAACTTAACCATAACAATATGGTATAACATTTTCATAAAACGCTATCAACAAATTTAGCCATCCTTATGCGCAGTGTCCATATGAATATTAAGCTATTGTTACGTCAGAGCACCCTGCCTGGAATGTCCACGTCCAATTGTAGATCAACTCCTGGAGTAAGCCTCAATTTGTATTGTTGACGGCAGTACCTATTTGGGTTCTAGTTGTTGTGGTGTTTTGTCCTTTACCGTGCTTATTTAAGTTGCTATGAAAATTGGAACATATAATTGATACGGTTTGTTTTACATATCATATTACAATTAGATACAATATCCTATCCGACGTTGTCTCTTGCAATTATTTGATAGTTTTAGACCATAACAATATTCGCAGTTGCAAACACAAAGTATAAGAAAAATAATTTATCAAACACCAAAATATCCTAAAGTTGTTGCAGCAAACGTGATTATCGTAATCCACTTCAATGCCAAGCGGAGTCTAATAATGTATAGCTTGATTGTTGTAGGATCCTGACTTTGTAAAACTTTAGTACTCCCTCTGTCCTAGAATATAGAGAGTTTTAGAGTTGGACACGGTTATTAAGAAAGTAGGTAGAATTAAATAGGGAGGGGTTGTTATTGGTTGAGAAGTGGAGGTAGGTGGAAAAAGTGAATGGTGGACGGTTATGATTGGTTGGGAAGGGAATGTTGGTGGAGAAGTTGTTATATTTTGGGATAAATCGTAAGTGCTAAAAGTTATTATATTTTGGGACAGAGGGAGTACCATAATTATTGTGCTTTTATGCCAAGTGCTAAAACTCTTGTGGTTCTCTGTAACCTATTTCTGATATTTATTCTATCGAGATCTGCTTCAGTCTAGCAAAAAGTACCTCGAGGTAACGGTACCTTACAGTACCAAATCGTTTATTATCATTAGATCTAACTGCGCAGGATGGGCATTTTAAAATCAACGACTGGAAATAATTTGGTACCGTGAGGTACGGATACTTCGAGGTACTTTTGGTTGAACCAGAGCAAATCTCTTATTCTATGTCATCCATGTTGTACTTTTATCTTTTGTGATAAAAAAAGAACAAGCTCATGTTGACATATCACATTACCAACTTATTCAGTTCCTCCTTTTGTTGTTGTTCATTGATGATTATGCACAATAATAATAGACAATTTACAAAGTGTGCTTCTTTTTTTTTTTGCTGTGCAAAAAATGAGTGTCAATTAGTTTTTGGCATAGGGAAGCATTTGGCACATGAACTGGCATAATCCATTTTGATTGGTAACACTGAACGTGCATCATAGACACCAAAGAAGGCTACTGACCTTCCTACTGTAAGATCATCGCCCATAAGGATAGAGTCAAAAACAACAGTGAAGATGACTGATAGTGGGTTAAACATTGGAGGATATGCTGGGCCTCGCTTAGCCACTGCCCATGAATTTAGGCTATATTTTCCAGCTGTTGCAAGTGCCCCCTGCACCAAAATAGTTTCATGTCAATTTCATCACAGCAGTTAATTAGGTTCATTACACTTCCTGAAAATTCGTCATCATTGCTCTAAAATCATCTTATAAATCCTGGATTGTTGAGTAATACAATTCAAGCTTCAGTGGACCATCGTGAAAACACAGAACAGAATGTTTTTTACAAACATATTTCTGAATATAAGCTTCAGTGGATACTACGAAATATAGGAACAATAATTTTGTAGAAACATAATTCTTTGTGTAGCTTTCTGTTAAGTTAATTTCAATGCTTAAGAAAGTTCGAAGGCATACCGAGTACACTACAGTAACAAGGTTGAGATCCCATCCTAGCTTCCAAGCATTCTTGTCTCTCCTTAATATGATTCCAACAAATGCTGTCTGAAATCCTCCGACCAAGCATGTCACCATGGAAGACCAATATTTATACGGGTACACTTTGAGAACCTTTGACTGCCACAACAGTTATAAGATGACATGGTCTAGATAAAGTTAATATACTCTGATTTTTTAGACAAATGAAGCTTTATTGATCTCAAACAATTACAACAAGATGATCCACACAACCTATAATTATTAAAAAAGAAAAAGAATTTACTCTGATATGTATGTACTTGTTAGAAACAATGCTTATATATGATTACCTGAACAAGGTACCAGCAAGCAAAGGTGAGGCTGCTGCCTGCCAAGAAAATTGTCCCTCTTAGCTGATTGGTTGCAGACTTCGTTTGCTGTTCCTTTTGGTGCTGCAAGATGGAATTCCAGAGATGCAGTGACTTCCCCTTGTAAAGGCTGACAAGCATTGTGCCTCCAACAGAGACCAGAACACCCACTATCTTCAGCAGGCCAGCCTTGCTTCTTAATTTGAATGTCTCTAGTCTATCATGTTCATACATATCCATGTTTCGGTGAGATGGAACATAGTTGCAACACAATTTAAGTTTTACCTATATGGCCTTTTTTTTTTCTCATGCCATGGAATAATTATTGTTGGAACCCATAGTTATTGCCATGTATATATATTGTACACAACAAATATTGTGAATGGAACATTTACCTACACACGAGTGAAAGAACAAAGGTGAATAAGGGAATTATGTTTGTAAAGATGACGGAGTAGGATGGTGTGGTATCCTTGAGGCCATAGTAGTAGAGGCTCATTGGTACAGCATATCTGCATAATTTGGCATACAGTAAAGAAAACCTTAATGTAATATGCCTCGGATGATTAGTAATATTTGCTCATCAAGAAATTGATTACTAATTAGGTTTTCACCGAATTGATACTGCCATCAGCAAATTAATATCTTATTGGAGGCTAAGTTTCTTTATCACGGTAGCCATGAGCAAGGAAGTTGTATGATTGTATACATGCATCTTACCTTCAAACCAATATGCATCACTCACTATACATCTTATTATATGCAAAGGTTTGAGAAGGGCAAGAACTGTATGTGGTTTACATACAACTATACCAATTAGAGATGGAGGTTTACCCAATAGGTTGTTATGTCTGTCTTTAGGCTGATGTTCCAGTTAGTTCTCTTTTCTTTCATCAAATTGTGTTTTTAATTTGCAGTCATTTTACTACAAACTTTGTATTAATTGATTTATAACTTTTTTCAGCAAAGTTTGGAACTATTTTTTCATTATGCAAAAAAAAATACTAACTTACAGCTATATAGTAGTTGGACTTATCACGAGTTCATTGTTTCTGGTCAAGCATTTGACCGAACTTTGTGCAGCAGATCCTTCTAGCGTATAGTTCATGACTGACTTATCAGCCCATTTTTGTTGTTCAAGGACATATATAACTGGAGTTTGCCACTTTGCTCAACAGATCCTTTTAACAAATTAATTGCTTTAGTACATATATACATTAACTTAACTTGTTATGCTTTCTATTCTATGGCACTAAATTTATTCTAGTTCAACGATTTGCCATCAGCTGTCTCCCTCTACAATATACTACTAACTTTATCATTTTTTTCCTATAATATACCATTGAGATGGATACTTTTCAAAAAATACATAAAATGCCCTTCAAGTCATACTAGAGTTGGCAATTGATTGACCCACGAGATGTTTCAAAAAAAATATGAAAGTATTTTTTTTACATTGCATTCTTATAAAATATAGATGTTTGTTTGTATATTTCAAGGTTTTCTTTCATGGTTTTTTTTAAAAAAAAAGCTATTTTTGTGTAGCATATAAAAGAGGAATCACATACATGAAAGATAGCCGCATAAAAAAATAACTATCTAGCACATGAATGATGATTTACATGAAAGAGCATTAACACAAGAGTATCCTATAGCATATATAACATAAATTATATTTTCATAAAAAGTTAATGCATGCAAAATGAAATGCTTCAAATATACACACTTCTATATTATATAAGGTGGCTATATAAAAAATTTCATATGTTTTTGAAACTTCCAGTAGATCAATCAATTATCAACTCTAGTAAGTTTTGAAGGATATTTTATAGGCTTTTTTTAAAAAGTATCCAACCAAATAAATAGCATATTGTAGAAAAAATTGACAAAGTTAGTAGCATATTATAGAGTGAGACAAAATCAATAACAAAATCGTTGAGCTAAAGTAAACTCAGTAGCATAGAATGAATTCTCTCTTGCAAGTAATACGAACATGAAAATAAGAAGATGTACATATAGTCAGAACATTTTAGAGTTAATATATATATATATATATATATATATATATATATGTGTGTGTGTAGTTAAATTTTCTATGTTTTGCCCAAACTATTTTGAGAGAATTATCAGAGCATATTAAAACAAGAGTGCCATCAACCTGGTTTAGAACTTAATCTTTGTTAAAAAAAATGTACCGGATGTGCAAAAGGCTACCTATGCACGTAGAAGTAAATAGCAAAGGGCAATCTCAAGTCCAACAGACTGTGCATAGAAGTAAATAGCAAAGGGCAATCTCAAGTCCAACAGAATAGGAAAGGAGAGATAGATATAAAAAAAATTGAATATGGAAATTAAAATAAATTATAAAATATTAAACCTTGTTCTAACAAAGTGAGATAGGCTCGCAGCCTTTTGTTACGTATACTTTTCGTATGTACATGCAAGCGAAATACAAGTTGCACTACTATTGCTATCGTCACGTTCTTTAATGCTACAACATATCTTGGTTGTTATTTTTTTTTAGTTCGGAACAACAGAAACCCACCTCCTTCATAGAAAAAAGAAAATAAGATATATATAATCTCAGAGTTTAATTTGGCATATATTTGGTTGGTCAGTAAATTTATTTTTCATTCAGTTGTTAGTACAGTAAAATTGCTTTTCTCAACATATAACCATTTTTTTCTATCAAATAATTTTGAAAATCTTAAATGAAAAGTACCGATAGATATTTCTCTTCATGTCTTAATTTTATTAATTAATTTCTTCTTGATTTAACAGTTTTAAATTCAAAATTAGTTTTACAAACTTGTGCCCAATGTGAACTCTTCTACTTATAATCCAAAATATTATATTTCAGTCCCATCCCAATTGATTTTTTTCTTCTTTAATTATCGTGGGAACTCATCGCAGTCCAATTAGTTTCTATACATGGACGAGTAGTAGAGTGTGTACTGTACGAAACAATATGTAATGTATTTCATTATGGTATCGGTTTCTTGCAAAGATGATACAAAATGCATTAATTTTCTGAGCTAGAAGGAGAAAATATTGAATAGGAATGAATATAAATCTAATAGGAGAACACACTGCATCTGGATACAGACTTGGCTGTGTTCGCTGGATGGAGTTCCCAACCAGAAGCGCGTGGAAAATGAGGCAGAAAGGCTGGGAAACTGTCTCAATTCCTTCTTCACATCCGATCTCTGGATTACCAAATTTGGTCGTCAACAGAAACGTGCGGTAAGAACACAGCCGCTGTGTTCGGAGGTGGGTGTTGGGAACCATTTCCCATGCATGGAAAACGAAGCGGTCCATTAGCGCGTGATTAATTAAGTTGTACCTATTTTTTTTCAAAAATGGATCAATATGATTTTTTAAACAACTTTTGTATCGAAACTTTTCGCAAAAAACGCACCATTTAGCTATTTGAAAAGCGTATGCGCGGAAAACGAGAGATGAGTGTTGGGAACTTGCTCTTGCAAACACACCCATTTGTATCTGAATGAAAGAAAAACATGACTGGTGAGCTTTTTACTGAAATCAAGATAATTGGATACAACCATCTTTAAATCAGTTTCCAGACCGTACATAACTAAGATGCACTCGACCCACAAAAAATTACTCCCTCCATCTTAAAATATAAGCATTTTTAGTATAGTGACAAGTCAAACATTCTAAACTTTGACTATTAATAGCAAAAATATAAAAAAGATCAATCATATAAAATTGATGTTACTAGATTTATCATTCAACAAATTATCATAATATGCAACTCTTTTTATTTAAAACACCTTACTTTTATAGATATTGTTCGACAAAGTGGCATCTCGGAGACCATGTCAGAGTCTAAAAATAACTTATATTTTGGGACGGAGGAAGTATAAGCAAATACAAATGAAGTGAAAACTTTGATTTTGTTATAAATAGGCCATTTTTTGGCTAATAGCCTGAAAAGATTCCCTAAGCAGAATGGTGAAATATTTTTTACAAATGTGATAGAGATACAGAAAGTATAAAAAGCAAATTGGCATATCAAATGATTTAGCGAAATGCTTTTGAGTTATTTGATCAAATTAATTTCATGAAATATCCCCTCTTGCACCAATTTGATCAAGAATTTTTTGCTTGGAATCAGATCATTAATTTGGCCGTCCTTGTCAAAGCTTGGCTCACCAATGTAAACTCATTGTCTCAAAATTAATGAATTCCTCGCATCCAAGACATCGCGAGCGAAAAAGACTAAAATACCTCCCATTAATAGGAAACTAATACTAGTTGGTGTATATATAAGAGATATTTAAGGATAAAACATTTCTATTTGTGCACGAGAGGATGTACAATGGTAAGAATCAACTTATTTTGGGATAAATTCTAAATACTAATAACCAACTTATTTTAGAATAGAGAAAGTATTTTAGATTGCAATTGTTCGGCCAATATCAATCAGTGATTATTTAGTTTTGGATATAGAATTGCCGGTTTTTAATACGAGATTTTTAGAATGAAGTGAACTTTATTGATGTATAAATACTTTGTGACAATGCTGGTTATATTTTCAACAATTTTAATTTATAAAATCAAGCTTTCTGAAGTTCTTGTTAATTTTCTACTAGGGTAATGTATTTACTGCAGCTTAAAAACTAGCGCTATACAACTACCATATACCATAAACACGATGAAATATCTGTTAGTATAATTGTAAGTTTGAAATCATCTGCACTTTTTTGTGTAAAATGATACGAAGGTAATTAAATATATGCAGGTTAGAGACATGTACAAATATGGAAATTTCATGTACGTATTGTCGATCGAATCAAAAAATTCTATAATGCAATAATCATAAGTTTAATTGTAGGCAACTTTACTGCATTTGAAGCTTCAGAGAAACACGTACCCGATGAACGCATTAAAAAAAATCCATCCGGTTGCGCTCCAATCAATGTCCCTCCACTTGCCTCTACCCAAAACGAAATATTTTTTAAAGATATACACAAAACCAAATTAGCAAAAGCAGATTATATTTTCATCATGACACCCGATTTTACAATGTATTTTCCTCTTACAAGATCGAGACATGATCATCCATTCAGTCACAAGTTTTACATGTGGTGTTGTCAATGAGTCCATCGATTTACAGCTTATTATTTTTTATTGATAATAAAAAAACACTTTTTATTTAAGTAAAAAAGAGTATGCCCACAAATATATACCCATACATTTCATCTAAAAACCCATAAATTTGAAGATATTTTATTATTCAAATATTTTTACTAAACTAATTTACAATTAAACCCAGCAAAACATATTTTCAAATCCACTTTTTTTTCCGTACGTCATTGTTTGGCCATTTATTGTTGCGTGTTACAAGTATTATATTTTAAGATATGTTTTATAAGAGCTTGTTGTTAAGCATAAATTTAACCAGTTTAAAAAATAGTAGCTAAGAACAATTAAAAAAACTAAAACATACCTCTCGAAGATGAGTGCAAAGGGAAGGATGAAGATGGCACCGAATACGCTGCGGTACGAGAGCAGCGCGAACACGAACATGCCACCGCTGATGGACACCTTCGATAGCAAAATCATCCCCGAGTTGAAGAGCTGCACCAGCACCATGGACGCCGGTGCCTTCCACCCCGCTGCCGGCGAAGTGCCCGCGCCAACGATGTCCATCGATCGCCGCCGTAATCCCTTCAACCTGATCGATCCGGCCGGCCGGTGGTGCTAACGTTACGTGCATGAACTAGCTAGACTGCTCAAGAGTTGTGAACTAGCTAGATCTGTCTCTTTCGGACACCGTCGACTCGTGCACTTAATAAAATTTCGGCTTTGCTCGACCTACAGCTACGATCTCTTGTAGCCTTATATATAGGAGCTGTGTGTGTTTTTCCTTGATGGTTAGATGGAGTTTCATTAATTAGTTTCTCGGGTACATGATGGATCAATAGACACGTGTTTTTGCCGGCACAAAAAATTAAAAAGGTGTACCCGATTTAGGGCTTAATTTTTCGTGTGATATTCAATTAGAGCAAGGTCAATAGTATAGCTAGCAGTTGGCTTCAATTATATCCATATCATTTTACAGTTAATAGTAGAGCCAACCTATATAATAGAATGGCTATATTATGCTAATTACAGTTTCACAATCCGGGAATTAATTAAGCATGCACATACTTGCGTATGATCAAGAGTGAACTCTGTCTCTATAGGTAGTTGTGTTGTCGCCTGAAAATAAGTACCAGTGCCACGCCATGGCGTGAATCTGGCGCATGGGATCGGAAGGGGTGGTGATGAGGCCCACAATAAGTGTTTTTAATCCGCGAGATCGACTGCACGCGAGCTTTCCGCATGGGAACCTGTGCTATCGTCGGGCTGCAGAAATGTCGCTCGCTTTATTCTCTCTCCTTCGTTTTCTCTTCTCCACGTAAGAAATTTTTACAGCCTGCTTTGTCAGCTTATTGTACTTGGTCTTAGAGGCTGACGTAACTACTTTGGTAGGTATATATTAATTATGCCCTGTCACGTGGGTTAATTCTGTCGTAATCGATACCCAAAAGTACTATCAACATTTCTTCTTCTGCTCTTCATTAGTGGCCTTTTTTGTTTTTGTCTCTGTTGGTTACACTACATGTATCCAAAACTTGCATGACTCTTGCTTGACAAAAAATTAAAAAAAAAACTTGCATGATAGGGAAATCCGCAACTCCAGTATATAAACTTCTTATTTACTTTAATCTTTATTTCTTCTGCCAACATAGCAATCACCATGCCCTGCAAGCAAACGCTTTCCCTTTCCTACCATAGGCAGGCAAGGCAGCTTTCCTTTTGGACGATAGCTATTTTCCCATCCTTGAGGTACCTTGGTACTTGACGATACCAGTAATCTGAGAGAAATTATTATACCCGTGGTATAAATCACGTGCTGAATAACAGTTTATGAAGCTTTAAGGGTAAATAGGTAATTTTTCATGTAAAATATCTCTTCCCTGTCCTATCTCTCTCTTCATTGGTTCGACGCCAAAAGGCGAGGGGATGGAGTATCTCATCGGTAGAGGAGCTAGCTGGAGAGTAGATGGAATAAGCGAGTTGCTCGTGAGGTCTTCACAGCCGCCTACCGCACCCAAGGCATCCGGTATTCCTATGGGTACCCTGCCCATAAGGTTTTTGCCCCGCGCTGACCCATCTCAATAACATTTGTGATGCCTCAGTCGTTCTAGCTTCCTACGATGCTTGATCCACATCTACCCTCGCCGACTCCTAAGGCGTCAGGTATGCCACCTCCGAAGCTGGTAAATATGTCGTATTGCCGCCTCCACCTTCTCTAGCACCACATCCGACGTTCCCACCTCCTCCAACATTTAATCATACCCTCCACTGTCACGGTTTGAAGCGGTGCATCGGACATGGGTTTTTACCAACCTTACCCCTACATTAGTACCTGCTACTACCCGCACATCAACGCACACATCCACACAAAACAAGAAAAGGACATTAAAAACCCCTTTGGACGATATAGGTGGTTCTTTCATTCTTCGTCATTGGTATGTGGACGTTCATGTAAAACGTGTTGTGGCCCTATTGGGACTCTTACGCACCTCACCCAAAAGAACTTACCTCCTAGCCTGCTCACCAAGTCCAATTAGGGAGCAGATACAAATTTCATTAAAAACAAATAAAATATTTTTTTTCCTAATTTGATGCTCCATCTTTTTGTAATTTGGTGTTCAGGATTCGATCCAGATTCTATTGTATGTAAACCAAAGAAAGGATTGTTTTGCTAAAATTTGTGGCGGCATATATTTTTGCTTTGTTTTAATCAAATTTTCGTATGTAATTGGTACTCCTCTACGTTTCTTCCTCTCTCAGCTTCCAAGAAGGTAATCAATTGTTTTTATCGCGATCCTCTTATATAGTGAGTACTAAAAATCTAAAATTCAAGTTTAAAGATTCTAAAGTATAAATATACGCAACTAATACTATTAAGAATTCAATTATTTTATAAAAAGATATGGCATCATAAATATAGTTAGCTAGCTCCAGTAAAGAATACCGTATGGGAAGTTTGGTCAACAATTTAAGCCCAAATCAATAGCAGGCCAGCCGCCCATCCATCCCACATATATGGAATGCTGCCACGCACACTCGCTATAATTGAACAGCTAATCCAACGCCGCTCTCACCACCTTGGGGCTGCTATGTCGCGTACGTGCAAGGAGGCGAAGTTGCGCGCGTCCACCCTCGTTGTCCTCTATCTCCACGTGGCACGCATGGACCGCTCCTCTCTCTCTCTCTCACTCTCCCTTATAAATTTCTTTCGTCCTAGACGCGAGTCAAAGTGAGCAAAGCGGCGATGATGACGACGGCACCAACGAGCCGCACCTCCTCCCTCTAGCGAGCCCCTCCTCCTCACTCCGGCAACGATGACGCGAGTGGAGCACTAGCGCCGGCTAGAGGCTCTCCAGCGAGTCCCCGCCTCCTCCCTCTGGTAATAGATAAGTTCTTTCCATACCGCCACCCGCAACACTCGCTTCCCCTCCACTCCATCGTGCCACTGCCCCAACCTCGCCAGCATAGAAAGGTGTCAACGTGTCAGCGCAGCCCCGCCCGGCGACCTCCTCCCTCTCTCATTTGCATCACTTTGCCTCCGTGATGAGGACATCCTCCACTATTACCCATTGGGAAAGACGCAACAAGGGGCCAAGTGGTCGAGTTGTAGTCGGGCGGCGACTGTGTGAGCCTCTGAATAATCCCACCTTGCTTAATTTGGGAGGAGAAAGCCACCTTAAAAGGAAGAGCCACCCTTCCCCTATTGGACTAGTCTTTTAGGGAGATTGGGCCTTTCCCCGAGTGGGTGTGCCTAAGAACTGTTGGGGTCCGGGCAACGCAACCTCAATTTGTTGGGCCTCGGCCAACCCCACCTAGGCCGGATGTATCATTTGGTATCAGAGCTGAGCCCCCTAGTGGGTGTGCCTAAGAACTGTTAGGTTCCTCGATTGGGCCTTTCCCTGAGTGGGTGTACCTAATAACTGTTGGAGTCGCAGTCGCAGTCCACCACCTCTCAGGCTAGGGTTCTCGATTGGGCCTTTTCCCGAGTGGGTGTACCTAATAACTGTTGGAGTCGCAGTCCACCACCTCTCAGGCTGTCCCTTTAAACCCGATCCCCCACTCAGGCTATCCCTTTAAACCCGATCCCCCATTCCCCCTCCTGGTGCCACCCTCCCCCAACCCTGCCCAAAAACCATAACCCTAACTTGTCACCGCGCGTTCGGGAACCTCACACGTCTTCTCTCCCTAACACGAGCACGCTAATTAGGATTCCTACTTGACCACTGGCCAGGTGGTTGTTAGCTGAGTCATTATTGCACACATCTAAAAGTAAGAAGTAGTAAGGCTTAAGCAGGACTACGCAAGCGGATATTCGTGGCCAAAATACAGCTGCATGTATAGTGATATGGTTCTCGCTCGGAAAAAATATTGTATCCATATGGATCTAATTGATCACACGTGTGCCGCAAAGACTTGTTTCTTCTTTGCCCAGACGTGTGCTCTTTTTGTTAGGTGTTCTTTTTATAACCGTCTTTTTTATTAGGTGTCTATGAGAAAAACATGCGTGTGTGACTTAAAGGATGGCAGAGAACAGCCATCTCACATACTCACGTACGTAAGGATTGGTTTCCATGAATTGGGACTTTGTTGGTTACGTGTTCTTTTATGAAGATTGAACAGAATATGTTGAACATACGCGTGGACTACCTACAATTCCAGTGATTTATTGATTCCGGGTTGTGGTAATTTCTGAGATGACGGTGATAACTGAAGGACCATGAAATATGTATGGTACTCTACACTAATCACTCAGTTGTTATCTCAGTTTCAGTTTTCATTCATCTAATATATAGTTAACAATCGAGTCACTTAAATAATCTTGTTTTTTTAATAATAGATATTAAACCCGGCCTTTGTTTCAATTGAAGCTACAGCCACTTATTACAAAGTTATTAGCACGAAGCCCAAATACAACAAAAATAAAAAAAGGAAGATGAAAAGCAGACTCAACCACACCAGCCAAAGGAAAATAGCAACTTATTCAAAGTTCAAGTCTATTACTAAATCTTCATCCAAAGTTAACGAAAACTAGCATGACTAATGACTCTAAATTCAGACATGCGGCACATATGACTTCCATTTACTCTTTACACCTTTAAACACTACTACGAAAACCATTCTGCTGTGCGGTCCAAAAGAGGTTTTCACGTGCGGCATGGCAACCCGCACGCGCCAAAGGGTCTGCGAAAATCGCTATTTTTCATGCCGGTGGCACACCCACACGCGAAAAATCTAATTTTCACGTGCGGGTGCTTATGTCGCCCGCACGCAAAAATAAAAAAAGAAAGCCGCACACGAAAATGGAGGATGATTTTCACAGACGCGACCAGTTACGGTCCGTCTGCAATCTAAAGAGGTCCTTATACAGAAAAATCGTTTTGTAGTAGTGAAAGCTGGCCCCAGAACCAAAGCCAATAAGTTGCTCTAAATAATACCTGTATATAAGATTTATTTGGAGTCTTATCAAAAACCATATCATTTCTACTAAGTCATAGAGTCCAACATAAAGTAAATGCTTCTATCAAAATATATTTCTTAGCTTTAAAATTCACGACTATCAGCCAATCCCCAAACATTTGAGAAAAATTATGTGGTTTTTGCAAGAGAAAATCACTTCTATACCCCTGAAATTTAACCTAATACCTTCTATACCCCTAAATTTTGCTTACTTCTTTGTATACCTCCAAAATTTGATTTTTGATCCCTTCCATATCCATCACATCTGTTGACCGTTAGTTGACCATCTAATTTCTATAAAAATAACCATTTTACCCTTTGGATGAACATAGAAATTCATGAATTGTATTATTAAAAATGTAAAAGTTTATCGCAGGAGATTATTATAGTTATGAGTTTGTTGTGCGCTGCATTATTTATCATAAAATTATTTTTTAGATAAAGAAATAAAAAAAGTATTTATTTTTTAGAAACGTCATAAAAATGGTGAGCATTCGTACAAAGATAGGACTACCAATGCTCACAATAATTTTTTTATGAATACTGCCAATCAAAAATATCCATTGTCCTATTAAAATTTCAAATAAAAAATTTAATAATTACATTTGTTTTATTTTATAAATTTATGTCAAAATTTTCTGCACTAATTATAATTAGTCTCATTAGTTTCATAAAATGCACATACTGTGCACTTAAACAAAATTTTCAATCCTTTTTTAAGCTTATATTCAAACCTAGAGCATCAAGAGCAAAAAATACATTTGCAACCAAACGTAATAGTGAAATGAAGGCAAATGTAACGATAGGGGCATGGAAGGGATCAAGTTGAAATTTCAGGGGTATAGAAAGGATCGGGTAAATTTCAGGGATATGAAAAAGATTGAGTGAGTTTTCAGGGGTACACAGGGAATTTACTCTTTTTCAACCCAAGAGAAATAAAGACGATTCTCCAAACAAATTTAGCAACATGGCTTTCAAATAATAGATGTTGGACAGTCTCTTCATGCAAACAAAAGCAACACTTTGTACTACTATTATTCTAATTCCTTTTATTAAATTATATTTGGTTAATAATACCCCTTTAAGAAAATATCATATAAAAATCTTTATTTTGATAGACATCTTTAATTTGTACATGACTGAAGTAGAAGAAAACAACCGGAGGTTTAAAAAACTGTCTCAGAAGCAGTTGAGATACACAATATACAACCAAGCATTAGCAGGATTTCAGGAGGGATATAGATCAGTAGTAGTAGCTAGGGTGAGCAGAAGAAAGATGTCAAAGCTCTACAAGTACTACCAATTAAAAGGGGTTGTACATGTAAAGTACAGTTTCCTTAATCATCTGAAAGTATGCAAGAAAAATCCGGAGGCTACTACAAATACACATAATTTCCCAAAAAAAAAAGGCTGTTTCAGTTAACCACAGGTGAAACGTTAATTCGTACATGGTAAAACAAAGCAATTGAAACATTATTTTTTTAAAACACAGTGAAATATATGCTGAAATATTTTGCTATCACATATGAAACATTAAATTTCAACGGTTGAAACATATTTTTTTGTGATCAGTATATAATCATATGATATCATGTTGTAAAGACTTAATTTTAACAAATATAACGGAGTAATCGATCGTAAATCGAATAATAATTTAAGAAAAAGATAGTTTAATGTTTGACAATAAGATGGTTAATATATGAGAAGGAAAGAGAGACACATGCAGTGCTTTCATATGGAGTACGTACATAGAGGTAGTAGGAAGGGCTCCCAAAAGTCCTTTAGCAACATACATTCTAGTCATCATTTAATTAATTATCAGTTGAAATTTTGATCTTGGAACTTTAAAAAATCCTTCCTCGAATAATAGTAGAGAATAAGCTCATTTTTTTTTGTTTGAACTTCAAGGGTTTAGAAAGTTTATGGCCAACGCTTGCCCACATTTCATCATGCTCTTTATTCGTGCTCTACGACTACAAGTATCAACGATGAAACGTGCCAAAAGGCAGCAAAAGGAAGATCAATCCTCTATTAACTTTTCTTCGGCAAAAGGATGAACGACATTGTATTTATTATTTAGCTCATCCAGACATATTGATGCAAAAGCTTTCCTTTACTTAACTCTTCTTATTTTCACGTGATCTTACTTCTCTAGTCTCCACATGTCGTCCTACTGCTTTGCTCTCTAGCTTCTTTTGACCTTCACAGTCATAGCTAGGTTTCTAAACTCTCTCCGGTACCTTTATTTTCTCCTACTTCAATCATCTACAAGACAATTTAATTGACTTAGCAACTGCTCCATCTGTTTCATATTATAAGTCGCTTTAAACTTTTTCTTACTCAACTTTTTGTAAGTTCAACTAAGTTTATTAAAAAAATAGCAACATTTAAAATACCAAATTAGTTTTGTTACAACTAAATTTTAATGTATTTTGATAATATGTCTATTTTGTATTAAAATATTGTTATATTTTTCTATAAACTTAGTCAAATTTAAAAATATTTAACTAAAAAAAGTCAACTTATAATATGAAACAAATGGAGTAATACTTAGATGAATGCAAAACTGGGGTAACTAGATACGTGTTCGGTAGTACGTGTTGGGAACTTCTCTCCCTTCGTACAGAAAACATGGTGACTCATTAAAGCATGACTAATTAAGTATTAGCTTAAAAAAAGCTTGAAAATATATTAATATGAGGGGAGAAACAAACTCAGCCTAAGGCTATGTTTGAGAGAAAAAGATTAGAGAAGATTGAGAAGATACCTAAAACGAGATGAGCCACTAGCTATAATTAATTGAGTATTAATTATTTTAAACTTGTACAACTGAATTAATATGATTCTTAAAGCATCTTAACTTTAGAAATTTTTCTAACTAGCTAAATGCCCGTGGATTACAACGGGTGAATACAAATATTTCAAATTTTATATATGATATGACTGAGTCAAATTTTTAAGATTCTATCCATCTGTAATTTCTGGAATACTTAGTTTAAAACACAACAACAGGTCACTGGTGATAACTTAAAAGTTTGACCGAATCTTGGTCTAAACGTGAAAGAATTCGTCATTGTCACAAGCTACTATCGCTATGTGTCCATCACCTATTGAACTATGAGACCTTGTGTGTATAGTCGAGAATTGTGAAGGAAAGTTAGCATCATTTGTACATGTTGTTCAGTTCATTACTAAAAGCCACGCATAAAAAATATGAGATATATTAGTAGAGAGGTTAAAAACAAAAGAGAACTGAACTGCTTTCTATATGAACTACGCAAAATAACAATCCATAAAAAGATGTTGAATAGACTCATTTTTTATTAAAAAATAGCACCTCAAGCTGCCATTCCAATTCCGCCTCGCCAAATTATCCTTAGTTAACACAATCCCTTTAAGCAAGTACCACATAAATATCTTAATCTTAATCTTAAGTGGCATCTTAAGCTTTCAAATGCACTTATTCCTCTCGATGTAGCTATTATTGATTAAAGCTTGGTACATTGACCTTACCAAGAACATACCATTCTGATGAAAATTCCATCTAAAGCTATCGGAAGAAATATTGAATTAGATATGTACAATAGAAGCACACAACTCATGCCAATAAACAAGATTCTGACCAATTAAAGATCTTCTCAAAGAAACATTAAGCGGAACAGAACCCATGACAGTGGCAATAGAAAACGATTTCCTTCGGACAATAGTAGAAAATTTTACATTTTGGTCCTTTTTAAAAACTTATTTTACAAATAAACCCCTGGGAAAACTTAAACCGGAAATGGTCCTTTTTGAGGGGCCAGAGTGGCAGTCGTCGTACCCCAACATGGCGGCGCCAGCCACACTGGCGCCGTGCCCGTGCCACCGTGGCACTAGGCCTGTCGTGGCAGTGCTGACTGGGTAGAAGGGGGGCACCAGCCACACTGGCGCCGCCCCTCATACCACGGCGCCAGCATGGCTGGCGCGCCCCTCCTCTGTGGGCCGCGCCCTTAAACCCCGTGGGCCCCACCACCTTTCTCCTCCCCACTCCCATTTTCGCCCAAGCAGCAGCCCAAGCAGCAACGCAGCAGCTCTTCCCCTCTCTCTCCCCCTCACCTCTCCACCTCAAATCCACTCAATTTGAAGCCGTTTTTCGCGGGATTTTTTTGTGGAAATCGAAGAGAAAGGTAGACTCCTCCATTCCCCCCTCCTTTTTTTCGTTTTTATTGGTTGAATTTGTAGATCGGAGGGTAACCCTAGAACCCCTTTTTTGCCCAAATTTGTGATTTTTAGCATTTGTTCTTGGGATTGGCTTGTTGTAGTGCTACATGTTTGCAATGTACTCATTGGTGTCACGATTTTTTTAACCATATATGTGGTAATGTTAATTTTTGGATGGTTTGGTTGGATGGATGGATGAAAAATTAGGGTTGAGGCATGAAAGTAATTTTAATTTGATGGACTTGATGCTATAGCCTATAGGTTAAACTTTTAACCATTAATTATATGAAGGGGAGAAAATTTTGGGTGCATTATAGAAATTGATTATAGTTAATTAGAACTAGGTTGGGTTGTATGACGGAGTATTTGTAACATTTCAATGTGTAATGCACTAGTAAACTTGTTGATAGTTGTAGGTGGATTCAATATTTTTTTTGGAGTAGTAGCTTTGGGACAATTTAAGTTATGCATTGGTTATAATATGTCGGTTTGGACTACGTTTAGGAATGAAGATTTAATTTTTGTTGCAAAGTTACATTTGATTTTTTGGTGTAGATGGATAGACTTGTTCGTGTTTACTACGGTGGTAGAGTGGTGGAACCTTATGTTGGTGCACATGTTGAGTTTGAGGATATGTCATTGAAGACCATTTTGTTTCCCACCCACCCAACTCTAGATGAACTAAAGTCACGAGTGAAAGAAGTTCTTGGATGGACCGAGGATATTGTGGAGATTCGTTTTTATGGGAGATACGATGTTGGTCAAGGGCATAAGTATATATTAAATTTGATAGGTCAGTTGGAATGGGAAGTTTACTTTGATTTGGTAAAAGAGTCTCAGTTTAGATCTCTAGAGGTGTTTGCATCAAAGTTGGTACATACTGTAGAAAATTTGGATCTAAACAAATCTCCTTCTTATCATTACATTGAGAAGAATTTTGTGACATATTCTTCTCGTCGTGGAGAGGGTGCAAGTAAGACTGAGTTGGTACGAGAAGACTTGGAGGGGGAAGGAGAGAAGAAGAGACCTTTGCTTGGAAATGATTTAGGGGAGGCAGGACCATCAAAGAGACATTGTGGTAGTGATGATGTGGATGCAGCGAGGGAGATGAAAATGGAGTTACTACAAGAGGGGCTTGATCTAAGTGAACTTTTGTCGGAGAGTGTGCATTGGTCGTCGTACGGAGGCAACCCTGAATACCCGACGGAAGTAGCAGGCCAATATGTGAATCCAGATGATAATTTTGATGTCGAATTGAGTGGTGGTCACGATTCTGTCTCAGTAGAAGTCAATAGAGAGGAGGTTGACAAGGAGGCAAGTGTTGAGCAATATGATGTTGAATTTGCTGAAGACTCTGATGATGACCGTCCATTCCCTTCACTAACTAACAATGACAAGTTAGCATTAGAGGAATGTCGTGCGTTTGAGAAGGTGTTTGGAAGGAAGTCGGACATTCCTGAGTTTAGGGACCTAACACATGCCCATGGTGCAATACTAGATGGCGGCATCAACCTAGATCAGTTGCCAGAACCATTCCAGGTGGATGGTCTCAGAAAGGGTTTAGAGTTCCCATCCATGGTCGCATTAAAGCTATGGCTCCAGGAGTACGCCATCGTGCACCATCATCCATACCGTGTTGTCAATTCTGCCGCAAATAGGAGGTACACTGTTAAATGTGAAAACCCACAGTGCAAATGGAAGGTCCATGCAACTAAGAGGTCTAGTGGCACGTGGAGGATATCACGGGTTGGTAAGGAACATAGTTGTGCTACTGCCGAAGGTTCAGGGAGCCACCGGCAGCTGACATCTAAGTTCATAGCAAATAGGTTATGCAATGCCATAAAACTGCAACCTACACTCTCTGCTTCTGCGTTAGCTTTGTATATATTTGAGGTTTTTCAGTATAGGGTTAAGTATGGCAAGGCTTGGAGGGCACAAGAGGAGGCTATGAAGCTCATTTACGGTGAATGGGGTGAAGCGTACGTCCGTTTGCCCACTTTGCTACAAGCCATTACACTACTAGAAAAATAATTTATCGCCACGAAAAAAATTGTAGCATCAATGCTAAAATTGTGGCAATAGATACATGTTGCCACAATCTTAAAATCGTTGCTAGCCGTGGTAATAAATAGTGTGGTAATAGGTTATTGCAACGATTTTTATTTAGTTGTAATAAAATTTGATATTTCCATAAAATGGATGTGGCAAAAAATATATATTGCGACACTTCACATCGTTGCAATAAATAACTATTGCTACCACTCCATGTGTGGCATTAGTTCTATGTACAAAATTAAATGTTTCAATATTAATTTATCATCCTAATTATTTTCTTCTGATATCTTGTCATGGCTAGGATTCGAACCCAAGATCTCTCCATCACGCGCGCTCTCCATGACCAACTCACCTACGCATCAATTTTGTTTAAAAATGCATGCAATTCCATTTGAGACTGTCTAACTAAGATTTGAATCATGAATTTGAGTATTTAAAATATTTCAAATAAAAAATTTAAGTTGTAAATCTCATCGCGAGCTATAAATTTCATATAAAATTTGTCCTAATCCGTGTCCATATGAAAAGAATAAGTTAAATTATGAGATGATAAATTTTTATTGCAACGAATTTGTTTATCATGGCAATAGAAAATAGTGAAAAGTACCATGTACCATGCAAATTGCCACAAAAATTAAATGTGTGGCGATAGAACATGTTTTTTTTGCAATAGTAATGTTTGTTGTGGCAATAGCTCATTTCCTATTGCAACAAAGATACTGAATAAAACAACGATTGTAAATCGTTGCAACAAATTATAGCTATTTGCCACAGAAAAAATATCATTGCGATAGTATAATATATTGCCACAAATTATTTTTCATTGTAATAAATTGGTGGCGATAGCTCAATTATCTTGTAGTGTTAAGCAGAGAAATCCCAGTATGGTCTACCACATCGATACTCATCCTGATAGGGTTGTCAACGTTGATGGAGTAACCAAGAAAATTTTTATGCGTGCATTCTGGTGCTTTGGTCCTTCCATTGAGGCTTTTAAGCATTGCAGGCCAGTACTAGCTATAGATGCAACCTTCCTAACTAGGAAATACGGTGGTGCCTTGATGACTGCATTATCAGCTGATGCGGAGGACCAACTTGTACCTTTAGCTTTTGCCTTGGTGGAGAAAGAGAATTCACGAGACTGGTGCTGGTTTATCGATCTTGTCCGACGGGTTGTGATTGGGCCGCATAGGGAGGTTTGTATTATCTCAGATCGACATGCTGGTATAATGAATGCCATGAGGACTCCTGTTCCAGGATTGCCACCGGTTCACCACCGATGGTGCATGAGGCACTTCAGTGCTAATTTCCACAAGGCCGGTGCGGACAAGCATCAGAAAAAAGAGCTCCTAAGGATATGTTAGATTGACGAGAAGTGGATATTTGAGAGGGATGTTGAGGCACTAAGACAGCGTATTCCTGAAGGTCCTCGTAAATGGCTTGAAGATGAGTTGTTGGATAAAGATAAGTGGTCTTGTGCATACGATAGAAATGGCCGCCGGTGGGGCTACATGACAACCAACATGGCTGAACAGTTCAACAGCGTGCTAGTTGGTGTTCGTAAGCTTCTAGTGACGGCCATAGTGTCACGCCTAGAAATTTAACCCAAATTTCCAGACTATTTTGCGTATTAAATCCCTGTCCAGGACCAGCCAGGGTACACAAAACGATAAGTAATATACAGTTCCAAACGTAAATGAAGCGTAAAATACTTACAGAAGAGGCACTTAGTCCTCACACCGAAATAGAACGACAGCAGCGGAAAAAGGCGATCCTAGCGGGGCTTCAGCTCCACTCCACAGGCAAAACTCAACTGGGGTCTGAGCCTTGGTCCTCTAACTCCATCTTCAGCTCAGAAGCACTACACTTCTGAAAAGGGGGAATAATAACAAGACTGAGTACAACCACCGTACTCAGCGAGCCACACCAACGATGCAGACGTGCAAAGAGATACAAGGACGGTTTGTGGCTATTTGCATAAAGGCGGTTGTAAAACATTTTATTGAGAAAACGATAAAACGGTTGAGTAATTAAAGTAACGTTAAATCTCCACTGATCAACGCTACCCCACGTTGAACAGGCCCAACCAACCCACCTGAACTACAGTGCATTGGGTCGATTTATTAGGTGTGAGACTAATCACGGTGAATCTGGTCGACCACCCATAACCGCGGGCACGGCTATTCGAATAGTTTTACTCTGATCAGAGGTGTACAACTGTACCCACAAGACACAGCCCCACGACACGTTTCCGTGCGCCGACATGCCACCACGACATACCGGAAAGAGGCCGTGATAGGACCCTTCGCATAACCCCCTCTAACCAAGCACACCACACCTCAGGTTTCACCCCCACTCCTCGCAAGGCAGCGGGCTGTCCCCTCTCGTGCCTAGGTGAATCCGGAAGCGACAGAGGCCGTCACAGGGCCCGCCCCGCTCCATCACGCCCACCCTTGCCTGGATGCGTCAGCTAGAGGAAAGCTACACTACAAGCCCAGCCGTTGCCCACGCTGGCTTGTGGTAAGTACGATAAGTTCTTCCGGGGCATCCCGTGAACCAGTCCTTAACTGCCATGGGTGCGACTAGCAAAACCATGCACCCACAGCCCACCATTCAGTCGCATTTTAGTTGGATAATTACGACCATGAAGAATGGCTAGATGTCTCGAGCACGTAGCTCATTCTGATACTAAAAAGGTCTAATACTGTAATTATCCCATCAACTGAGCTAGTGGTAATTAAGCATGGCTAAGTATACAGTTCTAGCTAGGTCACATAAGTAACATGAGCTAGTCGATTTATTACCCCCGGTTGACAAAGGACAGATATCAAGTAAACATGGCACAAGCGAGCAAATAGGTAATACCCAGATCCGATGTAATTAGCAAAACATGCATATTTATTTGCAAACGTTAAATCATTTATAAATTGGGATCAACATGCTCAAGGGGAATGTGTGACTTGCCTTGCTTCTTCAAACAATCTTCCGAACTCTTATCCTTGCGACCGCGATCTTACGAAACAACGGATTCTACACGCAGGCACGCAAAACGAGGAAAAACTCTAATAAAAACCAAGGAAACAGTACATAAAAAGTAAACAAACATGTAGAGCTCAATTTTAGATGAATTTTGCAAGTTGAATGGCCCAATTCGGAGTTCGAATGAATTAGATATGAATTTTAGAAGTTTTGAGCCATTTAAATTCTATAACTAAACTCGATTTATTGCGCAATTATTAAATATTTTCTCAAAGGAAATGGCATTCGCTGACGTCAGCAAGGGGCGCCGGCACCGACAGGCGGGCCCAACACGTCAGCGGGTCAAGGAGGTGCGGGCTTGGACTGGGTCCACCAAATGAGCGGGCCCCACGCGTCAGCGGGCAAAAGGATCTAGCCCACCATGGACCGAGTCCACGGTAGAGGTGCAAGGCGAAGGGGTGGGTTGGCTCGCCGACCAACCCGACCAGACGGCGGCGCGCGGCCGGACGGCCACCGGCGGCGACACCGGCGGCGGCGCGGCGCGGCGCGACGGCGACACGCATGCGGCGGCCGGCGGGCAAAGAGAGAAAAAGAAAGGGAGGGGAGGAGGAGGGAGATGCTCACCGACTCGGGAAGGACGAAGACGACAATGGTGATGGCGGCGTCGGCCCAGCGAGCGAGGGGGCGGCCGGGGAGCGGCGAAAACGAGCGGAGGAGGCGAAGAGGGAGGCGGCGGAGCTCACCGAGGGGCATGGCGGCGAAGGAGGCGGCTGATGGGGCTCGAGCAGAGGGAGGCGGCAGCACTCCACGGGGCAAAGACGACGGCGGTGATTCGGCGGTCTCCAACGAAGGTGGAAGAGCGGCCGGGGTACCACGCAATGCAGCGAAGCCGACAGTGGCGGGGCGCGGCTTGGCAGTGGCTGGAGCGGCGAGGAGCGGCGGCCGGAGCTCGTCGGTGAGTGGTGGAGAGAGGGAGCACGGTGGGGAGGTGGTTCCGGCGACGAAATGGGAAAACGGAGCGGGGGCCGAGGTGCGGCAAGGCACGGCGAAGCCGGTGGTGCAAGCAGCGCGGCGTGGGGACGTCGACAGCGGCGGCAGCGGCTGGCTGGAGGGTCGCCGGCGATCGGCGGCGCTTGGACTCGCGTGGGGAGAGCGGGAGAGAGCGCGGGGAGTGCGGGAAAGTTGGGGAAAAGGGAGAGGATGGCCGGGGGAGTGATTTTATAGGCTCGGGAGGGAGTGGCTCAGGCCGGGATGGGCGGCAACCGGCGTCGAAGTGGGAGGCGACGTGGAGCTCGTGAGGAGGTCAAACCGGCGCCCTTTTTTTGGGGGAAAGTGGGGGAGATGGTGGAGGACGTGGAGGGGGACCGATTTTACTTGGTTTGGGCGCGAGGACGCGAGCGGGAGGGCACCGGATTTGGCGGGACATGGGCGGCAACTGCCGGCCATGGCGGCTTCGGCCTGAGAAGCCGAAGGTAGGAGAAGGACCTGACAGGTGGGGTCACCGGGCCCACCTGTCGGGGAGGGAGAGAGGGGCAAGCCCAGGGGGTTATTTAGACTTTACGCGAGGGGAAAACGATTGAGCCGAGAAGGGAGGGGTTGGCCCGAGAGGGAGGAGGGAAGGAGAGAGAGGCGAGCGGGCCAAGGAGAGGAGGAGGGGGATTGGGCCGGGCGGCCCAAAAACAAAGAGGAGGAAATTTTATTGCTTTTCTTTTTATTTTAATTGATAAAATGAACTTTGTGACTTTAAAATTATTTCTTGAGCTCCGAAAATTCACGGAAAAATCCGGAGAGTATTTTAAGGCACAAAGAATATTACAAAATATTCCCGGCCAATGATTTTTAAAAGGAAATTTTAATTTCCTCCATAATTCCACTTGATTAAATTGGTTTAACTTTTATTTAATTTCTAGAAAATGCATTATTAAATCATTTTTAATCCCGAACGAATATCGGGGCGTTACACATAGTATCATTTACCTTCATGAAGTGCAATGATTACTTTGTGAACAGACATGATGAAGCAGTGAAGCGAGTCCAGTTAGGGGAACATTGGTCCACCAAGGTTGCTAGTAAGATGAAGGTGCAAAAAAGTAAGGCAAACAAACACACTTCAAGGTGTTTCGATAAGCAGAAAAAGACATACGAGGTCACAGAGAGGGGTGGTATAACGCGTGGTGGTGTTAGATTCGGTGCAAGAGCCTTTAAAGTTGAAGGTGAGGGGAACTCATGTTCTTGCCAAAGGCCATTGCTCTACCATATGCCTTGCTCACATCTTATCCACGTTTATCTGATTCATGCAATTGATGAGGAATCTCCCAACCGAATGTTGTATCAGTTCTCTTCAAGAGCCATTGTGAACACATGGGCAAGTCGCTTTGAGCCATACCTCGACCCCACACAGTGGCCACCGTACGATGGTGAAGAATTTGTTGCTGACCCAAATTTGAAGATTAAAACAAGAGGGAAGAGGAGATCGAAGCGATTCAAGAACGAAATGGACTCGGGTCTTGGTGGTTCTAGAAGGAAACCACCTTCATGTGTTCAACTTGATGCTGCGCCGGTGCAAAATAGATGCTCGTTGTGTCACCAGGAGGGTCACAAGAAACCTAAGTGTCCTAAGCGTCCAAAAAAGAAGTCCAAAAAAATAGAAGTGTTAGGGAGGTAAATATTTTGTTTTCCTACTTAAGTCAATGCATGTTTTATTCTTGTCTATTTAATGTCTATTTATTTATTTTGGATTCTCGCATTCATTTTCTTTTAAGTTATGTCATGTTGGTAACTAACGGTGAATTTATTATTTATTCATGTAGGATGGCCGAGGAGGGACAACCACCGACTTACCCAGCCTTGGAGGCGTACTACGAGGCCCGTCATCGCGGGGCTGCGATTGAGGCGGGGAGGGTATGAATCGGCATTGATTCACTTGTACATAAGTATCGGTAGCGTGTGTTTGACATTATATTAACTAATTGATTTACAATTGCTAATGCAGGTACTTCAACCGCTCCGAGTTAGAGCTCATGGCCCCCCAGTGTTCGACGATAGGTACATCCCGTACCTAAGGGCGGCCAGGTTGCTCGGGGTGGCACTGGTCGTGAGCAGAGGAATGCCTGTGTTCAACGCTCCTGCGTTGACAGTACTTGTGGACAGATGGAGGCCTGAGACACACAGCTTCCACCCCCCTAGTGGTGAGATGACCATCACTCTATAGGATGTGGCTATGATCTTGGCCCTCCCATTACGGGGGCATGCCGTGACGGGCAGGACAGAGAATCCTAGATGGCGTGCACAAGTGGAGCAGCTGTTTGGCATTCCACTGAACATTGAGCAGGGGCAAGGGGGCAAGAAGAAGCAGAATGGAATACCCCTATCTTGCCTGAGTCAGAACTTCTCACATCTTGATGACGACGCTGAGCCATGGCGTGTTGAGTGTTATGCCCGTGCATACATCTTGCACTTGTTGGGAGGGGTTCTGTTTCCTGATGCTGAGGGTGACATTGCTTCGGCGATATGGATTCCTTTGGTCGCCAACCTTGGTGATCTGGGCCGTTTCAGTTGGGGCTCAGCAGTGTTGGCGTGGACATATAGACAGCTCTGTGAGGCCTGTTGTCGTCAGGCACCATCATCCAACATGAGTGGTTGTGTGCTATTGATTCAGCTGTGGATGTGGTTAAGACTACCGGTTGGAAGGCCTAAGTGGAGGCAAAGCTTCACTCCTTGGCCCTACAATGAGCCAGACATGGAGAAGACAGTGGCCTACCTTTTTGAGAGTATTGCCACTGCACATGCTCACCGGGATGTGGCATACAAGCATTATGTCAATGAGATGGACTGCTTACAGCCTCAACATGTAAGTACTTCCAATATCACTTCTAGTTAGACATTTACTTCTTTAATTGAGATACTAACCAATGACATCTCTTCAACTTTTGCAGATTGAGTGGTTACCATACCACACAAATGAGGCTTCAAGCCTGACCCTAAACTCGATGTGCAATCGAGACTCTGACTACTTCATGTACCAGTGCCCATTGATTTGTTTCTGGGCAGTTGAGTACCACCTTCCGCACCATGTCATGCGACAGTTCGGGAAGAAACAAGACTGGCCAGTTGAGGACATCTCAACTGGAGTTGAATTACACAAGTAAATATTTCTTATCTTTGTTTGCATTCATTGTCAATGTTCAACTTTGTACCATTTAACCCTTGTCGATGCTCACTATTGTTTCATCACCTTCCACTTGTCTAGGTATGACAGGGTAAAAACAAAGAAGGTGAAAGACTGGGGGCTAGAGCATAACAGATACATTGATGAATGGAGGGCAGCCGGAAGGAACGACATGTACATCGAGACTATACATCAAAATCATATTTTCTCAGAGTACCTTCGTTGGCTGCATAGGACATATTGACTGTTCCTCCGCCCTACTTGGACGGAAGCCGACATAGAGGATGACCGCGACTCTGATGAGGGGTGGAATCCCTATGATTCCGGACTAGAGTTGGATATCAAATGGAGCACGCCCCACTTAGAGACAGAGTGTTTTCTTGCATTTGTCAAAGTTATTTCCATTTATACCCTAGACCCTAACATATATCTTCTCACGCTTTCAATCGAAAGAGCTCCTCAGGAGTGTGAATGAAATGGGGCATGCCCTCCAAGCTCCGAGGGGTGGTGAGGACACAGAGAACACACTCCACAATGTTTTAGAGGTAAAATTTATTTAGCACTTTGCGTTACTTGAATTATGCCTAACAAACTTCTTTTTTTTTTTGAAATGCAGAAAGTTCGTCAAAGGTACTGGAAACTTGCAGCAAGATTAGGTTGCAGGTCGGTTGGATTAGACGACGTGTACCAACCGCAGAGACTACCACCACCACTACCTCAATCCGCGCGTCCAAGTACCGCTCGACACTCCATTAGGATAGAAGAGCGTGAAGAAGTTGGTGGCTCGTCGTCGTCACGCATTCCGCAAGGGAGGGGAAAGGGGAAGGCGCTGGCTCCACCTAGTGACGATGATGACGACGACGAGGAGGAGGATGAGGACTACGTCGCACCAGACGCTGATGAGATAGACATGTCGCAGCTTCCCGACGCGCCTCAGGGGACGCAACCCACCCAATACAACTTGCGATCCACTCAGGCAGCGAAAAAGAGGTAAAATGAGCTTACCATTCTCAAATGTTATTTGATTTCCCTCATTTTGTTTTTTAAATGTTTTAAACCTTGGATTTTTAAATGTAGGTACACTCCGGGCTCGCAAGCTATTCGGCGCCAATGGAAGAAGTGATTTGTTTCTAGTTAATCTATTTGTTGGTAGTATGACATATGTGGTGCACTATGTGATATAAATGTGATGGACTATGTGATGGACTTTTGACATTGTTTGATGTGTGGAATATGTGATGGACTTTTGGCATTGTTTGATGTGTGGAATATGTGATGGACTTTTGGTATTGTTTGATGTGTGGAATATGTGATGGACTATGTGAGGGACTTTTGGCATTGTGATTTGTGCAATTGGAACTTGATTTAGCCTGTATGAAACTGTGATTTGTGATTTGAATTGCGAACTGTGAATTGGTACATTTGTGCAATATGGATCTTCAATTTGCAGGGAGGCAGAGGGCGGCGCCAGCCACCCTGGCACCGCGGTTGGGGAGGGCAGCGCCAGCCAATGCCGCGAGGCAGAAGGGTTTCTGGGGGGAGGAGAGCGGCGACAGCCACCCTGGCACCGTGGTCCGTGAGGGCGGCGCCAGCCTCGGCCCGGAGGCAGAAGGGTTTCGAGGGGGAGAAGGGCGGCGCCAGCCACCCTGGCACCGTGGTCCGTGAGGGCGGCGCCAGCCGTGGCCCGGAGGTAGAAGGTCCTCGGGTGGCGGAGAGGGGCGCCAGGATGGCTGGCGCCGCGGTCTAGGGGGGCGCCAGCCATTGCCCGGAGGCAGAAGAGACTTGGCGAAAATTTGGGGGGGGAGAAAGTTGGTGGGGCCCGCAGAGGAGGGGTGCGCCAGACACGCTGGCGCCGTGGTATGAGGGGCCGCGCCAGGGTGGCTGGCGCCCCGCTCTGCCGAGTCAGCAAGCCCACGTAGGCCCTGGTGCCACGGTGGCATGGCCGCGGCGCCAGTGTGGCTGGCGCCGCCATGTTGGAGGACGGCGCCAGCCTCTCTAGCGCCCAAAAAGGACCATTCCCGGTTTAAGTTTTTCCAGGGGTTCATTTGTAAAATAAGTTTTTAAAAAGGACCAAAATGTAAAAATTTCAGCGGACAATAGCGTATAAAGATGGATATTTATCCTTGAAGGCCAAGTTGCCTAACAATTTATCTTCCCAAAATCTAATTTATTTGCCATTGTTGACAATCCAAGAATCCATATTTAAGAAAGTACTTTTTACATTCACAGGTCCAGACCAAAAATGGGAGTTACCCTGTTTCTTGCCTACTTGGGTTATAGACTCATTATAAAGATATTTTCTCTTCGATAAGTCTTGCTAAACTCATTCCTCATTAATTATCTTAATCAACCATTTACTTAAAAGACATTTATTCTGTATTTCCAAATTATGTATCCCAAGACCCCCCGGGTCCTTGGGTTGGCAAACAATATCCCACCTAGTCCTAGTGAGTCAATACTTTTTCTTATGATCATCCACTTGCCAAAAGAACTGCGTTCTATAATAATTAATTTTTCGAAGAACCCCTTTCAGTATCTAAAAAAAATCATAAACATGGCTAAACTCAAAAGTACAGCATTAATCAAAACCAATCTACCACCAATAGACATATGCTTGCCTTTCCAACTATTAAGCTTTTTTCTCAATTCTTTCTTCAATAACTTTCCAATCTTTATTAGAAAGCTTCCTAAAATGCATTGGAATTCCTTGATATTTAATAGGAAAAGAACCTAACAGACAGCCAAAGATATTAGAATATTGATCATAACATTCCTTCGCCTGACCAAAACAAAATAATTCACTCTTGTGAAAATTTATTTTTAGGCCAGATAACTTTTCAAATACAGATAAAATCAATTTCAGATTCTTTGCCTGTTGCAAGTCATGCTCCAAAAAGATGATGGTATCATCAGCATATTGCAAAAGACAAACCATCATCAACAAGATGACCGTAACTGATCGCATCTACGAAAATCGACCATCCATTTTCCCATACCATTCCTTAAGAGGAGCGCAGGCAAAAACTATTTTCGCAGGTATGCAAAAATGAGTCTATTTTCGCAGGCGGGCATCTTAAGGAGCATTTTCACATGTGGGCCTCTTAAGTGGTCCGCATGCAAAAATACCCCTCTTATACATAGATTTTTTTTCTCCCCTCCACTGTCCTTTCCCTCTCACCAATTCAAAAATTTTTTCAACTCCTATCCGCTCTCTCTCTCTCTTCCTCTCCTCTTATTATTCTCTCCTCTCTCACTCTCTCTCTCTTCATCTCCAAGCATGAGTGGACACCGACGAGGAGGCGGGTGGCAGTAGGGAGCGACCGCGATGGCTGGCGGCGGATCCGGTGGTGCCGCCCTCGGAACCGGTTGCGGTTGTGGTGACGATAGGCAGCGACGGCGGGCAGCGAGGGCAGCGGATCGGGTAGCGCCGCCCTCGGGAGGTCCTGATCCGGTGTCGACGGGCTCGGCCTCCGACCTCACAAACCTCACCGCCTCTCCTCACTCTCTCTCCCTCATCTTCTTCTATCCCAGTGGCCGAAGGTTGCGGGATGGCGGATATGTCAGCCATGGATTCGGCTGACGACAGGAACATCGGTGGCGGCTGCGGCGAGCTCGAGCCGTGGTGGGGCTTTTTTTCTGGAATTTTATTTTTTTTTTTGTGATTTTTTTGTTTCCGCATGCGGTCGGCTTAAGCGCCCACATGCGAAAATCAGATCATTGTCATGCGGTTGCGCCGTCCGCATGCACAAATCATCTTTAACAGACGTTTGGATGCATGCAGGCTATCCGTCTGCATGCAAAAATCGATTTTGGCCACATGGGAAAACCAAATCTGTAGTAGTGGTTACGAAATAGATTCTTTCATACAATAGTGTGTGCGCTTGTATTGAATAACATGGGTCTTGATGCGAACACACTCGCGAGGGGTGGCCCGATCTTCACAGCAGTAGGTTCAAGATAGAGAGTGCCAGTGTAAACCGAAACACAAGAGGGTAACTAGCTGCGAGCAGCAAGAGGATAACTAGCTTTATACCTGCCAAGGTCGGATAAAACCAAGTGGTGAGGGTGAGAACAATCTGAACCCTCCTAGATTCCGACCCGTCACACTGAGAAATCACAGAACCACGATCCGAAATAACTAGCTTTATACCTGCCAAGGTTGGATGCGACCAAGTGGTGAGGGTGAGCACGATCCGAAGCCTCCTGGACTCCGACCTGTCAAATTGAGCAATCACAAAACCACAATCCGGGACTAATCCACACAATATGGTGCAAGCCGAACTGGAAGCCGTAGAGCACGAACTAGGGGGCACCAGAGGAGCCTTCTCACAAGTCCAAAAGAACTCACAAGAACAAAGGGGTAAGGCACTTATGCAATCTTCAGCAATCTCTCATATATGAGATTTTCAGTTGAACAAAAGTTGTCTAATGGATGGAGTAGAGGGGCATTTATACTAGGAACATCCCTCCTAGCTGAGTGTTTACATAAGAAGACACGTTCTGGTCGTCAAGGCTAACATAAATGAGAATGCAAAGAGTTTTCTCGGGTTCGTGCATAGCCCTTCAGCTCCTGCGCGGTCTTCAGTAAAAATGGCATAACTTCTTATTGGAAAATGATATTGAGGTGAGATTTGATGCGTTGGAAACTAGACTTTTCCCTCTTTCCAACCATGTATGCCATGCACCCGGTCTCTCGACTGGCTGGGTCGTACAAGCCTTGAAATTTGAGCCTTCGCACCGTAAACCATCTTCTTGTTGGCGTAAACAACTGTTGGTTGGGCATGGGCTGATTCCTCCTTGAACGTTACCCTTGTCGTCCTCAACGTAACCCATCCTTCTTGGCATAGTGATGATGTCCTCGGACGTAAACCTTGGCAATACAAAGGTAGAGCATTTAGGTAGTATAAAATTCTCACTAAAATTTGGGTTAAGTTGAGCAAAGAGCGAGTTCACCTCTTATTGTATTTTCCTAGTACAGTTGCGCAAGATTGGACCATAATATGCCTGATCGTTCTTGCGGAGACGTAATCCATCAACGTGGTTTACGTCATCTTCATTTTCTTCATGTGATGTATGACGTAAACCATCACCCTTGTTTACGTCAAGTGTAGCTGGGATGTCCTCATCAGGTCTTGTAACAAAAAAACGTTTCTTACTATGGTTATTTGTTCTATTTGTGTAGAGATTCGAAGCTAACATTGATCAATACAGCAAGGATTGGGTATGTAAAGAGCAAAGACGTGGCACACGTGAATTGCATGAAAGAATTGATGTATGAGTATGTAAGTCAATATATGCATGAGTCCTACAAATCGCAACAAGAAAATTATAAAGAGGAGAGGAGATCCAATTAAAATCATAGATGTCACCGTGAATTTTCTTTTTCACGAGGAAACTGCATACTTCAGAGCACCAGGACCATCTAGCCAAGGAGGCCCCATGGGGCATGACTAGTGAGATAGTAAGTGGCCTAGCTAGAGAAGCAAGCCCAATTGGTGGCGATGAGCTGAATGAAGGCCGAGCCCGTTAAGGAAGGAGCAATATCTGACCATGGCTATTATTGATATAACCATTGTTTATATCATAACTTAGGCCCTGTTTCTTTAGGCTTAAGATTATTATAATCTAGATTATTAAGTTAGATTACTATAATCTAGATTGTTATAATCTGTAGTAGAATAAGCGGTTAGTTGTTTCTTTCCTAGATTATGAGAGCCTAAATTATTGGGTTTGTAAGTCTAAAGAGGGAGTGGGGTGGCATGGTGGGTAATTTTTCACCTAATAATCTGGAAAAAGCTCACCTCAATGAACTTATCAGATTATAATAAGCTGGGCTCCAGATTATAATAAGCTACTTCAATAAGTTGTCTGTTTCTTTCAGCTTACTCTCAATAATCTGGATTATAATAATCCCAAGCTGAAAGAAACAGGGCCTTAACTAGGAGACATCAAGATCAAGTTATGAAATCCAATTCAACCACTAGCAGCAGTGCTGACGTCAAACGGTCACCAAATATGCATACGAGATATGTTTTGGGTCCATGAGTACTTGATGGAAAGCTCTCGGAGTCTTCTTTTCAACGGTTCCAACTTCATCTCGAAATTCCATCTCGGTTGACCGCAATCACATAAACAAAATGTTGCATCACCTATAATGGACTTATGGGATTGTAACTTCATCTGGCGCCCCATCCTAGTGGAGCATGATCCTAAAGGCCCTAGGTCGTTCTCCCATCTCCTTAAATAGTTAGGTACCCCTTTAGGGTTTCTCGAATTTTGTTTAGATTAAAGTTTAGCCATTGCTACGTACTTACGCGTGTCGGCTAGACCGTGTAATTACTTGTCTTCGAGAACCCCAATTTACCATTTGTAGTCAATTCCTATTTGTATTATCATATTGTTTTTATCTTATTCTTACTTGTTTCTTCTATTTGCTTGTAGGAATAAGGATGATCTGCACCAGAAAGATCAATAACCTATGCAGAGGTGTATCGATCGCTAAGGTGCAACACAATACTATCTCGTACGGTTGTAGTTGGATCATCAACGTTTCTCTCAAATCGTAGTTATCATCAACTTACCGAAAGATCGGGCAAACTAGAACTGTGAGCATATCAAGTGAAGCTCTTCGTGTGACCGTGTAGGGTATGAGACTGAATCGATCACGGAGGTGATGGATGAAAAAATTCGGCAGAAACATAGCGAAGAAAATACTATGTATCAAGCACAACGCGATGTACGAAAGGATTGGCAAAAATATCTTTAATTTTTATAATAGTGGAGAAAATCACACGGTACAAGTAGTTCAGGAATGTGCGCAGGAGCTATCTCACAATAGAGTGATTAGGAACACATATTTTACTGTCCTTCACACTGGTGAAGAAATCGGGATTAAAGATCGCTATTTTTAGTCCCGGGTGAAATAACCGGGAGTAAAAATCCATTTTTAGTCCCGGTTGGACTAAAAATAAAGCCTTTTTAGTCCCGATTGGTAACACCAACCCAGACCAAAGATGGAGCCGGGGTAGGCCACGGTTGCTCCTTTATTTTTTTTCTTCATTGTTTTTAATATATTGATTTCACTTCATCCCCCATCCCCGAATCGTGAAATCCCAAATCGATTATCTCCTCCAAATCCTCAAATCGATCATCTCTAAATACATCACAAAATCTTAAAAAAATTACATCACAAGTTCTACAAAATTCATCACATATTCACATCACACACAAATCAAATCAAATACATATCGGATCCGAATCACAAATTCTCAAAAAAAAAACCCAAATCCAGCAGCCGCCGCGCCGCCCACTGCCGCGCCAGCCTCCGCCGCGTGAGGCTGCCACCTGTCTCGCCGGCCACCGCCGCGCCGGCCGCCCGGCCCTCCGCCGCGCGCCCCCGCCGCGCGAGGCCGCCACCTACCACGCGGCCATACCGCCGCGCAGACCGCCCCCTTCCGCCGGCCGCGCCCAACCCTCCGCTATACGGCAGCCGCCGCCGCGAGGCCGCCAGCCGCCACCGCGCGCCGCCGCCGCGTGCAGAGAAGTGGGAGAAGTGGGGATAAGGGGGAGGGGGAGAAGGAGAGGAAGAGATAGGATGAGTGAGGAGAGGAGGAGACAGAACAGGAAGGGAGGAGGAATCTCGATCCGATCCGCGCGCACGCCTTGATCTCCGTGTATGCCGATCTTTTTTCCCGGTTGGTAACACCAACTGGGACTACAAATAGATCTTTAGTCCCGATTGGTAACACCAACCGAGACTAACGAAAATATAGGAGTCTGACACTGCCTACTCTTTTTTGAATCGGAATTAAAAATGATCTTTAATAAGTACCCCTAAGCTTTTAAACCAAGACTAAAGATATTTTTTTAGTCCCGGTTTGTAATAGAACCTAGACTAATATGAAATTTGGCCGACCGATCAAAGATGGTTTCTCCAGTAGCGTCAGTTCTCACCGTGGTTTCGGAATAACCGCTACCCATATCAATAGATAACCAGATAGTTACTCAATACAGTCCACCGATCTGTTCAAAATTCAGTCCACCGATCTGTTCAAAATTCAGTTCACTCTTCAAGGAAAAAAAAATGGTAATCTACGTTAAGTGCAACGCATGGAAAAGCATGTGTTTGGCAAATAGGTTATGAGAGGTGAAATTGAAAAAAGAAAATAGATAAATAGCTAGGATTAAATGAGGTGTGAAAAATACATGATTATGATACAATATTACCTTTTGAAAAGTAGGATATTATTTTCTTATCTCATTTATCAAACAAAGCCTACGCGAGGTTCTCAACCTGTCGATGCCACCGTGCCAGGGTGAGCCTGCCGCTTCCAATGCTGGCGAGCCAGCTCCTCTGGTGCCAACGAGCCCCCCAAATCCATCCTCCCCCATGTGATGGTAAATGTGTAGTGGAACAGGACAGACTTCCGCCTTGTCATTTAGATTATACTTTTATAAGCTGAACGGCTTATGAGTGATTAATAAATAATTTGTAAATAAAATTTGTATACATATCCTTACGATTTAAAGGCAAATGATGAGAAATAAACTATGATACAACAATACCAAAATAACTCTAAAATTAAGTCTTAAAATTTAAATTTTCACGGCTGCTTAAACTGAAGGGGAAACGATAAGAGCAAGACATTTTGCTTATCTACTTCCTTTAGGCCGGGCTTTGATTCTTTGGTTGTGTGGAAGGAGCATGTCATATACGTGACCTGATACTTTGATTCTTTGGTTCTGCGTTTGTGTGGAAGGAGCATGTCATATACGTGAGTTGATACTGTAGAACTTGGGCGCTATTTGTTTCAGCTTAAAATTATTATAATTATTATAATCTAAATTATTGAGTCTGATTACAATAAATTGGATTAAAATTAGTTGTTTGCTAGTTGTTAGCCACTCAATAATCTAGGAGGTTGTTTAGATGGGGCTAAAACTTTTTAGTCCCTATCACATCGGATGTTTAAATGCTAATTTGGAGTATTAAATATAGACTAATAAAAAAACTAATTTCATAAATGAGAGCTAATCTGCGAGACGAATTTTTTAAGCCTAATTAATCCATAATTATCAAAAGTTTACTGTAGCATCAGATTGTCAAATCATGACGTAATTAGGCTCAAAAGATTCATCTCGCGAATTAGTCCAAATATATAGAATGGGTTTTGTAATTAATCTATATTTAATACTCTAAATTAGTGTCCAAACATCCGATGTGATAGGGACTTGGAGTAAGTCCCTGTTTCCCAAACAGCCCCTAAAAAAAAGCACGTGGGTTACCAGATTATAGTAATATAGCTTATAGATTATAATAATCTATCATAATAAGCTATCTGTTTATTTCAGCTTGCTCCTAATAATTCAGATTATAATAATGCTAAACTGAATTAAACAGGGTACTTAGGCTCAAATTAGCACATGTAGTGACATTGAGTAGATGTGTTGCCGATGGCACAAAGCAGAAAGCCAGAAACAGTAGTTCTCTCGATACAAGTCACAAATGTACTCAGGTACAAGATAACCTAGAAAAAAAATGATAGCTACAGGATATCTTACAAGACGACCTCGTATGATTTGACTTAATGAAATCTGAGTTAAGGCTATCCGTAGGACCTCAATCTGACAGCTACAAAATGTTCTAATACAAAATAAATGCATCCACCACACCGTGATTTTAGGATTTCAGTTTGGCTAACCTGACTACATTCAAGAAGAGGAAAATATCTAAAGTTGGCAACTACTAATTACAAGCATCTCACCTCAGAATATAATAGGCTCTGTCATGGCGTATTCCCAACGAATTCCTATGGTTGAATGCACCATGAATACGTGGCACGATCAGCAATCATTTCCACGCCAGTTGGATTAAGTCAGTACCTCCTTATATGAAAGATGCTTTTCCCATTTTGGTCCATACCAACAGTAATCAAAACAGGAGCGGAATGCAAGATAATGATATCTTGAACAGTTTAGTCAACCAATATAATTCTGGTAACTGTTTATTCTTCCACTTCAACTAGTCGCCCACGTACCCACCTCATTTTAGACTTCTGCACAGGTAGCGTGTCATCTTCCTGTGGCTCGTCAGGATAAATTTCTGCTACTTCAGATGCAATTTGGTCAATTGTTATTGATTCATCATTGACCATTAATTGATGTGCGTTAAAATCTTTCATCCTGTGATTTCCGTTCACGTCTTGAATAGCTGAAGAAGCGGAAGGAAGCAGATAGGCTCTTTCCATAGAATTTTCTATTCTCTGATAATCTCTAAGGTGATCTGTTTCAGTCAGAGTCGACACGTCAAAATAGAAATCTCTGCCATTAACATTGCTTGGAGGAAGCTCCATCCCATTGACTGGTTTATTCTCTTGCTTGATCACGTCATTTTGATTTGCCACGTCGTGATTGTGCAAATCAGACGCACCTGAGTCTTGTGATGCATCATCAGAAGCACTATCTGCAGGCCCTTCATCATCAACGTGTTGAAGTGATAATCTAGCCTCTGTAACAAGCTTTCTAGCTTCTATAAGTGATGCTTGAGCAAAAGGGCTTGTGGAAGCAACAGTCTCCAGAGCATTTGCAGCCTTCTCAGCTTCTGCAATCAGTGACCTAATGACAAGGAATATAATCAGAAGCCACTTGAGTGACAGAATTAAATGTTTTAAGTGCAACCCAACAAGTGCAAACTTCAGGCATTATTTCTTAAAAAACATATCCCTGGATGTACAGATAGCATGTATAGTTTTTCTGCTCAGCAAACAGTACCAAATAACTGAAACAGGAAATCAAGTGCATAGTGCACTAAAATATATTCAAGTCATAATGATCTGTAGTTTTACATGTTTTAAGATATTTAGAGGTGTTCATATTAGAGCTTTTGAATTTTTTTCCCATAAGTAATTATTATGCGTGTACATCTCTGTTTTTCATCTGCAAAACTATAATAGTCAATGTATCGAACAAGATGAACAAACAAAAGAAAATACCCTTGGTATGAACAACTTTTTAGCGAGAATAGTAAGCATCAATTTTCAGGGAAATATGCCTTTTGACTGACATTTCACAAAATTATTAAGAACAATCCAATCCAGTTAGAAGAACTTGTAAGCGCGAGGAGAAAATTTGCAATATAAAAAAAAATATGTTGCCAAAAATCACCAGTAGTGGAAAAATGTTGATCCCACCCAATTGAACTATGGAAAAAGCAGACATACCTAGCCCTTTTAATAGCTTCTTTCTTTTCTATTTCTAGGGCTGCCCTTTGAGCTCGAATCTTTGTTATCATCTCTAGTTTTTCACCAGCCATTGGATCTTTGTAAGGAGTTGCACTTTTCTTTCTCTTAACTGTGGGAGTCGTTCCACGTGTATCCTCCAATCCAGCTGATCTGGATTGAATAGGTTTCTTTTTCGCAGCATCTCTCTTTGAACCAGGTTCTCTGGCAGATCTTGGCTTTCGTGGTACTTTAGTTCCAGAAGATGTTCCATGGTAGCTAGCAATTCCACTGCATACACGTTCACGGTATTCCTACAAGAAAACAGATAAGGCACTCATAAAACTAGATATTTCTCCTTTATGCCAATTTCCATATAGATTGCTGGTGTGTGATCCATATACTCCTAGCTATATGGAGTATTGGAGTTAGACTATTTAATCCATGTAACAAAGCTACAAGGAATGGTGTAAGATCAGTTCAGAGCTTGGGTATAATATTCAAATGAAAATGAGAAACATGTAAGAGGAAGGTATTGCTATTCTCTTTACCTTATCTAGCCACTTCGCAGCAATGGCTTCTGCAATTTTTCTCCTCTGCTCTGGAGATTTTGGTGCTCGTCGATTACCTGTTGGCCGAGGCATTGATCTTCTTTTCTGGACTTTTTCCAACCACTCCTGCCGCATCTGCTCAGTCAAGATTTTATATGAATTCCATTGTAGGGATATTCCACCAGCAAAGCCCTTCCTAGCAGCATCTGCTATCATGTCTCTCCACTCCACAAAGCAACCATCCTGGATCATTAATTTCTGTAAACGCAAGTTCCATCCTCGCCTCACTCCCATGGATATCTTTATTCTTGTCTCTTCGCTATATTAAGAAGAAATACCTATTATTAGGATTGGTTCTATGACCCCCTGGAGCTATCACATTTACAGCTTGACATACGCAAATGGACCAACAAGTTTTGGGTTAATCAAACCATAATGAGCAAGCAGATTTACTAAAATCTCAGTTGAGATCAAAATTTGTCCCTCCCATATAATCGGAGGGATATCTCTAGACCTCTGAATGTGGTTGAAGGTAACCAGCAAGCTTAATAATCCATTAGAGTATTAAGATAATGATTAATATTCACATAGTGATGCATATCTCCTTTAAATTTTATGTACCTTATGGCAAAGTGACCAGTACCTAAATGCCAAGGTTCATCTGATATGATTTTGGTGTGACCAATATGCACGTGTGGAGCTGCTTTTGGATCATTTCGAAGAATACATATCATCTATAAGGTGAGTAGGTCACACATTTAATATTTTAGAACGAGTGATTTTACAGTCCTTGATAAGGTACTGGAGGTAGCATTAACACTATTTGAATGCAACCTGGTACCTCCTATAACAAAACACAATATTAGCTCCTGTTACGCCAATATTAGCGAGGTACCTTTCGAAACCTCCTTAGGGCATGTATAATGGGACAGATTTATGTAGCTGCCTAATGAGAGAAAGATCTCTCCGTAGGAGCCTTAAACTGGAACAGAGGCAGCTATTCTTTAGGCGCCTGCCTCCTCAGGTTTGCTTTCCATGCATTTGGCTGGACGGTGATGCATCCAATGCATGCTCAAGCAGCAACACACACACACCCTTGGGAATCGCCCCCTAATCTCCATGGTGGCAAAAAAAGAAAAATAAACTTCATCCATGCGCCCAGCAAAGAGTCGTGCTATACATGACCTTATGCACCATGAAAAATCTTAGACCAATCCAGTTCCCATGTAATATGTTTCTAACTTAACACTGTGCACGTTCAATAACCTATTGGAATGCTAATGTAGGTTCTCCACCAAGGATGAATACATGCCAATAGGCACCAAAGAACCATACCAATCGCCAAAACACTGTCAACCACCTAGGCATGTCCAGCATACAATAATACTTAGGCTTCCTCCCTTAGCTTGCATAAGAGTAAAATTAGCTTCTATGGCCATCAAGGTTTATCTGGAACTCTAAAGTATCAAAACTAGACTATAAGACATTGCCAAGGGTGGACATCCCATTATGGCAGGCTAGGGTAGTTACTTACCGAAAGCGGGAACCACCTCAATAGTGGATTAATGGCCTCCACCATGCAGCATGGACCTCGAGAGAGGGATTCTGTTGCGTAAGATGAAGGAGAACTCCACCTGAGCTATGCTCTAGAATATGAGCTGAGTTGCAGGCCAAAGTAATTGCACAGAGGCGACACTGTCGGCTTAGGCCAGTGGGACACTACAAACAGGAAGCAGGAGGTGCAGCCTCCAGGACCCAGCCCCAAGTTTAGGAGGCCGAATAAAAGATAAGAGTATAACTGAGTTGTTCGGTGGGAGAAGGTACCTGTTAAAGCAGGTACAATAATACTACAGCAGCAAGCTATACAAATGCCACATCAGATTTTTGCGTGAGCTGGAAGAGAGAAGAGAGGAAAGAGAATAGGACTGGGTGACTAAATTAGCATGAACTGCAGCACAAGCTAAGCTACGATGAAGGGGTCGACCCCACCTTCCTCCTCCCCAATCGATAGCTGAAACAAGGTCATGGTGGGCCTAAATTGATCAATAAAATAAAGAATGTGGCTGTAGAATAGAGCTCATCTATTGCACCAACTATCTACTATGTGATCAATAGATGACGTAGATATAATTGGAACTAGAAACTTCCTTTCTTATTAAACTTGCTCTTAGTTGGTTTCTAACCTACCCCCCCCCCCCCACACACACACACACACTCATCAGCAGACTGTAAAAATGGCACATCAGATTTTGGTTAATGAATCACAAGCAAGCAATGTAGCAGGTGGCGCTAGCACTGGTACGGCAGTGACCAGCGGAGACAGGAGGCTAGATCCATATATGAGTGCATGTGAAGCCATGATGGGTATATTCCTCATTGTTGTCTACACCAATGAGATCCTAGAATGTAACGTGAGTTATCTGGATGCATCACATTAGTGCAATTTGACATGTGCTCTATTTTCTCTTTGCATGTTATATGCTGCCAATAGAGTCGTCAAAGGCTGGACAGTTTTAAAGAATCTCAAAAATGTGTTGGTCATGATCTATAAGTAACTGTCAAATAAATTTGATTATGTCTGATTACAACGTAGCCAAGGCATAACGGTAATGGAAATATCAAATTATCAATTGTAATTAATGTTTAACTTCTGTTGAAGTGTGGTGAAAGCTTCAATAGTGAGGAATTCTTCTACATACTGCCTTCAGCACATGTTTGCATACAGACTACAGTTGTTCATCCCAATTAGTTCCATGTGGTAATGTGCTTGTAATACAAATACATGTTCATTTTCAGATGCTTTTATGGTGGTGGATTGTGGGTAATACACTTTGTTTCATCGTTGTCAAGTCGTAAAGTTGAGTCGAGGTACCCCCTGCACCGACTTGGCTACTGAGTCGACAAGTACACAACTAGTCCATGATTTGGTCGTGCGAAAACAGAGGATGGACTATATAGTCTTTACAACTGTGCTAGCCCAATATATGATAGAAACTATGGAATATGGAATAGCCAGCAATAACATAAGTCCTAAAGTACTAAACACAATAGGCCAATTAGCATGGTGAATTGGTGTTTTGGGGAAAGGCTAGTTCCAGGCTTGCAGCACCAGCAATTTGGAAGAAGTGGGAGCCAGGGAGATGGAAGAGCAGAGGAGATCAGAGCACCAGCATTGGAGGAGAGGCTGAGAGCAGGGGAGGAGGAGGTTGGTTGGTGACGCTCCTCTCACCCCTGGTGCACTCCTCTCTGCTTGATGTTGGCTAGGGGAAGTGGAGGCAAGGGTTTACCTCCCAGTTGCTATAGTATCCCTTCCCGTAAATCAATAATGGACTAGCCGCCTAGGCCCATCCATGTTTTCACTGCCGACCTAACCCAAGGCCCAACACTCTATCTGCGAACACATTGCCCACCTAAACTGACTTTATGACTAATCGTCTGATTTGATAACAATTGCTTTGTTTATGCTGGCAAATCAGCCATACCTAAAACCTAGCGCTGGGTTCACCACTGGGAGTTGCTACCAAGTAGAACACGTGCCAAGCAATGCAGTCATACTTAGAGAAGAATAGTGAATCCTTTACATTTGTACGTGGATGTGTATAAAATACCTTTTTCAGTTCAACTGTAATCATAGCTTTTCAAATTAAAATGCACGCATATAACTTAAGAGCAAATAGTATCCTACCTCTGTGCATGTCCCAGATGCATCAACTTTTTCTTAACCTGCACAAAAAACACTTTAGGCAAGCTACACCATTGATTAAATAGTTTATCATATGAACTATAGTCAAATATAATAGATATGGAAAAAATGATAACAGCGATCCCAACAAATAATCATATAGATAAGCATGGTTCAAAACTGAACACAGGACTGTTGCTGGTGCACTCATGCATTGCACCACTGGGAACTAGTTTGGTGTGATCCTTTGCAGTTGGAATACGTAAGTTACTTTTGGGATTGAAGTTGCTTATAATAACCTCAATTGGGTGGATCACATTTCGATATATTCTGTCTGGGTACTCAACTAGCTACACTTTCTTAAGAAATTGGAAATGATTGTCTTTTTACATTGAAAAACTATGATGCAAATTGTGGTATGGCAATCTTCATAATAAAATATAATCTAACTAACTTTGCTCTGATTAACTAAACCAAATAAGAGACTATTTCCTACTTTTCACATGAACTATAAAAATAACTGCAGCAGAACAACCATTGTGCTTAATACTGTTGGTCTCATATGTTAATTACCACATGCCCTTAATGTGGCATTGTATCTTAATTTTATGCAACATAAGTCGCTTAGCATGGTTGTAAAACATGGGACAACGGATGGCGGAAAGAGATGGGGACATGAATAGTCTAATTTAAACTGCCTTCGTCTTGACTGTTATAAACATGATGAAATGAAATGTTACTACTATAATATTGAAGTGTAAGTATGGTAGTCATGTACAGTTTTGGCAGCATTTATATAAAATCACCAATAGCAATGCAAAACCAAAGCATTTGAAAATTTTAACAGATGGAATTATAACTTTCAGATTTGATATATTCCACTAAGCCATCAGAAATTTAGTGGTGCTTTTGCACCACAAGCCTAATAGCTATACACAAGTCCAGCAGCAACACTTGTTACACCACAATGTGAGATAAACTCAACCATAAGATGATAAGAGTAGAGATGCTATGCTTATCTAACAAATAACATGGTGGACTACATTAATCACTAAAATTTGGCCCTGCCAACAACACTGAGAGATGCAAACTTACAGCTAGAGACCTAACTTTCTTTCGGATGGAATTATGTCCCCATATTTGATCATATGATGCTAATACTATGTGCTTATAGAAATCTAGTCTTGTTCAGGCAGACTCTTTTTTAATATTATCATCAGGACTCCTAGATCTATGAAACCTTGCACAATTTCTAAGGCAAGTCGACGATCCAGTAAATGCATGACACTACTAAATAACAACAATAAAATCTTACATGACTTCACCTTGGGATCCTGCATTGCAATCCTTGTTCTCTCCCGAATCCTCTGCAGGGTCTCTGCATACAAAATTGAATTCAATAACCCAGTATAATTTCTTCAGTTGTGAATCATTGTCCTTGCAGTTATTTAGTTTTCTTTCTTTTTTGAAAAGGAGTGTCATTGTGGGTCTTCATCATTGCAGTTATTTAGTTTTCTTTCTACGATAGTGAATCCTGAGATACTCAGCCATGAAGGACGTTTAAGACATCATGCTGCTAATATACAGATTCCAACTAGTCCGTTCTCAGCTCATCAACAATTGAATCAAGCATTTCTCACAAAAGAAGGTCAGGGAGATAAAACAACAGCTTATACCTGGGGTGTGCTTCCTGCCCTTGTTCCACGGCGTGTTCCCCTTGTTCGCCTTCGAGATCCGCATCCGCCTCAACCTCTCCCTCTCATCCACTGCATCCTCCTCCTCCTCCCGCTGCTGCTGCTGGCCCGGAACCCCCTCCACATCCCCCGGAAACCGCACGCCCGCCTCCTCCGCGACGCGGTCTATGGCCAGGGCCGGGCCAGCCTCCGCGACCACCCGGACCGCACCGGCGCAGCGGCGCCGCGGCGGCAGGAGGCGCAGCACCCGCCGCCGCTGCGCGTGGGAGGCGCAGGGCCACGGGGGCAGCCGCGGGAGCCGGGGCCAGGAGGAGACCGCGTAGCAGCCCTGCAGCTGCGGCGCCATCAGAGGGGAGGAGCTCGCCGCCGCTTCCCGCCGGCCCGGCCGCCTGGGCCTACGCGGAAGGGCTAGACGGCGGCGGCGCGGCGAGGCGAAGGCGAAGTGGAGGCGGGGGGGTGAAACGGTGGAATATGGTGGGGAGAGTAGCGTGGCTCTGTGCGTGTGGGGCGCAGGTGGAGCGGAGCGGGGATAAGAAGGGCAGCGGCGAGAGGGGGACTGCGAGGGTTTAACGCCACTGGCTATTGGTCTAGTAGGCTGTATTTATCAGGGTGTGAAGTTTCAGCGTGTCACATCGGATATACATATACATATTTAAAGTATTAAATATAGTTTAAAAATAAAATAAATTACAGAATCCGTCTGTAAACTACGAGACAAATTTATTAAGCCTAATTAATCTATTATTAGCAAATTTGTTAAATGTTTACTGTAGCACTACATTGTCAAATCATGGCGCAATTAGGTTTAAATGATTCATCTCGTAATTTACGTACAATCTATATAATTAGTTATTTTTTTTATATTGAATACTTCATGCATATATCCAAACATTCGATAACATTCGATGTGACGGGATGTAAAATTTTTTCATGGGATCTAAACAGGCCCCTAGTAGTGGCTAAAATCAACTCGCTTTTACACGGAATATATACGAGAGAAAATTTTATAAAACGATAAATGTTTGGTATAATTATTAGAAAATTATAAATCAATCATATAACTATAAACTTATGATAATAAACTTATGGTAAAAAGAGTTAGAGGTAATATAATTTGCAGCGATATCCTAATGAGTTTTAAAAGGTAAAATACATGACTGCTGGTTCTTAAACTTTAGAACGCGTTATTATTTAGATCCATAATATCATAAACCACGTATCTAGGTACATAATATTAGTTTAACTTGTCACCTATAATCGAAACTATTTTCACTTGGTATGGAACTACGACATGACTATCCAATCTAACTAAAATTTTGCATTCAGCCCCCTCCGAAGCCTCCGTAAAAAAAAAGTGCATTTATTCCCTGCATACATATCATCACCACCCACCTCCCTATAGCAACAAATACATTCCCCCGAGCCTGTTGTGGTTTCAATAGTTAGAGGCTCCGCTAGCAGAGTAAGACAACGTGCGTGGGAGAGGTGATCCTCCAAATCTATTGTGGTGTCGTTATTGTTAAGAAGGTGGGTGATGGACCTTAACTTCTAGTAGATGACTCGGAATCGCCGCCTATTTATCGTGAGTTTTATTCACCTATATATACGTAGAAGATGCTTTATAGTAACGTTGGTTTTTTTCCATTTTTGCAACTGAGTCGTAATCTAGTTGCATTTATCAGCCAAGCTACACTATTTATGGTGTTATCTTCTGCCAATTTGAAGACGTTGAATTGCTTGAGAAGCCAATGACGGTGATGCCAAGCTGTAGTTTTCTTCATAAAATAGGTGTCAAATCAGTTTATACACGTAGGGCCTATCCAGATTATAGCCAAAATAAATCTTACCAAATTTTGGCAATGCCAAAATTTTAGCAAGTTGGCAATATTGCTAAATATCTGGTATAATTTGTTATGTATTTACTAAATTTGGCAAAAAAAATTAAGCGTAGACAATTTTTTTTGGTAATTTTTATAAAAAAATGGTATAATTAAAAATGGCATAAATCTAAACAGCCCCATAGTGATTGAATCAATACAAACATGTAGTTTTGGACCCTTGTTAACTAGATCCATAGCTTTGTGATAACATTTCAAAATATATGTTTATTTTGAAAAGAGGTAATATCCTTTGGGTATGACTTTGTGTCTTTTTAATAGTATATGTTCCATTGGAGTATATAATATTTTTTGCTAGGGAATGGTATATGCTTTTTTATCTTGTAGAAGTATATACTACTTTTTTTTCTTTCTTGTAGAAATACATACTACTTTATCTCGTAGAAGTATGTACTACTTAATTTGTATGCTCTTCTTCAGGTATTTACTACTTTTTCTCTAGCTGTATATACTTAATCCATCGTACATGATTTTTTAAGTTTTCAGTATATACTAAATCGATCGGTTAAAGAGTATGTACTGATTTTTCAAGTATCCAGTGTGTATTAAATCGATCGGTTAAGGATTATATACTGAATTTTCAAGTATGCAGTATATATTAAATCGATCGGTTAGGGAGTAGTATGTACTGTTTTTACCAGTATATATCCAGTACACTGAATCCCTTGTTGAACCAGTATATGCTACTTTTCTTACGGGATCTGGTATGTAGTACAGCCATCGTTGATACAGTAGAATGTATATACAGGAAACTTAGGCCTCTCACAGTGTAGCTTACCATCATCCTATTTCACAGAGGATGAAGATCCTACTTCTTCTTTCAACCCTTGTAACTTTCCATTTCAGCCTCACGTGTTTATCAATTTACAAAGAAATCCAAATTTTATAGGAACCACCCTAAAATCGAGAGAAGAATATAAATCTCCACCCATACTACTTTACGCAAATCTCCCAACTACTCCTCCCTCACGGTCACGCCGGCTCTCTCCCATCCTCTCTCCGCCGACGCTGGCTCCCATCCTCCCTCTGTCGGCACCGGCTCTCCTCTCCTCCGGCGAAGGACGGCGACGAACTTGGCGAAGCGGGGCGGAGCACGGGGCGGGAGACGGCGACAAGGTAGGTGGTACAGGAGTGGGAGATGGCGACGAGTTTGGCGGCGGCGGCACGAGATCTCACAGGTCCCTCCACTTCTGGCCGGCGACGAGGGCGCGGAGGGCTGTGGCGGCGCGGCGCGAGGGCTCACTGCGCCCCTCCACTCCCGGCAGTGTCTCAACGACGAATCCGGTGTCGGGTGAGCGGCATCCTCGGGGCCTGGCGAAGAATCGGCGGCGGAAAGACGGTGGCGGCGGCGCGTCCTCGCCCTGTCCTCCTCACCGACGACGGCGGCAGTGCTCTTTCAAGGTGGTGGCGGCAGCGTGGATCTGGAGCGGCGCGGTAGCTCAGCCTCCACCGGAGCTCAACGGCGCCGCCCGAACTTTGCCCGGCTCGGATCCGGCCTAGAGCTCGACGGCGCCGGCCGGACCTCGCCCGGTGCAGGGTGGCCCTGCCGGACATAGAGCTCTGGCGGTGGCGGAAGAATCCGAGCTCGGCATGGCATCCTCCTTCCCGGTGCAACTCGGCGAGCTCGACGTTCTCTTGCCCGGCCGAGTGGGCCTCGTCCTCGGCCGACCGGACGCGCGCGAGCAGCACCTTCTCCCTGGCGCGCCACGAAACGGCGGCCGTGAGGCCGTCCAGCTGCTCAGTCGTCGACCAAAGCTCCGCCTCGGCAGCGTGCAGCGACTCCCTGAGCCGCTCGACCTCGGCGATGGCGTCCTCCAGCTCGGCCTGCGCGTCGGACAGCCACGCTTTCACCTTCTTAGCCTCCATGGTGACGGCGGAGAGCACGGTGGTGAGGTCGTCGGCTTCCTGCTCTTCTCCTGCACAGCAGCCCTGAGCTTGCCCTCAGCCCGTTGATCTCCTCGTTCCTGCTCTTCTCCTGCACGGCCGCCCCACGCACGACCGCCTTCCTGCTCTTCTCCTGCACGGCAGCCCCGCGCACGTACGACGTCTTCTCCACCCGTAGCTTCGACGAGCGACGGCTACACAGCCACGGCGACGACGACGGATTATTTCGATTTTATTTTTTTTCATTTTTGTTTCCGTGCGGATGGTATAACTTGACCACACGGGATAATCGATTATCATGTGCGGTCGACTTAATACAACCGCACGGGAAAATCGATTATCCCGTACGATCGACCCGCCCGCACGTGAAAATGGGGATTTTCCCAGACGATTGGCTGCAGATAGGCCGAACAACCGCACGGAATAATCAAAACGACCGTATGCAAAAATGAGTACTGTAGTAGTGACGTGGCAGGTGGAGGCAAAGACCATGGTGGAGCCCAGGCGTCGCGTGTCACATATGTGGGGGAGGGGGGCGGGGGGAGCGTCCGATTTTTGCTCTCCCTACCGGTCGACCGATCGCTGGCATTCTCTATATATGTATGCATGTACCTTGTAGATTATTAGCTAAATAAATAACGAACTATACTAAATAATTAATAAAGTAGATAGATACCACTTTGTTTCACCGAATGGTATATACCAAAACATCAAAAGAGGTATACACTGTATATACTTGATGACAAATTGATAGTATATTCAAAACAAGTATATCATCGATGCAGAAAATTAAAGAGTAGATCCAACTAATTAAGGAATATCATCGATGCAGAAAAGAGTATATCAGTATATACCGATCCCAACTAGAGAAAAAAGGACTTAAATTTGAAAATATACCGTTCATATTTTTTTTCTCAGAAATAGTCTTGATATAAATTTTTTGGCACAAATATACCACCAATATCACTAAACCGTTTTGCGAAACTGACAACACGGACGGTCTTGCACGAAGAGGATGTTAGACCGCGCAACACCGCGGCAGAGGCGCGAGACAGACCAGTCTCGCATGGTGAGTGTGCGAAAGCGTTTTAAAAATTGAATGATTAACGATTAATTAACAATAATTAGTGATTAATTATCCTGATTAATGATTAATTAATAATCAGGATAATTAATCAGGTGATTAGCGGCAAGGATCGTATCGCTACTTGAGTCTGCGAGACCGCTCGCTCTAGCTGGTTGAGTCTGTGAGACCGCATGCTCTCGCGAACTTGCCGCACGACACTGAGCGGGTTTTGCGTTTTTATTGTGCGAGATCGTAATATCAATGGTATATTTGTGTAAATAAAATTACAACCTGAATATTTCTGAGAGAAAAAAATAAAGGTATATTTTCAAATTTTTTTCGAGAAAAAAGTACATCGTCTCCATCGGCATGGGAACGATGATCGGAGGAACGCAGGAGTAGTAATTAGCAACTGGGACTGCCGCCTGGGAACGAGGAACGCCCGGTGATGCTGGCCGCCATGCATCGTCTCTGCTTCTCCGATGGGTGGATGTGGATCCGTGGATTTGCTCGCTTGCTGCAATGCCGTGGCCGATTCGGATAACGGCCGCAGCAGCCCGTACATCCATGGGAGTGGGACTCACATCGCATCTGCATGCAACCGAAGAAATTTGTTTCTCATGGTGGACGACTGTTCTGTAAGCAATAGAAAACAGAAGACTACATGCCATGAGATCGAAAAAAAAAAATGAAACACACGGTTGGCAAGAAATGCCGTGTTTAGTTCACCCCTAATTTTCAATTTTTCATCGCATAAAAACTTTCTTACATATATAAATTTTTAACTGTTTTTTTAAATTATCAACTTTTCTCAAACTTTTAATTTTTTCAGTAACTAAACACAGCCAAATAAAGAGAAAAAGAAAGGGAGAAGGATAACACCGTCGATGGATCGCTGTCATCGTCCGGGAGACGCCACCTCGCCTCGGTCGGTCCCCATCGCCTGGACAGGCATGTCGAAGGCACCGGTAGAAAATGATGCCGCCGCCGGCGGCGGACAGGCATGGAACTCCGCGCGCGGCAGCTCCTGAGTCGCCTCGCCGATGGCTGGATCACTTCGCCGCTGCGTCGGAATCGCCGAGACCCAGACCATCGATATGCTGTTCTGTTTAGCCTATCCGAAATCTATAATGATTTTAGTTTTCGGTGAGGTACGGCAGCTGAGTCGCTTCTCTCGCCGCGTAATCACGTTACTGTTGCCCCTGTTCATGTGCTTTCTAGCTGTTCGATGAACCCATGCATGTTTCTAGCCGTCCAATGCACCACGAAGCTTAGGTCTTTTACCTGCTTATTCCCCATCCTTCTTTCCTGTTCCTGTAGAACCACGCCGTCGGTCGTCGCCATGCAGCCATACCATCATCTGCCCACTAGAGGACACTTGCCGTCGCCGCCGCCGCCGCCGCCGCAGCTGCCGCTGCCGCCGCCAATGTAAATCTCAGCTCCAGGGGTGGAGCTACAATGCTTCCTGTGTATTCCCGGGAATACCCAACTTTTTTTATTAAGAAACAAGTACACTTCAATATATACACATATACACATATTAGTTAGCCAAGTACTCTTCCTCACTGAGATGTGTATAGATGGAAGGTTTAGAAAAGTGAAAAATCTTGCTAATCTTTCCATTATGATTGTTGAAACAAAGTTGCACAATAGACATGAGATTGTCTTTGAAGTTCTCAAATTGGTTATAGTACTTCCAATAGCAACCGCTAGTATTGTAATAATCTTTTATGCCATGAATTATGTGAAGAATAAATTAAGAAACAGGCTAAGGGATCAATACTTGAATGATTGCTTGGTCAGATTTATTGAGCGTGAGATGCTTTTGAAAGTCAAGGACTAAGATATTATAAACCGCTTTCAAGCTATGAAGGAACGCAGAATTAAAGCTACTCTTCCAAGCCATGAAGGAACCGAAATAGAAGATAATTTGTAGTTTTATTTCTTCGATTATCAGTATTGACATACTGTGAACCATTGATTTTTTTACTGTGAACTTTTTTTTGTTGGACGGGAATACCCAACTTTGAAATCTTGGCTCCGCCACTGCTCAGCTCGACACCGCCGCCGCCGCCGCCGATTTGATGTTGATTCCCCACCACCTCACGAAACTCTTACCCTGCTCAGCAAAGGCTATCGAAGATCCTTCCCTGCACCCCTGAAGTTCTACCATTGCCCCTTGCTCAATGGATTGGTTCATTGGTTGTCGGTGAGCACGGATTGCTAATAGCGTCGCCAGCTGCAGCTCGCTCGATGATTCCGTGAAGAGCCACTCAGCCCCAGTAGCCTCAGGCTCTGACCGAAGCACCCAATCACTATAAGGTAATCCCCCCTCGATCCTCCTTGCGTGTGGCTATGCTCTGCCGGACTATTTACTCATTTTACTGCCATTGCTGATTCTTGTGATGCACAGTTACTGTTACTACCATTGGCAGAGCTGACGTAAAGATCAGTGGTTGAGCCGAAGTCGACACCAGGTTGCCTATGTCTCCTCAGCTACTTCTAAGCTTCATTGCATTTGCCCATTTGTATTTAGTGAACTGCATTTCTGTAGTGCTTATGCTTTTTAGAGGGTGACCATTTGAAATGCATGCCACCTGAGTTTGAGTCTACAACTATACATTGTGCAATAGTTTGGAAGTAAATTGGATTGTAAAAATAGGTAATTGATGCTTGATCTGAACCTAAAATTACAAGTTAACATTTTAGCTGTGCCTGTTGTTTTTTTGCCATAACGTATAAAATGTAGCTAAAACCATTTTTATGTGCTTTCACATTGCTCTCAAATTAGGAGTGACGTTGGAATTTGGGATTGCTTTTTTTTTAGTTTGTGTTATGTAATAAGAATTTAATATACTTCCATTCCCTAATTACCAAATAACAACAAAAAGGAAAGCACTAAGAATATATAATTATCCTTTCTACGCTGAGCAATGCATGGAACAACCTAGCCAATTGGAATGACCTTTGTTGAGCTATTTAAATTAGACTATAAATAAAGGTTTAAAATACAAATCATCCAATGTTCTCTTACGAGGATCATTGCCATCTGCTGATTGCATATGCTAATATTGTAATTTGTCCTAATTTATTTTAGCGGTCCTGCCGAGAGGCTCTTACAATTGTTATCCTACTTTTTAGCTTCCATGACTTAGGCTATGTATGCTTCTGCTCTCCATGTATTTCCTTGATTCCTTCCTTGCTATCTCATGAATTATTCATGCTTTGATACATCCATCTACAGATCAGGCCATACATCAATGGCTGAGAATAATAACAATAACCAGTTGGTTTTGGGTTAGTGCATATAGTCTCAACATCATGTCCGAGGCCAGTTGAATCTATTCTTTGTGATCCAGAACGCAAGCGGAAGGCCTCTATGTTAGACCAGCAATCCAAAGGTCTGCTAACAACCAACATATCATAAATTCATTACCTTTTGTTTTTGATTCTGTGGTTTTGCTTTTCTGCCTCTACCAGAACCTGAGCTTGCAATTTTGGTCTATATTAAAGGTGCCTTTTGTACTGGACAATTGAGTCAGTCAACATCCTTTGTTCCAGATGTATGCAGAGAAGAATTTGTCTCAACATTTCATCTACCATCAAGGCGAGCAGTTAGGCGTAGGCTCATGTTTGGTTATGATAATGTGCCCATCATGACAAGTGATAGTTATCCAATATTATCAATCTCACTTCTGGCGGCCCAACACTTGCTGTCGATGAGACCTTTTGTGGTGAGCTTTGTATTAAATTGTGTCATCTTTGGTTATTTCACACATTTCACTCTGTATTTATGGGTTACTAGTAATCATGCACGTGCAAAGCACGTCGATAACATTACCAATCAAAACTAACATATCTTAAGTACAATAATTTTTTTCCCTGGGTAATTAAATAGCATCTAAAGGTAGAAAACACCATGAACAATTTCAGTTAATTTATACTATACATGGCGCAATTAGCCAAAATGTTTCTATACAAACATGCATGGTACACAACAATTATGCATGTAGCTCACCAGCTCCCTGTCTTCCTATCGCTGCCTATCTCACCTCTGTCATGCCTTCTCTACATCAGTGCTCTTATTCTCCACCATGCCCCCGAAATCACCTTGTGACGTCATCTCCGGTGGCCATGGTTTCCTAGCAACGCAGATCGATCAAATAAGAGAATGGATACATAAAGACCAATGTAATCACCCAAGCATACCACATATCAGAAGCTATTGTCTTATCTAAAACTAAAATAAAAATGCAACCAAAGATATATGAAATGGGGTTATATCTTTTGTATGCTAAAAATTATATAAGTTACACATTTGACATTTAATATATTAATCTTTGCAATTATCTGCAAAAGATATATTGAAGGGTACTCTTACAAATCTGGAAGGACTTGTCATCATTTCTACCTATGCTGTCCCTACATGTGAAACTGAGAGATCTCTGCTGGAATCAACTGACAGTCCCTACACGTCCATTTCATTTGCAATTTGCACCTGTGTACTACAGCTAGCTGCTACTTGGGTTACCAAGTCAAATGGTGGTAACTCTTTATCAAGTCAAATGGTGGTAGCTAGCCGCAGGAAATGAGACATACAGAAATTAGTATTTCCTGTTCAACTAAACTCTTTATCACACTGTACATCGGTATCAAGCCTATGACTAAAACTGGCAAATATTTCATAACATAATATTATATTCAGAACAATGTTGCGACACAAGCTTCTTCCCATTTACCTGCTAATGAGGCAGTTTGTAATTTTGGATTGTTCTGTCACATTATCCATGTGTGCAGTTCCCATTCCATATTCACATTGTCAAGTAAAACCTGGTTAAGTAGATGATATGGGGATAGGAAACTCACCATAAGCTCTCCATGGATCTCCACTTCCCGCCATTCTTGAACAAGAGAACAACCAAACGCACAGCAGATGTGATAGTAAATCGTCAAAGCAACATCTGCATCACACATACCAGAACCAAGCATTAAGAAACATAGAACCAGTAGTGGGAAGAGAATCTTTCAAGTAAAACTCTATATAATCTTTCAACAAATCTCTGCATTAGCATTGGTCAGGCATCTTTTTTAAGTTACTCTTATTTATAATCTTTTAACCAAAATCTCCCATGTGTAGTTCAAATCAGTCAGTGTGAATAACATGGAGCCATCACAATTTCTGTTGTAGCTCAGTTGCACACTGATTACCTGAAAGAAGATTGACCAAGAACATTTATCACAATATTTAGCTTTTGACAAAGTTTTCTCATGATACAGCAAGTGTAACAGCAGTAGGATTATATTAAGGAGTATGTTATAGGACCATAACATCATTGTGTGCTTCTGATGAGCGGTGTTTGTTTCATGTACTTGCATTATCCACAGAATAGAATACAACCTATAGTCTTCCTGACCATGTTCAATTCGCTTTAGTTTTGGTCTTGGTAACCATCTCACCAGTGCAGAGGAATTGGCTGCCTTCTCCATCCTTTCGGAATGTCATTTCCTAGCATTGTTAGCGTGCATTGGATCGCAATGAAATGATAAAATAATAATTAAACTGGAAGCATTTGTTTGATGGCACTGCAAAAATTAGACCAATTAGTTATGGCACTACAGCGCTAAGATAATAGATCAGAACGCATTCATTGCCAAAGTACAAATACCACTTAAAAATATATTCATAGGAAAGCTACTGCATTTTATGGGAAACAAATTGTGTTGCATATATCTAATGATTTTAGATATATCTGCAGATTTAGCTGTTTATAACATGCATTTCATCTTCTATTGCTTGCCCAACCTGCACATATTTTGCTAGATTGAATTTGCATATGCAATCATGATTTTTTTTTGCCTTTTTATAACAGGTCAATGCGAGCCGCAATCCATATTAACATTCAGACTGCAAAACCCCCTCTTCGAATAGGCCATGGGTGCATCTCAATTAGTCCTACCAGATTTCTCTACATGGATCAGGTGCAAAGAACATAAAAGAATGAAAAGATATCAAAATCAATTGTAGAAATAATCATACGGTGATAGGAATGAAACATAAATGAATTTTGTTTTCTCCTTAGCTTAGGAAACGAATATTAGAAATCCTTGATATGCATGACCAATGGTGGTGTAGTTTCACAGCAACAGAGAGTGCATAATCTAACATATTAATAATTCTCTTATATCTCCCTGCAATATTTTAAAAGAAGAAACAGTGAAATAAATAAATATTCATATGATATACATTTTGAAAGAAAATCATTCTGAAATTAGAAGTCACATAGTTGCAGAGGGGCGATACAATACTAAACACATATTGGATAAATATTTGTGCATACCTAGCATTTGTTGGCAACAAATTGCTCTATTAAAGTTGCAGTATATAATACTTCATTTAGCAAAGCGAAGAACAGGGAGACTAAGCAGGAGACTACACCTAATTAACTCAGTAGGCAGAGCATCAAAGCATGCATTCATCGGCCATTGGACTGTCGACCTTTTGGGAACTCCAAGAGTATAATATTATCCTTCCTCAATTCATATCCATGCAAACAACAAAGATCTTAATTCTTCAGTTCATATCCATGCAAACAACAAAGATCGCAATTTTAATGAAATGGTTAGCTGCTTGCTCACCTTGTTACTGCAAATAGTTTACGAAGTTCATCCCATTATGTCCGGGGAGAGGCATTAGAAAATATACAAAATGTACTACAAGGTATTGCTTTAGATCGATTGAAGCACTAAAACACAATAAAACTGATGTTGCTTCAATGACAACAGTGGTGCAATATTAGACAGTACTGATGCTCCCTGTCTATACCAAAGAAGCTCCCCGTGTCATCCATTGAATTAGGATGCAGAGAACTCGTTCGCGAAAAAAAAAAACATTCACAATGCAGAGAACAGAAGATTGACCTAAATTGCAATTAAGATGATCGCGCTCAAGAAAATAGAGGTGGGAAAGGGGTAGTAAAGGGTGCTTGGGAAAATCACAGAAATGCACACGTTGAAACAAAAACAGCTATCAAGTGAGTGTCAGAATAATCACAGCATATATATCAATGTAAATATTAGACATCTAAATATCTAAACCCCATAACAAATGTTGGTAATTCAGCATCAAGAAAAATAGAGTGCACATAAGAAATCCACTTGCAAAGACAAATCTTCTTGGGGAATAAGAATGACTAACCAGCATTGCATCAAACACCCTCTTGGACCGGAGTATTAATGATCATTTTGTCCCTAGTAATCCTCAAAATAGATTGACTGGGAGGCACTTGGCATGTAAATTGATCGGCTCGTAACTCGATATCTTGCTTCTGTTCTGGATCAGGATGAAATTACGAAACAAAAAGGGACAAAACAGATCCACATTATTTGTACTCCAGATGCAGAAATTGACTTCAGGAAAGGGGATAAATTGATTTTGTACCTTCACTGCTGAGAGAGAGGAGAGATCGACCAGCCCCATCGGCGGCGGCAGCGGCGGATGGGGCCGAGGTCAGCTCCAGCCACGGCGGTGGGGAAGAAGCAGGCTCCGGCGGCGGCAGCAGAAGATGTCGGCGTGGGCAGCGGCTCCAGGGAGGATGCGGCGGCAGTCCATGTGCAAAAGGGGAGGACTCCGTCATCGCTGCCGCCGTGCCGGCGCAGTGCCAGGTGGTGGCCGCCTCCGCCTCCGATTCGCTAGGGTTCGCGGCGTGGGAGGATTAGGAAAGTTTTTCTTTTTTTCCTCCGAGGTGGTGTTCGGCGGCGGCATCGCGGCAGGGAGGTGAGGAGCGAGGAGTAGCGAGGAGCGCGCGTGGAGTGCATGGCGGAGTCGGCTCCATCGGGGGCAAGCCACGGCGGGAGTCATTGCGCGGGGGCGAGGAGGAATGCGGTGGAGTCATCATGCGGCTTAGGTGGGACTGTGGGTCATTGCGCTGAGATGGGATGCACGGATGAGATGAGATGACCAGGCAGATGGACGGATGAGATGAGTTAGGATGATTTGGCTTGTAGGATTGGAGGGGTGCAACTCCTCCTTTTTATATTAGTATAGATATAGATATAGATATATATGTTCATATTGAGCTCAATTCAATTAACATGCTCATCCCTTGCTCCGCGTTATGCTCACACACTCTAAGATACTCCCAGATATACATACATATGTTATATTCTATTGGTCTCAGGTTTGCCATGGCCACAGCCATATGCTGCTGCTGAGTCACGTAAAAAACGCAAGGCAACTATATATGATTCGCAAGAGAGAAGAAAGTAAGATTATTCTACATTGACAGACTTTTATAGCAACTTCCTTTTTGTTGATTTTGTACAGCTTTTGTTGGTGTTGCAGAGCTATATGCTGCTATTTACTCCCCTTCATCTCGATCTATTCGGCGTCGCATAATCCCAAATGATAATGTTGTACACCAACAATGTCATACACAACTACAACAACAGAATCTGTCCTCGGCTTCTCACCAAGGTGACGATGGTAGCTAATTGATTTATTTTCAGTTTTCTGTGATCCACTCCGATAAAATAGAACTGCTTCCTCAATTCTTCTGGGTGTCTTTTTCTTGCCACCAGATCTTAGGCAACCATTTCCCGGTCGACACCACCGTAAGTTTTATTATTTTATCAATTTTATGCTGTAATATCCATTATTTTTTTTAGCACATGAGGAACATACATGATATGTGTGTTTCTAATATGTCTAGGGGATATATCTCCTCATTTTGCCTCAAACTCATAGTTGGTTTTACTCGCCAGCATTCACCTACAGACGTCATGCTTTTCAACTCCGCGGTTCTCTCTTGATGTTTGCTCTATGATCACTCTACTGCTTGAGAAAGAGGTTTCGTCATAATGATAATTGCCACGGCTCAGCTGATTCATGCCAATGATCGCCTATGTATGGTGATGAGAACATACCATATTGTTCATTAGGTTGCCACATATTTTTATCTATCTTACTTTTTTATTTATGCATTTTCCACTCAGGCACTATTTTTTCACCTTTACACCTTGGAGGACCTAACCAGACATGCAAGTATTGTGGTGCTCTCTTTTGGTATAAGGAGCATGTGCGTGGTCAAGGATAGGCAGCTTCACGTGTGTAAAACAAATGCTGTAGGGGAGGAAGTGTTCACTTATCGCCATACATATACCGCCTCCAGAACCATTTCTTAGTTTGTTGACTGGACAAAACCCTGCATTTTCTACCCACTTCTTTGATAATATTAGGCGTTATAACTCTATTTTTGCTATGACATCTATGGGCGTGAACATCATACGGTCTATTAATGATGGAGGATGACCTTATGTTTTCAAGATTAGTGGGCAGCTATGTCATTGGATTGGATCTTAAGAGATGGGGCTAGGCCAAAATGTTGTCCGCTATACATTTTTGATACTGAAAATGAGATCCAGAATAGGATGTCGGTTCCATGCATAAGTGGTGGTTTTAAACCAAATGAAAATGTCATTTCATCTTTGATGAGGATGTTTGATAATCACAACCCGATTGTGAGTGTTCCGAACTGCTCGGGATAGATTGGCTAACCAATCAGAAGACAAGTATTATGTCAAGCTATTTGTTGTGCCCAATCAACATGGTGGTGTGTATAGTGCCCCTGTTCCATCTAAGGTTGTTGGGTTGATGGTTAATGATTTAATGAAGGCCATGATTTAATAATACAAGACAAAGTTTCTCATCTACAAAGGATAAAAGAATCTCATTGCAAGTTTATGGCTATGCAATACCCTCTGTTGTTTCCGTATGGGGAAGATGGCTTCCACAAAGATCTCAAGTACCGTCAATGCCAACGGTCAGGGGCTATTAAGAGGAAAAATGTCACCAAGGTAGAGTATTTTGCATATAGACTACATGATAGAGCTGATGACTTTAATACTCCTTTACGGTGCAAGAAACTGACTCAAGCCTATGTTGTTGATGGTTTTGTTGCGTCGAGGATGGTTGCTTGAGCCATTACAGGAATAAGTCATTTCAGAAGAAATTTAGAGCTAGCCCATATCATTCTTTGGTTCATGCTGTTAACACTGGCATTACAGAAGGATCAGCAGCAGGACAAAAAATTGTTTTGCCAGCTTCATTTACTGGAAGCCCACGTTATTATTATCAAAACTACCAAGATTGAGTTGCACTTTGTCGTAGGGTTTGGGTGCCCACATCTTTTCACCACTTTCACATGCAACACTTCATGGCCAGAAATAACACAAGCTTTAGCACTCATTCCAAGGCAGCACTCCTCTGATCGACCTGATATTGTTGACCGTGTTTTCCAAATGAAGCTAAGAATATTTATGGATGACATAATAAAATACCAGTTTTTCGGTCCTATATCTGGAAGTAATTTCCATAAATCCTTAATTTTGTCCACAATTTCTCATCTAACATGCCAATTTTTTAATATTTATTTTATTTGCCCAGTTTTCCCCTTCACTACTTCTTATTTGCTTCTCCTTTTTTTTTCCTTTTTGTAGTTGTCTACACAATTGAGTTCCAAAAACGTGGATTACCTCATGTCCATGTAATCATATGGCTTGAAAATAATGGACCTCTTGATGTTGATTGGATTGATGCCTTTGTATCTGCATAGCTACCGGACCCATCTGTTGATCATATTGGTTATGAAGCTGTCTCCAAGTTTATGATACATGGCCCTTGTGGCAGTTCAAACAAATCGTCTACTTGCATGAATGATGGAAAATGCAGTAAGTTTTATCCTAAAGAATTTACAGAAAAAAACTATGGTGTTGCCGGGCGTGTTATATATGCTCGGCCAAAAAACAATATTACCACAGAGAAAGGTGGTGTAGATGTCGATAACAGGTATCTTGTGGCCCATAATGTTGATCTCTTGGTTAAGTACCAAGCACACATCAATGTTGAGATTGTTAATCGTGATGGAATGGAGAAGTACCTATTCAAATACACAACCAAAGGTCCTGATTGTGCTAAGGTTGGGATACGGGATGGAGGCAATGAAATACAACAATATCTTGATTGTAGGTGTGTAACACCTTATGAAGCTGCATGGCGCCTACTGCAATTTGACATCCACCACACTGATCCATCTGTGGAGCACTTACCTGTGCATCTCCCACTCGAAAATAGTGTGGTATTTTCTGAAGATGACCATCTGGACCAGGTCATTGAAAATCCACGTAGCACCATCACCAAATTGACTGCATGATTTGATGCTAATGGATATACCCACAAGCTCGCCAACACACGTATGTGGAATTTCCTTAGTTTTGGACATGGCATGGTGATGGTAAATATTGGAAACAACGCTCTCAGAGCCATAAGGGCAAGGTTGGTCGCATTGCCAATGTTGGACCTAACCAAGGTGAGCAGTTTTACTTGCATATATTACTGCATGTTGTCAAAGGCGCTCAATCCTTTTCTGATGTACGCACTGTTAGTGGCATTCAATACCCAACTTTTCAATCTGCATATGAAGCAATGGGGTTACTTGGCGATGATCGTGAATGGTCTCATGCTATCACTGATGCAGCACAGTGGGCGCTTCCATATCAACTTCGACAATTATTTGTCATGATGCTTCTATTTTGCCAAGTATCAGACCTAGCCAAGTTGTTTGACAATCATGTTCAACTAATGGGTGAGGATTTTGCGTATCGTGTGTGCCAGCAGACACCTAGGATACATCAAAATATCCTTCAAGAGCATATCAGATTATCCACCCTGGCTGAATTGGATAGATTACTAAGAGATGTAGGATACAGCTTGGATTATTTTCAGTTACCGCGGCTAAGCCATCTTGCTTTTCCACCATTGAAGAGTAGGCTTATAATGGATGAACTTGCTTATGGAACAACTGAGGTGAATGAACAGCTCAATCAATTAAATCCCAATCAGATGCGTGTTTACAATGCCATAGAATGCTCAGTTTTGAATAATTCTGGACAAATATTTTTTTATTTATGGATATGGTGGAACAGGGAAGACATTTGTATGGAATGCTCTGTTGGGCAGCATTAGAAACAAAGGGAAAATAGCCTTGGCAGTGGCATCCTCTGGTATAGCAGATTTGTTACTTCCAGGAGGCCGTACACCACATTCATGCTTTGGAATTCCTCTAGACATCCAAGATGGTTCTATGTGTGCTATTAAGAAGAACACCCATCTTGCTGAATTGATTCAAGAATCATCTCTCATTATATGGGATGAAGCACCTGTCAACCATAAACATTGCTTTGAAACATTTGATCGCACCCTTAGAGATATCATGTCATCGATCAACCATGATTCAGTGAGTATGCAATTTGGTGGTATAACAGTTGTCTTAGGTGGAGACTTTAGGCAAACTCTATCAGTTATTCCTAATGCAAGAAAGCAACAAATCCTGAATGCCTCGATCACTCGCTCCCGCTTATGGAAAATTGTGTGGTGCTTCAATTAACTGAAAACATGAGGCTCAATTGTCCAACATTTTCTTGTCCAACCTTTTCTCATCAAGACAGGTCTGAGCTTGAGCTGTTTGCAACATGGCTTCTATCTTTGGGTAATGGTGTTGTCCATGATAGTGCACCCGCTGATCGACCGGACACCAGCTAGGTGGAAATTCCATCATATCTCTTACTACCGGCTGAAGAAAGGAACTTTGCAGGTTTGATTTCTTTTGTGTATGGTTCAATACCACATGTATCGCAGCTACCAAGCTACTTATGTGAGCGTGCGATTTTGGCACCAACAAATGAGATCGTTGCTGCTATAAATGCACAAATTATTAACCACATGTGTAGTCTCTTTATCCTCCAGAATTCCTCAATACAGTACACATGAGTGGTTTGCCGGATCATCATTTACAACTTAAGATTAGTGTCTCCATCATGCTTCTTAGGAATCTAGATCCACCAAAGGGCTTATGTAATGGAACCCGCCTCATTGTTACACAACTGACTCATCCTATAATTGAGGCTCAAATAATTACAGGAAAATGTAAAGGATCAAAAGCTTATATCTATTATATACTAAAAGTCCATTAAACTTCCTAAAAACGCTCTCAAGCCGCCACGTGGCTTCCTAAAATGCTCTCAAGCTGTCATGTGGCACAACAAAAGAAGACGAGGACCCACAAGTGCATTTTTTTTTTCCTACGGTAGTTACAAGTGGCCATGTGGCACAACAAATATTGATAGGCTATGTGCATCCTAGCTATGCAGAGGCTGAGGGTGGTCTTAGAAAAATTGTATCCTCTCGATGTAATTGTTTAAGATCAATAAAACTCTCTTTATCTAAAAAAAAGTTAAAATATACACCGATTGGTAAGATAGTTTCTAACAAAACTGATTCATCTATACCACTAGATCTAACCAAAAACAAAAATCCAAAGTCCTCTCCCTGGGCTCCCGCATGTACACATGCACCTTTCCTTCCCCTGCTTTTTTTTTCTTTTGTAGTTAGAAGATATTTAGTGCACTTTTATGGTAATAAAGAATTTTTTGCATGTTCCATACACACATTCTCAAATACGAATTGATCTTCGTGGTTTTTATAAATAAATAAGCAAACTTTAAATGATTATATATTATATATCCAATATATGATCTGTTTAAACCATTGTATATTTTAAGAAAATCAAATTCATTCATATTGACTATTTTCAAGAAAAAAAATGAAAATATACATTAACTTTAGCGTTTTAACAGTTATATACATGCTTTTGAAAAAAATTGCAAAAATATACGTGTGCCGTGGAATGGAAATGCGGGACTGGAAATGTGGGACTGGTTGTTTGGCACAGCGTGAAGGTGCGGGACTATTAGCCGGAATAATCCTGCGTTGTGGATGAATAGTACCGCGTCGGTCCCACGGGTCAGCCAAGCGGCACCGCGAGATGGCTGCACGCGACCGAGCCTCATGCATGCACGTTGTATTTCTTTGCATCTTGGCCAGTGTTGCATTGCCAGCCCGCGGAATTGTGCGGTACCGCGTAGCCAGCCCGCAGGACCGACGCAGTGTCGTCGGTCCCACATATTTCCACCGCGTCAAACACTCGACCATACGTTTTTAGCCTACGGCATGTATATAATTAAAAAACATGTCAGGGTATAATTTTGCAATTCTTCTGAAAACATGTATACAATTAAAAAAATAGAAATATTGTATAAAGTTATTACATGTTGGACCCACCAGTCATAGCCTCCGCAGAATTAAAGGAAATAGAAAAAATCTCATTGAAAATCAAATGCCAAACCATATTTTTGTTATTTAAATTGTTGTACACATTACTATTACTCTATACAGTTACTGTTAGACACCTAATAGCTTTTTACAAACTTAATTAATTATCTAATTAGTTGAAGAAATTAATTAGTGGCGGTTTACTTTTTGCCGTTTCTTATGAAGTGAGGATGACCTTGAGGCTATATATCCAGGGAACGAACTAGCGTGTTATACGTAGTGTTTTGTGAATTGTGACAAATTCTTGGCGTGGATCTTCATGCTATTATAAATAAACAATCATATATGGTCATAGCATCTAATACAAAACGTGAAGTCAATCTTAGAATGGTATCAATTTTCTACATTATACTATGTTCCTTATCCGGAATCTATCTTTCATAGCCAACAAATTTAAAATACAATTATGGACATTCAACATCATGATATATATAGGTAATAGGAAGTACGTAGGTTTCATGAATGAATCATGATAGTGAAAACGGTCATGTGGTGCCATTAGCGACATATCAAATCAATCACTTAAATTTGTGGTATACACCATACTATACTCGAGAAATATGAATTTGGTATAGCAGATTCTGGTTTGGTTGTAATTTATTACTACCTCAGTTCTCAAACAGATGTTGTACTAGAATGTGCGCAATTAAACCTCGAAATATTAAGTCGTTAATAAATAAAAAAATGGTTTGATATGGAAAAAATGATACTAATAGATTGTTACTACCTCAGTTCTCACATATGTGTCGTCCTAGAAGCGTGCAGTAAAACCTCAAAATCTTAATTAATAAGAAAACTATGATTATATGAAAAAAATAATATTGATATATTCGTCATGAAAAGTGCTTTACTATAGTTATATTTTTATTGCTTTTCGAAATATATAGCTAGAACAGTAATAATGAAAATGAAACATGTATATTGGAGTGTGTTTCGATGTCCAAAACAGAGAATGGAGGATGTCCAAAACAGAGAATGGAGGAAGTAAAACACATGATGCCTTTACCCTATACTGAGTTGTACACTCAATACAATTATGTTTTCTTCCCAAATTTTAGAGATCAAAAGCATTTCAAGAACAACTGATATAACATAAATGTCCAATGTTCCATAAGAAATGGAAAGGAAAACTGGAATTTGAATAAAATTTGGGCTAAATTTAAACAAATTTTGTTGGATCCAAAGCCAATATAAATTGCAGAAATCAAAACCACTTTAGCAGGACCAATATAATTGAAATATGTTATTTTTATAAATAAAATCTTACAAAATATTATAATTCATACTTTTTTGGTCAAATTTCAACAACTCTTCTTAAAAAACTATGTGAATTTCTTAAATTATATAGCTCAAAAAGGACGATTTGCTAAGTATTCCAATAAAAACATATATAGTACAAATAGTAGTTCATAGGAACCAACTCTATTGTCGCATCACAATAGTTTCCTATAATTCAAGATTTCTTGGTTTTAAGTACAAGACACATTAAACACAATGCCCGCGCGTATGCGCGGGCTTTCTTCCTAGTTATACTAAAAGTCCACTTTACTTCCTACAAACGCTCTTATGCCGCCACGTGACATTTCTACAAACGCTTCTAGATCGCTACGTGGTAATGCCTAATCTCACCGTTGATTTTCACTTAAATCGGTGGACCCCATAATTTAAACCATTAGATTAGATTAGATTAGATGTATTTTATTTAAAAGAAACTAATACCTTATTGTTAGCTAGAAAAAAAAACATAAGTACTCCATAAGTACGTAAGTATGGCTAAAAAACGATAAAACTTAACTACTGTTCGTTCGTTGGTTCGCTGAGAAAATAAGGGTCTATTTGGTACAGCTCCAACTCTTAAATATAACTCCAGGAGTTAAGTCTGGAGTGGAGTTGTAGAGCTGCCTAAACCCAGCTCCACAACTCTAGTACATTTTGTGAGAGAGCTCCACCCAACTCCACCCTAGTTTTGGTGGAACTGAAACTATTTGGCTCAGCTCCAGCTCCAGGAGAGGAGGAGTTGGAGCTAGAGCTATGCCAAACAGGCCATAAGTATAAGTACGTAAAACTGGGAAAGAGCAACGCGCCAGCACATTTATGATAAAAAAATTAAAGTAACGTGTGAAAAAATAAAGCCAAAAAAAATATATGTACATAGTACCATCGAAACAAATCGAAAATAGAATTTTCTACATATAAAAATAAATTATATTATTTCACAAATATACATCAACTAGACCTGACATAAAAAAATATAAAATATCAAATTAACATTCTATAAGCATTCACATTTGAAAATATTTTTAATTAATATATTCGATTTTGTGATCCCGTTGTACTCCTTTAAAAATCATACATGCGTAGTACCATTGAAAAAAATCGATGATATTTAAAATAAAATTTTCTACTATCTAAAGATAAAATAAATTACTCTATAAATTTAAACAAATATCAGTGTCGATCTCTTAGATTGGTGAACCCAATATTTACACACGGACTTACTATAAAAACAATAAAATAAAAAAAATGCCTATCATTGGAAAAAGATCGATGGTCTTTTTTTTAATTACACAGTACAACGTAGACACTCACAACACACGTGCACTCACCCCTATGAACACACGCACGCAAACCCTACCCCTATGAGCATCTTCGAAGACTGGGCCGGCATGAAACAGTGTTTTCTACTATTTAAAGATAAATATATTACTCTACAAATTTATGTAAATATACATAGTTAAACCAGATTTATATTATAAATATGAAATATCCAATCTATGATGTTTAAACGTTCTATCTTAACATACGAGGCTGATATATATAATAATTAATGCTATGATATTTTTTTATTTCAGATCATATTTTGGGTGTCAAGTATCACTTGACGATATGCAATGCCAATTTAAATCTGCATATGTAAAACAAAAAAAACACAATTTAGTTGTTTTATTTTACACCATTAGATTAGATTTATTATTTAGAAATAACATATTTCTCCTATATACAGAAACATAAGAAATATATAACCGTTGACCCGAAACCATACGTACATATCATTGAAAACAAGAATAATGCTCATGTATCTTTTGCCAGAAGAACAAAAAAAACCATACGCATTTACTTATGATAAATTAACCTAAAAAAACGACAGTCATTAAAATAAATTTTTCTACAATTTAAAGATAAAATATAATAATCTATAATTTACGCAAATATAAATATAAAATACCCAATCAAATCTTTTTAAGCGTTCAATCTTTTACATTATTTCAAAATTATATATCCAATTTGTGATTCCATTGTATTCCTTTAAATAAATAAACTATTAATGTCTGTATCCCTAAATACATCACAACATATGGAGCCAATATATAATAATTAATGTTATGATAATAATTTTACATCATATTTTAGTTGTAAAAAACACTTGATGAATATATAACACTAATTTAAATTTAAATTTTAAATGTACATATGTATTCTCCAAGTTACTAAAGGTGTATCATGTGATTAAAAACAATCGGTGTTGAAAACAAACCAGACAGTGAACTAGCATGCACTAGCATGCAGTACACTTTGTCAAAATATAATATGGTACTTTGGATATTATCATGATAGTATTTAAAAAATCACTTTGTCTCGGTTATATATAAATTCTTCTATTGTTTTGGCTCCTTCAATTTAGGTGACGGAGGGAGTATAGAAACAACGTGCTGTTGAACTAGCAGAACATTTGTGAAATTGTAGCATCTGACTTTTCTGTTAATGAATTATTTCAATAGATTTTTATTGAATATTATCTGCCCTTATAGGAAAAGATTTGTACTCTCTGGCCATTTATGCCCCTATATAGGATGAGCATTATTATTGGATAAGCTGGGAGACACTCCTCTTCCAAAGTATAAGCTTCTATCCTTATTTAACAAACTGGAGTTTGAATATGAATGCTCAACGTTGATAGTGACCTGCCCATTGTTTTGATAGTGACCTGCCCATTGTTGTTTTTATCATGCAAGATGGATTACTGATTAGGATACTATTAATATGCACGAATGAGCTAATCTAAATTATGATGTCACTGATTTATTTATGAACTGATTGTTTTTTATATGCAGGCGGGGCGCGCACCAGCATCTAGTTGGATATTAATGCGAGTTGTTCCGGATAATTCCGGTTAGTGCGGCGTAATTAACTAATACGACTTTTTTTTGAACCAAAATCGAAACGGGTTCTGTATCTGGATCCGGTAGCGTGGATCGATCTGCTAGTTGCGGATGAACGGTGGATGAGATCAGGAGTACACATATCTATATATACACGCGCGCGTAAACAAATGCACGTATATGGCTCCTGCCAAAATATTAATTAAACTAGATATACCAAAAGGAATGGGTCTGTTTAAACTTTAAACTTCATTAAAAGTGGCACTAATAACTATCTTAAAATTTCCAATAATTTTTAGCATTTTTATTAAGGACTAGAAATAAGTATACTACAACACGATTTAGAAAATAGGTACACAAGTTGTTATTAGTATTACCTTTAATATATAGTCTCAATAACATTACTGGAACTGATATTTGATGGGTCGCAAAATCCGTATTAGTCCCGGTTCAAGTAGGAACCGGGACTAAAGATATTATTTAGTCCCCGTTTAAAATTTTACGATCTTTACCGACCGGGACTAAAGATCATGTTTAGTCCCGTTTCAAAATAGGTCAGGCGTCCCACCAACTCCGAGAATAAAGATAGATGCACCGTATATAGGGCCTGTTTTGGGAGCTTAAGATTCTGAGAAGCAGCTGCTGAGAAGCTAGCTGGTGAGAATTTGGAGAAGCTGGGAACTAGAACCCAGCTTGTGACTTCTAATTCATTTTCTAGATTCTACATCTACAGATTCTCAGAATCTAGGTAAAAAGCTAGACTGTTTGGGGGAGCTTCTGGCAACTGGAGATTCTAGGAGGAGCTGCTAAAAGCTCCCCCAAACAGGCCCATAATCCCTAGCACTTATTCTCATCTCCTCCACACAAACTACTCCTCCTCATCTCTAACTAGCTTTACTCCTCTCTCTCTCTCCTCTCTATCTTATCTCTATCCTCTCATCCTCTTATTTTCTTTTCCAGCTTCCTCTCTAGCGGCGAGGCGCAGCACCGGGCGAGCGCGGCGCCGGGTGGCGGCGGCGCCTGTGCGCGGCGCCGGGCAGCGGGGGCGGCCAGCGCTGCGCCGGACGGCGGCGGCCAGCGCGGCACCGGGCGGGGGCGCATGCGCGTGCTGGGAGCCATGTCGGGCGGCGTCGGCGGCCAGCACGGCGCTAGGCAGGGAGTAGCGCCGGGCGGGGAAGCCTGCGCGCGCCGGGCGGTAGCGGTAGCCAGCGTGGCGCTAGGCGTGGATCAGCGTCGGGCGGTGGCTTGTGCGGAGATCGGCGGCGGCCTGTGCGGATGCGAATTTTTCATGTGAATTTGTTTATTTGTGATGTAAATTTGTGATGTGAATATGTTCACACTGTGGATCTGTGAATTTGTGATGTCAATTGGAGTGTGTTCACTGGATCTATGAAGTTGTCGATGATTTTCTGACGTTTTGTGAATGGGATGATTTTGTTGTTGAGATTGGTTTGAAATCAATATAAGTAGCAAATAATAATAAAAAATAAAATAAAAAAAAGAGTACAGATGGGAACTTGAGCCACGTGGCGGATGGATTTTTAGTCCTGGTTCATAACGGGACTAAAGATGGATTTTTGGTCCCAGATTCGTGGTCCCGGTTGTATAACCGGGACTACAAAAGGTAAAGAACCTGGAGTGAAGGCCCTTTTTCTCTGGCAGTGAAGTTTGAATCTAATTAAATTGGCATATATAAAATATTTATAACGAAATCTCATGTACTCTTTGTATCTAAGAAACATGAAATCGAGGCTATATGATCGACCTTACAAACATCCCTTTTTGCCCTAGACACATGAAATCGAGACTATGTAATGGAAGATATACATCACCGTAGAAAGATTGGCTAGCTAATTTATGCTGCAAGTAGAAAAAAGAAAGAATGACCTGTATCTCTATAATTCACTAGTAAAAAAAACATATGTATAGTACTCGAACGATCTATACAGACGGATTCCATGATCACCAACAAAAATCAATTTTCACAACTTCAATATGAATGAAGTAGCTCGAGAAAGAACATAGATTATTGGACCCATATGCTACTACAAATGTAGCAAATCAGAAAAATGCCACTACTATTCGCGATATCCGTTTGATGCAACTGAAATTTTGTAAAATTGCAACCATGCCATCGCCATCCACTTTTCTATCATTCCCGTTAGATCCAAGTCCTGCTCTGTTGCTGCCATGGCCGCCCTCCTCCTCTCATCCTCCTCTTCGTCTGGTCCTCTCCTCCTCTGCTCGACCGGCGGTGCAGCCCTTCCGGTCACAGGTGTCGTCAGAGACCAGCATGCTCGTCATGGGTGTCGCGGGCTACATTGGGCGTTTCGTCGTCCATGAGCTCCTCCGCTGGGTCCACCCCATGGTTGCCATCGCGCGCTCCCAAAGCGGCTTGCACGGCTGCAATGGCCCCGACGAGGTGGTCGCGGACCTCACCCCCTCCCGCGTCGTCTTTTCCGACGTCACCGAGGCAGGCATGCTCTTCGCTGAACTGTCCACCATCGCTAGTGTCTCAATGCTGGCCGCCAACGTTCATACACGTGTGAATCGAAGCCATTGAATGGGTTCTCCTTGACCTCCTCTACCCATCGATGCCGACCCCTCCCTCCGATTCGCCGCTGTTCAACGGTGTCGTCCTGCCACCGTCGGTCGTCCGTCCTCTCCAGGTCCTTCCATCACCGCCCTCTGCAGGTATCGCCTCTTCCCGCACCGACGAGCGGTGGGAACGGCGAGAGACGGTGGGACCTCGGGAGAGATCCTCCACACCGACGAGCAGCGAGCGAGCGGCGGGATGCGCGTCCCGCTCGCCGCCACCCTTGCCAAGGAGCTCTCCTCACATCGTTCCCCTTTCCCATCCACTGTCGTTCCCTCCTTCTCCTCTAGCGCAGGGTAGCTGCTTGGAGACGAAGACGGCAAGGAGATGAAGGCACCGTGGCAGAAAAGGTGACAGAGACGACGGAAATCGTGATGGAGTGGCATTGTTCTAATTTTAGAAGATTACAGTGGCATCTTTCCGATTTCATGAATAGTAGTGGCATTTTTTGAATATGGAATATTTACGATGGCATGAATCCAATTAACCCTAGATATAATAGAGTAACACCCTACATGGTGGGTGAATGCGAAAAAAATCATATTTTACCATGGTAATGCAACATTTTCCTCCATCAATATACGAGAAAACGGACAATATGCCACTCTCTAAGATTGGTTCGGATAAAATGCCACTCAATACAATACACTGGATAAAATGCCACTCAATACATTGCCTACCGGATGAAATGCCATTTTAGAGACTTTTGTGCCCAAAATGCCCTGGAGAGAGAGAGGGGGAGAGGGGAGGGCTGGCCGGCGGCGAAGGCCTCGCCGGGCGGCGGCGGAGGCGGTCGGCGGTGACAGCGGGGAGGGGAGGACGACAACGGGGGGAGGAGGATAGGCCTCACCGAGCGGCGACCGGCGTGGACGACGGGGAGGGAGGAGGAGGCGCGGAGGGAGGAGGATGGCGCGGCGAGCAGCACTGACTGGCGACGGGGACGATGGTATGAGCTCCACTGCATTGCCTCTTCCGCCAGCCGCCGCCGCCGCCCCGTCCTCCCCGCCGGCCGCTGCCGCCGCCTTGTCCTCCCAGCGAGGCCTATCCTTCTCCCTCCGCGTCGCCTCCTCTGCTCGCCGCGCCATCCTCGGCCCTCCCCCCTCTCTCTCTCTCTCTCCAGGGTATTTTAGGCACAAAAGTCTCTAAAATGGCATTTCATCTGGTAGGCAATGTATTGAGTGGCATTTTATCCAGTGCACTGTATTGAGTGGCATTTTATCCGAACCAATCTTAGAGAGTGGTATATTGTCCGTTTTCTCATCAATATACAACGGTACATAGTCTGTTAGTGTATTTGTCGCTCTATATATATCCCAATCCCAACGGGTGACACGTTATTTTCCCAATCATAATTCACGGCAAAGTAGCCAAGGGTGAGAGAGCGATGGATGATCGAGTGGTGCATAGACTTGTCGACACGGACTGGGAGGGAGCGTGCATCACGTCGTTGTTTTGCTTCCAGTGTGCGTCAGCTGTGTGCAGCCGCTGCTGTGCTGATCACAGGAATACTCACCATGATCAAGGACCATAACCAGCGCGGGTATACTGTTGAATTCTTACTTCTTGGACTTCCTGTTGAATTCGACTTCTTGGACTTGGACACGTAGGATTAGTTGGTCGCAAAGAGAAAAAAAAAAAGGTTTCGGCTTCTTGCGAATTGGTTGGTCCAGGTGGCATTGAGAGAGTAAATGAGGCCATGAGGGCAGGGTGGGTCAGCCGCGGCCAGTACCTACCACGCGAGAGCTTAGACACACGCAGACGCGTCCACGCGAGGCGGCGGTCCATGTTCGCGGCGGCGCAGCGGGGTGGTTCGTCTGCGAGGTAATCTTGCGCCGCCTCGCCCCGTTCACCCGCTTGGGCCGCGGGGACGCAGCCCGCAGCCACGCCAAGCAACGCGGAGTTCTTGGAGTTCTTGGGGTTCTTGGAATTCTTGGAGTTCTTGTGGTTTTTGGGTTCTTGGGGTTCTTGGAGTTCTTGGAGTTCTTGGAGCTCTTGGGGTTCTTGGGGTTCTTCTGTTAGGGTTAGGAGTTCTTGAGAAGATTAATTAAAATGAGGTTTACAAATTACATATTAGGTGTGGGAATTATCAGAGAGAAAAAAAGAGCAAAAAGCAGAACAAACCAAAACAAAAAAAGGGAGAATTTACAGATATATGTACATGAAGCATTCTTCTAGGAAAGCCGTGAGCACCAAGATTGAATTTTTTGTTTATTTGTTTCATTGGTCCTTAGGCTCCAGAGCTGTATGGTGTCTGAGACCTGTTGAATACTGCATTGTAGACTGTCAAATTGTCTTTCGAACACCCGGTTGTTGCGTGCTTTCCATAGAGTATATGCGCAGGCAGCAAACCAAACTGGCTCAATTCCTTTCAGTGTTTGATTTCTGTTCATAATTTCCTGTAGGAAGGCTGAGATAGAATCTGAGTTGTTGGCTAGCGGTAGTAAATTCAATTTTTCCCAAAGGCTATTGGCCTGTCTGCACCCTAAGATGATGTGGTCAGCTGTTTCTAGCGCAGGGCACAAAGAGCAGTGGGGGTCTTCGTTCCAGTTTTTGTTGACCATATTGGCTTTGGTGTTTAATCTGTCCCTGAATGCCAGCCAGAGGAAAACCTTGCCGTTTTGTGGGATGGTGTGGAGCCAAATATAATTTGCTGGAATCCAAAGTGACCCATGAAAGGACAGCAGACGATAGGCATTTGCTGTTGAGATTTTAGGTACCGGGTATGAAAACTCTCTTGCGTCTGTTTTGTCTGGGTAGGGGCGGTGGTTTTGCAGGATTTGCAGCAGTGCATGTAGCTCGGACTCTGCTTGGTAGGAGAGGTTTGGATGGAGCTGGATGTTCCAGGAATTTCGCCTGTATTGCGATTCAACCGTGCAATCCTTGTGTAGTGCAAAAGAGAATAAAACTGGGAATGCGAACTCTATGCGCTGGGGTAGCCATTTATCTTTCCAAAAGAGGGTTGTTTTGCCGTTGCCAAGTTTTACCTGGGTCGTGTAGCTTAGAATCTGGAATTGTGACTGGATGAGCTTCCAAGTCGGTGTATCACTGGCCCTGGGGTTTAGCTGTATTGCGTTTTGCAGATATCTCTCTAAACCAGATAGCCATTGGATCATCTTCTGCAGAGAGTACCTTGTTTTCTAGTTTTAAGAGTAATGCTGTGTTATGCGTTCTTAAGTCCTTGATCCCTAATCCTCGTTGTTTTTGCAGCAGTAGTCTTCCAGGCTACTAGGCAGTGCCCTCAATTTTGGTGATTTTATTTCCTGTTAGCTCTAACATTCCTGTTTATTCACTTCTTATTGACAGTTCTTGACCTTTTCTATGTACAGATCAATACAATCTCCTTCACTCCTGCGATCCGATCGCAAGACGCGATCGGATGTGGATATAGTTTGACAGGGATTCAGAGAATTAAGATGAATGGTGCTTTATGGATTCCTATTCTGCCCCCTCCAGTTGTTGATTCTCGTTATCTGGGACTGTGCCTACAGTGTGGCCGCCGCATTAAGGGCCGATCTAACCTCTGTTCCATTTCCTGCAGAGTAATTCCTTTCTCTTTTTTGTTGCTCTGCTTCTGTTGTATTATTGAGGTTACCTCATTTGCATGTCACTAAAACGTTGAATAAATTTAATGTTGTTATGCAGCTATTGCGGGTGCATACCGGAGCTAGGCGAGGTATGGCTCAAAACCTGGTGGAATTTGCAGAGTCTGTTGGACAGCCGATCCATCAGCTGGATCAGCTCTGTGGGCAATGCCTCCGGTCCTTTTGTGGTCTTTCCTGTCCAAACCATCTGGTCCACCCACACCCCCAGGGTAATCATGCTGCAGGACCTGATATAATTACTATTGAGCGTTTGAATGGCTGGTTGGTCATAGACCAAGAACAGCTCCCAGTGGAATTTGGCCAAGATATTCATGTGAGTACTTAATATTGTAAGTAAATAGTTTCCTGTGTTCGCGTAATTACTTCTAAATGTGATTCCAGGTTATGGTTGGCGAGGACGGGCGTCACATGCTTCCTATTAAGCGCCTCCCCGCTGAGCATTGAGATGGGCATGATGGATTAGTAGAGCCAGATTGGAATCTTTGTGCTCGTGCAGGGTGTAATGAGATGTTCAATGGAAATGCTATGTGTTGCTGCATGAGGTGCTTCCATTTACTGTGAGGATACCAAGTGGATGTGATTAAGTTTAAGAAATACCCCTGTTTTATGTTGAAATGTGGTTGATGCAAAGGCATTTGCTTTGTTCTACTACTTTTATGTTCATAAAATTTTGGTTAAGAAAAGATCAAATGTAGGGAATTTTCTTGAACTTCTTCAGAGTGTTTACCTTTCTTGATTGTTTCTTGGCCTGTTGGACTTGTTCTGGCAAAAACATAGCTTCTCAGGTGACATTCAATGACAGATTTAATGAATGGTCACTTACAATATGTTACTGGCGTACTGCTAGTCAAAATTTGTCAAGTACCCAAAAAACTTGATTTCAATTTATTTAGAACTATTTAGATATATATCTTAAGGAATAAGAAGAGAACAACAGTTTTTGGATGTATCCATTGTTTTTCAGGTATGTTTTTGGATATAGATCATAAGCCTATGCAATTCTTATGTTGAAGTGCCTAATGTAGCATCCAAATTCGATGGTTCAGGTTGGTCTCATGACCATGAACTGTTTCAATAGAACACCTGCATTTCTGTGAGAGGATGAAATTAAAATTGAAGCTTACACCTTATTTTGGGAAATAGCAGTTTAACTATACTTAAATTACTTAGGAGAGGTTGGAAAGGTAAATAGAGGGGTTGCAATGTTGCTCTCAAGATGAGACTCTGGATCCTCTGTTTCTAAAATACCCTTTGGTTAAATTTATCAAATATAATTTATAGCACTTCTGGAGTAAGATTGATATTATCTCACATACATTTGATGGCTTACCCGCTGGTTTATTAACAGTCTGCAAAAGCTAATCAAGTTTATTTGTTCTTGGATTTCTTCCTGTACAGTTCTGCATAAGTCACAAGCAAGTTAGGAGATGAACAAGACGAAGTTTGGCTGTATTCTGGAACAAGATGGACTTAACACAGCTAGTGGGATCTATTCTAAAATAATAGTAGCTGTATTTTTCCCCACGTCGCTCTCGCGCGGGCGACTCGGGGGGTGAAAATCCTAGCCGCCCGCGCCGCCACTCCACCTCCCCCACCTCGCCGCCGCTGGAGCTCGCCGGCGGCAAAGCCGGCAGCGAGCAGGGAAGGCGGCGGCGAGGCCCAACAACTCGACGCCCTCCACCTCGGCACGACGAGGCCAGGGGAAGTCGACGAAGTACTCCGCCGCAGCTAGGGAAGGAGACGGCGAGGCGGCGTGGGGAGGCGGCGGATCCGGCTCCTCTGAGGCCGGATCTGGCCCTTCCACCTGGATCCGGCCGGAGCAGCTGGCTGGGAGCTTCGGCGGCGGTGCGGAGGCGGCGGAACAGCCCAAGTGCGGCGGTGGCTCAGCGACGGTGCGGCGCCCGGGCGCGACGGTGGCACGAGGCAGCTGGGAGCGTCGGCGGCAGCTCGGCGACGGTCCGGCTGCCCTCGGACGCAGCGGCGGCTCAGCGGGCCGAAGGAGGCGACGGCGTGCTGCCGGCGACCTCAGCCGGCGGAGGCGGAGGCGAATGGCGACGGTGGCGCGGGGGTTGGGGGCGAGGTGGCCAGACCCACCTCCCCTGCCCACACTCGGCACTCGGCGGCGCCTTTTGCAGCGGTGGTGAGGCGGCGGGGTGCGGCTGCGTGGAGGAAACGGGGAGGCTGACTCCCGTGTGGTGACGGCGACGGCGTCTAAGGCGGCTGGTGGCTGTGGCTGAGGTGGCGGCCGCCGCGGCGCGAGGCGCCGGGCGGTGGTGGTTGAGGGAGGCGGGGATGGCGATGGCGGCGGGGATGGAGTTGGCCGAGGGCGCATGGAGGCGGTGGTGACATCGACGGCGGGGAAGGAGTCGGGTGCGAGGTGAGGATGGCGACGGTGAGGTGGCTGGGCGTTCGGCAGCAGCGGCTGCGGTGGTGGTGACTGTGTTTGCGGTCACCGGAGGCATGGCAGCCTCGGACGGCTAGCCGAGGGCATGGAAAACGGTTGCATCTGGGCGGCGCGGCACCGTTTGGTGGAGGGGTCGGAGACCGGCTTGGCGCAGAGAGGCGCAGCCGATGGCAGCGGAGGCCAGCTCGGCTCGAGAGGCGCGGGCGGCGGAGATGGAGGCCGGCTTAGCGCGAGAGGTGCAGCCGATGGAGGGAGGCCGGAGTGGCGCGATGTCACGCCCGGAAATTCACTAGTAATTTTCGAACTTATTTGTGCATAAAACCCTCGTCCAGGAATCAGCCGAGGTACACAAACTGACAATGTAATATACAAATCCATCATAATAATAACGTTACATACTTACAAAAGAAAAGAAAACAGCAGCAGAATAACGGTCTAGCGATGGCTTCAGCTCCACTCCCACAGGCAGCTCAACTGGTGTATAAGCCAAATGTCTTCTCCTTCTGGATCCTTTTTCTTCAAAGGAGGTTGATTGATTATTGCAAGAATGAGCATATTACATACTCAACAAGCCACACAGCAACTATGCAAGTGCACAAGGATACCAAAGGATGGCATAATATAGGCTCATTTGCGAAAGCAGCATTTAGCAAACATTTAAGAGAAGTAAATCAGTAGAGTAATTAATCATCAATTTTAATCAACACTGAACAACACCCCAATGCTGCACAGGCCCAACCATTCTGAACAACCATACCCGACTATACAGATCTAACTCCAAACCAGGATCTAAGCAAATTATTATCAATTATAGCATAAATAATTATTGTGAGAGGTGTGAGACTAATCACGAAAAACATTGCTCAACCCACCCATAACCGCGGGCACGGCTATTCGAATAGTTTTACTCTGGCCAGAGGTGTACCACTGTACCCACAAGACACAGCCTCAACATCATGTCTACCATGCGTCGCGATACTGGAAAGTACCCGAATAGAGGCTGTGACAATACCCCCTGCACAACACAACTCACCACAATGCACCGTTCCTGGATCATAATCTCCCCCTCAAAACCAGAGGCAATGGACTCCCCAGCAACCCCCACGGACTTCTCGCCGCTTCTCAGTCTGGTGCCCCGCAATGAATCATGCTATACAAAAGGTAAAGCCGTTGCCCACGCTGGCTTGTGGTTGGCACGGTTAATGTTTCACAACCGAAAATCGTGAACCGGTCCTTAATTGTCATGAGCACGACCATCAAAACCATGTGCTCACAACCCACCATTATCATATTTTAGTTGGCAAATTAATTAACTAACCAATCACGATTAACCGTTGTGAGCTATCATTAAGCCATCATTAAATAATAGTGAACCATAAGTTATCCCATTTATATGAGCTAGTGTCTCTAAGCATGGCTAAGCATCCTATTCGCTTTAGCTAAAACCATATATTGTTCTAGCTAATCAAATTATTAACCAAGTGACAAAGAATAGGGAATCAATAGCAAAAAGGGCTATAACAAGACAATAGGTTATTTCCACCCAATGACATTCTAAAATAAATGCAATAGTTGAATAGAAACAATAACTTTAAACGGGATCAACATGCTCAAAGGGTTGTTTGGGATCTGTGTGACTTGCCTTGATCTTCTTCAAACACTTCAGAACCCTCCTCAACGTAAACGCTCTCCTCGGGAACGTCGGAAACTAAAGCAAATAAACAAAATCAACAAAACAGTACAAAAACAAGCATAAACAGTACATGTGGATATTTTTAACATGTAGATCTCGATTTTAGATGAATTTAGCAACTTGAACCACTCGAATCCGAGTTACGATGATTTAGTTATGAATTTCCGAAGTTTAATCGATTTTCATCTAATAGAGAAAACTAATAAAAAAGGATTAATGACATCATCGCCAGCCATGGCACGGCTTCCACGCGACCACCGGCAAAAGAGAGCTCGGTTGGGCTATCCGAGAACACCTACGTGAAGAGAACGACGATGCAAACTCACCGGTGCAAGAAACTACGATGGACGACGACAAACGACGACCGGCGACGAGGTCCAACGGCGGCTCGGCTCGGGTCAACAATGGCGACGGCGCTCCGGCAGTCCTCGGCGGCTGTGAAGGGGTGGACGGGGTGCTTCTCCACCGTGCGCACCCGACGGCGGCGACGGACGTCAACGGCGACGGCGCTAGCGGCGGCGCTACGCGACCGGAGTGTTGCCGGCGTCCGCGGCGGCTAGAGCAACGTGGCGGCGGCGCTACGAGCAACGATAGAGCACGGGACTTGAGGGGAAACGTAGAGGACGACTAGGGGATGCTTTATATAGGCATGGGTGGAGGAGATCGGCTCAGGAACGGATGGATTTGGTGAAGGAAGTTAGGGTTTATTCGAGTTCACCCGAATAAAAACGGCCAAAATTCGTGAGATAGATAACAAATTTGATGGGGGTTTCTTTGGGATTTGGGATTAGGTAGAGGAGATAGAGAGAAATTCTTTTTTGCAACCAATTTTGGAAGGGAAGCAACGGATGCACCGGATTTGATGGAGGAGGCGACTGCACAGGTTGGCTCGGCTCTGTCTGGAGCTGGAAGACGACACTGTAGCGGCAGGGAAGGAAACTAGACTTTTTGGGCTGGGCCGGAAGGGAGCAACAAAGGACTTCCAATTTAATAAATTAATGAATTGTTAAAAATACTTCTAATGCTCAAATAATTTCAAGAAAAATCCTGAAAATACTTGGACACCCAAAGTACTTAACAAGATTATAATCAGACCATTTAATGATTAATTTAATATGTGGATAATTACTGAAATGTTGTTTGTATTATTAAAATTAGGAATTGAGCTCCGAAAAATCCGAGAATAGTCTAGAGAGCATAATTAACCATGGAGAATTTAATAAAAATTAAATTCATCCATGCTTTATATTTAGGAAATTTTATTTCCCACATTTAACTTTACTTGTAAATTAATGAACATTTAATATAAATTCTAATAAAAATTTATTAAATAATTTATAATCCTGAAACGAAAATCAGGATGTGACACGCGAGAGGCGCGTCCGGTGGAGGAGGCCGGGTTCGCGCGAGAGGCGCAGCCGGCGGTGGAGGAGACGACCTAGGTATGAGGAGGAGCTGTCGGTGGGTGTGGCGCGGTCTTCGGCGCACGAAGGCTGGCCGGCGGAGGACGCCGGGGCAGGGGTCCCACATGTCGGCAGAGCTTGTGTGGTGGTGGAGCATCGGTGCTTTAGCCGTTGATTCGCAGGTGGTGAGCGGCGGGTGAAAACCCAGTCCGGCCTTGGCCGAACCGACAACGATGGTCATTCCCCCTCCTGAGGGCGTTGTCGTGCTGTCTCACCCCTCAAGGGTGATTGCCGGGCAAAAACTCAGTTTTGGCTCCTTTGAGTCCCGACGGACGGCGGCTGCGGTTTTTCCGTCGCTTCTCTTCTTGAAGACGTCGTTTTTGGCATCCACTAGGGGGTGATCTCGTCTGTCCCTTTGTTGGTTTAGTGGCGGTCGGTCACGCTTAGCGGCGGCCGGTCCGGTGTTAGCCTTCTCCTTGACTTGTGTGTTGGCGATGTCGGAGTGTGGGCGGTGGTTTATTTCTTTTCCTTTTTCCTGGTTACGACCCTCCAGAGTTGTAATCTTGTAATTTTTTCCTGCTCTATCAATAGAACCTCGCACCGTCTCATGCGAGTCGTTCAAAAAAAAAAAAAACACAGCTAGTGGAGGTCTTGATACTTTGATGCCGTGGGTGTGTCCTTTTTTCTTGTTTTCTAGCTGATATGTCTATCAAGAATAGTTCAGTCTCCTGGGAGCATTTCAAAAATGCCCGACGTAATCTTTAGCTCCTGAGCAAGATGAGATCAGGAGTGAAAAGCGGAAGTATATTTTAGCCCTTTGCGGCTTTGCATCCTTTTCTGTTGTGGTAGTAAAGAAGTTGTTAGTGGAATGGTAGGTGCTTTGCCCTTGCTAAAAACAAGGCTCTGTTTTGGGAAGATAGATGTGTTTACGACTCCTGCCTGATCATCGAGGCAAGGGCAAAAGCAAGTAGCGTTTTCCAGCGTTAACTCGCGCACGCAGTTGGGACCTCGAGTGAGTACGTACGAGTCCGGAAAGACTAGTGGGCGAACGTTCGCCCACCAGTGAACTCGCGAAATGCCCCGGTAAAGGAGGATTAGAGGGCGCAAGCTATGGAGCGGTAACCGTTATTTCCTTTTTCTTGTTTTTTTAGTACGTGATTCTTCTATCGCATCCGATCTTACCTTCCTCATTTTCTGTTTTCATCCGTTCCTAATTTTCTGTTTTCAATTTTCCTTTACGTATGTATCAAGATTTTTTGTTTTTTCCAATATTTTTAGATTTATTTTCCTTCGTTAGTCTTTAACGAGAACTATTTATGCGAAAACTTTCTATCTATAGATTTATATATGTAAACTTTTCACATACTTTATATATATAAACTAGACTTTCTATATATAAACTTTCTATATATATATAGACTTTCTATATAAAAAATTTATATGTGGAATGTTTGTATACACTACTACAATAGCTATTTTTATTTTTTCGTGCGGTTGTTTTGATTTTTGCATGCGGTTGTTTTGCCCGTTTGAAACATTTCGTTTGGGAAAATCGCGATTTTCTTATGCGGGTGGCGCAACCGCACGCGAAAATCCGATTTTCGTGTGCGGCTGCTTATGCCGCCCGCACGGAAAAAATAAAAATCCAAAAAAAATAAATTTTCAAAAACCCAAACCCTAACCCTAGATCCGGCACCCCACCGCTGCGCCGGCCACCACCGTCGCCGGATCCAGGTGGGGGACTGCCGCCACTGCCAGATCCGGGCGGGGGCAACTGCCGCCGCCGGATCTGGGCGTGGGGAGGGCGGCGCCGCTCCCGGCCGCCGCCTGGCCGTCGTCGTTGTCGTCGGCCATGCGCACGCTGCCGGCCGCTGTCTTGCCGTCATCGTCGTCGTCGCGTGCACGCCACTTCCGGCCGCCGCTTCGTCGTCGTCGTCAGCCGCGTGCACGCTGCTCCCGGCCGCCGCCTCGCGAGACAGCTAATACGCGACTAGTCGCGCTCGTCCTCCCGCGCGCGACTAGACGTGTCGCAAGAGGAGAGGAGGCGGCGGATGGCGCATACTGTACTTTTTTTTGGGACGTATGGTTTCTTTTTTTTTCTTCCCGTATATTTTTCTGTTTTTCCCTTTTTTAGTGCGTATGTATGCAAACTTTGTATACGTACACATACAAACTTTATATATATATGTATACAAACTTTTGTATACATGTATGCAAAGTTTGTGTACGTGTATTTTTTTGGTTTACATATATATATATACCAACTTTGTATACACGTATATAAAGTTTGCATACACATATATAGATTTTGTATACATGTATTTTTTAGATTTTTTATACTTACGCACACAAACTTTATATATATGTGTATATCTTTTATACAGTAAAAGTGCATACATATAAAAAAATATGTATATATACACACACGTATGTATATGCTATATATACATACGTATAAACTTTATATATATATATATATACATATATATAGTAGTATATAGGATAAGAGATCAGACTAGAGGGGGGCAGCTGATCACGCGCACGCGACTGGTCGCGGATCAACACCCGCCGTCGTCGTCGGCGGCGGCTGCACGCACGCTGCTCCCGGCCGCTGCCTCGCTGTCGTCGTTGTCGTCGGCCTCGCGCACGCTACTCCCGGCTGCCTCCCTACGTCCGCCTGCCGCCGCCGTGAGCCCGGCCGCCACGCCCGCCCGCCCCTGCCTGCCTCTGTCGACCCCTCCGCCGAGAGCCGCCCGAAGGAGAGGAAGCGTTGGCGCCATCGCCCGGAGGAGAGGAGGAGAAGGTGAGAAAGAGAGAGAGAGAGAGAGGAAAACGAGATGAGAGGAAACTGAGAAGATAAGGGGGGGAGGGAGGAGAGAGAGGAGAGAGGGGGCGGGGGGAGAGGGAAGAAAAGTCCAAATTTTTTTTAATAGGATGAGATGGAAGTGCTATTTTCCTGTGCGGTTAGATTAGGACGCCCGCATGTGAAAATAGTTATTTTTGTGTGAGGGCCTATTAAGTGACCTGCACATGAAAATTGATTTTCGTGTGCGGGCGATGCTCCCCTTATTTTTTCGTGCGGTTCAACTCATGGACCGCATGGAAACAAAATGGGGTGGTGTCCAGGAAAATCAATCATGTAGTAGTGATATGTAACTACATATAAGAAGTTTGCACGGAAATAATTCATATTTGTTTGAAACTTCATATAGAATTTATATGCAACTAGAAAGTTCAGTTTAGAAATTTTGATAGAAATAAAAAATTGCTTATCAACACCGGATATTCTTGGAAAAAATAGAATCCAATATAAAAAAAGCCTCGTAACAGAAAAGCAAGAAGTATGGAGAGTTTGTTTCTTTAACCGAAGATCAGAGCTAATCATGATCCGGGTAATTAGACTAATTAGGCATGAATATTTTGTCGGTCGTGAGATTCGCTCCTCGCGAATGTCGTGCGCTAGACCCCACCCGTACGAGTCAGCCGAACTGCCCAAGAATCGGACTGCGACTAGACTAGCAGCAACACGAACAGAATCGGACTACGACTAGACTAGCAGCAACGAGAAGGCGTGTGATCGCCGCCGTAAATATGGGATCGTTGGACAGCTAGCGTACCTAGTTTGTTCACGGTCTCTTGGCATCTGCCCTGCCGCGTCTAGGATGAGCGTCGGGTGTCATCAGTCGCCGTACTGTGGAGGCGGCAGGGGCTGGTTGTCACCGCGGTGCCGGACTAGCGGGGGCTACCAGGAGTACGACACAGGTGGGGGTGGGGCGTCCCTCACGGATGACGTGCTCGCTGCAATCTTCACACGGCTCCCCAACGCGGCCGACGTAGTCCGATGCGCCGCCACATGCAGGCGCTGGGCCAGCGTGGTGGCCAAGGAGGCCGACGCTCTGTCACGAGCCCTTCCGCCTCTCCCTGGCCTGGCCCTCGGCCTCTTCAACCAGGATCGACAGGATACGGCCGGCGCCGCGACGACGAACACGCGCAAGCGGAAACGCCGGTCCACCGGCTTGGAGTGCTCGGCGCCGCCGTGCTTCGTCCCGACGGCGTCCGGCGCTCGGCTGCTCGGCTTCAACCTCCCCTCCACCACTGCGCTGCGATCAGGCCTCCAGGCCGGTGGACAGCATGGGCATGGCGTCTTGGATCTCTCGCACTCTCGTCCAATCGCGTCACGCAACGGACGCCTCGTCCTCGAGCTCCAGAGTGAGGGCCACGTCGACAGAAGCCTCAGGCTGTGCGTCTGCAACCCCATGATGGAGGACGTGGCTGTGCTGCCTACTCTGCTCGGCAATGACAGGCCCAAGATCTACGCATGCACATTGCTCACCGGTGCCGACCTCGACCTCGACCGACCCCGGCATGCATCCTCTGACTTCTTCCGCGTGCTCATCATCTACAACCGCGACAGGTTCACCGCGTTCCGTTCCTACTCATCAGACACCTGCAGCTGGAGCATGGAGACCAAGAAAACGTCAGGCCCCAAGCTCACGAACTGGGACGAATGGGTCAGGGAATGTTCCGTCACGTCGACACGGCTCAAGGTAAAATCTGCGGCCGACATCAACCTGCGTTGGTTCTGCGAGAATAGTGGCATCCTCTTGTTCACGCTCGGCAGAGGCAGCAGTAATCCTGGAACCTTTGCAATGAGCCTAGCAACCAAGGAAGTTGAGAAGTTACATGATAGTGTGGACTGCAGTTCATGGAGAAACTTCGTGGGATATGAGATGGATGGGGTAACTTACCTCAAGTCCATAGCATGCCACTGATCATTATCCCATTTTGTGTAAGGCGTGTAAACTTTGTAATTGTCAAAAATAGTTTCGCAATTCGCAGCAACATCAGAGCATATAGAGCGTTTTGGCTTTCGAGTCATCTTAAGCAATCTGAAATTGTACATTGTTCTACTACTTCCCTTTGATGAAATGACACCAGTCTATACTAATATAAAAAGCACCAGTTCATCAAACACCTATCTTTTCTTACCCTTAATCTATTTATCCAACGGCTTATGTGAGAAGTTGGATCAACCTCTGCAATTAGCGATCCCCACGTCGAGGAGCAACGGTTAAAAGAAAATAGCGATCCAAAAAAAGGAAAAAAGAAAAAGAGCAATCGCTCCGTCTCCACAGGACCACAACCATCGAGCGCTCGCCGTACCCTGCCGCCGCAACCGCCACCTCTCGTAGGTGCCAGAGTCGCTGTCGGCCATCTCCATGCAAGCCCGTCGTCTCCACGCACTTCTCCGGGCGACAGGGCGGAGAATCGGGGTCGCCGTCTCCACGTGCGTCTCCAAGGTCAGGCGAGGGGACGGAGAGCCGGGTTCACCATCGGCCGTCGCTGTCTCCATGCGCATCTCCAATCCATCAGCGTCCCTTCACGCCTAGTCCGTCGCCGCCCTCAACTACGTGCGGTGCCACCGGCCCTCCAACCGCACACCAAACCGCCGCCGGATGCCAGCCCTCAACTCCACCTACAACCGCTGCCATCGGAGATCAACCTCCCTCGTGGCCATCAAACTGGTCCTCTCTTCAAATTGAAGGTACAATCGGATTTCTTCTGTCAACATTTCCATTTGCCCTCTCCTTCCACCGTCGCATCTTGCCGGAGAGAGTCACTGGTCGATGTTCCTTCCCCTGCTCTCTCTCTATATATATCTCTCTCCCCCCTCAGCCCACGCATCCAGATCTCGCCTCCCTCTACCCCTCCTCCTCTTTATTAGCCGCTGCACCCCATCGAGCCCGCCCAATGCAGCCCGCACGAGCATCTCCTCACGCCACCGCTCTTTGCATGTCCACCACTTCCATCCTTGCGAGACCAAGTTATGATGTCTTCTAAGTTTTCCCGTATATATATGTTACTGTTGACACCAGGTTTGGTACTGTTTTCATCTTCCTTCAAAGTTTCTGGGACAAGCAGCGTCAGTTTGAGAAATGGATGGTGTCTGATGAGTGGAAAAATAGTGAGTGGAGGGAAGAAGAGGACCATGCATTCACATATGATTGTTTGTCAAACAGAAGGTGGTGGAGGGACATGGAATTGGTGTTGACAGCTGTCAAACCAATCTATATTGTACTTCGCTTTGCTGATCAACAAAGAAATGCAACGATTTCTGGATTTCTTCCAAAGATGATTTCAGTCTTAGGTGACATACGTGCTAATTTATGTCAAAAGCAAAATCTTCGTGATAGGGTACTACAAGTAGTCAACAAGAGGCTTCATTATCTTCTCAACGAAACTCTTATTACTGCAGGTAATAGTTGTAAGTGAAAATTGTTCTATTCATGTTGATTTCCATGCTTAACATATTGCATTTGTTTGCTTTCCTAGCTACTGCATGCACTTGATCCGAGAGTGCTATATACGTTGAACATGGGAAGGCAACGCAATTCAAGATTTGCTGTAACACTAGCCCTCAAGAAGATTGCAAGATCGTTGTTGGAGGCCTCTAATGCAATTGAACAATTTAACTTCTTCATCGCAAAGAGAGGGTTGTTTGGAGGAGATGAGGCTCGGCGGTTAGCATTTAATGGTCGAATGAGTGCAGGTTTTACCTTGACTCTGGATTTTCAATTATCATTGTACTTCTTTTATTGCTCCTCTGTTTCATACCCATTCCGTTGTATATTGTAGCTGAGTGGTGGGATTCATATGGAGGAGAGCACAAAGAACTACAAAATCTTGCACGCCGCGTTGTTTCACAATGCCTGTCCTCGGTGGCTGTGAGCGGAACTGGAGCACGTTTGCTTTGGTGCATACCAAAGTGAGAAACCGGCTGGGATACGAGAAGATCCATAAGCTGGTCTACGTGCACTACAACTTGAAGTTGCGCATTCAGCATTTCCAAAATGACATGCAACTTCTTGATGATATGCATTCTGCCCAGGAAAGAGAAGGAGATCCATTTAGCATCATGATCGATGTTGCTATGTATGATGAAGGTAACCCAATCATGGATTGGTTGTGCAACTCTAGGAGTGAATCTGTGCCCATTCTTGATGAATTTGATGATAATGAACCTGAATTGTCGAGCCCAAGTAGATTTCTCATAGAGGAGTTAGAAATGAATAATGAAGAAGTGGCTCAATTTAAGAGGAAGCTTCATTTTGATACAAGTGATGCTAATAAGAAAGGAAAAGCACGTTTGGAAGATGTTGAAGATAGTGCAGAAGATTATGTGTCAGATTCTCCACGAGGTAGCCCGACTTATGTTGAATCGGGGGATAGTAGTTCAAGTGATGGTGAAGCTAATTGTAAGTTTGCAGTTTCAACCGCTTTCATTTTAAGTGCTTCAACATCCTGAACTTTCTTTCCATCTTTTATCATCTCATAGATGATGTCGATGCTATTGTTGATGTTGGTGGTGAGGAGGATCATGCTGAACCTACTGCTAGGGGAGCACCTGTTGGTAATACATGTGTGCTTGATAAATAATGAATCAATTGTGTATGTAACATTTAAATTTAAATGGGTACCAATAAGACTTACATCTTATTTTGCAGGTGAGCAACCAGCCCCACTCCACCCAAAATCAACAAGCTGGAAAAGGAAAGTTTCTGTCAAGGTTCTTTTAGACAAAACTTATAAAAAAAAAGGTATAGCTAAACCTGACCTCATGTGTATTATATAACCATTTAAATCCAATATAGTGACTGAATTTGAGCATATGTCAACATTTGTAGTGATCTAAGCCTCCAAGGACTATGGATGGATGTACTGGACCAGAATTTGAGCATATGCCCTTCCTCTATTTTGCCCATTTGGTTCTTATGCTTGTATGTATGGTTGTATGCTGCAGTATGGGCTAATTTAGAGATGTTTTGGGGCTGTGACCCTCTTTTGGCATATGTACTGCCTGTAATATTTCAGACTCCAGACTTATGTTGTGTATTTTGGTAGAAACTGGTGATATTTGGGACTATAGACTCATTTGAATGTTATGTCAGGATGGGCTAATTTAGAGATGTTATGGGCTATGTGACCCTCTCTTGGCATATATGACCCTCTTTTGACACAATCTGTCATGTTCAACTCAATCTAATGGACTATGCATGCGTGACATTGTGTTCTTGTACTGCCTATATGATATTTTGCACTTGTACTGGTTATTTACATACTATATATGTTATTTTCTATACCAAATGATCTAGATACAATCTACTTGATTTCATGCACAAATTCAGCCAAATTTTAATAAATTTTGTCCGAAATTTTTTTCGTATCGCCGATAAAATTCCGATATTTCCGATAATCCCGTTTATCGGTACCCTCGGATAGATTTTATATATCGATAAGCGAAACCCTGACTGTTGTATCAATTGACTTGTTAAGGAAGCTTGGAAAACTAAGCTCTGTAGTTATGCCCAAATGCTTGTAGTGCCTAATCAGCTTAGATGGTCGTGTACTGTACTTGAACTTCTATAGGCTGTGAGGGAGTACATCTATAGGCTGGCAGTCAGTCAGAGTGATAGTAAAGAATCAGGTAGAATATTTTTTCTTACAGTTCACCATCCTAAACTTTAAAGGGCATGTGCAGTGAAATAAGTTTACTAGCTTTCTGTTCCCCGGCTTAGCCCTTACATAGTTACATTGTTGATTAAGCTAAAATTTTTGGCAGTAGGCTCAAGCTCAAAGCTCCAAACAATCTAGGTTTTTCTCATTGCCATCCCCGATCATAAATATGCATGTCACCCTTTTGCAGTTCCTCATCTTTCTCTCAACGAATCAGTTGCAAATCATGTATTGACCTTTGATAAGTTTGCAGATTCGTAACGCCATTCTCTCATGATCCATCTGAATCTTTCTTGCAGAGCCCTCTAATTCTTTAGGCATGCTGCCTTTTCTTTTTGTTTGGTACTAAATGTTTTGATGTTTTGTACTATGCAGATATAAATCTGTATTGTCAGCTCTCCACATGTTTCTGGATCACTAACAAGACAGAATGTCTCACCACAGCTATTGGTTGGTTGGCTGGATGCAGTCATGCTCAGGGGCCACGACGAGGCGTTGCTGCCCTTCCAGCGGGGGGCAGAAAGGCTGTGGGTCGCACTGGTGGCGTTGGTCGCTGCCACAGTGGCACTGCCTGACTCTGCTTCTCCATAATCGTTTTGGTGTCATAAACTCCTCTCATGGAGTTCAAATATGCTCTTCCTTCATCTGCATTTAATACCCTGAGTTTGGAGTATTGTTCTATCTTCTTGGACTCTGAACATCCACTTTCTCGGACAACCAATTTTACTATTTTCTGCTTTTTAATGGTTCATGTAGTTAGCCATCATGGCAATCAATCGATCCATGGTCCTAGAGTGTGTTATCCTTTTCTATGCTGTCGTCCTCGATTTATTCTACTGTCAGCTGCCCTTTGACATGTTATTGGCGGTGGACTTGCCATAGCAGTACACGGGTGGTCAAGTTATGAAGAAAGGGGGCTAAAATCTGAGCTGTGATGTGGCGATGAATGAAAAATGGGAAAATTGGACAATAACCCAGGAAGGTAAGTAGAATATAAAAGTGGACCAAGTAATTATGATAGCAATCAAGTCAGATGCTGATTAAATCAATTGTTCGGCATGAATTATCAAGTCACCTTGGTACTTTGCATTATCAAATGGCAGATGTCCAATAGCATCTCAGGTAAATAGCTTCGCTTCTTATATTAATAATTTGAGTTGTATATCGAATTATCTACTCTCATTGGATAAATAATGTAGCAAATATGCATATATGTCTACATTTTTCTATTCGGTGCTGTATTCAGTAGTGATTAGGTGGCATATGATCTTAAAAAGCCCCCTTCTTAAAACACACACACACACGAATTGAGCAACACATACGCCAACGTTACATGCATGTCCTTCAGTTATTGGATCAACCACAGGAAGGTTAAGAATATTGACCATATAAGAGGAATTTCACTTAAGTTCTAATAGAATATCTGAATCACATCGTAATTCATAAGGAATCTCGATTAAGTTCTAATTAACTTTGGTACATCATGTTGCCTGATTCACTACATAATATTTGGAGTGCTAATGCCAATTCATATAGTGCTCTGCAATCACTATTTCAGTAGTGCATATACTGTTAATCAAAATAATTTCATTTTGCAACTTGTATATATATAGATCTACATGAGGACTTTGCAAAGCAACATCTCAGGGGCCTACAATGAGTTGTTGCTCGGGTAAGAAGTTTCAGTATCAAAATTCATAATATGTGCGCTACAGGTCCAAATTACTGTCCTTGCTAGATTCAGTTCCAAAATGAGACAGTTCTCACCAGAATAACAGGTGACAGAACACTTTGTCATGGTTCCATAGCAGTTGCGTGTGGAGGGGCAGCAGCTTATGAAGCCACGTCTTGTTTCATCAGAGGTAATATTGAGCTAAAGATGATGAATTTAGAAACTTCAGAAGCTGGCATGAACTAAACTTACTGACAAATGCTCACGAACTAACACAAGAAAATATGGTCTTTATGCACTGACTTCGGGTGTTCAGCGAGTAGGGCGTTGCAGTCTTGCAGAGCTACCAGGTCTACTTCAGCATGAGGAAGTAGTCAACCAACAACGTCGGCAGCAAGCACATGCTGGAAATGAAACCGTGTTAATCTTATTAAATAAAAAAAATAGTTCATGTTATGCCATTTTTTTAGTGTAATTATAGTTGTATATGTCCTTTTGTATGCTTATGCTGCCATCGGCCAATCTATGCCGTTAGGATATGCATGTAAGAACTCAGAAGCGCGGTGTAGATCAATTGAAAATCGGTTGATTTTTTTCTCACAAAACAAGCATATTATAGATAAATGGTCTCTGATTTTCTTTTCAGCCTGCCTAAATTGTAATATTTGTAAAATAATGAAAGGATACTTGAAAGTTGATGTTTGACGTCGGTTCCATTGTAAAGGAATTTGAGTTCTAGTTTAGAAAGAATTTTGTTCAAATTGAAGATTCCAACGTGTTTGATCAATTGAAAGCAATCTTGACGAATTATCCAACTTCTTTTTAGAGCTACATGAAATAATCACATATTTATGAGTACGTATTTTTCTTTTTAGAGCTATATGGAGTAATCACATATTTATGAGTAAGTATATTTTTATTAGTATCAAGACTCAGTAGTCTCCTTCTAATTTGATTCCATTCAATAGGTATCGACGTGCCTTGCACGTGCACGCTCACTAGTGATTGTAATTTCCGACCCACCAGACCAGCAAGTAACTATGTCGTCCAAAATTTTTAGATTTTCTCAATTTTTGTGAATTTGGATATTATTCAAATTCATCCAAAATTTGTTAAAATTTTAAATAATTTCGTGCCAAAAAGTTCTGAAAATCTCGAAATTTCATAATTTTTTTGTGCCACCAGTCATCGATGACACTACCCTGAATGACACTACCTTAACATATATCTTCTAATATAGAATTACAGAGATACATAGCAATTACACTAGTTTAGAACAATTTCTTCTTACATACATCTAAAAAAAAATCAATCATACGTTGGATGGTAGTTCGCTGGTTCTATCACCGGTCTGAAATTGCACCTCCTCCTTGGGTTTCTGTGGTCTCAGGCACCACTTCTTTCCTCTTCCCCCAGAGGAAAAGATACAGCCCAGCAAGGATCAGTAACATTCCAAGAATACTACATCAATGGTATCACAAAAAAGTTATGTTAATTAGCACAAATCCCTAACTAGAACATATCATTTGCAGATGATTTCACATAGAACCATTGTTATCATTTCTGAAAAAGAAAAAAATGTTTGCAGAAATGAAATTTGTACCTTCGAACCGAGAGGTCATGGCCTAGAAGCAGCAAGTCAAGAATCGTCGTGAACAACACTGAAACAGCACAAAACATCGACGGGTAGGTTGGTCCTCGCCGCGTGACAACCCATGAAATCATCACGAACTTGGCAGCTGTGTTCAGTATCGCCTGAAATGAAGAAGAGGCACATTATTCAGAGATGTACATGCATCAAGTTCAGAACATCTGAAACAACTGGGATAATTACTGAGTAGATGATTGTGATCAAGCTCATGTTCCATTTCAGTTTCCATGTCGCCTTTTCTCTGTTCATCGCCACCCCTATAATGGCCATCTCGATACACCCAACGAAGCATGTAGCAACTGTGGACCAATACTTGTAAGGGAATACTTTCAGCATCTGAGCCTATTGAACCAAAACCAGCATTCAAGTTGCATCATTAGCACATAAGATTACTTCATATTTCGGTAGTTGCCGACAAGTGCACGACAATAAGTACAAGCTCCTAAATATTACCTCCTTTTTTAATATACGATGCTGTTCATTTTTTTTTAATTTTGTTTGAGTATTTATCTATTTAGAAATATTTGTGTCGACAAACATACCAGGGCTGGTTTGGTTTGTGGCCTAAATTGGGCTTACCAATTTTTGTCAATTCCAAATTTTAGTAAATTTTGGCATGGCTAATTTTGGTAAGTCAAAGTTGTGTTTAGATTGAAGCCAAAATAGCCTAAGTTAACTATTGAAAGGGCCTATTTTCTTAGACATGCTAAAATTTGGCTCCAAAACAAATAGACACTAAACACTATTGAAATTGCCAAATATTGATAAGGGCAATTTAGACCTCAAACAAAACCAGCCCTAAATATGCTTAAAGTACTTTTTGATGAAAGATCTATTGGTACTTGCTTTACTTTTCTTAACTAAGTAATTAAATAAATATTGCTGGACAAAACTTGAGATGACAGCCAACTGTGCCATCCTACCTCCATTTTTAAATATGAGGCTGGTGATTTTTTGACATACCTTGAACTATTTATCTTATTTAAAAATGTAATGTAATTATTATTTATTTTGTGATGGCTTGATTTATCATTAAAGGTTATTTTAAGTATGACTTATATCTTTTACGTTTGTATAAAATTTTTGAAAAAGTTAAATGTTCAAACGTATGTTTAAAAGTCAAATGTGTCATATACTTAAAAAAGAGAAAGTATATATAATAAAAAAAGAAGGTAGTAAAAAATAATATTATGTCGAAATTAATTCCCTCGTAAGTGGTAACTGAGTTGCTGACCTGCACTGTGTACCAGACTGCAAGGCTTAAACAGCTTATGACGAGCAAGATGGTTCCACGGATGTGGTGGTGCCCAAATGCAGTTGCTGCCTTGCTTGGGTGGTAGCCAATAATGTTGGTAGGCCACATGTGAAGCACTTTCCCTTTGTAAAGGCTGATTATTATTGTGCCTCCAACACAATCTAAGGCCCCGATCACCTTGATGATTCCCACTATGCTTCTCATGTTCAGTGGCTCCTTTCTGAAACAGAGCCATATATAGTTACAGTTCTTATTTTGTAGCAATTTTCTTCCTTCATATCTTACGGCGATGTTTTTATCTTGTCAGATATATATACCTGAAAAGAACAGCCAGGATAAACGCTGCGATTGGGACGATGTTGTAGAAGTTAATTGCATATCCTGGTGATGTATCTCCCAGGCCTATGTAGTACAGACCAGGAACAGTGAATCTGCATGTAAGTAGAAAATGAATTTGGTTAAGGAATGTAAGTGTACAAGAAGTTGAACTATCGGTTTAAAGCGTAACAGTTATTGATGAAGTGGTTTTACTAGTTGTAGACTACTGAATGTACTCACCCTACTAATGCGCTTGTAAAAATCCATATGAATGCCTTTAACTTAAGCTCCTTCAGCTTCCCACTTGAACAACACATTAAAAGAAACAACAGCCACATATTAGGGCTTAAGAAGCAAGAACTCATGTTCATTTCTAGTGTACGCAGATCGATAACAAGAAGAATAGAAGAGTAGTGACAATATATCTCCATTTTTTAATAGATAACGTCGTTACCTTTTGTCACACGTTTGACCATTCATATTATTCTTAAGAATGATTTATATCTTATACATTTGCATAAAATTTTTGAATAAAACGAATGGTCAAACATATGTTCAAAAGTCAACAACGTCATCTAGTAGAAAACAAAAGGAGTATTAGATATAGATGATCAGAAAAATACTAAATCAAGTACTAGTTGTTGTCTAAAATACAAAATCAAAGTTCAAGTAGTTGCCGTTAAATTTGATTTGTCCAACTGAAACACTGATTCCAAGAACTACAGATTTGATCAGTATGTCCTAACTTCTGAATATGCGTGGAATTTCGGCTTCAGTATGTCCTAACTGAGTATTCTAGTATTCTGATGGCTGAATGCTAAATTCGCTACAACAATATCTTTTGTATCAAAGGATATTGATATAGCAGAATCATACAATACACAATATTGTTCATATAATATGAAATAGATGAGAAAAAAAGTTAAAGAATCAAGCAACACGGGAGCTAACTTCTCGAAGGACACTGCAAAGGGGATGACCAAGACGGCGCCAAGCAAGTATCGGTAGGTCAGTAAGGTGCATACAAACAACCCGCCATCCACCACCACCTTGACGAGCATCAGACTCCCGGCGGTGAAGGTCTGGAGCATCACCATGAAGATAGCCGGCAGCCATTCCTTCAAGCTTGAGGATATCATCATGCCCCAATTAATGTCTCTCACAACAGGATGTCTGAAGATGACTAATGATGCAACAAGCAAGACGGATACACTTTCTCCAGTTCTTCTCCAGTGTCCCAGCTGTCACTCACTGAGGAGATATAGACAAGCAAGAGTGCAAGTATGAGACGTTCCGTTAAGAAGCCATCCCAGTTTAGTTAGCTCCATACCCAGAGGCGTTACTTCAACAACTATTTAGTCGTGCGAAACGTATTCAGTGTGCTATTTCTAGTATCCTATCTATAAAGTTGATCTCTCTTCCCACAGCCTGCCACATCATCTTAAATTAATCTAGCCATCAAATTTACAATGGACGTCCAGGATGTTCACTTTGAGGTACAACAAGAATGTTCAGTCCTTCTATATATTGACCATTTTGGATAATCTCATTTGTCTTTATTCCACTATTAGATCGAATTCTCAATTCGATACTAGGACCAATACAACTCAGATGTGCCAAGAACGACTCCCACGTGTTGGGATACGCGTAGACTACGATAGCATAAATCAAAATTTTCTATCGCGTAAACCAGGAACCATGCAAGTATTAGATCATAGATTGTTACCACTCGACGCGCTGCGCAGCGGAAGAAAACGCTGAGAAGTCGAAGGAACTCTCGCAAAGTAGCGCGTGTCGATGTAGAGGAAGTAGTCGATCGCACCGGCTCGACCTTCTTCTCCTCGTGCGTTCTCCTCGCCGTACTCCCACGCCGATCAGCACCGCAAACCAGCGGCGCCTCTACCGGTATCCACACGTACAGGGACGGAACGCCACGCGCAGATGTGCTAGCACCCGCGCGTGGCTTGGGTTTTGCTCAGGGAGGGAAGTGACCGCTAGGGTTTCTCACGTGATGCAATATCTCCGCCGGTCACACCCCTCACGAATATATAGGATCCATCACTCGAGCCTCCAAGGCCCGTAGGACTCCTATTTGGATCCCTATCCGAATTAAGCTTATATTGGATCTCCATCCAATCCCCTTATTCCGGCCCATTAAGCGTGCGACCCTATAGGTTCATATATACTCGGCTATAACCCGAAAACTCCTTTTCGGTCCACGCGTCAACAACGGCCCCTAGCAGAACGTATTGACCCACCGGACATACATAAAGATCATATCGGCTAAACCTCTAGTATATACTTGTATGAACCCCTTTGCCTCACGATATCGATTAAGCTCAAGGCTAGATATGTGCCATCCTCTAATAGCTCAATCATTCACTCGAACCTGTTGATAGATTATATAACTTGTGATTGACTCCTCAATCACCTTTGGCATGGCCATGCACTTCCATAATCTACAACATCGAGGGGCCCAGAGATATCTGTCCATAGGAGGGGCAAATCCCATCTTGATTATTCATATCCCACTACATGTTTCATAGCATACCCGAAAACTACTTTTATAACTACCCAATTACGGAGTAGCGTTTAGCAGTTCCTAACTAAGCTACTACACATGTTGAGAACCATGATAATCTCAGGTCTAAGGATTCAACACCAACACTAAATGAGATCACTGATGACACAACACATATGGCTCTTGCAGTGTCTCATGTTGGGTCTATCCAACAACATGTTCACCAACATGTGTCCACATTATTAATTTGGTATCTCTATACCATGATCCATGAGACATGATCATCAATTAATACAAGTGCTGATCACCACATATGATATTTGATCCACATATGATATTTGATCAGGGATCCTTTAGAAATAGTAACAAACAACATAAAGAGTCTCATGAAAGAATCAAATATTCATTAACCAATAATGAGTTATCTATTTTAAAGAACAATGTCGGATAAATATGTAAACATATATAGTATGTGATACAATCATCTCTATGATTGCCTCTAGGGCATATCACTAACACCACGCACTGCTCGGCTCTTGATATTCCCCCCACGTCATAACACTGCCTCGCCTTCTCCCAAAAACGCACCTCCATGAATTTATTTTCCACTTCCACAACCCTCCCCAGGCCCTTAGGTTCCATCCCCATGCTGCGATCATGCAAGTTTTAAATGTGTGTCATCGCAATATAGCGACTCCCATAGTTCCATCAGGTTCCTGTCCAAGCCATCCTGGTGACTCAGGTGGATTATCAAGGCATATTGACCATCTGATCTTTCTCTCATTAAACATTGGTCGTTCTATATCTTGGGCTCTTGGCTGGAAACTATATTGGGCATATTACAGGGTTCATGGTTAATTTGTCCTTCGGCTACATGATTTGATGGCAGCTTCAACATTAGCCGATTGCATGGTGTCTTATTGGTGTTTATCATTCTTAATCCCATCAGTTTTCAAGTTTGATCAGGTACATGTTTTCTTCCGTTCTCCAATGCTGAGTTCATTTCCTCGATCCCCAAATTGGAACATAGCTATTGGGTGAGTTGATGGTTGTACTCATTTTTTTCCTGCCTTTTTGTAAAATAGCATGCATGTGTTCTTCTGACTGCCCCATTTTTGGACATATAACTTGATAATATCGCTATGTTTTATCTTTTGTAATGTCACTTGCATGATCGATCTGACCCTAATTGATGAGGTAAATTTTTATTAGACATTTCTACCTTTGTACATATCCAATTCTGTTCTGATTCCTGAAGAGAATTAATTTTACGTTTACAAGAAACGATTTCTGACGATAACTTAGTTTTCCTCTCCACCAGAGTGATACGGAAAATTTCAAGGCTGCACTCCTTTTCTACTTATCAAATAATTTTCTAAATTCCACAGCTGAGAATCCGATCCAGGTTGCAGCACAGCGCAATGAATAATATGTGATTTTACCCCCTTTTCAGACAGTATATATGTCAGCTACTATTAATCAACTTTCATGATTTCATAATGTGATTTTCTTATTCTATTCCTAGATGTGTTAGCCATGTAGTAGTATGAATTAATAGACCAGATAAGCATAATCTCTATAGAAATATATTTATCATCCATTGAGCCAGTGAAATTAGCAGTATGAATTAATGTGATGATTTAAATGTTGGCCGAGGAAGTCTGATGTACGAGTTAATTAAACATGTTGACTGAGATGTTCCACAAAATTTCACTTTCTTTAATAAATTTAATTCTTCGAACAATTAATTTATGAGAACATTGGTAATACAATCTATTGACTGCAATTTGTACTTTGGCTAGCCCGTGATTGTTAATGGGTAAGATTATTGCGTAATCTTTCTAACCTCCATGTATCCTGTTTTGACTATTAATGACTAATTTCTTAGTGGGATTTCCAATATTTGATCTACGTAATATAGTTTTGCAACTATATTATACACCAACATCACGTAGCAACGCGCGGGCTATCATCTAGTTCTACAAGTTGTTACGATAATTTATTACCTTTCCTAAAGGAACACAAGACACTTCAATGTATATTAGAAACTATGAAAATGGTAATAAGTTTATTACGAAAATGTTTTAAGAATATGTCACGTGTACTCTTTCCTCTTTTTTTTTTATGCTGTTGACTTTTGGAATTATGTTTGACCGTTTGTCTAAAATATGCTATTATCATTTATTTTGTTGTGATCTATTTTATCATCAAATATACTTAAAATATGAGTTAAAATATTTACATATTTATAGAAAAAAAAATAAAAGATAAATGATTCAGAAGTTAACAACGTGAAACATAACATTTGCAGGTATTTAATGAAATGTTAAGTATTTTTGTTTCTTTTGGAGAATGAAAAAGAAAAAAATGATTATCTCTGATGATGGTAAGTTGTTACGATTATCTAATTACAAAGTTTCATTCCCAATTAATATATCGTAATGCTTACCTTAGCATACAAAAGAGAATATAGATAAGTATGGCTCACAAATTAAATAGATATTATCAGTAACTTATGGAGAACAACTAGTGAAGGACGCCCGCGTCGCCTCCCGCTTGGGCGACTCGGGCGGCGACCCAAGCCACTGCCGCCGCCGTTCTTCCCCCTCCCCTCTGCCTTACCGCCGCCTAGCAAACGGCCGGGAAAACCAACAGCTTTCTAGGATGGCGGCGGCGAGGCTCGTGGCGGTGGCCACCCTAGATCCGGCGCGGGCGGATCTGAGGGTGGAGGCCGGCCGGAGTGGCGCCGTCGTTAGGGCGCGTGGGCGACGGCGGCAGGTGGACGTGGTGGCGACAGGCGGCGCTGGGGCACGGGGTTGGCGGCAGCAGGCGGAGGCGGAGACTGGCGGCGGGGTGTGGGCGTGGTGGTGAAGGCGGCGGCGACGGAGTCTGCGACCTCGGGCATCACCGGATCCGCATCGGCCATCGCCGGTGTAACATCCTGAAAATTCCCAATAATAAAAATCACTAAAATTTTGAACTTTTTAAAACTTTTGCATCATGCTGGTTGTTATGATTGTTATGGTTTGCCAAACCGTAAATGATCATAAAGAAAGTAAAGAAAAGATCGACATTTAAGCAATAGATATAATTTACGAGAATATATTTAACCCTACAAATATTTATGCACAAGATATTAAAATCAAATAAAAGAAAAGTTATCATTAAGCTATTTCATCAAATATTAAAATATTTGAATAATGTAGGTGGGTGCCATAATGTAAGTACACGTGAAGTAATAATTATTCGCATAAACGAAGCTCTTTATATGAAATAGAATTATGGGAGTATTTAATTCGATATGTAGATCAATATTGCACCAAGTTCCAAATTGCATTTAGGGATTGAAATTTAATAGATTAAACCCCTCCACATAAAATAAACTAACATATGAATAAATTGAGCCAATGTGCTACTATGTTAATAATGGTCTGTTTAGGAAATTATAGAATCTTTAATAAGTCTTAAATATTGGACAATATTAATTTTGGACAAATTCACATTTGGACACTTAATAGGAGCACTCAAATGCACTGGTGAAAATACAAATTTTGTTTACAACTTTTCTCAATTTATAAACCAACCAAAGACCTAAAAGTAGGAAAATAGGAATACTTAGAAAAATATATAATAAAAATAAAATATGGATAATATTAAAATTTGGTAAACTTTCATCTAAATTAAAACATATATTGGGTAAATTCCATTTGTGTGAAATCTAGAATTTATGGGATAAGTTTTAATAGGAAATAGGCCCCAAAATTGGATAAATAGGAAAAAGTCACTGTTATTATGGCCTAGGTGCTCGATGTCGTTCCATAGCCCTGCTCCTCCTCTGCCGCGCTCCCCTTGCCGCCTCGAGCCCCGCCCGCACCGGCGCCGTCGCTATCGTGTTGCCATCACCGCGCCGCGTCGCCGTCGCCTCGCTCTGCCACCGCCGCCGCACGCCAACTCGCGCCCCGCGCCGCCGCGTCATGTCGCGACGCCATCGCCGCGCCGTCTCCAACTCGCCGCATGCTGTCGCCGTCACCGTCGGCTGCACCGCGCCGAGCCCCGCGCCGCTCGTGTCACCGTCGCCGTCACCCGTGCCGCGCCGAGCCCCGCACCAGTCGCGTTGCCATCGCTGTCGCATCAGTGCCTCGCGCCCCGTGCGCCGCTGCCACGCCATCGCGTCGCCGCGTGTCGCCGTTGCCGCCTTGAGCCCCATGCTGCCGTGCGCCATCACGTCGCTCTCGAGCCCCGTGCGCCATCATGTCGTCCTCGAGCCCCGCGCGCCATCATGTCGTCCTCGAGCCCCGTATGCCGTCCGTCGCGTCGACCATTAAGCCACCCTTCCCACACCCTATAAATACCCCCCTCCCATCTCCCTTCCTCCCCACACACCTTGGCTGCCATCACAAGGCCTAGCTCCATCTCTGCCTCTTCCTTGTACACATTCCGTCGAACAACTTGTGGGCGTGCTGCACCTTCTTCTCCGCTCCACCACTGCAGCCGATCTTCGTCGTCCCGCCATCTATCGGTAAGTCCTCACTCCTCTGGCCTCTCCTTGTTCCGTAGAAACTAGAGCCCCTTAATTTCGCCAATTAGCAACCGAAGCCGTGCCTGTTCGGCCACCGTTTTGCTGCCGGTGAGCTCGCTGTGGACAAGCCATCCCGGAGCTCCTCCTCTCCATCTAGCTAGCAAAATGAAACCCTCACACGCCGTAGATGCTGACGCCCTCACCAATTTGGTCGGAAACCCTTCGTATCGCCCTAGCACCTAGCTACCCATGCCCGGCCATGGCGGCCATGCGGCGCCGCTCGCCCCCGCGCCGTCCTACGCCGTGACCGCCGGCAGGTGGACGCCGGAGCCTTGCCGCTCCCTCCCCTGGTCACCGTCGGGTCGCCCTCGGCCGGCCTTGCCGCGCGCACCGCGTCTCCCCTGCTGCTTCCGCTCGGTCTGGAGGTAGAAGACGATAGAGAGAACGAGAAAAGAGAAGAGAATAGGTTGTGGGCCCCACTTGTCATTAGCACATCCTATTTCCCTTTAGAAAATTAATTCGGTGGAAAATAAAGTAAAGGTTTGACCCCACGTGTCAGCAGCTGTTAGTGTTAAGAACAGACTTCGGATTAAAAATAAATCATCTATGAACAGTACCTTTTTGCAATTTCTCGGATTAATTCAAATTTGAATCTTTAAACTAGCGTAACTCTCTCATTTTAACTCGGATTTGAGTGAAACTTGAACCTAAATTTATCTAAATTCATAAGCTTTCCAATGGTATATAATTCACCATTTGATAAAATACATTTATAAATATTAAATAATTAATACTAAGATAATGCATAATAGTCAACTTAAAAATGTGCTAACAAATAAAATTAGTACTTTACAGTAAGGTAGATGTAAGAATATTTGTCTCTAACATGCTTTGTCAATGTAACAACCACACAAACTAATTTTAAATGATGTCTCAAATTAATGTATAGGGAGATACTAGTACTATTAAATGGTTGTATAATTAAACCCATGACTTATAGATTATTTAAATAATAAAGTTAGCCTTATAATTAGGTAAATCAAACATGAATACACCTAGATGAGTCTTTAATTTATTTATGAGGAATAGGAACAGAGTTGTTATGATAGAACCACCCAAATAAGGTTGAGTCGATTAGCATCCAATAATTACTCAAACAATAAAAATCACTTGTCAACCCACTTAAATCACATATACTGTACAATCCATTTAAAATCATACATAAGAACAATAACCTACCTTTAGCATATATTAAACTAAGGAGTATATGACAAACATGTATGGTGGATAAATACTAGTTATAAATCTTGACCTCATATAATTATAATTATAGTTCAACTGTAAATTAGGATTGTTCATTAAGAGATAATCTGTAACCATAATATGATTAACCTAAACAAATCTAACATACAAAGCATGTATAATTATTAACCTTTTATAATTTATTGTGACAAGTAAAATATGTTCATAATTAAAGTAAAGCCTCCATCAATTAAATAATAATACAAATGATTCATTATTTGATTGATCCTAAATCCATCTAACAACAGAACCTCTAGAATATAACCGTCCTATTTAGATAGATGCATATATAGCCATAATCCTTCCATAGCCATTTGATAGACTAAACCACTGATTAGCCAAATATATATGTATCCCATAAATGCTATGTTGGTTAACTCCTAAATAGAGCACGATGACAATAGAAAGATTAAGGAATTTTAGCTCTTAGCATGATTGGAATCCCCTAGCAAGTAATAATAGTACGAGCAACCCTAGGTTCGACCCCGACATTTGTATTTTGGATTGTATTTGCTTGTTATTGAATATTGGTTTTTCTCGCATATTATAGAATTTGTGTATCGGTTAGTCGTAAGGCAACATATGTAGCTTCAAGGAGGTGAAGGTTGATCAAGATTGTATAAAGAATAAGGACGATTCTGAGCAGGCAAGTCATCACTATTCTTTGAACATGTTGATCCCAATTGCGAAATCACTTTGTTTACAAATAAAATTGCATGCAATGTTGAACATCCCACTTGTGATTATACCATGCCTTGATTATTGTTTACCCTTAAGTCTTTGTAACCATGATTACATATGAGTCCCTAGTCAATTATGACAATTGCTTAGAAATGCTATTCTAGAATCATGCATACTCATATTTATCAAATGCTATATGCTTGGGCAATTACCTTTGGGAAGGTAATTGAAATGCGGCATGTGGAGACATGAGCGCCACATTGCCATGATATTGATGACATGATTTGTGAAAGGAAAATAAAGTGAAACAACTGTTTTCGACTGGGGCGACTAGAGGATTTGGGTGGTGTCCGGAAAAGGCTAGTGCCGTCCCTGGTCAATTAAGGACCGAGCCATGAAGTTAAGCATGAAACGACCCCGTACAACCACACTTCTCGTATGGGTATAGACCTAGCGGAGTAGATAGCTGAGCGGAGGCAGTATCCATGCATAGTGGTTTCTTGATGTGTGAGGCAGGGGCTCTACGGTGGGGCAGCCATTGGTAGGACCGCGAGGCGGGTGTCTACAGTGGTGTCGCCATCGGTAGGACTGCCATGTGAGAATCTAAACATAATTATAACTTAATGCATGTGTGAGTCTTCCCTTCCTGGGTGCGCCAGAACTCCTCTCACTGCTAGAAACCGTGTACGCCTAGAGTGCATGAGGATGTAAAGTTCATGGAGCGGGTACTGCCAATGCGAGGTTATCGAAAAGCTTAGCCGTGACGCGTCTCATGTGTTGGGACGAGGCTCATGTGTTGGGCAGTCGCAGAGCGCGGGTAAAGTGTACATCCACTGTAGTGTGAGTAAACCAACGAATAGCCATGCTCGCGGTTATTGAGCACCAGGACATGTATTACACTTGGCTAGACTCTAAATTCTTAACTTGTGGGGGAAGGGATATTGCATGATGAATTTTATGCTGATGGAGCCACTTCCCGAGAGGAGGGAAGGTGGACGTCCTCAGAAAACCATGACGATTCAATGGCGGGAAGCTATCCTTGGGATCACAATGGATGGTGGACAGAACCGTCGTTGTTTAAAGTGAACACTGGTACTAAAATTTGATCAGTCTATGCTAGGTTTTAGGCTTGTGAAAAGAATTGTAAAATTAGCTTTATGCAAAAGAACCTGAAGCCATTCCTTGAAATACCCTCTATCATATGCATTGTTGTTGTGGTGGCTTGCTGAGTACGGTTGGTACTCACCCTTGCTATTTATATATCTTTTAGGAGAGTGTTGAAGAGAAGCCCTTGTCGGTACGCTTGCGTATCCAACAAGATGATCGGAGTGCGGTCTTGTTCTAGGTCTCGTTCCCCAGTCGACTGCCTGTGGCATGTTAACCGGGCCCTTATATTATTTTGTCTTCCACTGTTGTTCTCTGATAGTTGTTGGTCTACCTGGCCCTAATGTAAGTATTTAACTCTTTTAGCCTGAATTCATTCGTGATATGTTGTGATTCAACTATGTATATGTGTACCAACTACTAATCCAGGGATTGGTACGGATAAACACAGATGACTTCCGATTTCCAAAATCGGGGGTCTACAGCCGGATCTGGAGCCAGGTGCAGGAGAGGAGGTGGGTGGCGGGAGCAGAGGAGGCGTGGCTCTGGTGGTGGTGGCGCGTGGAGGAGCATGGAGGCGAGGCCGGCGGTGTGGAGGCCGGCGCAGCCCGTGGAGATGCGGCCGGCGGAGTTGAGGTCAGCTTGGCAGCGTGGCGTGGAGGCCGGTGTGGCCCGTGGAGCGTGCAGGCCGGCTCGGCGGCGTGGAGTCGGGTGCGACACGTGTAGCATGGAGGCCAGCTCAGCAGCGTGGAGACGCGGTCGGCAGCGGGCGGCTGGTTCGGCACGTTGAGGCGCGGCCGGTGGCGTAGAGGCTGGCGACAGCGCGTGGATGTGCGGCCGGTGGTGGCGGAGGCCAGTATGGCACGTGGAAGCGCGGCCGGTGGCATGGAGGCCGGTGAGGTGCATCCGGCGGGGGGCGTCGGTGCAGTGGAGTCCTTGCATTGGCAGAGGACGGCTGCGGGAGGCCGGCGACGTAGGACACGGCCGGGCACGTGTGACGGAGGTGGGGGTTTGGTGCTGCGAGGGAGGCAGATGCGGGAGGCCCTTGTCGGCGCGGAGGTAGCCTCCAGCTGCGCCCACCAGCGTCTTGGCGGCAGTGCAGCGGGGCTGCGGGTGCTTGTGGCGACGGTGGCTAGCCGAGCTTCAACGACCGTCAATTGGCCGCCTTGGCCGGTTCTGGTCGGTGGAGCAGAGGAGTGTGGGTGACGGTAGGTTGCGTCGAGGGTTAACTATTTGTGAGATGTCATGGACTATCGTGTTGCCATCGATGTGGGGGTGCTTGTGTGGGTAATATGCAGACGCTGGCGAAAGCCTTGCCGTGCCTTGGCCGGTTCAATGACGATGATGTCGTTGGCGCCGTTTCACTTCTTGAAGGCGTTGTCATGGCGCTCTCCCATTTGCTCCAGAAATCTCCAGGTGAAAACCTTGCTCCGGCTTCGGACGAGCGGCGGCGGCGTTACGCATCGTGTCCTCCTTGGAGGCGTCGCTTCGGGGAAGTTCCTTTGCATCGACGATTATTGATGGCCTCTTCGGTTCAAAAGCTTTCTTTCCTCGGTGTTCGGTGAGGCCTAAGCCTCTTGGGTCCGCTTCGTTCTGTGGTGGGTGATACACTCTTCGGTTGCTTCTGCGGATGAAGTCAGAACTGCTCTCTGTTGGGGTACGGTGACGCTTGGCAACGATGACGTGTTGTAGTCTCTTCCAAAGAGTTGGTGTTGGCCATGTGAACAAAGTGGCTCTTTGGTGGCTTGGCTGATGTCCATTGTGGATGTCGGAGCTGCTTTCGCTTTGGCGACTTTCGTGGCTTCAATGTCGCTACGGACCTGCGGTGGTGAAGTCGGCGCTGCTGGGTCGCTTAGGCGGCTAGCTCCGCAACGATAACACCTCTTATGCGATGTCGGAGCTATTGTGCCGCTTTTATGTTTAGCTTGAAAACGATCTGCATTTGGGCTGCTATTGTTGTTAGTTGTGTAGTTAGTCCCATGCTTTCTTATGTCTATTGGGTTTCAGTCGATTCCCCATAATTAACCGTGCAGCGGTATGGTTTTCGGCCCCGGTTTCCCTTATAAATTGGGTCATTGTCTCTTATTTGTACAGTTTCTTCCTCTCAATATAAAACCAGCAATGCTGGCTTAGGTTTCAAAAAAAAATTAAAGAGGTATTTATTTTGTTGCACTCCCTGCACCGCATGCCGCCATGGCCACCGCTATTGTCTTCTCAGCTAGCAACCATGGCGCAGCACGTACAGTCGGTGACGTTGGCATTGAGAAAAGAAAAAAAAACAGAGCGGCCAATGGCAAACATCGAAACAGGACATTGGCGAATGGCGATACAATTGCTTGTGTGTAGAAATGGATTTGATCAACTTAAGATCAAGAATATCTTGATAGATCAGCTAAATATCTATGCATCTGCTAGTGTCGAAAAATGGAAGGATGTACCTCTCGAGGATGATGGCTAAGGGGAGGACGAGGATGGTACCGAGGAAGAAGCAGTAGGTGAGGAGCGCAAAGACGAAGAGGCCAGCGTCGACGACCACCTTGGTGAGAAGCATCTGCCCCGTCGTGAACAGCTCGATCAGCACCATGCACACCGCCGGCCCCCACTCCATCTTCATCGACGACGACGACCCCATCGCTGATCCCGCTCGTTGCCACCTCCATCTACGTCTGTCGTCGTCTCCAGCCAGATGATTTCTCAATCAAACTGAGCTTATGTTGGACGTTAGCAGTATGTATGGCGAATTGACAATCGAGTGAGCGATCGAGCACTCAAGCAGAGTGAGTGGAGAAGGCCGGAATTGATGGGGTAACGATATAGATGGAAAGATTCCCATTGGATCGGGGGATGGGATCACGGGCGGTCCCACCTGTCAGTAGAAGATAGGCCCATCGAGTTGAGGCTATGGGATGAGCGACCGATTCTCCGTTCTATATTCACGCGACGGATTCTGTTAGCAAAGCTGACCACTGACCGTAACGGTTGTCGTTGTTCCTACCATTTTTATTTCTGACCATTACCGCGAGATCGAACGGACGAGATTGCCCTCCCACGCACGCGACGCGACTCGTGATCCTCCCGCTCCGCGTGAGACGCGAGAAAGAGCCGGAGAGCGCTACGCGTCGGACATACGATGCGAGACGAAAAATCGGACGTCTCGCGCGACCGTCCGATCCATGCACACGCCAGTCATCCTCATCATGCAGCGTGTGTCAGCCATCTATCATGTATAAATTAAGCGATGTTTAAATTATTTTTTCTCTTAAAATATTTATCCAAATTATGATCCGATTGCACCATTAAATCTGTTGCAATTAAATGTTTAAAACAAGACCACACATGAATATAATCTGATGAAAAAAAATTAGCTTATTATTGAATTATTTTTAAATGCTGCACGCTGTTGCGCCAAGTATATTATAATTGTTTCACTAAATAGATCGAAAATATTTCATCGGACATTGTTTCACCTTATATGAAAATAATGTTTCAGTGAACAGTGAAAAGATGTTTCAGTTCACTGCAACATTTGATCCATAAATAGTGAAACATTATGAGTACACTATGTAAAACATTTTAAAATTCAAAAAAAAATCAGATGGTTAAATGTTGTAGTTGACCAGCAAGTGAAACATTAAGTTATATATGGTGAAACAAAAAAAAAATTGCAACTGAAACATTTAAATATTTTATCAAACATGATGAAGATACATGTTGAAACATGTCGCTGTCACATATGAAACAACACGTATTAACGGTTTGAAACATATGTTTTTTTTTATCAAAATATAATCATGCGATATTTTGTTGTAAAAATTTAATTACAACGAATACAACGGTGTGATCGGATCATAGATTGAAGAAGTAATTTAAGAGAAAAATCATTTTAAAGCTCGCTATAATAAATGCATGGATGCATGCATGAGGTGGAGAGAGAGTAGCAGCAGGTAGTTTCAAGAATTTTGTGAAACACACCGAAGACACATATTGAAACATATCACTATCACGTATGAAACATTTTGTTTTAACGGTTTGAAACACATGTTTTTCTTTTGACATAATATAATCATATGATATCTTCTTGTAAAGATTTAATTGCAATGAATACAACGGTGTGATCGGTTCGTAGATTGGATAAGTAATTTAGTTGAAAAATATTTAAAGAGATGAGGAGAGAATGAAAAGAAACGGCTAGGCATGTATGTTTACACTGACAGGGGTTCGTCCAATCCACATGCTACCGATTTGCAATATTTTTCTAACGTCAACAGAGAGAGAGGAGAAACTAGTAAGTAAAGGAGTGAGCTGGTACTAGGCGTCCGATGTTTTGTATCTGATCGGACGTTCGAAGAGAAGCATTTTCCGAAAGAACCGCCTCATCCGCGCGCCGTCCCCTTCTCACCCTCGCCCTCGCCCAGTCCCATATCAGCGCCACCGTTATCGCACGCCCGCCTTCCTCCGCACTTCTCCGCGCCGCTGTCCCGTCCGCCGCCGATGACACTCGCCCTCGCACGCCGATTCAGCCCTAGCGCCATCGCTGATTCACCGCCGCTGTCCCATCTGCCCCCTCTGCCCACCACTCCAAGCCTCCAAGCCAGTCCTCCCCGGTCGCTCCAAGCCTCCAACCACCCGCTCCACTCCTCGACAACGCGGCAGCCCCGAGCTCCTGTCGGCAGCGGCAGCAACTATTTTCCCTGCTTCCCCGGTCGCCGAGTGCGTAGGTCCGGTCTTTTCCGTTAGGACCATTACTTTCCCCGCTTTCTTATCCAATTTGTGCACTCAGTTTGGTTGATAAATATTACGGGATATTCTGCGCATTGTGGAGAATTTGCTGCTTGCTCGACTTTATTACATGCAACCTGTTCTGGATCTCTGGAATTCTTCAGTGCTGTTTGTTCCTTTCGTCTGAATTGTCTTCTGCAACCAGGAGAAGGTTGTAGGAGAAGCTAGGCTGAGAATTGAGAATTGGTGGCAACTGGCAAATGGCGGGGAAGGGGAACGTTTAATTGCATATAGTTTATTGGATGGGAGATTCTCGAGGGATGGCAGCAGCTTGGTTAGGCTTCTTTGTCCAAATCAAATTGCTTCTTTCTCCATAAGCATTTTCTTTGTCATGTCATACAAAAAAGTGTATATCTTTTCTCTTCTGTCTTGATTAAGTTAGGAATTATAAGGTACTTTCTCTCTAAAATCCTATATTTTTCATCTCCTTCAGCATAAAATACATCAAATACTACACTTCCATGGAATTTGATCGAAATGTTTGCGGAACATATGTGTGTGCAGAAATTGGATAAAATAACTATTATTTTTTCTCCACGAGCTTCACATTCATGTGTCCTATAGAAATATACTAATTAAGCATCTGTTCAGTTTGTCACGTTAATGACAAAAAATCGAAATCATCTTATTGATAATTAATTTGTTTATGCAGTCATCTATTGCTGTCCATTATGCCCACACGCAGGATTTGTCTTCAACACTATGAAAGCCTGAAAGTTGATTTTGGGCGCCATTTAATTTGGCTGAATTTAGATACGAAACTATATACGTAGTTTTATTGCACATATAGATATCCTTGTTTTGTCATCTGAATAGTCATTTTTCTAAAAGATACCTAGAAGTGATGTATGAAGCTGACTGCTTTATAACCTATTAAAATCATTATCTTCTCCAACCAACTGTGAAGATTGTATCCAAAATGTAGCGGTAAGATTGTTTTTGTATGGTAGCTTTATGAACTAATAATTGTTCTGAACTGATAATTAATCAACTACACAGCTTCGTAAACACCATTTGTGATACCTCCTGCGATGTCTGTTTCAGGCAGATGGTTCTTGATAATTTGGCAGGAGGTGAAATTTTCTTTCACACGTCTAAAAGAATGAACCTTAGTGGTCATATATAATTCTGGAAATTGTCTTTAGTTGATGTAAACTCTTGATACATGTACAGGATTCAGATGCTTTTCTACCTTTTCAATGATATTATAACACAAAGGTATGATCACCTGTTACCCTTGGATTTGAATTAAATGCAAACTAGATAGGTATAACTTTGCATAGTAAACTGTATTTTCTAATTATTATCTGCCGTAATTCACTCCTATATTATGCACACATCGAATAGTACTTACTATATTTTTAGAAACAAAGCAATCGGTTAGCAGTTAAGAAATGGTTATTGATACTCAGAATTCTGTAGAACTGGACGAGGATGGAACTCCTTTTGGCATTATTAGTCAGAGGATGTTCTGCTCAGCATTTTCCCTTTCACTTTACTAATTAATTGATGCGAGAAATCTTTTTCCCTCCTGGACTCACTTGTGAACTCCTCTCTGCAGGCAATATAGGTATTATTTAGGGATGATGGAATTCTAAAGCTACCAATTTTTGTTCCTTCTGCTGCTTGACAGTCAATTGACCATTTGAAATATGATACTGTAATTTATATGTCTATACATCAGTATCATCATGTTTATTTAATTTCCCTACAAGACATTAATTGGAAAAGATTGAGCGAGCTAAATAACAAATAACTGATTTGTGCTGATCTGCAGATATTTCAATGCGTTAGATCTTGGCTTGCTTAATTAGTACATGCCACATTTTATGAGGAACATGATATTTTTTAGGGGCTAATGGAGTTCAACTTACAACAATGCAAAAAGAAAGAAAACAGTAGTATTATACATTACTGGCTCTTTATATAGAGGCCGGATTTTCTATCCATTATAAAAAAATATTACTTGCTTTTGCTAAGGCATTATAGAATCGAGTGTTTATCAATAGCAGTAAATCATAAAATTCCTTAAAAAGTATTTTTTTTTTGTGTTGCAACGCACAGGCAGTATACTTTTACCAATCAAGCACTGCAACCGTACTACGGAACATGTCATCGTCTCGGATGAAAACGGACAGAAACCACTTTTAATGTTTTCGTTTTCATATTTTTTTAGAATTGGAAATCCCGGATACGAAATCGGAATCAAATATTGTCGAAACCGAAAACGGAGCGAAAACGGACCGGAGCTGATACGGTAAGGAAAATTTATCGGAATACAAAAAGCCCTCAAACTAAGCTTTAAACTATGTCAAATCCAATTCTCAAGTCTCAAATTTCAACATTACATCACAAAGCACGATCATGTCAAGTCTAATTCTCAAGTTTGAATTGGGTGTGTTGGGTTAGGTAGAATTGAGTGACTAAGGAATTAAATGCTGAATTGGGTTGGGCTGGGGAGGAATTATAGACTATGGTATGGGCCTTTATCATTCTGTAAATTCCGAGAAATTTTTCGGAAAGTTTCCGACCGATTCTGAGTTCCGACGGAAACTGCCCTTATCATATTCGATTCTATTTCCGAGAAAATATTTCCGAATTTGTTTCAGTTTCCGAAAAATTCAGAAAAAATTCCGACCGACAGATTCCGTTTTCGAATGTAGGTCCGGAATCCGAAAAGTTTTCGTACTGTTTTCATCCCTAGTCTCAACCCTCGTGAGTGACATGACGGGGTCTGGTCACTAATGTGGACTATGATGGACTTTTCTCTGGCAGATCTCAAACACCTGTTACATGGTAAGACGACTATTCATCTTCAGATAAACCTATGGAGACTTGATGTTGACGATCTAAAGACTCCGATCAGGATGATCGAACACTTACAATCACTATCTCACTTCTCCGTTGGTTATCAACCAAGCCGAAACACGATTGAGCGAATATAAGCTACCAAATTAGGTTTCACAAACTAAACTAGCGGCGAAACTGCAATGACAAAATAATCTAAGTAATACTCAACCCTAACTAGATGACGACTACTAAATAAATAGGTTCTATGGTCGACCAAGGACCCCTGATGGACTCCAAAATGATACACGACCCAACAGGTCAAAAGATGGTGATGCGATACCTGTTCTGGACACTAACTTGTTACGATGACTCCCACTAACAGGAAATGAATTTCAATGTGAAACCAGACTAATTGGAAATATGATCTCGTTAGCTTTCCATATATATTAACACATCGAAAACCGAATACAAATGTTGTATGGGTGACAATTTTGATGTGGGCTGCTCCTAGATTTTGAAGTGAGCTCGAACTTGATATGATCGGGCCTCCATGTTCGAACATCTCTCCAAGTGCTTCCCGGTCTTCCCTCGTGCATATCCAAAGGAGTGACCTTCTCATCATAGGGTATGTCAGCCAATGGGAGTGGGGTGTTACATTCTGTTACGACCTCATCCTCCATGCGCCATTGCTCTTTCTTCCCTAATTAATAAATGCAGTTAATAAGTGGAAATGGCATGGTGGAATTTTGCTTGAGTTCCCCATGTTTAAATCCATTCACAGGATTTTTAGTGGAATTTTCAGAGAAACTGAAATAATTTTAATAATTCAAAATCGATTATTGGAATTTAATTTAATGTTAATCTCTTTTCTTCTCTCCTTTCGATCATGGGCCATTTTCGGCCCACTTCCTCCCTGTGCGCACTCTCTCTTCGCTGGCCAGCCCGTGGCCACGGCCCAGCAGCCGCCGCGCCCTCTCTCTCTCTGGGTCGTTGACAGGAGGGGCCTACCTGTCGGGCCCTTCCCCTACCTCCCAACTGCCACAACCGCTCCCGTGCTGTAACACCCCACCTCCCCCCAAAACATAAAAGATATTGTTTTTGTTAAATAAGATAGCAGTAATTAGTTAAATAAAGTTCGTTTGTAATTAGGCCAACTCAGCTTGGGTCTAGCCTAGGGGCTTCTCCCAAAGGGCTTAGCCGATGTTTTGATGGCCCAGGTGGTTTCGACAAGTTAGCCGAAGGCCCTCATGATGTACATCAGTTATAGATTTTGTTTCTAGTGCCACATGAACACCACGTGGTATAAGAACCCAAACTACATATCATTAGAAAGCACCGCTCAAATCGCCTTGATATCTTGTTTGTGTTGGTTTTAAGGCTGTGTTCGACACCCCTTGTTCTCAACCCCTCTGTTGATGAAAAAACACACAAATTTAGTCATTAACACCCTCTCTCTTATTTTCTGCGCGCACACTTTTTAAACTGCTAAATGGTATGTTTTTTGCAAAAAATTTCTATACGAAAGTTGCTTCAAAAGTTCAAATTAATCCATTTTTTTAAAAAAAATAGCTAATACTTAATTAATCACGTGCTAATGGACCACTTCGTTTTTCGTGCGGAGGGAATGAGTTTGAGGACATGCGAACACAGCGGTGAGGAATACTACGTTATATCTAGTATTAAACTTTGACGTCAAAGACTAGGGAACAGAAGTGAGCTTTTTCCTTGGATGGACCAGTTGCGCCCTAGTTCGGATGAAGATAGGCCCGATGCAATGCCGAGTTCTGATCGGAGAAGACAGCCCGTCCGGAAGATTTCCTCGTAAAAGAAAAAAGAAAGAAAGAAAAATAAGTAAAAAAGAAAAAAAAAGGGTAGCGTGAGAGAAACGAGGAAGATTTCCCCTTGGTTCGTTGTTCTGTTCTATCCCCTTCCACTCCACCGACCACCGGACGCCGCTCCGTTCAATTCACGCCCAATCGAATCACAACCTCCCTCGCTCCCTCTGGCCCTCTCCGGATGGTCGCCGGCGATGGCGCTGGTGCCCAACTGCCCATCGGGACAGCGGATCTACCAGCCGAGTTTCAAGCGCGATTACCCGCTGGCCCAGGAGGTTTCGGAGTATAGATCGCGTCTGCTGCACAAAATCCATCTCTCCTACTGCAAGGCGCTGGAGCGGCTCAGCCTCAGGGTGAGGCCCCGCATGGCTGCGAGCTTCCTCGTCGGCGGCGGTGGCTTTTGCTTGGGTCTCCTCGACCCTGTCTCCAACATCGTCGCCAACACCCTCTTCTCCTACGGGCGCGCGGTGGGCGAGACCCGGAGCGAGTGTGACGAGCTCGTCTACATCCCCGAAGAAAAGCTCAGGGACCTGGAGCACCGGTCGCTGGACGGCATGGTGACCTTCCTCACCCGCTTCTTCCCCTACCTCGCCGACGCCGAGGCCGTGCGCTTCCTTCTCTACGCCGAAGCCGACCTGCTCGTCGCCGCCCGCATCGTCGCGTTCGACATCGGCATGAGGCGATTCGGGTCCTCCGGGCCAGACATCGTCAACGAGGCCCTCGAGATGGCCCTCAAGTGCGCCGCCCTCGCCGCCAAGCACCCAAACCCCGATCGCCTAGTCGCCGACTGGTTGGCCACCATCACCCGCCTCGACGACGCCGTGCGCCACCTCGCCGACGTGCACCGCCGCTCCCCTCAATCCAGCCTCGATAAGCTCGCCGAGCTGCTCGACGAGGGGTCGCCGCCGGCGGTAGACGACGATCGGTGGGGGCCGTGGCGACTCGTGGATTCTCGTTTGCCTCCTCCCCGCAGCGTGCCGTACTGGCAATCCCCTGCCCTCAAGGCGACGCTCCAGGACGCGATCCATGGCTTCTACCTCAAGGCCCTTGCGCATCATTGGCTTGGTCAGCCTTTACCCGACCAACTACCTAATACTACGCAGGCTCATCAAACAGCGCTTTTGAGCTTTCTTCAGGATTTGGCCCGAACTGTTCGGCAGATTCCCACGCGTTACGCACCCGTTCGCCACTTTGTTCTCAACTATTCCGATTCCAGCAAACGGAGGCCGTTAGGTCAAAGCCGTAGCGCGCGCCCTGTAGTTTTGAAGCAGGGCGAGACTACTTTAGCTAGGAGCCTCTTTTCCTTCTGCCCAGCTCCCCAAAAACAACGTTCGACTTGCATGTGTTAAGCATATAGCTAGCGTCCTCTATCCGGATAGATATGTCCCTATGAGCGACTAGGCCGATCTTTTTTTATATGTTTTGGCCACGTCCGTTTCCGCTCCGAAGAGGAAGGTTTGGATCTTTCAATCTTATGTCGTGAGGGATGTGACCTATGTTAGGTCCATAAGATACCCGACACTCTTCCTCAAGCAAGGCAACCGATAAGTCATCGAAGGGTTGGCTAGGCCCCTATCTAATTAGCGGGTTATTATAACAATATAAAAATAAGATAATGTTTGGAGTTCAATAAGCTCTTTGCAAAAGAATAGTTCCTGCTAGTGAAGTACCTAAATAGTGCAATCTCTTGCATCGAGAATCATCCTACTGGATAACCTTCTTGCTTTGTCTTTCCCTTATCTTGCTAGCTCTATACCAGTGCTTGAAATAGGCATTTCTTTCAAGTTCAAAAGGTTGAAAAAGGCTGTAGCTTGAAATTTGGCATTAAAAAAATAAACGAATGAAGAATATTTTTACCTCTTATCTGATAAGCAATCAAAGCATTTGAATTGCTCTTTGAACAATAAAGAAAGAGCTAAGGTAAAAAAATATATGTGTTACTAATAGTAAACCTTTTTTTTTTAGTTTGCTTTCAGCTGAACATGTTATAACTACAAATGAGGTGAGGCTTGATTAGGTGGCATTGCAAGAACTAGGGAGGAACACAAGTTATGTACTTTAGGCTAAACATATGAATTTAGAAGATCAACTTTTCCAATGGGACATAAACAAAAGCAACCAACAATATATATATACTTCCATAATATTTTCTCTATGGTGAAGTAATTTCATCGATAACCACTAAACGATTAAGTAGCGATGTATGCAAAGAAAGACAACGAACATTTCATAATACACTCGTTCTGCATATCTTTAGGATAAAAGAAAAAACTGCCCCGGCTGCCGGCCGGAGAGCTTCGCCGCCGCTTCCACCGCAGCCTGCTCGAGGCTGGCCACTGCTATGGCCCGTTCGACCCTGTCTCCAACATCATCATCAACACCATCTGGTATGATGCAGCGTTCCCACCCACCTTTGAACTGGAGCTGGATGTGATCGGCACAATGGGCCTGCACCGGATAGAGAATCGCTCCTTGTATGGCATCGTCTCCTTCCTCTGCACACGTTACCATCATATCGATTTCAATCAAGCTATCAAATACCTTGTCAATGCAGATGGTTACCTACTCCTTGCTGATCTCTACCTTGATGATGAAGCAGCTGGGTTCACCACCACTGTTGATTCCCCCCCGCTCACCGGTTTGGAGGAAGCATTCATGGCTGCCGCTACTGCTGCCTGTCACCCCGACCCTGATGCTCAAGCAAAGGTTTTGCTTCTCTGTTCGTCTGGTCAGATGCTAGAGGATGCCTCATCCCTCCTGCACGGCGGTGGTCAACTCTCCTCTGAAGATGTTCAGTTGCTTGTCAGGTTGTTGTGTCCTGAGGCCACCTGCAGCAAACAGCCACTTCGCCCATTCCCACGTCCAGAGTACTTGTTTGCGCATACACGAATGTCCAAAAAGGTCAATGCTGCATTGAGCACGTATGCTGCGATGCCAAATGGGGTTGGTTTATTTCGCTTGCTCGTTGCTTTCACAAGTACTCCCTCCGTTTTTAAATATTTGATGTTATTGTCTTTTTTAAATTTGTTTGACCATTCATCTTATTAAAAAAATTAAGTAATTATTAATTCTTTTCCTATCATTTGATTTATTGTTAAATACACTTTCATGTATACATATAATTTTACATATCTCATAAATTTTTTTAATAAGACGAGCAGTCAAACATGTACTTAAAAAATCAACGGTGTTAAACATTAGAAACATAGGGAGTATTTTTTATCACATACTGTGTGTGTGCTATCCAAAATTTGCTCGCCAATCAACTTATTGCTGCCTCTGTCCACTTACAGGAACCCATGTATGAGCTGCATACCATCTGTGGTGTGAACAATTGCGTGTCGGGCCCAGTTGGCACTGATGCTAAGTGCTTTAGGTCTCATGTCAATTTCCTAGCGACTCCCAAAGGCACTCCATTTTCTACCTACAGCAATCCGGTGCTTTTCTTTGCGGAGGTTAGCAATGATAACAAAGCCGAAGCTGGAACACAATCCTTCTGCTGCCTTGTGTCAGTGCCGTTACCATGCGCTGGTATGAACCTAGCTACCTGTCTCAATTGTTTTAATATCTCATCATTTAAGTTAACACCTGAAAGGCATGGTCATTACGTGTACTTTGGTTATCTAGATGTTAACAAATTTAACTGGCTGTTCGATTTGGCATTTACTCAAATCAACGTTTAGGTTGGTAATCCAAACATTCAGATCAAGTGACATTGCTCTTTAGCAAAGCGGTCAACATATAGCTGGATGACCTCCTAATTAACCTGCATAACATTTGCTTCAAGAAAAACACGCACTATAAAAGCAGCTGGCCCCTTCCATGAACCTGTTCTGTATGCGTGGCTTACTTAGCTATGCCCAGACTTAGGCACAATAAGGCTCTATGAGACTATGAATGATGAAGCATTTTATATTTTTTTTCTTACCATTTACAATTTTTGCTGCAGCAATTTGTGTGTATTAATTACCTTAATTTCTTGTTGACAGAACGAGTACGGTGTCTTTACTGTGATGACATGGGGATTAAGATCGTGCATCCTATTGGGGTAGACTTCCATGGGCGGAAGTTGGAATTTGAGAAGATGGTTTGTGGAGAAGACCCCTGCAATGACGATTTCGATCCTGAATCGATGCAGCCATATTACACCAACATGAGCATCATTGAGCATAGCAGCCTCACAACGGACAGGGTTAATGGTCGGGTGGAAGAGGATCGCCTTTACAGTGATGAATATGATAGTGATGATCTATCTTTGATGAGCGATGAGTATGATAGTGACTTGTGTTCCATGACTGATGAGTATGATATTATTTACCCTAAAATAGTATCATGTTGTCGCCATTATTAAAAAGTTGTTGAATTAGACGCCACTATTTGTAGTGTAGTGCTCCGACTATGCTATCAATTCATGGATAGCTTTGTCTTAGCCTGAGTTTAAGATGATGCTCATGTTTTTAACAAGTGTCCATTGTATATAATATCCTATGAAGACCTGCTTTATTTTACTTCGGTGAGGTCATCACTAGCCGAATGAAATTTCATCGTGTCGTTCGTTTTGCTATGCATTTTCTGTTGCCAGGATTCTCGCAAGATTCAGTTTCTATAGTCATGCCAGCTATCTTTTTGCCAAAACTAATGTTGCCAGCTGTTTTTGTGCCAATTAATGTTAGCTCTTATGAATGAAGATTCTTATTTATGTAACATCGCCATTCTTGCCTCGTTGGCGAGGCTATAGCCTATTTGTGTACCAATCTTTCAGTATGATTGTGAGAATGCATAAAACTATCTTGTTGGGGAGCTTTACATGTTTCATAAAGCTTATACTATATCTAATTTCTAGTATAAATATGTTTGTGAGAATGCGTAAAACTATCAAGTGAATGCAATAGCTGTCTCTTGGATTGGTTCATGTTTCTCTTGAACAAGTATGTGTCAGAATTGTCAAGATGGTCTCTTGTAAACTTGAATAGCTAAACGCTTAGTGCACAAATAAAGTTAGCTCTTTACAATGAAGAATTTCATTTATGTAAACGTTGCAATCCTTACCTCATTGGCGAGGCTTTAATGCGACCATCTTAAGGTATGGTTCTGGACATGCATAAAACTGTCAAGTTGGGGAAGCTTACGCGAAGATGCATTATATTTGAGGTGAATGCAATGCAGCTGGCTCTTAGATTGGCTCATGTTTCTCTTGAACAAGTATGTGTCAAGATGATCTCTCGTAAATCTACTCTGTTCTGCATGCCAAAATAATATTGGTTGAACTACTGTTGGTCAGTTAGATATCGAGACCAGGAGATCTATTCGTCCAGTGTCACGTCCCTTTTCTTTTTTGAGTGAATTTCATAAAATCCATACTTATTATGGTCTAAATTACATAAAACCGTAAAGATATTGACACGTAAATCCCGGATATTATGGTTGTAAAGTTTTACAAAACCACACCGTTAACAATTTTGACATACTCCTATATTAAAATTGAAATGAAGCGGTTGTAATATTTATATGATGGAAAAAATCCTCACAAATTTGAGATGTGGTTGTAGAACTTAAAAGTGTGGTACACCAAAGTTAAAATGATCAATAATATATTTTTGTGAGAGGACTTGTTATATGCCACATGCCAAAATCCATGTGGTTTTAGATAAATTGGACAATAATATGCGGGGTTTCATGAAATTAACTTGTTTTTTCGTGTTTTCAAGTTAGCCTAATTTTAGAAATTCAATCATGTTTTCAGGTTTGCCTAATTGAGATTGCAAATGTTGACGCCGATGATTGGAGGAACGAGATTGTTGCATATCTGAAGAACCTATCACAATCGGTATCAAGGAAATTATGGTATAAGGCTCTCTAATATGTATTACTCAACGACGATTTATATTATCGGATGATCGATGGTGTTTCACTCAAATATTTAAACTTTGAGGAGACCAAAGTGGTTATATGTGAGGTACATGATGAGATTTATGGGACACATCAATCGGCTCATGTTAAGATGAAATGGTTGTTACGAAGAGTTGTGTATTTTTGACCGACGATGCTAGAAGATCGCATTAGATATTACAAGGGATACCAAAATTATCAAAAATTTGGGACTATACAGACGACACCACGTATCAGCTATGAACCCAATTGTGCAGCCATGGTTGTTTAAAGGTTCGGGTATTGATATGACCAGCTAGATTAATCCGCCGTCAAGCAAAGGGTATAAGTATGTATTGGTAGCAACAGATTATTTCACAAAGTGGGTTGAAGCGATTCCATTGAAAAATTTTTATGCCAAGGATGAGATTGATTGAGTTTGTTAAGGAACATATAATTTATCGGTTTAGAATTCCTCATACAATAACAACAAATCAAGGGTCTATTTTTGTAACTAATGAATTTTTTAGATTTGCTGACAGCATGGGGATTAAGTTATTGAATTTTTTTTCCTTATTATGCACGAGCCAATGGGTTCGCTGAAGCATCTAACAAAAGTTTGATCAAGTTGATTACGCGGAAGATTAATGAGTAACCAAGGAAATGGCACACTACGTTAGCCGATTAATTATGGGCCTATCGGATGGCATGCCATGGATTTACTCAAGTACCACTTTATCAGTTAGTTTATGGTTATGAAGCTATTTTGCCGTGGGAAACTAATATTGGCTAAAGGAGAATTTCTTTGCAAGATCAGTTTACAGCTGATGAATACCACAATTTGATGATTGATGAGTTGGAGGATTTGGCTCGGGATTGTCAATGTGTGCTTGAGAAAATTAAAAGTGATAAGGAGAGAGTTTTGAGGCATTATAACAAGAAAGTGGTACCTAAATCTTTTTGAGTGGGAGAATTGGTTTCGAAATTGATTTTTTGATAGGGTCGAGCTTGATTTTATCCGCTTAGGCTGTTTGCCGATCCGCTTGTAGGATTGTCTCCGAGGACAACAACTTGATGTGATCGGCCATGCGTTGGCGAGTCCGCAAAACTCGAAGCCAATGAGATTCCAAGTAAGCTGCAGGTGTTAGAACATTGAAGAGTTCATCGGGCAACTGGTATTGAATATCATCGACTCTACTTCTGATGGGACCGACGTTCTTCACCAAGGCATCAACTGAGGCATTTAGCCAATCAACGATTTCCATATGTTGGTTCTTGAGCGCATCAGTAGGAGGAGAAGTTGCCTTGCTAATGATTTCTTCTTCCTCATCATCCAAGTACTTGCCAACGTCGAAGGAGAATAGATCGGCCATATTCTATATCTTGAAATTTGAAGTTAGAGCAAAAAGTTAAATAATATGAAGTAATCGGCATAAAGAGATTTACCGGAAGGATCAGTGCAATTTCAGGTTCAGGTTGCTCATCTTGGTGGTTACCGGCAGCAAGGGAGCGAGGAGGATAATCAAGAGTATGCTCGCTGGAGACTTGGCGAGAAGAGGCAGCCAATCGATGAGGAGATGCTGGTGGCTGGGATTAAGATACAAATGTTAGTAAGAAAAGTTATAGATGAGACAAGGTTTGGAAAAGTTACCGATGCATGAGGGGTACTATCTTTTGGCTTGATTGGGGTTGGCGTTAGTTTTGCTTAGATGATCACCATCGGCATCGATTTCAGTATTGAGGTTATCATCGGTGGTTGCGTGTGGGTCGGAGGCATCGGCTCCATCTTCTTCTATGTCATCAGCCGCAGTATCAACACTCGCACATTTATCTCAAGATAGAGTTCAGCCGACGGTTATTTTTTTCTTGTGGCTTGGATGAACATAAGCTTTCTTTCTTTCGCTCCTTGGCTCCTGGATCGGCTCTCGGATGGTTCCATGCAACAAAGATGATGTTGGAGGGGCTCCAACACCGAGATTTTGATTAGCCGATCTTGGAGCCTATTGATCAATAGGAAGGACGCTTTGGCTAACTGTCGGGGCGTCGACATCGCCAATCTGTAACAATAAAGATAGATGATATTAATGACGTAAATGTGTATCTTAAGGAACTGGAAGATTTAAGTAATAAATATCTCTTGATCAGACAACATAATCGGGATCAATTACAGAATAATATGTCGCTGCAACGCTGAAAATATGATGCTTTCATTCACCCAAGGTACTCATTAGAAGGAGTGGAGGCAACTTGAATCAAGGCCATTCCATTCTTCAGTCACCCAAGATGACATGGTAGATACTTCAAGATTCACAAGTAAAGGTTTGGCTTGGAATAATTATTATGCAGGAATTCATTGTTCTGTTGTCATCCATGATCTTTACTCAGGGTTAACTGTTGGGGCATCGCCATCGCCAATCTGTAACAATAAAGATAGAGGATATTAATGACGTAAATGTGTGTCTTAAGGAACTGGAAGATTTAAGTAATGAATATCTCTTGATCAGACAACATAATCGAGATCAATTACAGAATAATATGTCGCTGCAGCGCTGAAAATATGATGCTTTCATTCACCCAAGGTACTCATTAGAAGGAGTGGAGGCAACTTGAATCAAGGCCGTTCCATTCTTCAATCACCCAAGATGACATGGTAGATACTTCAAGATTCACAAGTAAAGGTTTGGCTTGGAATAATTATTATGCAGGAATTCATTGTTCTGTTGTCATCCATGATCTTTACTCAGGGAAGAATAAAGGATAACAGTGGGGGTGTTGTTGACGGTCATTAAGTACCAAATTCGACCGTCAATTCCTACATAAAAGCAAATAAAAGAATACAAAAATGTAATATCAAACTTAATGGTAGTGGTAATTACTAACCATTTCCACAAGTCTTGGTGAAGATTTGTATACAAGTGAATTATGGATGAAAACCACCCGTCATGCGACGAAATACGCATCCGGCCAATCAGATACGAATACACAGATTGGAGGACCCACTATCAACCAACTACAATTGAGCCAATCCACTGTACAACATGCAAAGGGCCCACCAGTTAGCCTCCTAGCCAAAAGAGTGGTAGGGAGGTTGGACAATGGGATCAGCTGAACTGACCTTGGCCCCTCTCATCCTGGCCTTTCACGTGGTACTCTCCCATTGGATGCCAATGACGGTTTTGGGAGTTACGGACCTATCCAACCATCATTGCACACCACAAAAGGAGGAGCTAATCTCACTCTAAAGACACACAACTCAACTAGAGTACAACTCGCTTACATGTTTGGGCTACTCTCTAGGAGAGTTAGAATATAGGAAGAGAGTGAGAGGAAGCTCTGAAATGAGTGCCCCAGAAATCGGAGTTCTCTCTAGGGGTGTTCTAGAGGAGTGTCGAATATGTCGGTACTCTCTCTAGTGGAGTCCCAAAGAAGTGCTGGATTGTTGGCACTCTCTCGGATCTTGTATCTCGATGGATGCTACTTTTATATAAGTAAGTATTCGTGATTCCCTGCGGTATTTACTTTTCTTATTTAAGTAAGATAGTTTCTCATCATTGTGGGTTCGTCGCTTAATATTTATACTGAGTGCTCTAGTACTAAGACTCTGGAAAAAGATGAAAGCTCTTAGCCGAGGCTAAAGTAGTAATCGATAACGTAGACGTGGTAACTAGATTAGACTTTACATTCATGATATATAAGAATTTTGAGTAGGATAGGGAGTCCCTCCAGTGGATCATCAATTTTGGGCTCGAGAATATAGAGCGCATATAAAAGCAAATTTAATAGTATCAAGCTACGAACTGTAAAATTTATCTATAAGGAATTTAATACTACAGTCAAACAATAGTAAATAGTTAGCTATGGATATATATCAATTAAATCATTAATGCAATAGCCAACGTAATTTTCTCACTGAGTTTCTAGGAGGCTGCATTGCAGCTAGTTATATATCTGTAGCACGCTTCTCTTCACTCCTCTTAAATAATTGGAAGAATTTTATTAGAAATGAAATTACACCTGACCTCTGCATCAACCAGGGATACGCATGGCCTAAAAAAAAAATAAAAACCTAAGCCAAACATAAACATATATCATGTTGCCTTGCAGCAACTCACTCAAATACAACCAAGACAAAAAAACATAAAGTTCTAGGCATACACTCTAAAACAACGTCTTCAATTGGGAACCGACGTTTGCCTACAATTGATGTCGGAAATAGTACTAGATTTTTCATCCGATGACCAAGACGACACCTTCATCAAGAAAATGATAACCAAGCAGTGAATCTAGATAAACTAGATCAGGTATTTCACCCCAGAGTCACACCCAGTACTCTGTGCCACTATCTGAATGAAATGAGCACGATCTACGATGTGTAGCGGTCAGAGACGAAGTGCTAGCCTCCTCTATCCACCACCACCAGGTGAATGGAAGAAGCCATCATTGAGCCGGACTCTTGAAAACAGAAAAACAAACTATCAACGTTCCCTCTCTTTTTACCATAAATATAGTGTGGCAACTCTTATAGTCTGCTTATGCTATCTTATTGTACTTGCGCTAAGTGGAGAAGTATCTAACTGCAGGTATGATTTTATTCATTACAAGTGATTCACAGACAATTTACCCATTGAATTAGGGGGAAATTGTATTAGGAGGTTGAGTTCACGAGTTGGTGGTTTGATACAGCTGGTTGGTTACACTGTGTTCAGCATTTCTTCTGTTCTTTGAAGAGACTTTTTACAGTGCTTGGGAGGTATCTAGGATACCTTTTAAACTATTAAAGATCCACCGTTGATTGCTAAATATTAATTTAGGAATAGAAATAACATAAGCATGGGCAATTTAGTAATTGTTTTCAGTTATAACAACTTCTAACTTCTCCCTGATTGTTTGCCGTTAGCCCGTAATTCAATCGCCATTGCTGCTCGCGTATTACTTCCGTTCACTAATTCTCATCTCTTGCTGCTCCTGCTGCTTACATTATAGTCACTTATTAATTTCATAAATCCATGGTCTCATAGGGTATCACATCCTCTAGTCTTTGGAAAGCAATTTTCTTCTCTATCTTTTGGATGACTTGAGGATGCCGGTGTGGATCAGTGTCTTAATTAAATCCACCAATGAACTACTAAAACTTTAAATAATATGGCACCACCCGCTTTGTGGACATCAATATTTATAACAAAATAAATCTGTAATCGATCATAGTGTCATGTAATTGATGCTATGAACTTCATACTACGTACGGAACAAATTCGAGAACGAAGAAACCGCATGAAGAACTTCTGTTACTGTGATTTGCCTTTCATAGATTGATTTAAGGTTTTTGCTATACATCACCAGCGTGTTTTTTTCCCAAATCGCACTAGAATTCCTAGCCTTTGGATGGACATCAAGATTCGTATAACGTTATCAGGCCCACAGCCTTTGTCGGGTTAGGATCCGTTTTGGGGCGACCCGCTTTCGACCAAACCCAATCCAAATACGATTTCGCAATATTTCCGACACAGGGCGGGGATTTTTTTTATTTCAAACAGTGCTACCCACTCTCAGCGCCACATCTCGGTGTCGTCAAGGCGAGGAGAATCCGGCGGCGGCGATTCTCCTCGCCGGCGGGAGAAGGCCAAGAGCACGACTCCTCGGCTGCAACCGGGCTCAGCCGGCGGGCGCAACGCGGCGCCCTCCGCTGAGATGTCGTCGAGGGGATGGGGCGAATCTGGCGGCGGCGATCTGCCTCGGCTGCAAGGGGATTCCAGCTCGCGCAACAAGGCTAAAAGCCGGACAACATCACTGCAGCCAGGCTCAGCCAGTGAGCATGTTGCGGCGTCCTCCGCCGCTGCTGTGGAGACAGGCTTGGAGTTCGGCAAGGTTGACGGCGAGGCGCACACACCCACTCCCATGCGCTTGGCAAGGCACCAACAGTTGTTCTGTGTTCATCAAGCAATGATGCGCTGAATCGCAGGGCAGTTGCTGGTGGTCTTGATTTGGATCCAAAAAGGTCAGGCGTCGAGATCCAAAAAAGCAAGGTGAGCATGTGTTCTTTCGTATGTGTTTCACCGCTGATTTGTTGATTCAATCTTATTGCCCTTCTTCTTGATCTGTGTATTTGTTTAATGTATTAATGCTCCAAAAAAACAGGTTGGGGGGGGGGGTTAGATCTGTTGGTTGGGAATGGATTTTTTTTTGTTTTACACGAAGGCTGTGTGGATGTTGGTTGACACTGGGGACAAGATCTTGTGATGGCAGTTCTGTTTTTAGGATTATTTTCATGATTTGACTTTGTTAGGTTAGCAGGTGCTGACAGCATCTTCTTTGGAGTGTCAGTATTTTCTACGTAGCTCAATTCTTAATCATGTATAAATGCATTTTACTATTAATTTAGATTCTTATTGCAGTCCTCAAAATTGTCAGTGGGTATTTAAGCACCAGTACGAGGGGTTTTAGAGCAACAACATTTTTAGATCAGATTGGAGTTACAATTTAACGGGAGTTCCATGAATGTGAATAGTTTTGTAGGCAAGGATCTAATTAGTAGTAATACTACACAGACTTTTCGGTTACATGTGTATTTAAAGTTTTCAAAAAGAACACTTTATGGCTATAAAGGAAACTAAAATAAATCCTTATCTACTAAGCATGTTCTGTAATAATTGATTTTATCAACTCTTGCCAGGAAAGGATGTTCTGTTTTGCAGTAGTATAGGTTATGCTAATTTAATTTCCTTTGTAGTTTTGTTAGCAACAGTGGATGCCTGCTCCTTGTCTTCCTGATCTTTTTCTTTTCCAGGGACTCTTGTCCAAATTTTTTTAACTCTCCTCTTTTGGATTTTGTGGAGCATGAGAACTAGAATTAAGATCCAGATTTTCTTTTCTGCTCAACCTGAATACATTTGTTCCTTATTTGCATCCTCTTCCCACAACCCATTTTGCCGAGGACTTTTTCTTTGTATTGTTCAGGGGGGATGTGGGTTACATGCAGGTACAATTTTGTATAAAGAGTTTATTAGTTTAGTTTTATCTTTACTAGCTAGAATATATTGAAACGAAATCTGCCTAGTTCTAAATTTGGCCTAGTGTAGTTGTAGAGGGTAATTCCTACGAGGAATTAGGTATGCCCCACAAGGAGGTTGGTATTGTCCTGGCGGTGGCATGTAGCCTTGTGGAGGGCACTGTTGGTTAGGAGGATACCTATTGTTTGCTCTCACCATGCATGTCCTTGCTTGCAAAGTAATATATTAGTTTTATCTGCCATTAGTTAGATAAAATGTATATAGTTTTAACTAAATTTGGTAAAACTAAAATATTTCTGTTGGGTGATCACTAGTGTGAATTAGTTCTGTTCTAGTTAGGTAAAAGGTATGATTGCATTTAACAAACATATATAGTTTTGTAAGAAAAGAGATTAGTTTTGTTTGCTATTAGAATTCATAGTTCTGTTAGTTCAGTCAGAAATACTTTAACCTCTACTTTCAAGTTCTGTCATAAATACATCAATTAGTAGTTTTGTTAGCCATTAGAATTCCTAGTTTTGCTAGTTCAGTCAGAAATACTTTAACCTCTACTTTCAAGTTTTGTCAGAAATATTGCAATTAGTAGTTTTGTTTGCCATTAGAATTCCTAGTTTTGTTAGTTCAGTCAGACATACTTTAACCTCTACTTTCAAGTTCTGTCAGAAATACAACAATTAGTAGTTTTGTTAGCCATTAGAATTCCTAGTTTTGCTAGTTCAATCAGAAATATTTTAACCTCTACTTTCAAGTTTTGTCAGAAATATTGCAATCAGTAGTTTTGTTTGCCATTAGAATTCCTAGTTTTGTTAGTTCAAAATGGGTATTAGTTCTGCTTTGTCAGCAATTAGTTTTTACGGAGTTCTTCTGCTTGCTTCTTCTATCTATCTTGTTGGACTACACACATAGTTAGATGGCTGAAATGGCATTTGGTTAGCTTTGTCTTGATCCCTTCTTTGTTAGAAAAGACATGTTTCTACACATCTATAGTGATTTATGTATGCGCACTATAGGTCTGTTCTGTAATTTTAATATTCTCACTGATATACTGACAGTTAGAACCTCTCCTTTTTTTTTCAGCAAATAATCAATCTGCAATGGGGGGTAGGGGGATCAATGATGTGTTCAGCTATAACTTCGCTGTTCACATATATACTACTTTTGTGAGCTACAAGTTTTGTTATCTACTAGTTTTTTTCATTTTGTTAAATGCACTTAGTTTTGTCTACCTCTAACAATGTTTAGTTTTGTCAGCTCCTGATAATACCATTTTTTTGACCAAATCAGTTAGACAGTCTTGAAAACTAGATATGTATGTATGTACTAAAATGAGTAGTTTTGTAAGCAAACTTCAATCATGTAGAGTAAATTTTAGTGTAAAAGCTTGTGTTATCTGAAATACTAGGTGTCAAGGCCTCCATGGGTGCATTTTTAAGATTATCCTTGTTGATCATAGATGATGTTTTCATTTTCTGGACATCATTAGTGCATCAATTCCATTTTTTTTCTCCTTTTCTGGTTTATGGGCATGGCATCAGTTGGCTCTGTTCTTATGCCCTATTATGATAGAAAATTAAGATGTTGTGCACCTATATATCTATTTGTTTGACTCTCCTTCTTCTCCTCCATCTTCGGCGTGATCTCCATGCTTTTAATGACACCTAGTTTTGTTAGTTTTGACTTCTGCTAATTTTTGAAATCACAAGTTGTGCTCTCTGTAGAACTGTACTCTGCTAGTGATGTGTAAATTGAGTTCTTGCAAATTTTTGTTAGGGAACGGGTGAAATTGAGTTGCCAATTTTTGGACTGAAGAAGTAGTCTCATTTTGTGGACAATTTTTTTGCTGAGAGCCCATGTTTGCAGAATGAAGGGGTCCTACCAGAGCAATGGCTCCTAAGGCGCCTAATGATGTGTTGTGATGCAGGTTTAGTGATTCTGTTTAGTGCAAAGTTCAGTAAATTTTTCAGACGTGGATGTGATGGCAAAGTTGAAGTGGTTTTGTTTAGTGCAAAGTTTAGTAAATATTTCAGCAAATATCATCTCCCAAAAAATGTTCAGTTAACTGCATGTTTTTTGATCGGTTCAAACGCTAAGCATTTTTTTGTCATTTAGGTAAAAGGTGATAACATGAACCCACGATTTTCTTCAACTAATCGAAGAAGGTAGGCACACCAAGTGTTCTTTTTTTCCACCCAATCTGCATGCTCCAAGACTAACAGAAAGCTATTTTTTGTTAATCTGCAGAATCCCATGCTCCCCTACTATTCATCCACATGTAAAATTACATTGAATTTCCAACAATCAGGCACAACCAAGTGGCGAATTCAGTTTGCATGAAAACTACATCCCTGAGTTGACGAGGAGTGATTTTTTTCTCTATAACCTATGGGCCAAATGCTAGCCCACAATACTAAACAAAACAGGTCAAAATGTTAACCCACAGAACAAAATGGGCCAAATGATAGCCCACAGAACAAATGGTAGCCCACAGAACAAAACGGGTTCTATCGCAAAAAAAAAAGAGAAGAAGAACAAAACGGGTCCAGGAGGGAGATCCGATCCACCTGGCAAAGTGCGAGGATGGCAAGATCCATGCGGCATGTTCGCTCGCATCGCTGGTGAGGATTTCCATCGGACGGACAGAAAATCTAGTGCGTTTACAAATTTTTTCACTAGGGTGACACGTAGACAGTCCCTTGATTTAAATACCAATGGAGACAATTACCTATCTACCCTCCCGTCTAATCTCTATGTTAGTACCTGGCCCATTTTTGTAAGTACCTTTTTATAGATACCTTGTACCGTAGACCATTAGATTGCAGCTGATCAACGGTTATCGTGATTTCCAAGTACTGGAGAAAATCTCTTCTTTGAAACGTTCTCACGGAAGGATTTGAAATCACTGACAAGTTCCCGCACCATTTAGCCTTGGGCAAGATCATTCACTAAGCTATTCAAAGAACGATGCGAGGAGCCACCTTCCTGGATCGCACCGCGACTAGCCGCGTGCAATTTTGCAGCTCTCCTCCTCATCTCTTGGCTTTCACTATCATCGAGATCCATCAGCTTTATCACCGCAGCACGGATGGCAGCCCTGCTGACAATGCCATCTTCACCCCTCTGTCCCCTCAAGTTGATGCCAATCTTCCATTCATCAGCCACGATATGTCCATCAGCCAGTTGATCCCATCCAATAGGGAAAGCGAGCAGTGGCACCCCAGCTGACACGGCCTCCAGCACAGAGTTCCACCCGCAAAGGCTGAGGAAGCCACCGATGGATGGATGGAACAGACCTTCAGCTGCTCACACCATGGCACCACCAAGCCATTGTCACCACCAACCTGCTGCTGCAGGCTATCAGCCTTGTCTCTGCCCACCCAAAACAGCTGAACTCCACTGTCGCGCAGCGCCATGGCGATCTCTTCCAACTGCGAGTGCGACATCGTGACGTAGCTCCCGAACGAGACATACAGCACGGAGTTCTCCTGCCGTGCATCCAGCCAGCTACGGTGATCATCGTTGCCAATCTTGCCTGGGTCGTCGCCGTTCCGTGGCAAGTGCGGAATCGAAGGGCCGATCGGGTATATGGTAATATGGGGCATGGAACCGTTTCTGCTATTCTGTTGATGATTTCCGGTTCGAGCTCGTGGAAGGAGGTGAAGAGGATACACTGCGCTTTACGAATGTTGACGAGCGCTTCTTCTGCTATTTTCATTGGCCGCTCCCAGCTTGCACGGAAGGTCTTGATATCGGACAATCTAACTGATGACAGACCTGGGACGTATTGCTCCAACGACCTGCAGCTTAGTTCTGTAGGGCATAGAAGTAAAGCACATCAGTGATCTGCAATTACTAAGGGAGCAACCGGATATGCAGTTGCAAACACACTAGGGTTTTTCTAAAAAAGAGAAAATGCACAAGCACCGTAAGTCTGTACCCCCTCCATTTCACATTAGTGAACGTTTTGATTTTTTTTTTTAAGTCAAACTTCTACAACTTTGACCATATTTATATGGTAAATAACACCACCAAATTAGTTCATTAAATCTAACATTAAATATATTTCGATAGTATCTTCGTTGTGTGTTGAAAATATTGATATGCTTTCCAATATATTTGATCAATTTTTTTTAAAAAACAACTCCTTATAATATGAAATGGAGGGCGTAACATGAATGCCTAACCATGGAAAGCAATTTAAAGTGCCTCTATAAAGTGTCTTACACTATAAAATTTGTGATCTTAGAAGCAATTTGTAAAAAGCCTCCATAAAAGTGCCTCTTTTTTGTTGCAGTGGTGGTAGGTAAGCACACGTTTGTTGTGCACATGTGGAGTTAAAGTCCGCTGTTTCTTGATTCTTTTCCCACATACTCACATTAAATAAAATGCATCATAGTTAAGTTTTTCATGGTTTTGGTAAAATAATTATATGATGATTAAAACAAAATGGAGGGAGTATATATTTTCTGTGTTTGGTGGGGCCATACCACTGTTTAGCTTAGGACTACCACAATATTTGTCAATATAGGGGATAACTTACTATTTGCCATCCTCCCAAAATTCACATGTCTAAATACTACTCTTCTAAATTTTCGTTTTCATTTAGACATGTGTATTTTGGAAGAATGACAAATAATAAATTCTCTAGGTACTGTAGGTAGTTAGGTACGTACTCACGCTCTGTTTTAAATTCAGATTGTTCTTAAGAAAAGGGACAAAATTAGAGACGTCGACCCTGCAACCAAAATAGTACCAAATACCTTGTTCGCTTTCGCTACCATCCACCGGCGGCCAGAGGTTGAAGTGGTAGAGCGCCTAGACGAACGTGGCGGCCATGGTCCACAGCGAACACACCGGGATCCCACTGTTAGATTGCGATTGTGTATATTTGTTTCCCTCTCTTCCTTATCCCCTCCGATATTGTTTCTATAAATCGGTTGCGGTAGATATGGAAGGCTTGGGCCTATATGTACTCTGTCATATAGATAATGCAATCTATCGTGTTGAGCCAATCACACTTTCATGGTATCAGATTAGTTTCTTTCCTCTGCTTCCACATCTTCTCCACCCCAGCCGGCCAGCGCCTCCCACCGCCGCCATGGCCTCTCCCTCATCTCTTACTGCTGACTCCGTCCTCGAAGATACCATCAAGGTCATCACCGACGCCGTCCGCTCCTCCTTCAATCCCGGTCCCGGCCTTCAAGTTGACGACGGCCTGACCGATGCTGTCGCCGGCAACGCCGCCGACCGCGCCGCGAACGCCGCCCGGACAGCCCTCGCTCCTGTGCTGCTCGACCTCTTCCAGTCAGTGCCGGCTACTGACGACGCCGTCTCCTCTGCGGTGCCGCCATCGACGCCCCTGACGGCTGCGCCCCCGACGACCGTCGTCCTCGCGCCCGCGTCAGCACCGCCACCGGTCCCTCCTCCGACTTCTGCGGCCGCACTCCCGCCCGAGCTCCTGGCGCTCCTCGCCCGACTCGGCATCACCACCACGTCGGCCGCCCCTACTCAAGACGCCATCGTGCCACCGCCACCACCGCTAGCACTCGACGCCGAAGCCGTCGCCACTCTCTACAGCCAAGCCATCGCCGTCCTCAACGTGAAGGCACTCGTCCCCGTCACCCTCGATCTCGACTCCGACAACTACTCCCGCTGGCAAGGCCTCTTCCTCGTCGCGCTCGGCAAATACGCCCTGCAGGACCATGTCTTCTCCAACGTCCCTCACGCCGATCAGGCCAACTGGACACAGATGGACTGTGTCGTCCTCGGCTGGCTATACGGTTCCATCTCCTCTACTCTTATGCAGGAGGTGCTCTCTCCCACGGCGACTGCGCGCTCTGTGTGGCGTGACCTTGAGCTACAATTCCTCGGCAACGGCGAACAACGCGCTGTCAATCTCACCGCCGAACTCCATCATCTGCAACAAGGTGATCTCTCCATCGGCGACTACTGCCGGCGCCTCAAGGTCCTCGCCGACAACCTCGCCGATGTCGGCGAGCCCGTCAAGGACCGCTCCCTCGTCCTCACACTCATCGGCGGCTTGAACGACAAGTTCGACAACCCCAAGTCCCTCCTCCCGCTGCAAGTCCCGTTCCCTACCTTCGCCGAAGCCCGCGCTCAACTCCTCCTCGACGAGCTGACCAAGGGACATCGGCCGACCGGCGCCGCCACGGCTCTCCTCGTGTCATCCTCCACCAACATCCGCTCGTCATCCACCAACTCCTCCAACGGCAACTCCTGCAACAAAAATTGTCGCCGCGGTCGCGGTAACGGTGGTAGCAGCGGCAGTGGCGGCGGAGGTGGTGGTAGCGGCAGCGGAGGCGGCGGCTGCGGTGGTGGCACCCCCCACGGCGGCGGCAGCCAAGGAAACCAGGGTTCCACTGCTTCACAGGCCTCTGCTACACGGGCCAACCAGGGATGGCCCACGACCTTTAATCCCTGGACTAGGAGCATTCACATGTGGCCGGGCCAGGCTGGCCCAGGTCTTCTTGGGCCATGGCCCGGCTTCGCTGGCACTGCCCTCACCAACGCGCCGGCCCACGCCTACCCGCCGGCCTCCGTTGCTGCGCCTGGGCCAGCCCAGTTCGCAGCCCCCTCCACGGTGCTGCCGACTCCCGTGGCGTCAGTCGCCACCATGCCGTTCCAGTGGAACGGCCCCTCGCAGTGGGATCCACAGGTCCTTGCAGGCGCCTACAATATGACCACGCTGACTACTCCGCCTTCTACTGAATGGTACATGGGCTCAGGTGCTACTTCTCATATGACGTCTGACACCGGTACCCTCTCCATCTCCCAACGCCCCACCCACAATACTCCCTCTCACATTATTGTTGGCAATGGCTCCCTTCTTCCCATTACATCCATTGGTCGTGCCTATTTGCACTATCCCAGTTATTCCTTTGTGCTTAACAATGTTCTGGTTTCGCCCGAGATTATTAAAAGCCTTATTTCCGCTCGCCGTTTTTCTCGTGATAACTGGGTTTCTATTGAACTTGACCCTTTTGGCCTCTCTGTGAAGGATTACCCAACCAAGACCGAGATCGTCAAGTGCAATAGTTCCAGTGACCTCTATCCTCTCCCGGCGGATGCGTACTCCTCGGCGTCCTCTGCACGTGCCTTTGTCGCTACCTCCACCAACACCGACCTATGGCATCGTCGCCTTGGACATCTTGGTCATGAGGCTCTTACTCGCTTGGCGCAGGCGTCTATCATTCCACCACCAAAAGTCACCACCTCACTTTGTCATGCATGTCAGTTAGGTCATCATGTGCGTCTTCCCTTCCCCACTAGCTCTAGTCGGGCCAAGGCAAATTTTGATTTAGTGCATTGTAATTTGTGGACATCACCCATACCTAGTGTGTCTGGATTTAAATACTATCTCGTCATTCTTGATGATTGCTCGCATTACGTGTGGACCTTCCTACTCCGTTTTAAATCCGATACATTTTCTACGCTATCTCACTTTTTTGCCTTTGTGAAGACCCAGTTTTCCACGACTATTTGCAGCATTCAGTGTGACAATGGTAGAGAGTTTGACAACTCCTCCGCTTGCTCTTTTTTTCTCACCAACGACGTCTCCCTCCGGATGTCCTGCCCACATACTTCCCCACAGAAAGGTAAGGCCGAGCGTATGCTTCGTTCCCTCAATAACATCACTCGCTCCTTGCTTTTTCAAGCATGCCTTCCCGCTTCCTATTGGGTTGAAGCCCTACACACCGCCACCCACCTCATAAGCCGTCATCCCACCAAAACCCTTCAGCATCACACCTGTCACGCCCAGAAATTTAGCCCAAATTTCCAGACTATTTTGTGTATTAAATCCCTGTCCAGGACCAGCCAGGGTACACAAAACGACAAGTAATATACAGTTCCAAACGTAAATAAAGCGACAAGTAATATACAGTTCCAAACGTAAAATACTTACAGAAGAGGCACTTAGTCCTCACACCGAAACAAAAGCAGCAGCAGCGGAAAAAGGCGATTCTAGCGGGGCTTCAGCTCCACTCCACAGGCAAAACTCAACTGGGGTCTGAGCCTTGGTCTTCTAACCTCGTCTTCAGCTCAGAAGCACTACACTTCTGAAAAGGGGGAATAATAGCAAGACTGAGTACAACCACCATACTCAGCAAGCCACACCAACGATGCAGACGTGCAAGGGGACACAAGGACGGTTTGTGGCTATTTGCATAAAGGTAGTTGTAAAACATTTTATTGAGCAAAACACTAAAACTGTTGAGTAATTAAGGTAATATTAAATCTCCACTGATCAACGCTACACCACGTTGAACAGGCCCAACCAACCCACCTGAACTATAGTGCATTGAGTCGATTCATAAAGGTAGGACTAATCACGGTGAATCTGGTCGACCGCCCATAACCGCGGGCACGGCTATTCGAATAGTTTTACTCTGATCAGAGGTGTACAACTGTACCCACAAGACACAGCCCCACGACACGTTTCCGTGCACCGACATGCCACCACGACATACCAGAAAGAGGCCGTGACAGGACCATTCGCATAACCCTCTCTAGCCAAGCACACCACACCTCAGGTTTCACCCCCCACTCCTCGCAAGGCAGCGGGCAGTCCCCTCTCGTGCCTAGGTGAATCCGGAAGCGACAGAGGCCGTCGCAGGGCCCGCCCCGCTCCATCACGCCCACCCTTGCCTGGATGCGTCGGCTAGAGGAAAGCTACACTACAAGCCCAGCCGTTGCCCACGCTGGCTTGTGGTAAGTACGAGAAATTCTTCCAGGGTTTCCCGTGAACCGGTCCTTAATTGCCATGGGTGCGACTAGCAAAACCATGCACCCACAGCCCACCCTTCAGTCGCATTTTAGTTGGATAATTACGACCATGAAGCATGGCCAAATGTCTCGAGCACGCAGCTCATTCTGATACTAAAAGGTCTAATACTGTAATTATCCCATCAACTGAGCTAGTGGTAATTAAGCATGGCTAAGCATATAGTTCTAGCTAGGTCACATAAGTAACATGAGCTAGTCAATTTATTACCCAATGTTGACAAAGGACATATATCAAGTAAATATGGCACAAGCGAGCAGATAGGTAAACCCTGATCCCATGTAATTAGCAAAACATGCATATTTATTTGTAAACAGTAAAACATTTGTAAATTGGGATCAACATCCTCAAGGGGAATGTGTGACTTACCTTGCTTCTTCACTTTGATCTTCTGAACTCTTTTCCTCGCGACCGCGGACTTCCGAAACGACGGGAACTACACGCTGGCACACAAAACAAGGAAAAACTCTAATAAAAACCAAGAAAACAGTACATAAAAAGTAAACAAACATGTAGAGCTCAATTTTAGATGAATTTTGCAAGTTGAATGGCTCAATTCGGAGTTCGAATGAATTAGATATGAATTTTAGAAGGTTTTGAGCCATTAAATTAATATCTATAATTATTACCGAATTATTGCGCAATTATTAAATATTTTCACAAAGGAAAAGGACTGCCGCTGACATCAGCAAGAGAGGGGGCCGGCGCCGACAGGCGGGTCCCAGGCGTCAGCGGCTCAAGGGGGCTCGGTCCACCATGGACCGGGACCACAAGGGTGGTCCACCGCCCGTCCACGGGATGGACGGCCCAGATCGGCTCAAGCCGATCGAGCGGCTGAGGAGAGTGGTGGCCGGGCACGGGCACAGTCGGGGCTGGCCCGACCGACCACAGAGGGCGGCGGTGCGCAGTCACCGGCGATGGCGGGCGGCGGGCGGCACAGGGAGCGGCGGCACGCAGCGCGGGAAGCGGCGAGAGGAAACGGAGGCAGTGAGGGAGAGGGAGGTGGCGGAGCTCACCGAGAGGCACGGCGACGGCGAGAGTAGCTGGCGAAGGGAGGCGGTGGCGCTCCACAGGTCGACAATGAGGAGGGGCTCCCGACGGCGGAAGGCGGCGATCGGGCGGCGGACGTGGAAGAGCGGGACGCGGCGAAGCCGGCGATGCGGGCGATGCGTCGCAGCGGCAGCCGGGGTGAAGGCGAACGGCGACCAGAGGCGGAAAAAGGCAGCCGGTAGGGTGGTATGGCGGGGAGGTGGTTCTGGTGGTGGAGGGGAAAAAGGGATGGGCGGCCGAGCTTGCCCTCGCAGTGGTGATGCTAATGGCGGCCGCGGGGTGGCTGAGAGCAGTGAGGTGCGGCCGGAGGCGACAACTGGAGTGGCGGAGGATGGTAACGGCTCGGTTGGGTGGTGGAGGTGATGACTCGGCCACGGATTGGTGGAACGAGGCAGTGGCCGGTGCTCGGCTTGGAGCGGCGAAGCCGACAGTGGCAGTGGCGCGGCTTGGCGGTGGCTAGCGTGGCAAGGAGAGGCGGCCGGAGTTCGGCGGCAAGCGGCGGAGAGAGGTTACACGGTGGGGAGGTGGTTCCGATGGCGGTTGAAGGAAACCGAGTGGAGGCCGGCGTGCGGCGTGGGATGGCGAAGCTGATGGCACACGCGGTGAGGCGCGGCGACGGCGGGAGCAGCGGCGGCGCGCGGCTGGAGATCGCCGGCGAGCGGCGGCAATGGGGATCGTCGTGGAGAGCTCTGTAGAGGGAGTGGGGGACTCGGGAAAACGGGGAAAAAGGAAGAGGAGGCCACGAGTATTGATTTTACAGCTCAAGGGGGCGAGGAGAGGGACGGGGAGCGGCGGATTTCGAGGGGGAGTGGGGCGGCGTCGTGGGGGTGGTGGCGGCGGTTTTTCGCGGGACGGAGTGGGGGAGGGGAGCGGGGTCGTGGGTGACGAGGTCCCACGGTCGGGCGGGAGCGGTGCAGGGTGGAGGAGGTGGGCGGGGAAAGCGGTGACGTGGGGCGGCTCGGGCGGCCATGGCGGTTGCAGCCGGCCAGCCAGAGGAAGGAGGAGGAGCTGACAGGTGGGGCCACGGGTCCCACCTGTCGGCCAAAGCAAGAGAGGGCCGGTTAGGGGAGGTAAAGAGGACTTGAGGGAGAGGGAAGGGAGGAGCTGGGCCGGCGGCCCAAAGGAGGGAGGAGGGCGGCCGGGCCGGAGGGGAAGGGGGAAGGAATTTGGGCCGAGCCCAAAAGGGAGGAACGGGAAGATTATTTTCTTTTCTTTTTATTTAAATTGATTAAATGAACTTTGTATTATTATAATTACTTCTTGAGCTCCGAAAATTCACGGGAAAATTTCAGAGAATATTTAGGGCACAAAGAATATTACAAAATATTCTCGGCCAATGATTTTTAAAGGAAATTTTTAATTCCCTCAATATTTCACTTGATTAAATTGCTTTAACTTTTATTTAATTTCTAGAAAATACATTATTTAATGATTTTTAATCCTGAACGAAAATCGGGGCGTTACAACACCCCTTTATTTGCCCTCCATTTTGCACACCCCTCCTACTCCCACTTACGAGTGTTTGGTTGCAAGTGTTACCCTAACCCATCCACCACCGCTCCCCACAAATTAGCCCACGATCCACCCCGTGTGTGTTCCTAGGCTATCCCCTCCAACATAAAGGGTACCGGTGTTTAGATCTTGCCACCAACAGGGTGATCACCTCACGGCATGTGGTGTTTGATGAGTTGGTATTTCCTTTTGCTGAGATGACTAACAATGCAGTGGCTACTGATCTGGAGTTCCTTGAGGATTTCTCAGCTTCTCTCCCGATGCCGATTGGACGATGCCCCCGCCCTGACCACATCGGTCCGGCGGCCAGCGTCTCCACGACGGCCCCGCACACCGGCCCCAGCAGGCCGGCCTCTCCGACTGGGCCTGCCTCGCCCAGTCTCCCAGCTGGGCCTGGGTCGCCTATCCCCTCCTGGTCAGCCGACACGCCGACCGGGCCTCCGACTTCTCCGGCACGGTCGCCGACTGCACCATCACCAGCTCAGGCACCTGGTGTGTCGCCTGGTTTTCCACGGCCACCCCTCGCTTGGTTGGTCGGCGCACCAACCGAGCCACCAACGCTTCTTCGGCCCCAGCCGATCGGCGCCCCCACACGCCCCCGGAGTGCGCATGTGCCTGGCGTCCGCGTGCCGACATAGCTCGGTCTCTCACCCATTGTCAACGAGCACTCTATGACGACCCGCGGCAAGACCTGTCTTCGTCAGCCCGTCCACCGCCTCAATCTCAGTGTGGCTACCCTCTCTCCTGTGCCGCGCACGTATCGTGCCGCACTTGCCAACCCTAACTGGAGGTCCGCCATGGAAGAGGAATTCTCCGCGCTTCAGGCCAACCACACCTGGGATCTGGTGCCCCGTCCACATGGCGCTAACGTCGTCACCGGCAAGTGAATCTTCCGTCACAAGTTTCAGGCAGATGGTAGCCTGGATAGGTACAAGGCCCGTTGGGTTCTTTGCGGCTTCACCCAGCGTCCCGGCATTGACTACGACGAGACCTTCAGTCCAGTTGTCAAGCCCGCCACCGTCCGCACCGTCCTCAGCCTGGCAGTCTCGCGTGATTGGCCGGTTCACCAGCTCGATGTCAAGAACGCCTTCCTCCATGGCACTCTTCAGGAGATAGTTTACTGCACACAACCGGCTAGCTTTGTTGACTCCACCAAACCTGCCATGGTTTGCCGCCTCAACAAATCCCTCTACGGCCTCAAGCAGGCCCCCCGAGCATGGTACAGCCGGTTTGCCAGTTTCCTCCTGTCACTTGGTTTTGTTGAGGCTAAGTCAGATACTTCTCTGTTCATCTACCACCGCGGTGCTGATATGGTCTACCTGCTGCTCTATGTGGATGACATTGTGCTCACAGCCTCCTCTGATGCTCTCCTTCAGGGGACGATCCGGTCACTACAGTCGGAGTTCTCCATGAAGGACCTTGGCAGCCTACATCACTTCTTGGGCATTTCTGTCACACGCCAGTCTTCTGGTCTCTACCTCAGTCAGCGACAGTACTGCCTTGAGATTTTGGACCGTGCCGGCATGTCCGACTACAAGCTGTGTGCTACCCCTATGGATACCAATGCCAAGTTGTCAGCTGTTGATGGTGCTCCTGTTGCTGACCCTACCGACTACCGCAGTCTTGCCGGCGCTCTGCAGTATCTGACCTTCACCAGGCCTGACATTTCTTATGCCGTGCAGTAGGTGTGTCTTCACATGCATGACCCGCGGGAGCCGCATCTTGCCGCTCTAAAGCGCATCTTGCGTTATCTCCGCGGCACTCCTGACCTCGGTCTCCACATTCGGCGTTCCACTCCAGTCGATCTCATCGCCTACTCCGACGCTGACTGGGCAGGTTGTCCTGACACCAGAAAATCCACCTTGAGTTACGCTGTTTTTCTTGGTGACAACCTTGTCTCGTGGTCCTCGAAGCGCCAGCATACCGTGTCCCGCTCCAGTGCCGAGGCGGAATACTGGGCGGTGGCCAACGCCGTGGCTGAGACTACCTAGCTTCGACAGCTTCTTCACGAGCTCCATACCCCTCCGAGTCATTCTACACTGGTCTACTGCGACAATGTGAGTGCTGTTTATCTCTCTACTAACCCGGTGCAGCATCAGCGCACTAAATATATGGAGATTAATCTACACTTTGTTTGTGACTGTGTCGCCGCAGGTTCAGTTCGTGTGTTACATGTTCCCACGACATCCCAGTTCGCCGACATCTTCGCCAAAGGTCTTCCCAGCACGATCTTCTCGGAGTTCCGGTCCAGTCTGAATGTCTGCTCCGTCGACGTTCCGACTGCGGGGGGGGGGGGGGGGGGGGGGTTGTTAGATTGCGATTGTGTATATTTGTTTCCCTCCCTTCCTTATCCCCACCGATATTGTTTCTATAAATCGGTTGGGGTAGATATGGAAGGCTTGGGCCTATATGTACTCTATCATATCGATAGTGCAATCTATCGTGTTGAGCCAATCACACTTTCACACACGGCGCGCGCCGACCGCCACGACCCACGCTAGCTAGGTGCCGGCCACGACGGCGTCCGGCCTCCGCTTCCACTCCAGCAACAGCCGGTCAAGCAGCCGCTCGACGGCCGCCGCCATCCTGGTGTGCACGGCCACGATGAAGCCGATGTGGTCGGCGCCACGGTCATGCTCGGATGGGATAACGTTGGGGATGGTGGCGAAGCCGACACGGTCTGGCAGCGCCGCGGGCACGCCGGCGGATTGCAGCAGCGCGTGCCACTCCTCCGTGACGACGACTGTGACGGCGAGCGCGGCGTCCGCGGCCGCGAGGTGGCGGCACACGGCGAGCATCGGGTTGATGTGGCCGCGGCCAGGGAACGGCACCGCGACCACGTGCCGGGACACCACTGGGGACGCCATGGTCATTACCTGTGTCTCGGTGTGTACTGTTCAGCTGGTACTCTACACAGGACAGCTATAGGAAGACAGATATTTGAAGGCCATTGTCTGTCGATGTTGTTTTCGGCTACCTGTCGCAATTCATTGTGGTTGATAAATATATCGATTGATTATGAATAATTCGTTGCATCTGTATCCATCTGCAACAAGTTTTATTAATGTGGAGTGGACATATATAAATCAGGAATTAGATGGATCTGTCCACGTTTGCAACCTGTTTGGGCACACACAAACCAAGAGAATATATAACCGAAATGAGAAACGCAAACGGTCAATAATACCGGATGAAACGCGGAAAAATAAAAACGCTCTAGCAGTTAACCTTCTGGCCTGCTGCATACATTTTCCACCTGCCGTCCGGTTATCACGATGAGCGAGGATAGAAACATATATCATCCCTTCACAGGTTGCGACGGTGCGACTATTACATATTCTTACAGCTAGCACAGGTCAATTGCATTCCCAATTTACCTGCCGCATAAGCTGATTACATCATTTTACTCTTATTGAGAAAACCACCATGCACTGCATGCTTTTAGAGGTGTGTATGGTTCGCGTCAGCCTTTACACGGGTCAAGCGAACCCAGCCCATACCGTGAACCCCAACTGCACCAAACCCGTTGTTAGCGGTTTCACTGGGTTCGACGGTTTTTGGGTCAAAATCGTTAGAAAATCATTTTTTTAATAATAGAATAAAACATTTCGGCATTTGCTCAAGATCTACAGCCAATTATTACAAGGTTCAGACAAAAACAAACTCACACGGTGAGTATATAGCCAAAGTAACAAAACCAAAAGTAAAAAGCAAACTAATAAAAACCAAGCAAGGTAAAGACCCCATAAATATTGAATTTTATTGGTGAATCTCCACCTGAAATTGGCAAAGAGCTGCATGATCGTCAACTTAAGTTTACGACATGTATCTTTTTATTAGCTTGATATGATCATCATGTCTTTGTAGTTGAGCCCATTCCCGAAGCCAATATGTTATCCTGAAAAGAACCTGCAAATAAGATTTTAAAGGTGATCTATCAAAAACCATTTCATTTCTACTAAGCAAGAGAGCCCAACATACAGCGGAAGCTCTAGCAAGAATAAGTTTCTTGATCTTTTTATTAACACCCACAAACCAATTCCCAAACATATGAGATATACTATGTGGAGGGTATAATCCAAACGCGAATTGTATAGATCTCCAAAGAAATCTGGCAAAATGGCAATCAAGGAAAAGATGGTAAATCGATTCATTTTTCATTAAAAAACAACAACTCAAACTACCATTCCAATTCCTTCTAGCCAAATTGTCTTTTGTTAAAACAATCCCCTTAAGGAGATACCATATAAAAATCTTAATCTTAAGAGACATTTAAGTTTCCAAATAAACTTATTTCTCGATATACCCATTATTAATTAGAGCCAAATACAATGGTCGAACTGAAAATTGACCACTTTGATGATGATTCCATCTAAATAAATCATCCTCATGTGTTAAGTTAACATGCACAATTGAAGCGCACAAATTGTGCCATTTAATCAAGTTCTGACCAACTAATGCTCTCCTAAAAGGGACATTAAGCGGAACAGTACTCATAACACTTACAATTGAGCAGTTTTTCCTTCTAACTACAGAATATAATGATGGGTGTTTGTCCTTTAAAGATGAATTATCTAACCATTTATTCTCCCAGAATCTAACTTGTTCACCATTGTTAATAAACTAGGAACCCATATCTAGAAAAGATTTTTTAATTTTCATCAACCCTGACAAAAAATGGGAATCCCCTTGTTTCCTCTTAACTTGAGTTATAGGTTTAGTACCAAGATATTTTCTTTTCAAAAGATCCTGCTACACACCTTGTTCATTTATTAATTTAAATAGACACTTACTAAGTAAACATTGGTTTTGGTTTTCTAGATTATGAACACCAAGTCCCCCTTGATTTTAACCGTTAAAAAATCATACAGGTTGGGTTCAGTGAGAGATTGAACCAGCGAAACCATCTAACCCATTCCAATTGCTACTCCCATAGAAACCCTCGCACGTGCGTGGCGGCAGAAATGAGAAGAGGTGGTGGTGCCACTACGCCAGATTCTCACACCTCTGACGAGATACCTGTGACGGGCAAAGCAAATGGTCACTGATGACCGTCACCTTTGACGAGTCATACAGGATGCTGTCATCGGTGAGGCATCTGGCCGCGGCCCATCACAGGTATCACCTCACCTGTGACGGGCCGCAAGACAAAGCTGTCACAGGTGAGGCAGTGACGGGTTTTTCCTCCAACCCGTCACTGGTATGACCTCACCTGTGACGTGTCTCTTCATTACAAACCGTCACAGGTGATGGGCGTCACCTGTGACGGGTTTTCCTCTCGGCCCGTCACAGGTATCGACCTACCTGTGACGGGCAACTCAATTGAAGCCCGTCAAAGGTATGACCAATACCTTTGACGGGCTTATTTTTACCTAACTAGTTTGAGGTGTGTTGGGTCTATAAATAACCCCCAAACCGCCAACTGCTTTCCATCCCGACCATTTCACTGTTCACAAGTCAGTTGGGAGTGCAAGGAGGGCAAATTTTTGCTACAATTCAAGGTAAAAAAACACATTATTATTCCCTTCATTCTCAATATATCGATCATCATATATTTTTCTTCCTATGTTGTTGATTTCAGATGGATCGTAGTTGGATGTACCATGTTCATCGTTCGTCTATAGAGTATAGAGAGGTGGTCATTGATTTTGTCACATTTGCGGAGAATGACAGAAAAAGTAGGATGAGCATGTACATATTGTGTCCATGTAGGGACTGTAAGAATGAAAAGATGATCCTTGATGATGAGGGATGTTAGGTCCCGATCTTTCGATAGGTATTGATAAACAGTCGATTTGGGCGGAGTCACGACACAAATCGATCCGGCTTCTGAACGAACACGCTACTGAGCCCCGCAATCGCAGCACCACGTCTCCTCTGGTTATCAACCGTGCCGAAACCCAATTGACCTCGCCAAGAAGGCTAATCCCTGCATGCGAATCGAAGAACACAAGCAAGAACAAGATAGATTGCAACAAAATTGCATATGAATGATTAAGCACTCGGATTTGGGGTTCCACAAACCGATCTAGCGGCGAAACTGTTCTTGACAGAATAATCTAAGCAAAACCCAACTCTAAAAGATGACGACTACTGAATAAATATGATTAGGGACGTCCTAGGGTTTCCCTAGGGTGCACACCCCCTTGGGCTAAGCCCACGACACAATTATAAGGCCCAAAATGCAAATCAGATTCGGACTGGATGAGATACGTGACTTGTTTTGCAGTTTCCCAGCAGATCGGTAGGAATTTTGATGTGGGACCAAATCCATCTGAAAGTAGACTCCATAAGCTTTCCAACAAGTACCATGGGCCCCGAAATTCTTTCTAGAACAGCGGCTAGGTCCGTTTGATGTTGATGCTGTCAGGAGGCCCGAATCCGAATCCAAAACGTGTAGAACTTTATCTCTTGTCTTCTATGGACCAAAAGTGACATGGTGAGGTAGAAGTAGACTTGGAGAAGGTCTTGGTTTGGTCCCCAATCAACTTCTTTAATCATCCATGCATTAGTTACGCTCGGTCTCTTTTCCTTCGCCCAAGTAAGTACCTCTGCAAACGAAAACACACAAAACTAATTGTGTAGCAACGTTTGTTCAAATATATAACAAGTAAATCTAATATAGAACATATGTATCTTTATTTGATTAATACATAAGGTAGTCATGGTTATATCCGAGCTAGTTATGTCCTTATCACTTGATAGCTCAGAAGTGCATTCTCCTTTGATAACGAATGGATTCATGAAGAAATATACCTGTTGGACCAAGCATGGAGGGCAAGAGGCGCCTGATGCCGCAGCTGAAGAAGTGTTGGATCAGGATGTAGAGAACACCGCCGCAGCTCGAGAAGGCATGTTCATACCTTCTCCGTTAGGTGGAGAGACCATAGATTTGGACACTCAATGTCTATCTACAATGTTGCATGGCATTGAAGACGCAGAGGACAACGACAGAGATTTTGAGAAGTTTAGTAAGTTGGTCGAAGATTGTCAGATGCCCTTGTATGATGGATGCAAGTCGAAGCACAGCAAGTTGTCATGCGTGTTGGAACTAATGAAACTTAAGGCTAGTAATGGCTGGTCCGACAAGAGTTTTACATAACTTCTTGAGCTGTTAAAGGACCTTTTGCTAGAGGGGAACAATTTACCGCAGACGACATATGAAGCGAAGAACGACTGCATTTCGTATTACAAGGAATACGCTGACTTGGATGTCTGCCTTGTCTATGGGGCATCTAGATATAAACGAGCAAAGAGTGAAGGTGAAGGAAGTAAGTCAAAGAGGGGAGGCCCCACAAAGGTGGTGTGGTATCTCCCAATTGCGGAGCGCATGAAGAGAATGTTTGCGAATAAGGAACAAGCTAAGCTAGTGCATTGCATGCCGAAGAACGGAAAGTCGATAGTATGCTGAGGCACCCAGCAGATTCAGTACGGTGGAGGACAATCGATAGGATTTACTAGGAATTCTCAAAGGACCCAAGAAACATGTGTTTCGCCATGTGTACGGACGACATTAATCCATTTGGTGATTTGAGCAGTCATCACAGTACATGGCCAGTTCTGCTTGTTAACTATAACCTTCCACCCTAGTTGTGCTTCAAAAGAAAGTATATTATGCTTGCCATGCTCATTCAAGGACAGAGACAACATGGCAACGATATCGATATGTTCCTTGAACCGATAATCGATGACTTCGAAAGGCTATGGAATGAGGGCACACGAACATGGGACGCATATGCACAAGAGTATTTCAACCTCCATGCGATGCTGTTTTGTACCATCATCGATTATCCGGCCCTTGACAACCTTTCTGGCCAAACTGTGAAAGGGAAATGGACGTGTACAGAGTGTATGGAGGAAACAAGAAGCAAATGGTTGAAGCATTCACACAAGACGGGAAGCTCAGGGAAGCTGTCCCTGCCACCCTAGTAGGCAGCCTTGCGACGAATCTCGGCCGGCGAACCTGGTGTAGCCTTCCACGGATTCTCTCACACTTTAAGGTAAACCAAGAACTGATCCCCAACTCAGCTCATCTGTGTATGTGTGCGTCTCCATTCTTGATCCTAGCTAGGTAATGTGTGATTGTGTGCATGTATGTGAAATCGCAATATTGAGAGACAGCAAGTTGCTAATAATTAATTTGATTAGTTCAAGTTAGGAGCACCAACCACAAGTGTGTGTTTCTATAAAGCTTAAATTGGATATGAATATGTTGTCGTGTGTTAGTCCTCTTTGCAGCAAAATATGAGAAATCTTTGACAAATATGTATGCTGTTATTTCTTTCAAGAGGATCGAAACTAGAGAATCTCAGAAAAAACTTGATACAGTATCGTATAATATGCATGTAGCACATTATGTCTTCTACAAATTTGAGAAATCCTGACAAAAATTATACGCCATAATTTCTTTTCTTGTACTCATACTGTATGTTTCCTTTTTTAGATGGATGGCGAAAGAAATCCTAATATTCTAGGCACACCGGTGTTAGAGGTTGGATATTCGGTTATATCATATCGGAATTGATTGGTACAAACCAGAGAGGATTAGTCCCAGGGCCGGCCCTAGGGGGAGGGGGGCGAGCGGTGCGGCCGCACTGGTCCCCAAATCGCAGGGGCCCCCACATCCCCCCCCCCCCCTCCCCAACACATGCCGGTTGCCAGGCCTGACCCAACAGAAGCGAGCGCATGCAGCAGTAGAGTAAAGCCACGAAGGTGAAGAGCTCACATCACATGCGCGGCGTGGACGCGGAACGGCGGAAGATGAGGCGAAAGAACAGGAGGAGCAACGTGAGTCGCAAGATTGCTGCATCCCAAATCCTCTTTCCTTTCCTCTCCTCTTCACGGCGACGCGCAAAAGACAACAGGGCAGCCTGCATCCGGAAAAGCTAGTTAGTGCGCGCGCCGCCAACGCACATTTCCGGCCCACGCGCGCTCCTTTTTTTCGCTGTTTCTTTCTTCTTTTTTTTTTTTTTCGCCTTTTCGCTGCTGGCGCCAGCTAACAGCCCCGCCCCACTACTGGAGAGGGAGACACTCCCTGGTGTCAAAAACACACAGCAACATATGAAATACACCCAGTAACTAAGGTTAACGAGTACCCCACTAGGCAATCTCCACCCGGGAGTGATCCACCGTTCCCGTGTATGGATGGTGTGTGTTTTTGTTGAAAGCACTACGTAAAAAACTGGAAAGTTACCGTGTGTCATTAGAAACTCGGTAACATGCTGACCAATCCGTCTGACGGAGCAAACGGCAGCAAAACACTGGGGAAGGCTTCAGAGTTTGCCGTGTCACTCTGTCAAACACCCTGTAACCCTTTTATTTGTTACCGGGTGTAGTTGCATGTTAACACACGGTACCATTCTTGTGCGTCTAGGGAATACCACCCAGGAAGAACACTCGTGCACACTCCGCAAATCTTTAATCTGCAGACGGTAATGTTACACAGGATGTTGTTTTGCAGGGGCAAATTAATACTGCAAATTATTTATATTAGCTGAACCACAATACTAACATCCAAATAACACAATACACACAGGCAATCGCACAGCACAATATAATGGATTTAAATGCATTGACATGCTTGTTCAATTAGTCAAATTGACAACAATCTGATCAGAGAAAATAGCAATACCAATCTTACATACAGATACAACAATATCAATGCAGATCTTACTTATAGCTAGTACATGATTACATGCTAGGTCAAAGAAGTCCAGCAAAAAAAACAAATCTAGGAAGAAGTTTAGATGAGCATTGTCACATTGGTCGATACAAAGGCAATTTGCTAGCACCTCAAACAATTTAGCAAATAAGATGGTTGGCTTGCATACCCTGAGATTGCAAAAAAGAGGGAACAGTTGAATAAGTAGGAAATCACAATTAAAGCAACTAAGCTTTGTTTCAGAACTAAACTTTCATGAGTTGTATTGAAAGCATAGTAAAGTAAACAATTAAAACTCTTTCATGCTTTGTATTAAGAGCATACTAAAGAAAACAATCAGGTAATATAAACTTGCGCATATATGCTTTCTCCCAAGTCCCAAGTGACTGGTCACTGAAGTTCTTAATCGATATTCTGATATTTTGTTCAGGCAGGGTTGTTGACCTAAATTCCCAAGATGCAGCTAGACATCTTAAAAGTTAATTGCATTAATTGCTATGGAGGGCGAATAAAAGACATAATCCCCATATGGCTATAGGAAGATAACTGGGAGCGATTAAAGCTCGGACTCTGCAGAATCAGTTAACCCACTTATACAACATAAGTGGTTAGTTGAAACTAAATACTGCTACAACTAGGGGAGGAGATACTCCATTCAAAAAGGTCACATAGTTCAATATCCATGCAAGGGATTGGCGCGTCTTGCTAGTCATATATGTTCACGTATGATGATGACAATTAACAAGTCAAGACACATGTAGGCATACTTAATCATTCCAATAATCTAACACAATTGCTACTCAGTCTGACCAAACACCACGATATGATAACAAAAAAAAATAGTGTTCCACCAGGAGAGATATGTTTGTAGTCATGTGCTAGCATTTTCTTAAAAATTATAGACCTATATGAAACAATCATGTATCTGGAATAGCTAGAAAAAGATAATGCTAGCTTGGACCTGAATGCTCATTGTTGTTTGGTGCATCTAGTAGGGTTCTATTGTTGCTTCCTTGACCTGCCAAGAAAAAAAATTACAGTGTAATGGCATGACAAGCATAAATCCATGTAAAAAAAATTGGTAAACTTAACACATAGAGTTGCCTTACATATACCAAAACAAAAGGTTAGTTCTCTAATAAACTCATTCCACTTAGTTAAATGAAATGGCTTGTAATTCAGCACGATGTATTGTATCATATTCGGATAGAACAAGCTCAACTGCGGTTTCAATTTCAGTTCAAAGAATAAACACCTTAGCTTGAGGCAGTAAAATGCTAACCGCCTGGTGCTAAACTAGCTAGATGCAAAGAAAATGAAACATAGAGCACTACCTTTACAAAGTCTCAGCTATTGTTCAATGGAGAATTATATCATTTCAAATATTATTTGTGATGTCCTAGAGGGGAAAAAAACTACTTGTAATGGTATTCCAAGACTTTAACATCAAACCCCCTGAATCTAAGCACATCATTAGTGCTGGTTTCTAACCTGGACAGAGAGATTCCTCTTGAAATCATGCCTGCAACATCATAATCTTCTTCGAAATATTGTACAACATATCACTGTTGGGCGCAACGCCATGATCCGAATCAGCAAGTGCAGCAAATTTATGGATTGGTTGCACCTACTACCCAACTTCCAGCAAAAGCTGACACTGATTTGCATGAGTGGTTCCCTGGACACAAGTTTAGTACACATGTGAACTTATAAACAGGTTGATGTTACTAAGCTTTTGTGCACATGTAAATTATTTGCACTTCTGTGTACAAGGGACCAGCAAACAAGAGGAAAAGACTTACTAAAAGTGCTCCAATAATGATATACGCTGGAAGGTAAATCCTCATTTCACAAGTTCATATCACTTACAGGTAAATTGATACTAATGTTTATCCTACTCCAGACAGCCAAAGATCTAGTACTGAGGGTATTCAGAAACAAAGCAAAGTTGATATAGTTCTGGTAGATTAGTCAGGTAAATACTGTATTATTAAAGTTTTCATCAGTTTATATGTACTTTCAATCAAACAAACTGAGATAAGAACCAAGTCATGCACTGGTTTAAAGGAGCCTGATCAGCAATCAAACACTAACTGAGGTAGATCTCCTGTTCAATTTAACGTCCACAAGTACATTTTTTTCTAGTCTAGTTACAACCTAGCTAGTATACAACAATTAACCATTTACTATACGCATTTGTCGGATTTATACATGCAAATTTCAGAGAACTACGATGAACAGATGCAGCGAGCAAACACACAGATTAGCCCAGGTTGAACATTCGCACTTACTAAGCACAGAAGCAGCAACTGGGTCTGAGTGCCCGAGCTCCAGAGGGTGGCGGCGGGGCGGCGGCCAGCAGGGCCCTGGATCTGGCGGAGGGAGCCGGGATCTGCTGCATGACCTCGTGGTGATGGCTCGGTAGGTTGGTGCCTAGGAATAAGGCCTTGGTGACGCCGGCGACGAGGCGGCGGCTGGAAGGCCATCTCTTGATAGCGGGCTGACAGCTCCTGGTGAGTAGCCCAGGACCTACCCTCCAGGTGACTCGGACGCCGACAGCGCCCTCGTAGGCGAGCAGGAGTCGGCGCCTCCAGATGTGTCGACGGCATCACATCCTTGCAGGGAGAGAAAAAGGTCTCGTATGGGGATTATTTGGGGGTGTATGGACCAGGTAGTTGCGGATCTAGTTGCCCTAGGCTCATCAACGCCAGATCTGGTGACCCTGTTTCTCCGATGAGGAGGGCAAGGGGATGAGAATGCCGCGGGGGAGGGGGCGCACCGATGCGGAGAGGAGGAGAAGAGGCGTGTGTTGTGTGTACGACTGTGGGAGCCTTGGGAAGAAGATAAGGGCCTAGAGACTGGAGAGGCGCGGCGCCATATTAAAATATAAGATGGGGAAATTGTATTCCCGCGCGCTAGTAGAAATTGGAAATTTTGGGGGACAATTTTCCTTTCGTTGGCACATTAATATCCTATTCGTTTTAAATAAATTTTAACATATAAGAATAAGAAAAGTGGAGGACTAAAAATACATACACACTTCAATCCACAGAAATTTTCCAAGAAATATGAGTGGATGAAAAATTTTCTATGTTTTATCTCTACAACTTATAGGAAAGAATTTTTTTTTTGATTTTCCCATAGATTCAAACAGGCTTCAACCTGTTTCGTGAGATGACGTAGCATGTCACAGCGATGCTTACGTGTCAGTGGGATCCACATGTCAGTCACATAAAAAATTAAAAAGAGAAGAGATAAGAAAATTGATGTTTTTAATTTGGAAAAAATAAATGAAAAAAGAGAGGAGAAAAATATATATATATTCTTATTATTTTCTATATGTGACTAACATATGGATTTTACTAACACGTAGACGCTACCATGGCATACCACATTAACACATGGAGCGGGTTAGAGCCCGTTTGGACCTATATGACACCTGAGATAAGTTGAGGGAACCAAAATTGCATTTTCAGAGTTCAAGGACCTAGGTAATACACCCGCACAAGTTTAAAGACCGTCCGAGCACTTTACTCTAATAGTATTATTGTTATTATAAATATTTAAAAATAATAATATGTTAAACATGTTAGATATTTTTTGAGTTATGCACTTATAGATACTTAGACTAAAAGAATAATAATATATTAAACATGTTAGCTATTTTTTGAGTTATATACTTATTATTCCTACTTAGACTAAATGAATAATTCATGCGTTGGGTGTGGTATAGTAGTTCTAATTACAATTTATCTGTGTTTGTGAATCTATATCTCTCTCATAATTGATTTGTGATTAGAATTATCACATATTTAATTTATATAAATATTTCAACCATATGAGTTTTAGTTTCAAGAACTAGAAGTCATTTTTTCTTTTATATGAATTTATGAAATTCTTAACTTAGGTTTGTACTATGCAATTTTTTCTATTTTACGAATTCAAAATTAATTTGGTATATAATTTCCATTTTGCTTGTATTATTTTCAATTTATTTGAAATTTGCATATTAAACTTTGAATTGGTTATACATTATGGTGGTTTGATATTTTCTAGTTCGATTTATAGTGATTTTACAATAGAGATGCTAAAACAAAGGGTATGATTAAAAAACTAAAAAGCTTAAAATTGTATATGTTTAGATTCTTAGGATTTTTTAGGATGTTACAATATTACTAATGAATAATTCGACTCTAGCTTTTACATAAAGAAAAATAATAATAATTGCATATACAACAAAAATGATTACTGTTTGGTAAGGTCAGAGTGCCCATAAAACTTCAAAATTAATGTGCCCCACCAAAATATACCCGGTAACATTCTTGACCATAAATAAAAACAATTTTACTTAATTAAACTGACAGGTGGGCCATGGGTTCAACACATATTTATATTGAATGGTTCCCGAGTTCTTTCTATATGATGACACTCGGTAAGTTTCCCTCACTGTTAGTCATCTGGTAAACTACTGGGTGGGATGGATGGCGTCTATCATTCGCTAGTGTACCTGAGTTACACACGGTAATTCCTCCTGGTACAGTGTTCTCGGATAGGACACCCGGTAAGTTTTTAGTGTTACCTAGTGTCTCCCATTTACACCCGGTAAGTTACCTAGTGTCATTGAAAACACTATGTAACCTTCGCTGACACTAGGGAGAGGCTCCGGCATCCACTGGTAGACAAAATATTTTCCTAGACCATGGCCTCGGTAGATTCCAGGCGGACCATAAGTGGCGCCATCTGGAAAAATCGGGCGACCGGCGCCGGGCTGTCGTCTACATGGGAAAATAAATTATCCCGTGTGGATGTCTTAATCCGACCGCACGGGATAATCCTCATTATCCCGTCCGGCTCCTTTAAGAAAAATCAATTTTCGCGTGCGGGGGTATTAAGTGGACCACACGTGAAAATACCTCGCCCTCTCACCCACTTCAAATTTTTCCCACCTCCCCTCCCTTCATTTCCTTTTTTATTTTCACTCCTCTCTCTCTCTCACTTCCCTCCTCTCTATCTCTTTTTCCATCTCTTTCTCTTCTCCTCTCCCCTCCTCTCCACGGGATGCGGCCAGCTCGGCGGCGCCGCTGACGAGGTGGCGGCTATGAACAAGCGGGAGGCAAAGAGGCGGTGACCGGGCGGGCGCGACGGCGAGCGGCTCGGCGAACAGCGGTGGTGAGCGGCTTGGGCGCGGCGACGAGGGGCAACGGCAACCGGCACCCACCCGGATCCGGCGGCGGCGAGCGTCTCCCACTCGGATCTGTGCGGATCTGGCGGCGGTGGCGGCCGGTGTGACTGTTGCGGCAGCAGGCGGGCTCGATGGCGGCAGCCGGGAGCGGTGGGCTCGAGAGCGACGGCGGCGGCTGGTCGCAGCGGCGAGCGGTGAGGGTTGACGGCAACCGGCCCCTGCCCAAATCTGGCGGCGGCGGCCGTCCCCTACCCGGATTAGTGTGGATCCAGCGGCAGTGGCGTCCGGCGCGACGGTGGCGGTGCAGGGCGGGCGCAACAGCGGCGGCCAGGAGTGGTGGGCTCGAGAGCGGCGGTGGGCGATTCTAGGGTTGGAGTTCGGTTTTTTTTTATCTTTTGATTTTATTTTTTTTCTGCGTGCGGGCGGTATAACTTGACTGCACCGGATAATTGATTATCTCGTGCGGTGCACTTAACACGACCGCACGGGATAATATATTATCTCGTGCGGTTGGGCTGCCCGCACGTGAAAATATTGATTTTTGCAGACCCCTGAGTGCAAACGGGTGCTACCTGCGCACGGAAAAATAGATTTGGACCACACGGAAAAATGGATTTTATACTAGTGATCGGCGCGCCGCCACGGTTGGTTCCGCACCCGCACGAGGATGGAGGAGGTGCTCATCCTCAGCCCTCAGGTGCGGGCGGCCAGGCGCTGCACAGCTACAGCTGCTGCTTGTGCCTTGATGCTTGCCGCCGGCCGGCTGCCCCTAGACCCTAGAGTACTGGACGTACGACAGGACGAGGAGGACGGGCCAACCGCCGACGGGGGCCCGGGGGTCAAAGTCTGAATACTGTTACACTGATTGATGACATCTATTCGGGTGAGTGCAACAAATCACCAATACATACATTATACATCATTGCTAATTTGTCATCGCCAAATGAAAGATTGAAATTTTGTAGCATTGTGATTTGATGTAATCTCATGTGTTGGCTTTTGTCGTGTACTGATGTATAGTTCTAATATTTTTATTACTTACTGGATCTAATTTATAGAGCCCGTAAATATGTCATATCTTGAAAGAAGCTTTTCGAAGTTGAAATTATTGAACCCGTGAATGCGTCGTATCTTATTTATAGAGCCGTGAATGTGTCATATTGGATCTTATTTATAGAGCCCGTGAATGCCATAATTTAGACTACACATTTTACAATTATTAGCTTTGAATTTAGAGCTATTAATCTAACCAACCGTTTAGTTCTTAAATACTTACAAAGTACCATACACTTACCACAGTGTCTTTAGTTTCTTTCAAGACATTAATAATTTCTAATTTCATAATTAAGAAACAAGGTACTATTTTGTACTTTTATTGATGCGAAAAACACACAATGGCCTGGAAGATCTGCTTAACTCTTGTGCAGGTCCAAAATCTCGCCTTTAGGTTCGCGAGCATGCCAGTTGATTTGATCCTGCAATCAACAAGAACGAAGACAAGAAAAACCATGGTTAAATCTATAAACGATAGCCGATCGGCTAGTTGCCGATGACATATCATTTATCTTCGAGCCGATGTCATATTGGAATCGATTGGCAGTCATGAATATGTGAAATCATTGTCATGATTAATATTTGTGATGAACAATTGGATGTGCAAATGATTTTATCAATGAATTGGTTTGAAAAGATGTGTGGATGTTGGTGTGAGTGCGTGTGACTAATGTGGGTCAGGTTGTGATATCTGTGCCCAGAAACGGTTGTTTTGTCTGATTGTGTGCAGGTGACTTGAGGTCAGCCTTGGTCAATGGTGAGGACCGGGACAATGCTCAAGGTGGAGCAGAGGTCTAATGCGGTCGGGATACCATGTGAGAAGGTGACTAGAGTCAGGATTCTTAGAGGTCAACTTCAGTCAACGGTGGGGATCGGGACTAAACTCAGGGAGGAGTTGAGGTCCAGACGATCAAGGATACCGGGTGCCGAAGTTGGATACGAGATGGCACACGGTAGATGGACACCGTGTGGGAGAGATCTTCGCAACGGGCTTTACGAGGTGTGCGTGCAAGCGTCGGTGTTCGCGAAGGAAATTGAGTGATAATATTTGGAGGAGTATTTGGTTGCTACAGTAATCGTGGTACTGTAGCGTGGTGCATATGCATGCCGTTGCATGCATGTGTGTGTTGCATGTACGGTGCTGTACATGTGCAGCTTGCTGCTTGCTGGTTGGCTCGGCCTGGGAAGAAACCAAGACCGTGTGCTATACGGAGATGTGACGTGTTGACGTCGGATTGGAGGGACTAGTTGGAGTCCGGTTCAGTTTGGAACTTCGGCAGCTGATGGTGCTGGTTTTGATGGAGAGAGGATTACAATTTGGAAATTGTAAATTTGATTTGGTAACTGAGGTTAGAGTCCTAGTGGAACTAGGGGTTATACTCCTACTTTAAGTAGGGGGTTTCTGTGGTATAAATAGAGAGGGAGTGTGAGGCTTCCCTATATCGCTTTGAGAGCAATTAAGTTGATAGTTTAGCTAGGGTTTCGAGTTTAGTCGAGATTTTTGTAAGGAGTGCTGTTGTTGCACTTTGTAAACACAGAGAGAAGCAATAAAGTTGTCATCTACTTTGAGAGTTCTTCGATTTGTGTTTCTTCGGGTTCTGGCGCCAGAGAGGCGATCTAATTGGCGGCATGCGAGCGGTCCGACCGGCGGCGACAGGTCTACGTCGAGATTTCCATCGATTTGAGGGTAACTTTTATTTCCGCTAAAAGTTTTTTGGTTTTTGGTTTTCCCTACCATTCACCCCCCTATGGTAGGTTTGGTTTCTTGTGTTCGATCCTACAGAATAAGTAAAATAAAACTAAATCTACTCGATCGGCTGTAGATATTAACAACATATAATCTTTACTTACTCATTTAAAAAAACATATAATCTTTATTTCGATACATTCTTAAACCAAGTGATTGGGATAGATCGGTCATCATGCCGAGACAGTATAAATTACTTAAGTCGAAATATATATTAAAACAAAAATTATATAGAGGTTTATAGCATAGCCGATCAAATAGATCTAGCATGTATCGGCTAATACTCCGATACTACTTTATACTAAGATATTAAAACAAGCAAGATATATCAAACAAGAAGCCTAATATATTTTAATGCAATAAGATCTTATTATAAAGGGCAGATCTCGCATAACAATCAAGCATATGAAATATGAAGTAGCTAAATCAGGTAAGATCGGCCGAAACTCCGATACTATTTCTCTCGATAATCATAAAACAGGCTAGATATCACAATTATAAGTAAAACTCAATAGATCGAACTCAACCGATGCAGCATTAAGCATGAAGATAATTGTGGGATCTATACAGGATGATGAAACCTCTAAGAGATGGTGGATACACGATATAATCTAACTTAATAACGAAACATAACACTATCAGTCGCTTCCCGACGATGAGAACCAGCCGATAACAAGTTATATAATGCAACTAACAAAGATTGCAACATGTATATGATAACTCGACGAATTACATCAACAAGATTAGAGTGTCATAAAGATGGAAGCAGTAATCCCGAGAACGCAAGCCGCCATGACAAGTTTACCTCTAGTTGAAGATCGAATCGGTGCAGCTCAACCCGAAAGCAAGAACTCGTTGAAATAGAACGAAAGTAAAAAGGGTGGCGATGCGCCGAAATTGTTATTGAACGTGTGTTCATTGATTCCATGAGTTCGGGTTCTATTTATACCCGAGATTACAAAATATGTCCTTGTCGGATTCGACTCTTATCTCTAACAAACTCTAAGATACCGTAACTCTTTGCGGCAGACTTTTGCCCAAACATATCTCTAAGGAAATTATACAAAACATCCTAATTAATAGATACAATTGCCTTTCCAAGAGCTTTATCTCCATCGTGGCAATCCTTATGAAGCACGTTGATAGATTCTATAAACAGCCCCGAAACCATCGCCACTGGAATCGGCTGCATCAACCCCATCGGCTGTATCGGCTGTATCAACCCCATCGGCTGTATTGGTTGTCCTTCGTCCGATCATCCTCAGCCGATTCAGACTCCAGCCGATACCTTCGCAGCCGATGTGCATGCTATTCTTCGAATCTAACTCTCTACCAAATTCGCTTCGATCCCGATGCCGAACCTGGTTCATGTCTTACCAAATTTGGTCGTTAACAACTTTCAACTAAGTAATTTTGTAAGAAATTAATATCAGCAAGTAGCCATCCATGAGAAGTACCTTTTCTACCAAGTATTTGCAATTTATAAGATATCCAATATATGGCTAAAATTTAAAATTTATGGTGCATTAATAATAGCCTGTGCAATGCACAGGTTAGCGGCTAGTACTACATATAATTAATAATTGGCCTCACCTGTCATACACACAACATCTTGAAGTCCGTGCTGCAGCTGGCTAGCTACAAATCTGTAGCTCGTTTCTCCTCTCTCTCCTATGTTATCTCCTTCACATGTGTTTGTAGCTGATTTGTAGCTGATTTGTAGTCTGTTATTATACCTGTTCTTATATAGTCACCCGCTTGTTCTCTTTAATTTCTTCGCTTAGTTTGCTGCCACCTCATCACTTTTGCAAGGATGTATACACCGTTGCCAGCAAAACTTCCTTATTGTACATGCATTTACTGGACCGAGGAGGTATTTAATCCGATTTACATAGTTAGGGTGTATCCTGGTAAGTTGAGTGGGGCAATTTGAAATTTTGCCATCATTGAGGGGCATAAATCGAACTTTAACACTAATACGAGTTTAAAGAAATTTATGATCAAAGTTACTAAGGAAGTAGATGGATTAACAGGTGACACCTTTAAAACAGAGCGTGAGTACCTACCTGATTTCCTATAGTGGCCAATATAGTTTTTCCCTCTGAAGGTTTGTCTGGCGAGCATAAGGTAAGTGCTGGCGTGCTACCATGCCCAACAAAACATTAACAATGTCCTTGGATGTCGATTCATATGCTGAACGGACCTAGGTTTATCCAGGACCTTGTTCTGCCCCTTGTATTTGGGAATGATCGGCAGGTCGATCAGGACATGTCGACTGGCACTCGCTTGAACAGCTCCTCCTTGTCGAGGCGTGGCATGGCAACAACCTGCAACGGCGTTGCCATGAAGGTGACGAGCCCTGGGGACTCCATCATGTCGAGGTCCTCCGGCCGTGTCCCGTCTGGCAGCGCCCATGTGAACTGGTGCAGCAGGTGGCCGATCATGGATGCTACGAGGCTGATCCCGAGCTGCGCGCCGGGGCACACCCGACGGCCAGCGCCGAAGGGGAGGACGCGGTAGTCGCTGCCCTTGATGTCAATGCTCTCTTCGAGGAACCGCTCCGGCCGGTACTCGAGCGGGTTGTCCCAGACACCGGGGTCACGTGCTACGGCCCACACGTTGACGACGACGCTGGCGTCCTTTGGGACATCGTAGCCGGCGATCTTGACGCTGGTGCTGGCCTTGTGCGGGAGCATCAGCGGCGTCGGTGGGTGCAGCCGGAACGACTCCTTCACGACGGCCTGCAGGTAGGGCAAGTTCGGGATGTCTGCCTCCAACATGACGCGACCGTGGCCGATGACGCGGTCCAGCTCCTCTTGCGCCTTCATCTGCACCCTTGGATTCCTCACCAGCTCCGCCATCGCCCACTCCACCGTTATCACCGTCGTGTCCGTGCCGGCGGTAATCATATCCCAGAGGAGGCCGATGACGGTGTCGTCGCTGAGGTCGTACTTGTCCCTGAGGGTGAAAAGGGCGTCGACGAAGTGCTGTTTGGCACCGTGACGCTCGAGCTCACGGGCATGCTCGTCCATGATCCGCCTGGTGAAGCGGTCTCGCCTTGCGCTGTGGGCGTTATAGAGCTCCTCGTCCACCGGGTTCAGCCACCGCAGCACCCGGATGTGCTCTGCGATGGTCAGTGACGCGCCGATCTTGATCCCGTTGTTCACAATCGCCTTCAGCTCGCTCCCTTGCTCGTCCAACTCGCCAGCGGCATCTATGAACCGCTTCCCGAAGGTCAGCCGCGTGATGTTGTTAAAGGCCACCATTGACAGGTGCTTCCGCATCACCATGGGCTTCCCTTCTTCACCTTCAGGATAAGGTAAAAAAAGCAGTATCTTTTAGTATTCGTTACTCCCTTCATTTCATATGGTATGTCTCTTTGATCTTTTTCCTAACCAAACTTATTTATGTTTGACCAAATTTACATAAAAATTTTGTTAGAGTGCGCAGCCCAGTCAACCTACCGTGGGTCACCAAGGTTACTTTGGGCATCCTCTACCACAGACTCAACCGGAGCCACAACTTGAAGTCATGGGTCTACGCAGCCCAAAAGACTAGTCTGATGAACGAGGACTACCCTCACCTTTTAATTCGTGCTCTCCCATCATCAGTTACTGATGTGGGACTAAACCCAACAAATTTAGCAACATCTACAACAACAAATTAATTTCATACCGATATTTAACATATTTTGATAATATGTTTGATCTGTTTTAAACTTTTATTTTATATTTCTAGAAACTTAGTCAAAACTCAAAGAATTTTGACTAATAATAAAGTTAAAACGACTTATATAATATGAAACGGATGTAGTAGCTATTATTATCTGAAATACATGTAACTAATATTAATTCTCACAATGCAAGGTGTAATGGAGATAAATTAACTAGTTAGTTATTTTCACTGCACATGTTCCATGAACTGTGGTGTTCGCAATGAACATATTGAGGTCCTACTTGGCTTCCGATCTAAGATTTCTTAGCACTTGAAGGCGTGCTACATGGCTCACAGCGCACTGGCCCTCGAATAGTAGTTTCTAAGTTGGAATAATACCAAGCAATATTAAAATAAAAGTCCATATAAGATTTTCAGTAGAAATATATTTAAAAATACCTAATATTTAGAATAATAATAAGAAATACTGAAATAAGAGGTCATATAGAACAAAACTAAAGAATAATGAAAATTCAAAATAAATAACAAAATAAATTCAGAAATTACATAAATTCTGAATGATAAATAAGTAAAATTAAAATAAGAGTACATATAGAACACAACTAGAGAATAATTAAAATTCAGAATAAAGAATAAAATAAATTCAGAAACTACATAAATAAAAATAAGAGTTAAGGTCTGAATCTAATATATAAATTACTGAAACATGAAATAAAAAATGAGGAACATGAAAAGAATAGACAATGTAGTACACAATACGAGATTAATTAAAATTTAAATTAATAAATAAATAAATTTCGAACTTATAAAAATAAAAATATGAGTTCATGTATACAATTTATCAATAACTAAATTTGGCATAAAAATAAAACCTATTAAAAGATGTTATCTAAAACATAGCACGAGATTAATTAAAAACCAGAATAAAAAATTTAATAAATTCTGAAATTAGAAAAATAAAAATTAGATTTCGAGCAAGAAAATAATTTATAAATAACTTAAATTTAAAATAGAAGAAGGAATATTGAAAGAACAATTCATAGAGCATACACTACAAAATTAACTAAAGTTAGAAATAAAAATAAATTAAATTATGAAATTAGAAAAACTAAAATGAGGGTTAAGTAGGAATACAATTTATAAATAACAGATAAGACATTTGAAATACCACGATATCTAAAACATAATGGTGGCTAGTGACCATAAATATAAGAGGGACAATAGTGACCGTAGATATAAGAGGAACAACAGTGACCATAGATATAAGAGGGACAACAGACAAACCATAAAGATAGGGTGGGTCCATAAAGACAAACCATAAAGCAAGATATTAAAAATATAAATCAAAACTCTTAATAAAGGAGTAGGAATCCCAATGATAATGAAAAGGACAGCCAGCGGGTAGGTCGTAAAGAAACACGGTGGTGATGGTTGATGGGTCTTCTATAAAGTAAAAGGAAAAAAAAAGAAAAGCCAACGATAATCAAGTTCCATTTTATAAATCCAAATGACAATAAAGAGTTTGAAAGTGGGCAGACTGGAGTAAAATGCTGACATTTAACTGAGCTTCTAAATTATAGAACCAGGACCTGCCTTTGATTGGCTTTCGAAACTAAAAAACAAAATTTGATAAGAGAATGAACTGGAAAAACTACATGTCCTGATTTTTAAAGTTTAATAAAAGCCAAGGCGGGTCGGGCAAGAAAAAAAAAAGGAGTGGTGGCTGATGTGAATTTTAAAAATTATAAAATTAGAAACTTCGTAATAATAAAATTCTATCTTTTAAAAATGGCGATATGGGTATTGAACAAATTTTAAAGAAAAATATATGTAAACAAATATTTTATACGGATTCTTGCCGTGCAATTATCAATAATGGCGTTTGTGAGACACATAATGTTGCTTTTGTCAGACGCATGTTGTTAATTTTCAATCAATCTAATAGTGGCGTTTGTTAGGCGCATGATGTTGCGTGCAAAACACATTAAATTCGTACTATAATACATTAATACCTACCAGGAGCAGTGATGGCTCTGTAGATGGACTCTACCATGGCAGTGACCTCGTCCTCACGGATGGGCCTGAGAGCCTCCATCCGACGCGGCGCAAAGAGCTCCAGGTTGCACAGCTTACGCACCTTGATGTAGTGCGGACCGTAGTCTGCCCAGATGAGGTCCACGCCGCCGCGGCTGAACCGCTCCGACGAGCGGTTCCGCGGGCGGTCCGCGAGCTGCTGGTCGTTGTTCTTGAGCACCTCCCTGGCTAGCTCCGACGTCGACACCACCACCGTCGGCGACGTGCCCAGCCACACCGTCATGATGGGCCCGTACTTCCCCGCCCACTCCATGAAGCATCGGCACCGCACTGGATGGATGTCGAACAGGTTGCCCACCACCGGCCACGCCCGGGGCCCGGGGGGCAGCCTGCCGCGGCGGATCCGGTTGAAGAGGAGGATGGCGATTGGAATGGCAACGAGAGCAAGCGCCAACGGGAGCAACGCCGGGGTGTCCATGCCTGTTGGTGTATGTACGTTGGCACAGTGGTTCTTGAACTCATCAGCCGGAGGCTTGGAGGGCTTATGTAGAGCAAGAGAGCACAGTAATGCCTCGGAATAATTGAGGAAAAAAAAAAGAAAGAACAAGAAAGCAGCAAAGTAGAAGTAGAGGGCGGATAGGGTTTTTTTCAACTACATATCATGGTGCCCATTATATATTTTTAGATGACTTAAATGTAGTTATAAAAAACTTCAAAAAAGGTAACATCTGTTGGTATGCTAAAAGTATATAGACAAACATATATGATTAAATTTGATCTACAACTCACGAAACAAAAATAATAAAATCAGACCGTGAATATTACTTGCACAACGTAGATAAAATTGCTTGCATAATTGTACAGTGCTTCGTATCATAATAATCGAATTTTAACTTACACGACTGTATAGTGCTTTATATTATCATAATCCATCTTGCTAAATTTTAAAACCTTTTTATATAACTATATAATCTATATGTATACATCTAGGTGACATGATATCAGGTGTAGAAAATACTTTCCCAAAGCGAAGCAGGTAGCCAACGCATGCAGCAGTAGTAGTGCAGCTGCCAGCTGGCTTTGGACATTGGGATAAACATTCGGTGGCTTAGGGAGCCCTGGTTTGATCACTACTACAACAACGATTTTTCCATGCGATCGAAACTTATTTTCGTGTGCGGAGTTGTAACATCCTCAAATTTTAAATTAAAATTTGACTGCATCATGCTGGCTTTTGACTAGATTAGTGTAATTTAAAAATCTATTTGATTCTTAATTGGTTTAAGTGTTACTTGTTTAGAACCCTATTAATTTACCCTAATTATTTCCTTTATTCCAAACCTTAGTGAATTTGAGCAAATTCTCTCAAATTTCAAACTTTAGATTATTTCCTTAGTTTACTCTTTTATTAGTGAGGATTTGCTATACTTCAAACCCTAGTGAAACCCTTTCAAATTCATAGATTAAATTCATTCTTTTCTAGGGAAAATATTCAAAAATTCTGAAAAACACTGTTCATCACACTCAAGGTGCTCGATGAAATGTCTAGCCCAACTAGAGTAGCCCAACATCCATGCAATCCTTTGCAAAGTTTAGGTTTGATCCTTGGGGACCACAATCCACTCAAAACCATGATTCACTTTGCCTTTTCTTCCCCTTTGCGCACGCCGCCCTGGCGTCCGACTTTGCCACGCGCCGAGCCGCCACGCGTTGGCCTCGGGATCGCTCGCGCGTACCCAACCGCCTTGGCGCGCCGCTAGCCGTTCGACGCCCCTCAGACCACCGCCGCCGCACCAATCGCGACGAAGACGAAGCCAGGACGACCTCCGCCGCAAGAAATCGTCGCTCGACGCCGTGCACGCCCATCCAAAGTCGCCGCCGAGTCCGATTTTTATTCTACCCGAGGTGAATCGCGCCAATTCTTGCTGCACGGTTGGATTAAAGTTAGACGGTGGTTTCCCCTCTCACAATTCAAACCAATCACCGCCGAGCCGACCGTTTTAACTCTCGCCGCCGCCGCGCGTCGCGCCCGGATTGGCGCCAACACGTCGCCAGCCAATTCCACCCGCGTTCAAGTCAATCTTCACCGGTAAGTATTCGAACGTGGCCTCCCGCCACTCAAATTGATCTTGCCCGCTCTCTCTCAGCCCTCTGCCACCCCTGCGATATCCAATTCCCGAGCTCATCCATGGCGATGAAGGCGTCCGAGCTCATCCATTCCCCCTGGCCCTATAAATAGGACCCCAATCCCTTCCTTGTCTATCATCGATCATCAACAACCATAGCCCCACAACCTCGAAGCTCAGCTTCACCAATCCATCTCATCAACCACTCTCGCCCGTCGGTCGAACACCTTGTGCACGATCGACTCCACGTCCCTCCATCCTTCCTCCACCCTAAATAACCTTTAGAACACCTATATCCTACCATGTTCTAGCATACTAGACCCTAATCGAAGCCCTGCGCCGAGTTTCACCTCGTCGCACTGAGCCGAGCATTGTCGCCCCAGCTCTGCTCTGTTCTCCACCGCCGAGAAGTTTTTCCGGCCGCAATCCGTCGTTTCAACCGATCTCGATGTGTTCTTCCATTTTAACCATCTACATACTCCCTAGAGTCCATTTTTGCAATCGGTTTGTACTGCCATGCCACCCTCTGGGCTGCCGACGTGAGCACGACCGCCGCCAATGGAGGCGCTTGTCGGCAAGTATTCTCCGCGCCTTGCCAAAGGTCGGCAAGCTACCTAAATCCCTCTAGGTACCTCGTAGATGCTCTAGGATCCCTCCCCGAGCCATGTCTAACTCTCACTACCCCGATCACCTTCACGGCCTAACCATGTCACCGCCACCCTAGCCACTAGCCCACCTATACATCAAATTAGCTCCTCCACCGCCGCTCGCCGTCGCCGGAGAACCCTAGCTACCTCCCCTTCTCGGCGCAACCCCTTTCCCCCTCTATCGCCACCGTAGTCCCTAACCCTAGCGCCGCCGGCCGTATTTGGGGAACGCCTGGAGGTTGAAGAAGAGAAGAGAGAGAGACTGACAGGTGGGACCCACACACAGTACCATTTCACATTTAATTGATTTTCAAACTTTAGAAGCCCATATCTTTTAAAATATAGATCCAATTCCAGTGAAACTTGGACCAAAATTCTTCTAAAATCATTCTCTATCTTTTGGGACCCCTTTTGCTATTTTTCTATTTTATTTTATTTTCCCTATTTTTCTTATTTTTGGATTTTATTTGAATTCCTTTTGAATTTGAATTTTATATGTCTAACCCTAGGTCCTGAGGACTCTTCTGACACACTAGATAATATCAGTCAATCTCAGGACATCGAGCAAGGCAAGTTACTGTATACCTTTTGATCATTTAAGCCTATATTTTATAAATTATTTATTTATAGCCTTCTATTCAGTACTCTATTTTATATGCACAATTCAACCATAGAAACCCAGATAATTTAGTATTGTTTACTTTGTTTACAATCTGGTTAAAATATCTTATACTTAGATTGGGACAGTACGCTAGAATTGGATGATTTCTGGGTGGCTAGTACTGTCTCGATCAATATAGTTATTACCAGGTACTTATGTCGAACGAACAGGTACGACCGCAGTTTCTAGAATGGGGACTAGACCTAGTTATTATGTTAATTAGCAATGTGGTACCTCTGTATAGTGGTTCTTATTTTTAAGTCCTCGAGCAGGAGGCAACTATAGCCGTGAAGGGCAACTTTAACCATTACCATGTACAGGTAAATGGTTTGTGATACTCGAGTATAAATAATTATGGTATATTTCTAAACCCTGATCGAGATGACGTGGTGTCATACGATTAGTTCCCATTAAATACCTCGGGAACACCAGAACTCCTCTTGCTGCTGTTAACATTATGTTTAGAGCATATGAGGATATAAGTTCATGGAACAGGTGCCACAATTGTTAATAACCTAATACTGGGCCATGACTAAAGCCGATGATTATCAGCAAGTCGTGGACTGCGGGTAAAGCATACATCTGCTGCAATAGAATATCTTTGAAACTATTTGAATAGCCGTACTCATGGAGTTGAGTAACGGGACTCATATGGTACCCTGGTTAGAAACCTAAAGTCTACAACTTTATAAACTCTTGCTTCTGTACTTCCAGATTGTTTATTATTGCTTTTTGCAAAGAACCATACTCTATGCCAATGCATAACATATTTTCATGGTAACTTACTGGGTATTGCGAATACTCACTCTTGCTCTTATAACCCCTTTTTCAGATTTGGGTCAAAAGGAGGACCCCTATGTCTATTACTACGATGACCGCGATAACTGAGAAAATCCCTAGAGGTTATACCTCCCTAGTCAGAATGTATAAGAACTTCCGCTCTATAATAGTCTTACCTATGTTTAATTAGGTGAGTACCTATTACTGTAAAACCTTAGTATTGTAAAACTTTAACGTATGCAATGAAGAACCAGCTATATTGTATGTATCAATATTTACTGATCCAGGGATTGATACATTAATCTTATTCGGATCTAAGTAATTAGTTTTGGGATCCGACAGGAGTGCGGTTGTTTCGCACGTCTGGAATGAAGGGTCTGCGAAAATCGCGAATTTTTGTGCGGGCGCTTAAGCCACCCATACAGGGAAATAAAAAAAATGAAACAAAAAAAAAAAGAAAATCAAAACCAAAACCCTAAACCTAATCCAGCTGCCGCCGTCGCCCCCGTGGTCGCCGGCGACGGATCCAGGCGCTAGGAGATCACTGCCGCCACCGCCGCCATCGTAGCCTGCTCCTGACGTCGGATCCGCCGCCTGCTCCCGTCGCCGACGCCGGATCCGCTGCCCCCATGCCTCCCCATCATCGCCGATGCCACCCTCTAATCCGGCTGTCATCCCCGTGGTCACCGACCGAAGATGCCCCTCCTCCCACTGGATCTCCAAGGGGAGGGAGGGGAGGGGGAGGGGAGCCGAAGGGAGAGGGATGGGAGGGGCCACATGGGCTCCCGTCGCCGACGCCGGATCCGTAGCCCAAATGCCTCCCAACTGCGGACGACGCCATCCTACCCTCCGGCCGTCGTCCCCGTGGTCGTCGGCCGAAGACCCCCATCCCCTCCGCTATATCTGCAAGGGGAGGGGCAGTAAGCCGGCGGTCTCCCGCCCATGCCGCGCACTCAGAGAAGAGAGGAGGAGGTATTTTTGCGTCAATGGCTTATCACTTCAGTTAAGACGTCCGCCTGCGAAAATAATCTTATTTTTGCGTACATTTCACTTAATACGTCCGTCTGCGAAAATCGATCTTTCCGTGCGGCCCTCTTAAATGGACCGCACGGGAAAAATGATCCAATTTTCCCGTGCGGATCGAGTTACAGCCCACATGCAATCTAAAAGGTCCCTGTCCAGGAAAATCGTTTTTATAGGAGTGCTGTAGGTGTAGTTTAACTAATTCTTTCACGTGAAGCGAGAAATAAACAGAAGAGTCGGTAGGTGTTGTTCAACTAGATTAGATCTGGAACTGTTTTCGGGTCTTTATTTATTAATATTATCAGAGCCGATTCATACAGTTAATTAGTTATACGTATACGTGGTGTACAAGGACGACACATGGTAACAGCTATGGTAAGCCATTGATGAATGTGCCACGAATTATATGTGTACTAGTTGAGTGCCCATGCGTTGCACTGGGAACAAATTTTATATCATATTACATTATTATTTTATCAGGCCAAATCGATTGCATAAATATAAAGCCAAAAAAAATTAGTTTTAAGATAATAGAACTAAAAGAAAATAAAACCAAAGTGCAATTTTAAAGTGTTATCTAGCACGCTTTTTAAATAATTCAATCACAATCTCTTTGATTTGATATAATTCCTTCATTCATTATAAGGTGTTTTGGCATTTTCATCGTTTGTCTAGATACACTAACATATATATGAATTGGAACACGTATATGATCCATGCATAACCCTATTCAAAACTCAAAACGTCTTATGTTGTGAAACAAAGAAAATAATAATTTTCTTCATAAAGTTGTGTGCATTAAGATGATGCATTCTCAAGTCGCATCCAGTCACACGAATCTTTCATGATAATACTAAAGTAAACTGATTAGCATTGAGTAATTACATGTCCTTCTAGAATCAAACAATAGCTTTGAAAGGATTTACAGAAACTTTACATGGGTAGAAGGACCTATATAAAAGGTCAGAACCCGAGGCGCCGCCACAACATCCTCGCTGCTAGATCTGGAGGCCATGACACCACCATCACACTGCTTGAGCTACCGCCAAGGCATCAAGTTGCGGCCATCATCAACCTATCGCCCTCCAACCTCCTCCTCCCCAGCGTCCGTCGTGAAACTAGCCCATGCCCGTTGTCTCCTCCTGCTTGGCCCTCCCTTCTCCCCCTCACGGTGGAGGAGGTAGCACAAGGGACAGATCCTATGGCCCCTGAGGTCAAACCCTCTCAATCTTATGAGTACCACAAGAATAACATTTTGAGATACTTGCTACATAACTTCCCTTCCAAAATGCACTCCTGATTGCAATGTGGATGCTGCTAGGGAAGTCAACCAAGCATCAACTATGGACCTTCGTAAGTTCTTCTGAACGAAAAATGCTTCGTCTGTACGACCATAACCATCAAACACCTGTAAAATACCCCAAAAATTTTAAACCATTAACCATCTGTTGTGAAAACTCCCATATTGACCAAAAAATTGATGAACTTAGAATCTCAGTTAAGAACACGCACTCCGTTAATACAGAATGCAACATATAAAATTTGACATCTCAACCCAACAATGGTTATTCTTACAGCCTACTGTTTAAAGTTGTTGCACACTGAAAAAAGCATTAAATGATAAGTTGATAAAATGGAACATATGCCCGAAGCACAGGATGAATGCTAAGAAAAATTAAGTAGTCCTGATAATGGAACTCCTAAAACAAAAAACAAAATCAAAATTAAGACAATACAATGATATAAGTAGTAAAAGAACATACCTCAGGTGAGTAGGTGTGAACCAAAAAATGTTTGTTTAATAATTTTAACAGCAGTGGAAACAGTGCTTCTGAAAATAATTTTGCTTATTTTTAACATCAACGACCAAAGTGATGTTTGGAAGTAAATTTGCTTATAGATGAATGTTATTTCAGAAATTTATTGCTGGTGATGTTAGGTCTCAGTTTGAGCAAAGTAATTTATCCAAATGCTCGGTGTTATAATTTTGTTGCCTAGCTTTTACGTGCTCTAAACTCACATGTTGTTTACATGCGTCAACAGGATTTGAGTTGGAAATTGTCAGTGTGAACAAAAAAAAAACCTTTTGATTGACTGAAAATGGAACTCTTGCCAGCCTCAATTTCCCCCAATTGATTGCTTCCGATTAACTGGAAACTCTAGTGATTGTTAATTTCCCTTAATTGAGTGTACCAGTCATGAAGCCTACGTGCAGTTTGATCCCCAAATCTGATTGTAGACAATACTATGTTCAGAACTTAATATTGCACCTGAAAGAAAATGACAAGAGAGAACAAATACTAACTGATATAGTATGTGATGACTACTGTAAAAAATATATATCACTGAATGTTGGACAGCTAAGTGATGAATAAAGAAAATCATCAGGAGACTATCAATGCAATCAGTGCCATCAAACCCACTACAATGATATTTGAGGCATTTTGCTAGTTATATACAAAATTGAAATTGCATGACATTGGCATTTTTATGATATCCAATACTTTATCCAATAAACCCTTTTCTATACAGGACATTATATGAAGCAAATAAGGTAATGTCAAATCATTACAGAAACAAATCTAAACATTTCCATGCTAGAAACATTGTACTCTGCATGTCAAGCAAACTCATGCTTTATTCTTTTTAACTATATGGCATTGTAAGGTCCATTTGCACAGTCTAAGTCTCTAAGAACACGACAGGCACTGCTGCAGCTGCTTGATACCACACGATACCCTGATTTTCAGCACTTTAAGCAGGTGACAGACCTAATGTTGAACACTAATTGCCGTCTTTCATCAGTTTCAGTTTCACCTGGTGGCCTCCCTCACTACGTGGCTCAATGAGGCTACCAATAACGTGAAAGAACTTCAGCAGGAAAAGAACCAGATGTATCAAGACATCCCTAAGCCATGACACAAATGGTGCAAAGAGATGGAATGACACCCTCCATTATGTCTAGAAGGCAGCTTAATTGATATCAGTCTAGGAAGCTAGTCAGGTTCCAAACAGTAGCCAGAGGTTTATGGGACTAACATCAGCACAAAGTTCTAAACTAAACTTCACGTAGAACCATCCCCAACCATCTGGTCGCTATCTAAGTGAGATGAGATTGAAAAGATGGACCTGAGGACGCAAGCTCGATGCAGAGCTGTGTTGGCTGAAAACCACCTCGCCATTGATCCCCATGAGACCTCCTGTTATAGAGTTGGAGGGATTTCAGCAAGCACACAGGGTTAGCATTGAGGTTGAACCATGCAAATCAACCATAGACTAAACCGTTAGCTGCATTTGCATTGCAAAATAAATTCAGAGAAATACCTTCTTTCATGATGTTCAATACTGTTTCAAGAGGGACGAGGCTGAGGCGAACGGCAAAGTGGCGCTGCAATGACGAGGCTGAGGCGACGCCACGAATGCCGGGTGGCAAGGGGACACCTCGAACCCGAACGTCTCAACCGGCTGCGATAGGGTCAGGGACGGCAAATGCGTCTCAGCCGCCGGAGCCCTACTTGACAGGCAACTCCTCTCTATCTCTCTCTCTCTCTGCTGGCTTGGAATTTTTTAGGTTCCTTTTCAGCTTCGGCTTCATCTCTTCGCATGCACGCTGTTGTGGTTTAGCGCAGGCAGCATCGGAGGCAACTGTGGCCTCTGCGTGGCACCTTGATCTGGACATACTATGGTCTCGCCATAGCGGAGGAGAGGATGAGAGGTACTATACTACCAGTAGGAACAGCGCTCCTTACCCCACAACCGGGATCGGAGAAGGGTCGGGCATAGATATGCCTCACCAATGCTGGAAGTAGGGACAACCTCGAGGTCGATGCCGCATGATCTGCCGCGACCGACGCCGGCGCCGCCCATTCACATTTCCCTACCTCGGGCGCATCCAGTGCACCCCACCAACGGCGGATAGATGGGAAGCCTCGAGCTCACTGGATCTGGGCAGTGGGCACGAGGGCAACAGGCATCAGCGGCACGCGGTGCGGGGCAGAGTGGGCGGCCGGAAGGCGATGCGGATATGCGTCGCCGCGTCAGGGGCGGAGGTTGGACCGTTGGAGAGGGCAATATGCGCGAGTTGCAGCGAGAGGCAAGCACGATGCGCGAACGAGGGATCCGAGAGGCAGCCGTTGGATTTAGCGATCCGACGGCTCACATTCCACATGTCTGCCAGGATTGGCTTCACTGTCACCACTATAGACTTTTTAAGTAGTAGAGATATACGCAGCATCGAAATATTCTCATACGCTCCTAAAGCTCGGGTATAGATAAGTTCAATAAAAACATCGCACAGTTAAGCATCAGTGTTTATAACGCTCTTAAATAATTCAAAGCACTACATTGCATCATGTATCCTCTAACGGATTTAAACACTCACCTTTGACAACTTTGACTAAGTTCAAACATAAATGTTCCTTGATTACTCCACTCACCTTTGACTGATGGTGGCCCGTCAGAGGTGAAGGTCTTCACAAGCCCGTGTATGATGTAACCGTCAGAGGTGAGACATATGTGACGGTTGAAAAGTTTAGGGCCCTTTATAGGTCATCCATATCTGAATTTACTTGTTGGCATCCGTCATGGATGACTCGCCTCTATCAGAGTGATATACCAAAGCTATCATAGCTGAGGTCACTTGTGATAGTCTTTGTTTACGACATGTCAGTGATGAGGTAATTTCTGAAAGAAAATAATTTCTAAATGTTGACTAGCCTTATAATTTTCTTACCATGCCCTCTGAAAAACAGATACATCATAGATATCACAGCAACACTTACTATCACATATTTCCTAATTCAGCATAGATAAATCAAAAAATTAACATCATACACATGCATTCCAATATCCAAAAAATCACATATGTCCAATGCACATTTCCACCTCACATTTCTTTTGAGCATGTGAAGCCACTAACTTACCTATCTTCTTATGAGCATATGAAGTCGCAAACTTACCCAAGTTACTAGTCTATACCATTTGAAGAAGAACTACAATATGTCATTTAAAAAAGGGAGAAAACAATTGAATGATACAATGTAGTAAGTATTGAGTAGATGCGAGATACAGTAATCAATTTTGATAATATGTTGTAAAGTTTGATAATAATTTGGCAAACTACTTTACATTATTGAAAAATGAAAGAATACGAGGTGCTTAGGGTCCTTAGACATCTTAGTCAGTTATGTGAAAGCACTAATTCGACCAAACCAACATGGGACCATAAACACCTCCTATTGTGTGATGATTTGATAACCAAGGAACAATCTACAAATAACCTACTACGTATGTATTCTATTAAACTAACTCAAATAATAATAAAAAAGACATGTTACAAGCTGTTGAGCGAACCTGGTTGTATTACTTGGTTAATCCATGCACTAATCCAACCAAACCACCCAGGATCACATAGCACCTCCTATTATATGATATTTCCAAGAAACTATCTTCAAATTACTTACTGATGGCGTCTGTTAAATGTTTTTGCGCTTTCCAAAATCGTTGGTGATTCCCCTCACTAAGGCATGCAATTGTAGCCTTGTTAGTTCTGGTGGTGGACTTGCTAAATGTTTGTGTTCACTGAAATTCTTTCTCAAATTTCTGTAAGGGTGATACCTTGGGATAAATCTCCTGTGAGCCATGTAGATCATCTTGCGTGAATTCTTCAATCATTAGCTTCTTGTTTCCTCCATACACGACGAACAAGCCTTCCTCCCTTTTACACTTTGCCCAGAAAGGTTTCCAAGGGACGAATAATCATTTATGGTGCAAAACAGCAAAAGATGGAGGCTAAAGTATTGCATGCCCTCGTGTCGTAGGCTTTCTAAGTCATTGATTGTCAGTTCAATGAACACATTGAAATCGTTGATAGGCTATAACTGATGTGTGGCGGCGATTGATCGGTCTCTGCTGTATTTGTGTTTTTCTACACTTTGTGCAATATCAAATTCATTACAAATATGTCAAAAAGTTTTGAATGAACAAAATTCTTTTATACAATAGGCCAAATGAGGAAGGGCAAAAAAGAACAATTTGTCATTTAGTTAATATTGTTATCTTGCTTTCACAAAATAGGGTTAGCCTTGGAAATCAGATTTTGAAAAACAGGATCAAATGAGCAAACTTAAAGAAAAAGTAAGATCAGATTAACAAGTAAACTTAAAAACAGAGTCAAATGGGCAATTGTCCAAAAATATAAGGTACCACATCTATCTGATGGAACGACGTGACAGTGTGAGTGGAATTGATTTTCTTCTGTTTCTTTCTAATTAAATAGTGAGGCCCACAAGGTGCCTATATCTACAGTAGCATTTTCTAGTGAGCTCTTGACATGATGCGGAATAGGTTAATGCATGCTCTTTGGTGCAAAACATTACGAATTGATTGATCTACAACTTTTTTCGGGCCATAGGTGAGGTTGTACTTGGCTGAGAACGATTGCATGGTTGTAGTAGGTAGGACTACTACTGGTGTCTATGCTGCCACGGTGTTTGTTAGGCAGTTGGTTCGATAATTAGCTGTATTATTCTTGCATTTTTCGTCTTCCTCTTACATGTTCTCCACCTATGAGTGCAAGTACTATACGTGTACCATCTATTTTACATATACGAAGCAATTTATTTTTTACGTACCGTTTCATTACTGACTTATAAAAATATTGTATAATTATTTTTTTAATGATTTTTCTTATTAAATATACCTTAATCACGGTTTGTATTTTCCATGTCAATATAAAATATCCATTAAATAATCTCACAAATGCTTCTAAGGGCATGTACAATGGTGTCTAATAATGGACTCTCTTTATTGTCATGCAAGTAAATTTGATGACGTGAAAGAAAGAGAGGGATTGAATGGGAAACATCGTTGCTACGCATGACAACAGCTCAGAGTCGACTCTTAGCATTTATTAATGTAAAATTTGTTGCATGAGGGTGGAGAAAAGGAAATAAGTAGAATAAAAAATTATTTAGTGCATTAATGGTTTAGAAATCTTATTGTCTCTACTATTGTAGGAGGATAGTCTCTAGTGATATTAGTTAGTATAGAGAGCTCATATTAGACTCTACCTTTGTACATGCCCTAAGCCGCCCCATGTAATTAGGAAAATTCTATCTATTAAATATTCTCACAAATGCTTTGAAGCCACCATATGTCATTACGAAAATACTTTAACACTAATACAAGTTTAAAGAAATTTATGATCAAAGTTACTAAGGAAGCAGATGGATTAGCAGGTGACACCTTTAAAACAGAGGGTGAGTACCTACCTGATTTCTTATAGTGACCAATATAATTTTTCCCTTAATTTGAAGGTTTGTCTGGCGAGCATAAGGTAAGTGCTGGCGTGCTACCATGCCCAACAAAACATTAAAAATGTCCTTGGATGTCGATTCATATGCTGGGCGGACCTAGGTTTATCCAGGACCTTGGTCTGCCCCTTGTATTTGGAATGAACGGCAGGTCGATCAGGACAAGTCGACTGGCACTCGCTTGAACAGCTCCTCCTTGTCGAGGCGTGGCATGGCAACAACCTGCAACGGCGTGGCCATGAAGGTGACGAGCCCTGGGGACTCCATCATGTCGAGGTCCTCCGGCCATGTGCCGTCTGGCAGCGCCCATGTGAACTGGTGCAGCAGGTGGCCGATCATGGATGCCACGAGGCTGATCCCGAGCTGTGCGCCGGGGCAAACCCGACGGCCAGCGCCGAAGGGGACGACGCGGTAGTCGCTGCCCTTGATGTCGATGCTCTCCTCGAGGAACCGCTCCGGCCGGTACTCGAGTGGGGCAGTGGGCTGTCCCAGACACTGAGGTCGCGTCCTACGGCCCACACATTGACGATGACATTGGCGCCCTTGGGGACATCGTAGCCGGCGATCTTGACGCGGCGCTGGCCTTGTGTGGGAGCATCAGCGGCGTCGGTGGGTGCAGCCGGAACGACTCCTTCACGACGGCCTGCAAGTAGGGCAAGTTCGGGATGTCTGCCTCCAACATGACGCGACCACGGCCGATGACGCGGTCCAGCTCCTCTTGTGCCTTCATCTGCACCCTTGGATTCCTCACCAGCTCCGCCATCGCCCACTCCGCCGTTATCACCGCCGTGTCCGAGCCGGCAGCGATCATGTCCCAGAGGAGGCCGATGACGGTGTCGTCGCTGAGGTCGTACTGGTCCCTGAGGGTGAAGAGGGCGTTAACGAAGTGCTGCTTGGCGCCGTGCCGCTCGAGCTCGCGGGCGTGCTCGTCCATGATCCGCCTGGTGAAGCGGTCTCGCCTTGCGCTGTGGGCGTTGTAGAGCTCCTCATCCACCAGGTTCAGCCACCGCAGCACCAGGATGTGCTCCGCGATGGGCAGCGACGCGCGATCTTGATCCCGGCTTTCACAATCGCCTTCAGTTCGCACCCTTGCTCGTCCAGCTCGCCAGCGGCAACTATGAACCGCTTCCCAAAGGTCAGCCGCGTGATGTTATTAAAGGCGACCATTGACAGATGCTTCCGCACCCCGATGGGCTTCCCTTCTTCACCTTTAGTACAAGGAAACTAAAACAGTACGTTTTATTATTCCGTACTCCCTTCATTTCATATTATATTTCATATTATATGTAGCTTTGACTTTTTTCCTAATAACTATTTTAAGTTTAATCAAATTTACATAAAAATTTAGTAACATCTACACTAGTAAACCAGTTTTTGTTAAAACCAATATATAATATATTTTGATAATACGTTAGTTCTGTTTTCAAAATGATATTGTATTTTTCTAGAAATTTGGTCAAAAATCAAAGAAATTTTAGTAAGAACAAAGTTGAAATGACTTATAATAAGAGATAGAGAGAATGTACGTAGTATTAATTCTCACAATGCAAGGAGTAATTGATTTTCATTGCACATATTCCAAGAACTGTGTTGTTCGCAATGAACATATTGAGATCCCTATTTGGCATATTAGCACTTGAAGCCGTGCTACCAGGCTCCACAGTGCGTTGGGCCTTGAATAGTAGTTTCTAAGCAAATTTTGAAATAATAATCAGCAGTTTGGAATATTTAAATAAGTAATAATAAAAATTCAAAATAAGTAATACAATAAATCCCGAAATTAAGTCAATTCTGAATTCTGAATGATAAATAAGTAATATTAAAATAAGACTCCATATAGAACACAACTAAAGAATAATTAAAATTTCGAATAAAGAATAAAATAAATTCTGAAAATATGTAAATAAAAATCAGAGTTAAAGCTTGAATACAATTTAGAAATAACTGAAATTTAAAAATTAAAAAGTGTAATATGAAAAGAATAGTCAATCGTAGTACAAAATACGAGATTAATTAAAATTAGAATAATAAATAAATAAATTTCGAAATTAGAAAAATCAAAATATGAGTTCATGTATACAATTTATCAACAACTAATTTCGTCATAAAAATAAAAACTATTAAAACAACACAAGATTAATGAAAAACCGGGATAAAAATTTTATAAATTCTGAAAGTTGACAAATAAAAACGAGAGTTTGAGAATGAATATTATTTACAAATAACTTAAATAGGAAATAGATGAAATAACAATTTATATAGACTACAATACGGAATTAACTAAAGTTAGAAATAAAAATAAATTAAATTATGTAATTAGAAAAACTAAAATGAGGGTTGAGTAGGAATATAAATTATAAATAACAGATAAGATATTTTAATAGAACATAACGGTGGTAAGTGACCATAAATGCAAAAGGGATATCAGACAAACCATAAAGATAGGGTTGGTAGAGGTTGATGGGATATTAAAAATATAAACTAAAACTCCTAATGATTACTAGATTCAATATTTAGAAACCAAAGGATGATTAGAAGGAGAGACTTTGGGTAGGCTGTAAATTAAAAGAGAACGGTGGTGATGGTTGACGGGACTTCTAGGAAGTAAAAAGAAAACAAAAATCCAACGATAATCATGTTCCATTTCATAAATCCTAATGATAATAAAGAGGTTGAAAGTTGGAACACCGTAGAGGAGTACAATGTTGACGTTTAAAGGGACTTCCAAAACTACAAACCAAAATTCAACGAGACAATGAACTAGACAAACTATCCGATTTTTAAAGTATAATAAAAGCTGTGGCAGGTCGGGCAGGAGAAAAGGATTGGCGGCTAACGTGACATTTAAAAATTATAAAATTAAAAACTTGACAATGATAAAATTTGATCTTTTGAAATCCTAATATAACTATATGGCTACTTAACAAATTTTAAAGAAAAATATATGTAAACAAAATATTTTATACGGATGCTTGCCGCGCAATTACACGGGCCACACTCAACTATGTAATTATGAATCAATCTAATAATAGCGTTTGTTAAGACACATGATGTTGCGTGCAAAACACATTAAATTCATTCATCGTGCTGTACAACCTACCAGGAGCAGTGACGGCTCTGTAGATGGACTCTACCATGGCATTGACCTCGTCCTCGCTGATGGGCCTGAGAGCCTCCATCCGACGCGGCGCAAAGAGCTCCAGGTTGCACAGCTTCCGCACCTTGACGTAGTGCGGGCCATAGTCCGCCCAGATGAGGTCCGTGCCGCCGCGGCTTGACCGCTCCGCCGAGTGGTTCCGCGGGCGGTCGGCGAGCTGCTGATCATTGTACGTTCTTGAACACCTCTCTGGCTAGCTCCGACGTCGACACCACGATCGTCGGCGACGTGCCCAGCCAGACCGTCATGATGGGTCCGTACTTGCCTGCCCACTCCATGAAGCACCGGCACCGCACCAGCGTGATGTCGAACAGGTTACCCACCACCGGCCACGCCCGGGGCCCGGGGGACAGCCTGCCGAGGCGGATCCGATTGAAGAGAAAGATGGTGATCGGGATGGCAACAAGGGCAAGCGCCAACGGGAGCAACGCCGGGGTGTCCATGGCTGTCGGTGTATGTACGTGGGCAAAGTGGTTCTTGATCGTCGGCCAGAGGCTTGGAGGGTTTATATAGAGCAAGAGCACCATAACGCAAAGTAGAAAAAAAAAAAAGAAAGAGCTAGCGAGCAGCAAAGTAGAAGTAGAGGCGGATAGGTTTTTTATCTAGATATCATGGCAACCATTATTTCTATACGACTTAAATAGTTATAAAAAGTTAAAAAAAAGTAACATCTATTGGGATGCTATGAGTCTATAGACAAACATGTAAGATTAAATTTGATCTACAACTCGAGAAATAAACATAATAAAATCAGGCAGTGGATATTTACTTGTACAACGTAGATGAAATTTGGTTTTTCTTTTAACTTGCACGATTGTATAGTGGTTTATACTACATAATCTACAAGCATACATATAAGTGACATGATATCATGTGTAGAAAATACTTTTCCGAAGCGAAGCAGCTAGCTAACGCAAGCAACAGTAGTAATGCAGCTACCAGCTGGCGTTGGACTGGTTTACGGAGCACTGGTTTAATGTTTTTTAGCGAAGTTAGAAAAAAATCAATACATGACTGTTTATAGCTAAGTTCATAATAGAGTCAAATAAATAATTGTCCAAAGATATACGATACCACATCTTTCTAAAGGAACAACGTGACAAGTAGAGTGCAACTAATATTTTTCTAATTAAATAGTGAGGCACACAAGGTGCCTATATCTACAGCAACATTTCTAAGTGTGCTCTTGATATGATGTGGCATTGGTAAATGCTACATAAGTTTGAAAAATATAAAACATTCAACATAGTGGTATGATATAATTCTAACAATTTTCACAAGTGTTGGTGTATATTTGGATGCAGGTGACAAACTATCAAAGTTGAGACGAATTACATGTAAAAGAGGAGGCTCTCACCCATCGAGTATTGGGCCCACAAACTCATCGAAATACCAGAAATTGGGCGAAACCAACACACCACTAGGCCAAGGACTCAATTGCTAAAGTCCAGAAGACAACCCACCGCCAGGGGAGTTGGCCAGGGTCGGCGGACCCTTGGGTTTGGCCGACCTGAGCCTATCCCGGTCCAACCATGTAACGCCCCGACATTCATTAGCCATTAACACAGCTAACTCACACCGGGGTGTTATACATTACCTGTGATATAGTACCAGTCCCAGGATACATTAGCTGGTACACACAGAATAAATGTGGAATCAAAGTAAACTACTTTATTACATCACTGGGTAGTAGTCCTTACATAAGTTGCTATCATGGACAGGCCCATAGATGAGCAACACAATATTACAGAAAACCATAAAAACGACGGCACAGAAGCGAACAGCGCGGAGCACTAAGCGACTATGCAACTATGCACTAGGCGAAGAACCTAGGCATCTATCTTATTCCACAGGCGAGGCTTGGGGCTAGGCACGAAACATCTGGAAGTCTTCGTACTCGGCTTGCTCCTAGAGATACTCCTCGGCGGTCGGGTCGACGTCTTCATCTTCATACTCTATATATTAATATAAGGGGCAAGGGTGAGTACTTAACGTACTCAGCAAGCCAAGGGAAAAATGACATGTTTGGTTTAAACAAGGAGGCTATGTTTTTATTTGCGAAAGCTGCCTTTTTGGCTAAGTGATTTATTTCACAAAACTCCTAGTGAGTGAGTCAAGTTTTAGTTGTCGGGAGGAGGCTCACGCCTCGACCCATTCCACAAGTTGCTTTGCAACAACTTGTCACGATTAAGGAACAACAATTAATTTGTTCCTCTATTAGTTTCTTCTCACAACAACACATAGTCCACACAGATATCTCAGCACAACAACGCCATCATCATGGCCCTAACAACACCTCGGTGTCGGACGACACCCCAGGTCACACAGACCCGTTCCTAACCACCCAGGTTAGCCGTCTGCCACACAGGCGGACTCTGGCAACGTTACCCTTCCCAATAATCACTTCTTCACAAACATTTTTCAAACAAATCTACGCTATGAGAAACACCTTACACTCGCCCTTGACCGTGGGCACGGCTGTTCGAACAGTTCATTAATCTCTGCAGAGGTTGCACGCTTTACCCACACAACACGAAACTGACATCGTTTACCCGTCGGCAACGAAAGTTCGTGATAAGGCCTTTCCAAAGCTAACCCATAAAAATCGCATGCCACCTAGTTGGGCTAAGATCCATAGCCAAGTATCAGGCAATGACAGCCGTCATCCACTCAGGAAATACCGAGGATGCCTCCTACTCCTATCGGTACCACGCCACAATAGAGGCAAAAAGACACCCATGATGGGCAATAAATGTGTAACACTTCGTCTCCTCATCCTCGGCATTCCACAACCATTGGCACACCAACCCCCATGTGATAACAATTTACTTAGCCAGAGGCATCCCATAAATACCCGTGTGGTCGCACTGTGACGTGTTTGGATGGATTTCCCAAAGGAATCGGTCCTTAACGACAATACGTAGCCAAACCACAAAGGCATGACTCCGCATCATCACCACTTTCACAACACATTTTATTTCATAACTCCTCGATACAACGTACCGGATTTTTAAACATGTATTTGGAATAACCCAAGTTTCCCACACAGCAACAACGTAAGCATGGCTAAGCTAAACTACCTCGGTAATCGTATAACGATACCGGCGCAAATATTTGTGGAGCTATCAAAAGTATGGAAACATCAACCTATGTAATATAAGTGCGACTACTAGGTTGGTCCGTCGGTTGTATAAACAATCCGAGGCATAAACATGTTAATCGTGTGAACTAACAATGCATCTTTGCAAACAACATATCATTGAAAATATAGGGGCAATGTGATCAAAGAGGCTTGCCTTGCATAGGGTTGGGGTCTTCTCCTTCGAAAGCGGCGTCCGGAGCTTCCTCGAACTCGGGCTCTAAACACGAAAAACAAAACTAAATAAGAAAAGGCAATAAAATTAGCTCAAATCAGAGAAACAATGGTGCCACTGTGTAGATCTCAATTTTAGAAAAATTTAGGAACTTGAACGGGTCAATCGGAGTTACGGTTGAATTTCTATGGATTTTCAAAAGATAAATTGATTTTCTGGAATTTATTTATTGGACGGCAAGGGAATATTCCGTTGGAATATTCCGCTAGGCTAACAGCAAAGGGATGGGGCCCACCTGTCAGCGATGCATGGGAAAAAGGACTGGGGCCCGGCTGTCAGTGGAGGGAGTCACGGAGAGGCCTTCTTCCTCCTTGCGCTCTGCTCGGCTCGGCCTGGGCACAGGCGACGCGCCGCGACGGCTTGGCGTGGCTCGGCGTCCGGCGGCCGAGGAGAGCGGAGGCAACCTCCGGCGACGCTCCGCCGGCGACGGCGGCGCTAGATGGCGCGGCACAGAGGCTATAGGTGGCGTCACAGAGAAAGGAGAAACAAGAAAAAGAGAGAGGAGAGAGAGATGGAGATGGTGATGGCGTGGGGAGAAGGAGCTCGGGCTGCTTCCCCTTTATAGGCGAGCGACGCGGTGGCGAGCTGGCGGTCTAGACGCAGCATTCCGGGGGTAGACGGCTAGCAGCTAGGGTGGGATTCCGGGGCGGAGAGGATGGCGACGCGACGGAGTGGCGTCATGCACCGGTGGCAATGCGACGGCGAAACGACGGCGACGCGACACGAAGTGACGCGCGGAGAGCGGGAACGGCGGCGAGACGGGGGTGACGCACGGCCGACGACGGCTATGGCCGGGATTTGGGGCGGTAGGGCTAGAGAGGGGTGACGCATGCGGCGGTGGCGACGCGACGCGAGAGAGAGGGGGTGACGCGGCTCGGCGGCTTCCCGGGAGGAGACAGACGACAAGACGACGAGGCGACGGCGAAGGGACGCGCGTCCGCGGGAGCTCGGGATGGAACGGCGCGGCGTCAGCGGTGGTGGCGACGCGACATGGCGATGGAACGGGGTGACGAGGGGTGGCGTGGCAGCCGTTATGCGCCGGTGTCGATACGACGGGCGACGGGACGACGACGGATGGACGGCGAAGGGATGGGGGATGACGCGGGGCGACGTGGCTCCGTGTCTCCCGGAGAGAAACCGGAGCGAGGTCGGGCTTGGCGCGACGTGTCTTTGGCGCGGCGCGGGTGTTGGCACGACAAGCGGCGCACGGGAGGGTGTTTTGGTGCAATGCGACACGGACACGAGGGCGGAATGGTGCAGCGACTCGGGTCGGCATTTCGTCGAACACTTGGCGTGCACAGGGGCAGCTGGCTGGAGGAAGGAGAAGGTGAATAGCAGTGGGCTGGGCTGGGCCGGCCTGGTTAGGGAAAGAGAGAAGAAAGGAGGGATGGAGGGGAACTGGGCCGAGAGAGAGAAGGGAAGGAGGCCCAAAATGAACAGTGACAATTCACATTTTCACAAGGATTTAGGAATTGAATTTTGAGAAGGATTTGAAAGGAACTCGAATTTGAATTTGACCTAGGGTATCACTGGTATTTGAAGGAAATTTCTAGGAGAGGATTTGAGATCCATTTGGCACAAAATCAACTAAGAACCAAATTAACTCCAATTTTTAAATGACAAACTTTTTAAATAAAAGCACATAAAATACGGGTGCTACAAACTACAACTGCCTTCTGACGGTTGCTACCGACATCCTTATGGCTGTTGTGGCCGGTATTGGTGCTCCCAACCGTTATTCACTTGCTATATAAGAACCTCTCCTCCTTCACTTCACACACACCAGACACGAGCTAAATTAGAAGTGGTTCTTTGTATCTTTTATTGTATACTTAGAAAATGGAGAGAATGAGTGAGAAAGAGTCGGAGGAATTTCAGAGTTGTCGATATTTTTCTATTTACCTTTTTGTACCTTGTCAATTACTCTACTTAAATTGATAATATCTTTATCGAGTAATTGAGATTTACTTTGTGCGGTTTATCTACGTGATGTCTATACTGTTGAATACCTATATTTGCTGCGTATTCAACAGTTTGTTCGAGGCTGATGTAGAGGTGGTGACAGCTCTCGAGATCACTTAAGTCCACCCTGTTTGGGTACGGATTAGAGCGCGTTTGGGTAGCAACGAGAAAGCTAGTGCATGAAGTAGTGTGATAATGTTAAATTTAAGCTTTCTTAAGACCCTGTTCCTTACTAGAAAATCATCTCTATTTTTTCCCAATTTATGCCTTGTGTCCCTTGGGTGAATCTGGAGAAGAGTTAAGCACACACGTTTCTTGTGAAAATTTGATACCTTGAAATACTTCCGGTGAAGTGCTACAGCAATATATTCGTACGCTTGCTGATTTTATCTGTGACTAACAACATTACGAATTGATAGACTAACAACTTTTTTCGGGCCATAGCTGAGGATGTAATTGGCTGAGAACGATTGCATGGTCGTAGTAGGTAGGATTACTGGTGCATGAGCTGCCACGGTATTTGTTTTGCATGAGGCAACTGGTTGGATAATTAGCTGTATTATTACTTGCATTTTTCGTCTTCCTCGTACATATAGTCCATTTATCAGTGCAAATTCTATATGTGTACCATCTATTTTACAAATACGAAGCAACTGACTTATAAAAATATTGAATATGTATTTGTTTTGTTACGATCACTAGAACGGATACCATCATCTCAATCGGGCGGCAACCCCCATCTCAATCGGGCATGGCGTCCGTCATAGGCTAGAAGTCACTGATGTGAAAAGTTATCTCAATCAGGCAAACGGCCGTAACAGATGAACCTATCTCAATCTGGCCATAATTAAAGCCCGTCACCGATAGCTTTGACCTAGACGATCAGTCAAACTATAGCCCGTCACGGATGACCTATCTTAATCGGGCCTAAACTATAGCCCGTCGTCACAGATGACCCTTATCTGTGACGGGCATTAACTATAGCCCGTCACAGATGAGTCATCTCAATCGGGCATAAGTTAATGCCCGTCACAGATGAGTCATCTCAATCGGGTCTAAGTTAATGTCCGTCACAAATGAGTATAATCCTAAAAAAAATAAATTTTATTTTTAGGCATGCCGTCTAGCCTCTCTCAGGATAGTCTTTTTTGTCATGTGCACCTGAGAAGAACTTCCCAATTAGTCACCCATCCTGAAATTGCTATAGGCCAAGCACGCTTAACATCAAAGCTCTTTGGAAATCGGCTTACGGAAGAGTACTTGTAACTTGTTGGTATGAGTATTCTATTAATCCTAACATCCCTCATTCATATACATTCATTCACATACACAACCATCAAAAATCCTAAACAACAAAATTGTATAACTCACCGAGATCCACAACTATTGTATCGGTCCTTTCTACAAATAAGTTCATTTGAACAATTCAAATTTTAAATTTTCAAAATTTGACAACTTCGAACAAAAATTAGGTTTAATAAATGATTTCAAATGGAAAAGTCACCAAAACCAAAGTTGTAGAGCTCATCAAGGTGCAAACAATTTAAAATAATTTTTATTTTGGTCATTTCTCCATCCGACTCTATTTAAACAATTTGAAATTTGAAATTCAAAGTTTGAGAAATTCAAACAGAATTTTTTGTTAGTGAACGACTTCAACTGAAAATGTCATCAACAACAAAGTTGTATAACTCATCAAGATTTTATAACTTTTATTTTGGTCATTTTTCTATATAACATTTTTTGAACCGTTTGAATTTGAATTTGAAAATATGACAACTTCAAACAACATTTTCAAATACTAAATGATTTCAACTGAAAAAGTTATCAACAACAAAGTTGAACAACTCATCAAGATCTAAGAATTTTATTTTGGTCATTTCTTCATCTGATAAAGTGATAGTAATATTGTTCACAAAATTTACATATCTCTTATCTGGTTTTATAAACTATAACACATATATGTAAAATTTGTGAACAATGTTATTAACATTTTATCAGATGAAGAAATGACCAAAATAAAAGTTTTAGATCTTGATGAGTTATTCAACTTTGTTGTTGATAACTTTTTCAGTTGAAATCATTTAGTGTTTGAAAATGTTGTTTGAAGTTGTCATATTTTTAAATTCAAATTCAAACAGTTCAAAAAAATGTTATATAGAAAAATGACCAAAATAAAAGTTATAGATTTTGATGAGTTATTCAACTTTGTTGTTGATAACTTTTTTAGTTGAAATCATTTAGTATTTGAAAATATTGTTTGAAGTTGTCATATTTTCAAATTCAAATTCAAACTGTTCAAAAATTGTTATATAGAAAAATGACCAAAACAAAAGTTGTAGATCTTGATGAGTTATACAACTTTGTTGTTGATGACTTTTCCATTTGATATCATTTACTACGCGTAAAATTATTTTAACTCATAAATTGAATTATTATACTGCAAGTTAATTATTTTGCTATAGTTCAACTTACAAATATAAACATTTCATATGAAAAATGGAAAAATACTCATCGGTGACGGGCTTTAGTTAATGCGTGATAAAGATTAAGTCATGTCAACCGGGATTAGTACATAGCCCGTCACTGATGAGTCATCTGTGACGGGCCTCAAGTTGGTGCACGTCACGGATGATGGTCATATGTGACGGGCCCCAACTTAAGGCCCGTTTGAGATATGGAATGTTATCTCAATCGGGCCTAAAGTTGGTGCCCGTCACGGATGATGGTCATTTGTGACGAGCCCCAACTTTAGACCCGTTTGAGATATGGAATGTTATCTCTATCGGGCCTAAACTACAGCCCGTCACTGATAGGTGTCATCCATGACGGGCTTAAGTTTTATGCCCTTCTAATATGTCTGTGCGACCATATCTCAATCGTACACTTTTTCGGCCTGAGTGAGATGACTTCCTTGTGATGGCCCGCTATTTCCAGGCATGTTAGAGGCCGTCATAGATAGAAGGATCTGTACTAGTGGATTTTTCTTATTAAATATACTTTAATCACGGTTTTTATTTTTCATATCAATATAAAATATCCATTAAATATTCTCACAAATGCTTATAAGCCACTACATGTCAATTAGGAAAATCTTGGAGGTGACTACCCGTCCGGCGCCTGATCCCGGGGTGGGAAATTTGGGCGCCCACGTCATGCTGGCATGACGTCAGCACGATACATGCGTGCAATACCACTTTAATCTATTTTTTCTCTTAAATTATTTATCCAAATCATGATCCGATTGCACCATTAAATTCATTGTAATTAAATCTTTAAAACATACCACACATGGATATATTCCGACGAAAAAAAAATTAGCTTAGTATTGAATTATTTTTAAATGTTGTACGATGTTCCACCAAGTATATCGGAATTGTTTAACTAAAATCATTTAAATCGTGCGCTGTTTCACCTCATATAAAAACAATGTTTCAGCAAATAGCAAAAGAATATTTCAATTCACTGCATATTTGATATATCCATACATAGTGAAACATCATAAGTACACTAGATGAAACATTTTTGGTGGAAAAAAAATGAAACGAATTCCCTTAATAGAGGGTTTCTATAATATGTGGGTGATTTATTGTAAAAGAATATTTTAATTCACTGTAACATTAGATCTATATATAGTGAAGTATTGTGAGTACACTAGGTGAAACATTTTTTGTGAAACAACAAATGAAACGAATTCCTTTAATAGAGGGTTTTCAAAATATATGAGTGATTTGTTGCAACGGAGTATGTGGTGAGGACATGTGGTGGGGACGCGTGGAGGGGCGTGAGCACGCGCTGGAGGCGCGACGCCCGATTTCCTCAGCGCTCGACGCGCGGCAATTTCTGAAAATGTTACAAATTCTAAACCACTTAAGTCGATGGACTCACTGTTAAATATTTGATTTCGCTATTAGATACCTTTGATCTATAAAACAACAAACCCACAGCTAATCCTCCTCTCTAACGTATGTACGTACGGCCCATGTAGCAGCCCTCAGGATGGGGATTGTTTGGACATAGATGTAATCAAAATCATTTTCAGTGAGTTTGTTGATCATTTGTCATGCCCTGATTTTTTTCAGGGTTTTAAGAATTATTTAATATTATTTCTAGAATTTATATTAAATGTAAAACAATGTGTAAGTCAAGTTAAGGTGAGAAATACTATTTTAATAAATAATGGCTGACAATACTTTTCTTGTATTCTCCATGCCCTGAATTAATCTATGTTCTTTTCTCGGAATTTCGAGAGCTATATTTATAATTTGAATAATACAAGGTTTATTTCAACAATTATTTGGTTTGGAAAACCAATTAAAATTCCCTTTCTAGTTTTGGGCAGAATTTGGCCAAAGTCCTTTTCCCCTACTTTCCTCTCTCTCCTGAGGGTCTGCTCCCCCTTCCCTCTTTTACCCTCCTCCAGCCAGCCTGGCCCAACCATGCGGCCCAGCCCGGCTCGCCCCCGCATCCGCTCGCTGACAGATAGCACCGAGACCCACTTGTCAGCCACGTTTCCTACCTACGGCCAAGCAACCACCGCTCCATTGTGCCCATGTCACTCCCACGTCGCGCGTCCACCACACGCACTCCTACCCACACCTTCCCACTCAAATCCCCTGGAACCAATAGCCCCACCATCTCCAACTTTTGCCCCACCCCTCAAATCACACCATCCTTGTGTAACACCCTGAAAATTTTGAATCTGCATTACGGAAACAAAATTCTGGATAATAAAAAAATCTTTTCCAAAGTCTGTCATGTTGGATTTTATTAGATTTTATCTCATGTTTTCTGTTGCGCTTGAACCACGAGGACGGAAATCTAGGGACAAAATCTATTTTAAATTCAAATATTATTTGTTAAAAGAACCATGACTATGAAATATACTAATTAATAAAATATTTGTAAATACCATTTATCTTTCTGAAAACCCTTTTCTATGAATTAGAACCTATTTGATGTATTTGTTTGATAAATAAAAACAAACACTAAATATTTAGAAAAACATTCCCTGAGGAAAACTACTTTTACAAACGAGGGCTAATGTTAACTAATCTCTGAAAAATCCTAGCTAGAAGTTAAACATTTTGGAGTAGTTTTACAAATAAAGACAATAGTAAATTTACTAGCAAAACTCTATTTACGAACTAAAATATTGATAGAGTTTATTTCGAAAGAATTCACGGAAAAGTCTAGTTTTCTTCGTTGAAAGGCCTGGCCCAACCCGCATAATGGGATTTGTGTTACTTGTGTGCATTTAACTGTTTGTGCCAAGATCTCGGTTAATCCATCCTTGTGAATCCCAACTCTTGCTATATTTTTCGCAGGATTCAAATTCCGTAGTTCGATTCTCCTTTTTAGTCGAACCCCTCCCGAACCAATTGTTCTAGTGTCTGGAATTACTCGAACACAGTAGTTCTTCCAGAATCGCCTCTCAGGGTAAAATCCTGTAACTCTTTGAAAATTTGACAAGTAAAAACGAAACCCAAAATTGTGTACTTTCAAAAACTTTTGAATAAATTGCATCGGCAAGTTCTTCTAGAATCGCCTCTCAGGGTAAAATCCTGTGACACTCTGAAAATTCGACAAGTAGAAAAGAAACCCAAAATTGTGTACTTTCAAAAACTTTTTGAATAAAATTGCATCATGCCGATGTTATTTGCCTCTTAATCATCGAAGAAATGAAAATTCGACAAGTAGAAACGAAACCCAAAATTGTGTACTTTCAAAAACTTTTGCCTATTAATAAAATTGCATCAAAAACTTTTGAAATACTAAGGATGAACTTAGCACCCAGTATTGATATAGAAGAAAGAAATGGTGAGAACACATGTGTTCAAAGGGATTTGAACTTAGGCCAGCTCGCTGCTCTTGGTAGCTCTTTGCCAGCTGAGCTAGGTGCTGTTCTCATTTGCCTCTTAATTGTCAATTTGTTGTGTTATTACAATTAAAAATGATAAATTAATATGATGAGGAATCCATTAGATACAAAACCCTAAAATTATGGGAATTATAAAAAGCCATCGGAAATCAAAGAAATGATTAGATAATTTTCATTTTAACCAAAATTCGACATTTTAATTCATGAGAGTGCTGAGTACACGTACTAGTGTGAATATAAATTTGTCTAGCCATTTTTCTCAATTCTTAAATCCCTCAAAACATAGAAACCATTTAAACTTGAGCGGCTACTGTTCATTGCAGGCAAGGTGTTCTACTCGGTGTAACCGGCCGAACACCTAGCGTCGTGCCACCCTGCGATCTCCCTTGCCCGTGCACCGTGCATGGCATGTCCGTGCACCGCACCGCGTTGCATCGCGCTCGCGTGGTCCCCACCGCCCGACCAAGCCACCGAAACCCCGCGCAAAAGCTATGCCGCTCGGGTGCGCGCGTCGCCTCGGAGCCGAGGGATAACGGCCCATGTGCCACCCTGCGTCACGCTAGAGACCCTAGCTCCTAGGCCCAACTACCCTAAAGTCGCTTGGTTGGATATCCGCTCTCACTGAGCCGCGCCGCTCTAGCATTGCCCATGTGCGTACGTCATCGCCGTCGCATCCGTGACGCCGCGCCATGCCAGGCGGACCTCGGTCAAGCCGCCGTCCTCTCAAACCTTCTACTCCAAGGGTTGGCGAGTGAACCGAGTGGCCACATCCACCGCCTCATCCACAACTAATGATGACTAGAGCCCTTCTTTGTGTCCGATGGATAAAACAGAGCCCTCTCCCTCAGCTAGCACTAGAACACCCAGTCCATAGGTCCTAGATGCGATGATTACCTACAAAACCTTAATGGAGAAGGAAATCCACTCTTATCTGCATCGGCCACCTCATTGCCCTTATTCGAGTGTTGTTCGAGCTTCTTAAGCTTCCCTCTAGTCGGCCTCATCCTTCCGGAGGAAGCTACCCATCGGACGTCTGATGCTAAAAAAAAATCGGACGGTCAAATATTGCAGTTGACCAACAAATGAAACATTAAGTTATATATTGTGAAACAAAAAAATTAGCAAGTGAAACATTTAATTATTTTATGAAACATGATGAAGATACACGTTGAAACATGTCGCTGCCACGTATAAAACAACAAGTATTAACGGATTGAAACATGTGTTTTCTTTTATCAAAATATAATCATGTGATATCTTGTTGTAAATATTTAATTAAAACGAATACAATGGTGTGATTGGATCATATATTGGATAAATAATTTAAGAGAAAAATTATTTTGAAGCTTACTAAAATACATGTATGTGTGCATGGATGAGATGGAGAGAGAGGAGAGAGAGAAGTAGCGGGCAGTTTCAGGAATGTAATGAAACACACTGAAGACGCATATTGAAACATATCACTATCACGTATGAAATATTTAGTTTTAATGGTTTGAAACACATATTTTTCTTTTGACATAATATAATCATATGATATCTTGATGTAAATATTTAATTGCAATGAATACAACAGCGTAATCAGTTTGTAGATCGGATAAGTAATTTAGAAGAAAAAATATTTAAAGAGATGAGGAAAGAATGAAAAGAAACAGCTAAGCATACATGTTACAGTGACAGGGTTCGTCCGATATGCCGATTTGCAGCATTTCCAGTGGGGTAGATGAGGCGTCCGATATTTCCGATTCGTCGGCCGTGCGATATAAAGCGTTCTCCCATCCTTCCACAACCTCTCAAACAGTTTCTCACTCAAACCTCTCTCTCCAACCCAAGGCGACGAGTGTCGAACACCTGGTGGGCGGGGACTGCGCTGCCGCTACCTTGCCACTTGGCTAGAGCTGGTGGTGGACTGGCGGGGTGTGGAGTTGGCCTCGAGGCGCTGCTGCTGCTGTTGTTAGAACGAGCCGGAGGCTATCGGACGCCGAGGAACGGGCGTCGAACACCTTCGAGCGCCGCTGACGCCGTTCGCCTCTGCTTTACCCGGCCCGGACCGCGCGTCGTTGACCTTCGCCGTACCTCCATCATTTGGTAAGCCCTCACGCACCGAGCACCTCCTAGTGACCTAGAAGCCGGCGCCCCTCCCAATTTGGGCTATGTGCCGCCGTAGCCGTACCACCTCCGGCCGCCACCGCGCCGCCGTCGAGCTCCCCGTGGAGAGGGCGAATTCAAATGCAACCTAGGCTACATTTTTGATTAAATGGCAACCCTACGTATCCTAGATGGTGAAATCGTGCTCGGCTGAGTTCAACTCGTCGCCATTTGTGCCATCGCCGTACCCGCATAACCGGCTGTCACCGCGCGCCGTTGCGCCGTGTGCTGGGAGGCCGCCGCGCTTCGCCATCGCCATCCGTGGGTCCCCAGCGGTGCGCCGCCGTTTACCGACCGCGCACCGAGCCGGAGGCTATCGGACGCCGAGGAACGGGCATCGAACACCTTCGAGCGCCGCTGACGCCGTTCGCCTCTGCTTCACCCGACCCGTACCGCGCGTCGTTGACCTTCGCCGTAGCTCCATCATTTGGTAAGTCCTCACGCACCGAGCACCTCCTAGTGACCTAGAAGCCGGCGCCCCTCCCAATTTGGGCTATGTGCCGCCGTAGCCATACCACCTCCGGCCGCCACCGCGCCGCCGTCGAGCTCCCCGTGGAGAGGGTGAATTCAAATGCAACCTAGGCTACATTTTTTATTAAATGGCAACCCTACTGATCCTAGATGGTGAAATCGTGCTCAGCCGAGTTCAACTCATCGCCATTTGTGCCATCGCCGTACCCGCATAACCGGCTGCCACCGCGCGCCGTTGCGCCGTGTGCTGGGAGGCCGCCGCGCTTCGCCGTCGCCAGCCGTGGGTCCCCAGCGGTGCGCCGCCGTTCACCGACCGCGCGCCGAGCCGTCCCGGCTCGGGTCGGCCGCACTGGCCGCATGCCGCTCCTCTGCTCCGCTGTGAGCGTGAGGAAGAAGGGGATGAAAGAGATAGAGAGGGAGAGTCGGAGAGATGTAAGCCCTACTTTCTATTAGCGCATAGTAATTACCATGCTAATGACGGTTAGTTGAAACAATGACATGTGGGCCCGAGCAATTAGGAATCTAATTAAAAAACAATTTATATGGTACCCCTATGGCATGTGGGTCCCACCGGGATTAATAGGACCAGTTTGACCTCGGTCAAAAGAGGCCAGGCCCACCAGTCAGTGACTCGACAAATTTTTCCTTAGAGAAGTAAAGACAAAGAAAAAGGAAATAGGGATGGCCTCACATGTCAGCCACTGAGACTTAGGGATAGAGTTCGATTAAAAAAATAAATCAATTAGGAACAATGCAATTTCACAATTATTCGAATTAATTCAAAGTTGAATCTTTAAACTAGCATAGCTTGGATTTGAATGAAACTTGAACCTAAATTTATCTAAAATCGAGATCTATCTGATGGTATCACTTTTATCATTTATTTTGTATTATATGAATTTATGGTGATTTTATTTGAATTCTATTCGAATTCAAATCAAATCTTTCGTGCCTAAATCTAGATCCCTAGGAAGTTGATGAGTTGAGTGAAGACCAGAGTCAGCAAGGCTGTGAGCAAGGCAAGTCATCACTAATCTTTGAGCATGTTAAACCTATTGTGAAGTTATGTTGATTTAAATAAAATTTGCATGCTATATATATATATATATGTATGTATGCATGTATATATATATATATGTATATATATGTATATATATATATGTATATATATATATGCGCGAATGTCCTATTTGTTATATGCCATACTTTGATGTTGATTCCCTGCAATTCTTTGTATCCGCAATATCGTGTCCTGTAAATCTAATAACTGCTTAGTCAATTCCACTTAGATTCATGCACATCCATGTTTATCAAATGCTATGGTGGTGTTTGGATCTAGGGACTTATCGGATGTTTAGACATTAATTTGGAGTATTAAACATAGACTACTTACAAAACTAATTACAAAAATGAGATCTAATTCACATGACAAATTTTTTAAGTCTAATTAATCCATAATTAGCACATGTTTACTGTAGCATCACATAGGCTAATCATGTATTAATTAGGCTCAATTGATTCGTTTCATGAATTAGTCCAGGGTTATGGAATAGGTTTTGTTAATAATCTACATTTAATACTTCTAATTAGTATCCAAACATCCGATATGACAGGAACTAAATTTTTAGTCCCATCCAAACAGTCCCTAAATGCTTGGGCATCTACTTTGGGGAAGCTAGTTGATATACGACATGTGGAGACATGAGCGCCACTTTGGTATAACATGAACAAAATGGTTTGTGAAAGGAAATCTAAACTAAACAAATGTTTTTAGACTAGGGTGGCTGGATGACTTGGGTGGTGTCCGGTAAAGGCTAGTGCCGTCCTTGGTCTGTTAAGGACCGTGCCTTGAAGCTAAGCATGAAATGACCCTAGTACAACCATACTTCTCGTATGGGTATAGACCTAGCGGAGTAAATAGCCGAGCAGAGGTGGTACCCAAGTGCACTGGTTTTCATCTAGGTGTGTGAATAGGCGGGGAGCCTACGGTGGGTAACCATCTGTGGGCAACCAAATTAAAACCTACCTTAACTATAACTTAACGCATGTGTGAGTTTTTCCCTCCTCGGGAACGCCAGAACTCCTCTCACTACTAGAAACCATGTATGCCTAGAGTGCATGAGGGCTCAAGTTCATGGAGCGGGTACTGTCAAAGTGAGGTTATTGAAAGGCTTTGCCATGACGCATCTCATTCATTCGGACTTTGGCTCATGTGTTGGGCAAGTCACGGCGTACGGGTGGAGTGTATATCCACTACAGTGTGAGTAAACCAACATATTCGAATAGCTGTGCTCGTGGATATTGAGCACCGGGACATGTGTTACACTTGCCTAGAATCTAAATTCTTAAAATGATGGGTGGGATATGCATGATGATTTTGTACTGGTGGATGAACTTCTCGAAAAGCGAGAAGGGGTAGACCCTAGAAAACCATGATGGTCTAGTGGCCGGAAGCTATCCTTGGGATCACAACGGATGGTGGACAGAAGCATCACTGTTTAATGAATAATGGTATTAAAACCTGATCAGTCTATGCTAGGTCTTAGGCTTATGAAAAGAATTACAAAATGAGCTTTACACAAAAAGAACCTTTAACCATTCCTTGAATATCCTCTATGATATGCATCGTTGAGTGTAATTAATCATGGATAATTTAATACAAATTAAATCCAGCCATGCTTTATATTTAGGAAATTTTATTTTCCCACATTTAACTTCATTTGTAAATTAATAAACATTTAATATAAATTCTAAAAATAATTTATAAATTCTGAAACGAAAATCAGGATGTGAGAGTGGGTTAGCCCAATTCAGGTAGTGCCTAAGAAAGGTGGAATGACAATCGTTAAAAACTCAAAAAAACGAGTTGATCCCACAACGTACTGTCATGGGCTGGAGGATGTCTATCGACAATAGAAAACTCAAAAAGGCTACAAAGTCAGTCCCCGTTGCTCTTTGTTGACAGTTATTAAATACCAAATTTAAACCGTCAATACATGCATAAATCTAAAAATATAAAACATCCAACATAGTGGTAGGGTTTAATTCCAGCAGCAAAAGCAGAACTCGAACTACACACAAGCTCCAGGTCACTTCCAGATCTTCATTGCTTGCATGGTGTGTCACTCGCATTGTGTTCACTCTAATATCCTTCCTGGGTGCCAACCATAACTTGTTTTCAAGATTTCATTTGTGACTTGATTTAGCAGCACATCCACCCATTGCAGCTTGATGACTTGCCTCCTATGATTTATGTAGAACTAAATGACACCCCGCGCGTTGTTGCGGGCATAACTTGATTTACATAGTAGATTTTTTTAAAAAAATCTACTGATCCTCATCATCAAGCATCGAAGTTGAGTACTCCTACCTTGCTCAGAAAGCGTAAAAACATTTGACATCAATGATGCAAGAAATCACTATGAGAGCGAAGAAAATTAAATATAAAGACCTTTTGATCATTACGATTTTCAAATGAATGAAATCACAGCACATGTTAGTTTGACTCCATATGCATTTGCATGAGCTTGAGGTAGCACATTGGGGAATGCACATGGCCACAACCCACAACTATGTATCAATTGTATACAACAAAATGAGAAAAAAAACATCTTGTAAAAAAAGATAAAATAGAAGAAATGAGTAAAGATCTGCACAAGCTGCAATTAAATCTTTGGATAATTACATATCCAATATTATTAGTTTTTACTTCATGTGCTAAAAAAAGTGAACTGAATGATTTATCATGATCAGAATATGAATTTTCGTCGCAGATTTTCACTGCAGTGGGATCAAGTTCCATAGTGAAAAATTAAAGCATTCAAATAGGTTCCTCTAGCAGCGAAAGGCTTAAATTCGAGAATTGAGTAAGGGATGTTAGAATAAATGGGCTAGGCCCGATTTTTCTATTAAAATCTCAAGGGCCAATAATAAATGTTAAGGATAATAATACCACCCTAGGAATTAAAAGTGGAGTATCTCAACTTAAATAGGGAGTTATTGGAGGCTCCCTGTTGACCGGTTGAGGTGGGGATCGGAAAGCCACGCGCGCGCCGAGCCGAGCCGGCCGGGCCGAGGCCGTGGGCGAGGCGTGGCGTGCGTTGCATTGGGTTGGGTTGTGTTGCGTCTCTCTCTCGATCCTTTTGCAACGGACCAGAATCCAACCCCGCGAGATTGCCTCTGTAACGGGCAGGCGATTCAATACACATTGATTGCGTTACTATGGCAACAGGCGGATTCCTCTCCTGCGTTATTAGGAAACAGAGACCCCTGATCAGATCTCCATGCTTTCTCTCCCATTTCTATTTCCTCGGTTCTGATCCCGATTAGATCTCCACGCTTTCTTTCCCATTTCTTTTTCCCCGGTTCTGATCGCTTGCGCGCACGAGAGATCGGAACGAGCAAGGCTTTTGGGGAGTGCTTCCGCACGACTGCTCCTCTTCTTCTGTTCGTTGTCCGTTCGTCTGCATCACCCGACTGCTCCTCTTCTTCTGTTCATCGTCCGTTCGTCTGCATCACCATGTCTTCTGGAGATGGCGCACCCGGAGGCAAAGCTGGCGCACCTGGAGCTAGAGCTGGCGCACCGATCGACAACACCAACGGAGGCAGTTCTGCCTCACAATCTAGCGGAGGGACTTTCACAGGGTATAACATTTTATCGCTATCTCTGTTTTTGTTACTTCTGTTAGTTGCAATGTTATTGCGTTCTCTACATGATGATGATGCTTATTCTATCTTAAGCATGCTCCTGGTTATGTTTAATTTTATCACTAGATCACCTCACATTGTTCATGTCATGATTATTGTCTTAATATTTTGGATTAAAATATGCCGATATATGACTATATTTCCAACAATCCAAAAACCTGATAGATCATTTTCGGTAGTTGGCTTTGTTGCTGCACTAAAACCACATACTTTTGATGGTTCTAATTATAAGAGATAGAAAGCACGTGCACTACTGTGGTTGACAGCGATGCAATGTTTCTATATTTCATGGGGTAAACGAAGTGAACCACCTCTCTCTCCTGAGGAGGAGGTTAAGTTCGAGGCTTCGGATTGCCTATTCCATGGAGCATTGATCAATGTACTCGCTGACAACATAGTGGACATGTATATGCACAATGCCTTCAGGGAACGACATGTGGGATGCACTTGAGGCCAAGTTCAGAGTTTCCGACGCCGGCAGCGAGCTATATGTCATGGAGCAGTTCTATGACTACAAGATGGTCGATGACCGTTCTGTAGTGGAACAAGCTCATGAGATTCAGATGCTGGCTAAGGAGCTTGAGAACAACAACTGTGAGTTGCCGGACAAGTTTGTGGCGGGTGGCATTATTGCCAAATTGCCACCTTTTTGGTCGGACTTTGCCACTTCTCTAAAGCACAAGAGACAAGAGTTCAGTGTTTCTGATCTCATTGGCTCTTTGGGTGTTAAGGAGAATGCGAGGGCAAAGGACAACTTGGGCAAAAAGGTCGAGAGAGGTTCTAGTGCCAATATGGTACAAAAGAAGAACCCTCAAGCATCCCACAACAACAAGAAAGTCAAGCCTGATGTCAAACCCAAGGCTACAACCAATTTTAAGAAGAAAGGCAAGGGAAAGGCAAAGGGAGACTGCTTTGTGTCTCGCAAGTCTAGGCATTGGGCCAAGGACTGTCCTGAACGCAAAGACAGGAAGTCTGCCAACATGGTCATTAGCAAGGGCGGAGGAACATTAGGGTACGGTAAAATTTTACCTACAATTCTCTCTGTTTTTCATTCACCTGATTGGTGGGTTGATACTGGTGCTAATATTCATGTATGTGCTGATATTTCCCTGTTTTCTTCTTATCAGGTCGGGAGAGGTTCCTCCTTGTTGATGAGAAAAGGGTCACTTGCGGCTGTTCATGGTGTTGGTACGGTCGATCTGAAGTTTACTTCGGGAAAGACCGTGCAGCTGAAGAACGTGCAACATGTCCCTTCAATAAAGAAGATTCTAGTTAGTGGCTCTCTACTGTGTAGAGAAGGTTTTAGACTTGTGTTTGAATCCAATAAATGTGTCGTATCTAAATATGGAACTTTTATTGGAAAATGTTATGACAGCAGAGGCTTCTTCCGCTTTTCTTTGGATGACATGTGTAATAATAATAATGTTGTTAACCATATTAGCGAGAATGATGAGTCCAATGTGTGGCATTCACGACTTTGTCATGTGAATTTCCGTTGTATGACGCGCTTGGCTAACATGAGTTTAATTCCAAAATTCACTTTGGTCATAGGTTCCAAGTGCCATACTTGTGTTCAATCGAAACAACCTCGCAAGCCTCACAAGGCATCTGAGGCGAGGGATTTGGCACCTCTAGAACTTGTTCATTCCGATCTGTGTGAAATGAACGGCGTGTTGACTAAAGGGGGAAAGAAATATTTCTTGACACTGATAAATGATTGCACTAGATTTTGTTATGTGTATCTATTGAAAACAAAGGATGAAGCATTGCATTACTCTAAGACCTATAAAGCTGAGGTAGAAAACCAAGTTGAAAGGAAAATCAAACGGTTGAGGTCTGATAGGGGTGGCGAGTATTTTTCCAATGAGTTTACATCATTTTGTGAAGAGTTTGGAATTATTCATGAGAGGACGCCTCCCTATTCACCCCAATCAAATGGGGTAACCGAAAGAAAGAATCATACTCTAACTGAGATGGTGAATGCCATGTTAGACACTACAGGACTTTCCAAGGAATGGTGGGGTGAGGCAGTTTTGACTGCTTGTCATGTCCTGAATAAAATTCCAATGAAGCATAAGGAAGTAACACCATTCGAGGAATGGGAAATGAAGAAATTAAATCTCTCATACCTACGAACATGGGACTATTTGGCCAAGGTAAATATACCTATAGCCAAAAAGCGTAAACTTGGACCGAATACTGTTGATTGTGTGTTCCTTGGTTATGCTATTCACAGCGTGGGTTATAGATTCTTAATAGTAAACTCTGGAGTACCCGACATGCGAATTGGTACAATTATTGAGTCCAGAGATGCCACATTCTTTGAGAATGAATTTCCCATGAAAAATACGCCTAGCACTTCTAGTCAAGAAACTGTCATACCCCATGAACACTTTGCACCGATAAAACACAATGATCAAACGCCTGAGGGAAATCCTGAGGAGGATAACATTGTAGATACTCGTAAGAGTAAGAGACAAAGGGTTGCAAAATCCTTTGGAGATGACTACATTGTATACCTCGTGGACAACACTCCAAGAAACATAGAAGAGGCATATTCATCTCCTGACGCTGACTACTGGAAGGAAGCAGTACGCAGTGAGATGGACTCAATTATGTCTAATGGTACTTGGGAAGTCGTTGAGCGTCCATAGGATGCAAATGGGTTTTCAAGAAAAAGCTTAGGCCTAATGGTACAATTGAAAAGTACAAGGCAAGGCTTGTGGCCAAGGGTTATACCCAAAAAGAAGGCGAGGAATTTTTTGACACCTACTCACCAGTTGCCCGTTTGACCACGATTCGAGTACTACTTGCACTGGCAGCCTCTCATGGTCTTCTCGTCCATCAGATGGATGTTAAGACAGCTTTCCTAAACGGAGAGCTGGAGGAGGAGATCTATATGGATCAACTAGACGGATATGTACTAGAAGGTCAGGAAGGAATAGTGTGTAAACTGTTGAAATCCTTGTATGGCCTTAAGCAAGCATCTAAGCAATGGCATGAGAAGTTTGACACCACACTTATATCTGCTGGCTTTGTCGTGAATGAAGCTGACAAATGTGTGTACTATCGCTATGGTGGGGGAGAAGAAGTGATCTTGTGTTTATATGTCGATGACATATTGATCTTTGGGACCAGCCTCAATGTGATTGAGGAGGTCAAGGACTTTTTATCCAAGAGCTTTGAAATGAAGGATTTGGGAGAGGCTGATGTTATTCTTAACATTAAGCTACTAAGAGGAGATGAGGGTGTGATTACACTTGTGCAATCCCACTATATGGACAAGGTTTTAAGTCGCTTTGGCTATAGTGACTGCAAGCCAGCTGCTACTCCTTATGATCCCAGCGTGCTATTAAGGAAAAACCGAAGAATAGCAAGGGATCAACTGAGATACTCCCAAATCATTGGTTCATTGATGTACTTGGCTAGTGCAACGAGGCCTGACATCTCATTTGCTGTAAGCAAGCTGAGCCGATTTGTCTCAAATCCAGTAGATGATCATTGGCAGGCTCTGGAAAGAGTAATGCGCTATCTAAAGGGCACTATAAGCTATGGAATTCACACTACCGGGTACCCAAAAGTACTGGAAGGGTATAGTGACTCAAACTGGATATCTGATGCTGATGAGATAAAGGCCACAAGTGGATATGTGTTCACACTTGGAGGTGGTGCTGTTTCTTGGAAGTCTTGCAAGCAGATCATCTTAACGAGGTCAACAATGGAAGCCGAACTTACAGCACTAGATACTGCGACAGTTGAGGCCGAGTGGCTTCGTGAACTCCTGATGGATTTGCCGGTGGTTGAAAAACCAGTGCCAGCTATCCTAATGAACTGTGATAATCAAACAGTGATTATTAAAGTGAACAGTTCAAAGGACAACATGAAGTCATCTAGGCATATCAAAAAAAGACTGAAATCTGTCAGTAAGCAGAAAAACTCCGGAGTGATAGCATTGGACTATGTCCAGATGGCTAAAAATATGGTAGACCAGTTTACCAAGGGGCTATCACGTAATATGATAGACAGTGCATCGAGGGAAATGGGCTTGATACCCACCTAAGGTTGCACAATAGTGGAAACCTGTCCATTGTGATCGGAGATCCTGTGAATTTGGATGGCGAAACAAACTATTGTGTGGCTGAGAGAAGAGACCCTTGAAAAGGAGATATTGAACTATATGTCACTTTTAGATGTGGCAATTAAATATTTGCCACTGGACCCACATGTCATAGACACATATGGACTCACATGTCATTGAGATAGGTGTGGCAAATAGTTAATTGCCAAATCTAAAAGTGGCAAATAGTTAAAAGCCCCTTTGAAAAGGGCTCATTTTCATGATGTACTTCTCTTCTATTATGCATGGTAGGATGGCTTATGCCTTAATGTGGTTTAAGTGGCTTTTCTAAGCAGAGATATTGACCTGCAAAACATCTCAGAAGGAACACACCTATATGAGTTCGACTGCTAGTCATAGTCTATGAGATTTGGGCGATCTCTAGATACTCATGAAAGGGCCTGGAGTTTGACTTATATGCTCCAAACAGAGCGGATACAAACGACAGCCCAGTACCAGTCAAGGGTTTGAGTGAAACCTGATCACACAAGACTGACAATTCAAGGCATAGTCCATTGTTCAGTTGTGGTCTGATGTAACTCTTTTCCTAGCTGGAAGTTCAACTTAACAGTCTCCACCAAAACACTGGTATATCAAACAGGTTCAACTTTGAGAACATTTCTTATGAGCCATGAAATTTGTTGGGGATTGTTAGAATAAATGGGCTAGGTCCGATTTTTCTATTAAAATCTCAAGGGCCCAAAGTGGAGTATCTCAACTTAAATAGGGAGTTATTGGAGGCTCCCTGTTGACCGGTTGAGGTGGGGATCGGAAAGCCACACGCGCGTGGCGTGCGTTGCATTGCATCTCTCTCTCGATCCTTTTGCAACGGACCGGAATCCAACCCCGTGAGATTGCCTATGTAACGGGCAGACGATTCAATACGCATTGATCACGTCGTTACTGCGGCAACGGGCGGATTCCTCTCCTACGCTATTAGGAAACAAAGACCCGCACCCAGAGGCGAAGTTGGCGCACCTGGAGCTGGAGCTAGCGCACCGATCGACAACACCAATGGAGGCAGTTCTGCCTCATAATCCAGCAAAGGGAATTTCATAGGGTATAACATTCTATCGCTATCTCTATTTTTGTTACTTCTGTTAGTCGTGATGTTATTGCGTTCTCTACATGATGATGATGCTTATTCTATCTTAAGCATGCTCCTGGTTATGTTTAATTTTATCTCTAGATCACTTCACATTGTTCATGTCATGATTATTGTCTTAATATTTTGGATTAAAATATGCCGATATATGACTATATTTCCAACAAGGGAAACCTAACTACTTAAATCTTAGCCAAGGTGACAACATCCTGAAACTAATAAGTCATGTAAATCTATAATCATCCAAACGATTACCCTAAAGATGTACAATAGTAAAAATATAATTTTAGTGCAGTGGTGACTTATACCTTTGAGAGATTAAAAAAACAGAGGTCATCAGGAAACTATGATGCCTTGTGAAAGCTACAATTTATCGAGCAGAATCAGTGGCAGTAGACCGCCACCGTTATTGAAAGTTGAGAGTGGTTAGCTCGAAGCTGCACTACTGATGATAATTAATGGCCAGAAACATCAGAAATGATGAAAAATTCAGTTTGCAGCAAAGCAATGAAACAAATGTTGTGTGGTGCTCAAATGTCTAATTATACTCATATAGCAAGCAATTGATCTGACATCTGGATATATAGTGACATTTATGCATGTGTATACAGGTTGTGCACTTGTGGGAAAGGATACAGCATAGATTCATTAAGTAAATTCAAAGGAAGATACACATAGAAAATGTCAGTTACAGATGATGAGAGAATCAGGCTGAGCAACAGGGCAAGTACATGGTACTTCTTGTTGGTGATGCGATGGGATCAGGGGAAGATTTCAAGTGACGCAGAAGAACTATATATTGATCGGACGGTCTATATATATTGAGAGTAAGCTGGCAGCTAGATCGACGATAATGTCGTGATAATTTCTGGGTTAGTGGAGGAAGATGGAGAGGATTACATGGCGCAATAAAAACAAAAACAATCGTGGTGATGGGTGGAATAAAATGGATTAAATGCGATCATTCGCCTGCTCTTTCATGGCGACAGTTTCAGCATTGGCGAATGATTTCCATGGGTGGAAGGAGCGCAGCTTTACCATTTGATTAGGAGGTGGGTCTACCTGGGCTGACCCAGCAATTTGGGCATTTTTTCTTGTAGATAAATGAAGATCTAATGGTATATATCTGATGTACATATTGATCGAATGACTGATATGATGTTGATGACGTGGTGAATTGGAGGCAGCTTTGGGTTTTAACTTTATAGAAAGAAGGGATAGGCAAGGAAGAAACCCAAAAGCATAAATATTTAATTAGTTCCACGGAATGAGAAAACAATTTATTTCTAAAACAACACTAATATCTAATTTGGCAGATAGACCACTGAAAAAATCTATTGTTCACTGCATTCCAAACAAATCGAGAAACTTAACCACATGTGCATGCATCTCCTGATCAACTCATCCCCCCTTTACTTAATCATCTAAACCTTCTTTCAGAACTTTTGCCACGGTATATAGGGTATGATATTTTCATGCCCACAAAGATGCAGCTTAATTTAACATACACTCACCTCCACCACAGGCAGCGCATCAGTCCAACTCCCTGACTTAATAATCTAACCTTCTTCCGCTGCCTAATGCTCGCCCTCGCTGACCCAGCCGCCGCCATCAGCTGGCGCACGTGGCCAGGAGTTAGGCGGAGGGGGACGGCGGCAGCGGCGCATAAGTTGATGAGACCTGAGGTAGGGCAATTGTAGGTGAGCAAGCCGACGGCGTGGAGGAGAGGTGATTCCAGTCCAATGGAGGCGAGATGGGGAGAAGGGAAATCACGGCCAGAGAAAGGCGAGCCGTCCCGCTCGATGACTCCGCTCACCCTAACTGAGCCTTCTCACATTGCGCCTGGAGCCGAGCGGCCTGCACCGGATCCCGACTCCATCCACGCGTCGGGCATCCGACTCGGGATTGCAGGGACTGGGGTTTGCAGCTGGTATCCACAACGTGCGCAGGCGTGAGGAGACGTGCGGAGTGGTGGGTCCCACGCAGAGTGGGAGAGTGCTAATTGGATGAGAGAAGGCTAATAATACAGCCAGCTACTTACTGTATAGATCTTTATGGCATATCTATCAGCTCACTCATATAGTGGTTAGCTATTCAGTATAAATATATGGTTCATCTATCTATCTCATAGATTTTCTTGGTTCCTGTACCTAAGCCAGCTGTAAGGTTACAGCCCGCTTCTCATCTCTCTCCTTTCCTCTCTCATCCACCTCAGCATTTAGCCTTCTTATTGCCCTCTATTATACTTGCTCTGATGGATCCAACTCTTGATATGAACCATTGGATGAATAGATCTAAGAGTTAGAAAATGCTTGTGTTGATGAAACTGGTGTGTTTTATATTAGTAGAGATAGAGATGTTGGGTGACTATTGCAACTTGACTCTTGTCCTGAACAAAAAGACACATGCTCATCAATTAAGGTCAAAAAGCAGCAGCATCGCATGTACCTACCCTCTCACCAATTAGGAGACCGCATCATCTCGGCACTCTCGCCAGGCAACAACCACCGCCCTACGCCTAGAAGGGTGTTGGTTGGGCGCTGGAGTGGGAAGCGATGACGGTGCCGATGGCCTAGGGCATGTGCAGGAAGAGGCAACGGCTTAGTATGCGCGAGATGGGCAGTTGATTGGGCCAGTGAGGCATGGAAGGAAACCGGCGAGTAACCGCATCAGTGAAAGCCAGGGACAAGACTCGAGCCCCCCTCTCCCTCATAGCGCGACCAAGATGTGCCCTCGTGATCGACAGTGTGTGTAGCGGAATGGAGACTAGAGAGCATGGATGAGGCGGTGGGCTAGGGGTGAGTGCAGTAGGCGGTGGCGGCCGGGTAGGGCAAGCGTGGGAGGAGGCGACAGCAGCTTGGTGCGCACAATGGTAGCGGTGGGCTGGATTCGGTGGAGCGGCGTTTTCTGGAAGGAGTCAGGAGTGGAGAAGTGTTATTTTTTAACCGACCACTATTTTGGCGGAGTGTAGTGGCCATCGAGGGGAGGGATCCCTAATTGCAGATGTTGAATCCAACTCGTAATATGGAACAATGTTAGATTAAGAGATCCGATGGATAGGAAACATCTGTGTACATTTTTCTACGAGATGAAACTGGTATATTTTATATTAGTGTAGATCTAGAAATAAGAGAATAGATGTATGGGGAGTGAGTTGAGTCAATGACAAGTAGGTTGAGATGAGACCTTGTTAATCTTACCATTTTGCTAGCTAGCTCACATTGTCCAATAGAAAACATACAGTAACTATATACGTCTGGTTCAGCACTGAACCCAACGAACCACTGACCAACTTGGTGATGGGTCGACCACCGGTCCAGGTTTTTTCACTATGGTGTCCACGAAACACTCGTCCGCGTCAACAAAGGTGGGTGCATGTATAAATAGTCAAATGGGCCACCAGACACGGCCTGGCCCGAGCATGACTCGAGGACCGACCAACTTGTCGTGACGTGCCGTGCCCGCCCACCGGCTACACCTACGGCCCAGGCGTGGCCCAATAAAGCTCGGGTTGTGCCATGCCAGCACAAAGGCACGATCAGCCCACCGTGCTCGTCCTTCAATAAAGTCTATTTTACCTCACTCATTTCTTTGGTCCATGCCTCATATGGCTGGAATAAGTTTAATTTACCTCCCTCATCTCTTTGGGCAGTACCTTATATGGCTGGAATAAGTATATTTTGTCTCCCTTATCTCTTTGGCCTGCTGATCATTGGGTCGTGCCATGCCAGGCCAGCACGTCATGCTGAGAAAGAGGCCTAGGCATGGTCCAACGGTCAGGCCATACCTAGGCAGCCATACATTGGTGAGGATCTAGCACTATGGCTCCGTTTCTCCTCTAGTTGAATGCGTCGAAGGCCTCAAGTTACTGTCTTATGGGGCTGGAATAAGTCTATTTCATTTCCCTTATCTCTTTGGGCATGTTGATCGTTGGGGCGTGCCATGCTTGGCCGACACGTCGGGCCGACAAAGAGGCCTAGGCAGTAGGCACGGCCCAACTGTTGGGCTGTGCTGCGCATGTGCCAAGCCAAATCTCCATGCTGTGAGTCAGGCTATTGGGCTACAAACCTTCTGGCTAACTATAGGCGCCTAGGCGGTGACACATCGGTGAGGACCTAGCACTATGACTGTTTCTCCTACTAGTCTAATGCGTTGAAGGTCTCAAGCTACTGATATGGCTTTTCCTCGTCATTATCCAATTAGAGACAAACCTACTGGATGCATGGATTGCTCATCCTCGTTGTCCTAGGAGTAGGGGAACCGAGGAAATGATCTAGGCGAAACTGCAGCAGATGTGAAGGGGGGAAGGGGAGAAGAAAATCACGCCTTGGAAGGAGTGATTCATCATGCAAAGGGACAAATTGAGTGGGCCCGAGGAACAACGATGAAAATTTTGTGGTAGGAGAGAGGAGGACAGTACATTTGAAGGTGGCATATGGACTTCTAGATACGATTATGTTTCCTTTTTTGCTTCTCCCGCGATAACAACCATGGACGGACTTCACGCTATATGTGCATTCCCAAGCCAGACTTGTAGATGACAGACTAAACGAACCAGCTGTGAGTAACGAATCATCTTTATTTTTATAATAGATAAAGATAAAGACATAATAGATAGATAGATAGATTGATTGATAAATAATATTAATATATACTCGCTCTGATTCATATTATAGGTCATTTGACTATTTTACTACTTTAGGTCGTTTAGGTTTAACCAAGTTTATAAAAAAATTATCAAAATCTACTATACTAAATTAGTTTCATTAAATATAACATTGAATATTTTTAGATAATATGAATTATTCTATTCCTCTCTTCCTTTTCGTAACCGCAGATTAGTGGAGGCAGGATAGCTAATTACAGGGGTGATCCAACTCTTGATATAAACCGTTGGATGAATAGATCTAAGGGTTAGGAAAGACAGGTGTTTGATGAACTCGTACTTTTTATAGTAGTATAGACGAAACGGAGGGAATTATAGATATGTAATGTAGGCTGCTCCAAGGTTACAAGAGGAGTTTAATTTAATTATTTTCTTTTATCTTTTCCGTCATAAGTAATAGAAACAAATTTATAAAAAGCTCACATTACAAACTATAATGAGCGAGGTAACTTTACAAGTTAAAAGTATGTGCGCATACATTAAAGGGAGGGGTGTATTTTACAATTAAAGAACTGATGAAAATCCAATAGCCTGTGCAGATGAACAGGTAGACACAACTGAATACAATTACATATATTGTAGTACTCCACTAAGTAAACCGATTGTCCCACTAAATTAGATGTGCACAACTAGATCGATCAGAAATGATGAAGTGACAGTGATAAAAATGTGCTTTGGTGCCATGTGGACCATTAGCTGTTTAAGAACCTTTGCTTGAAATGTGTGGCAACAACTACAGCGAACTCATAATTGTCAAGCTCTTCTTGTCATCTTTGTTCAACAAAACGGCCATCTCCTTCTTGAACCTCGCCATGGCCACCCTCGGCAGCAGCATCGACACCACCGTCGACACCTCGCCGGCCGAGTTCTTGCACCTCGTGTGGTCGCTTCCGAGCTTGGAGGTGAGATCGCCTGCGAGCGGTATGCCGCCGCCGGCGAACTCAGCCCACCCGAACTTGAGCAAGTTCACGGTGGTCCACTTGATGTCGGAGACCTCGTACACCCTGTCCATGCTCGACGGCGGCCACTCCCGCAGCCGCGCCACCGTCTCCACCATGGCGCTCATCCGCTCCCGCGTCATCCCGCGCTTGGTCCTCCGCACGAGCTCCACCGTGTCGGCGAGCGGCCGCCCGAGGAGGTCGCCGGCGGCGGCCTCGGCGACGGGGGAGACGTGCGCGTTGCCGTAGAAGCCGCGCGGGAGCGGGGTGTGCGCGTTCCACCTCCCGCGCGCGTTCATGGTGATCATTAGCCGGACGCGGAGGTCGGGCCCGTACCCGAGCGCCGCCGTGCGGCACCGCCACATGACGGCGGTGAGCAGCTCGAACACCGTGGTGGAGTCCGCCAGGTGCGCCGGCAGCTGGCCACGCAGGTAGGACACCTCCCGTGGCCCGAACAGGAAGTACTCCACCACCATCCGGTCCGGCGGGGTCGACAGCATCGCGTCAGCCGCGGCGGCGGCGCGGCGAGCACCGTTCTGTAGTGCCGGGCTCGACGCCGACGCCGACGCCGCCGCCGCCGATGCAAAGGGCGTGCGTGCCACCGCGCCGCCACCTAGGCGTGCTGCCGTGAGTAGGTCCCTCCTCCATACGGGCAGAATGGTCGGGGCTGGCTCACCACGTGCGAGGTCGGCTATGGCCATGATCAGCTGCGCCATGCCGAAGCCGTCAGCGATGTTGTGACAGATGTGGAAGCCCAGGACGAATCCGCCGCATTTAAGTTGCGTCACCTAATGAAACCGCCACATATAGAAATCAGTAACAGTCAAATTAATTAATTAATTAGACATGGTAAGTATGGTACCTCCATCCTAAATACTTCTATATGACATTGGTCAGCTCAATCAGAAATAAGAAACAGAGGCAGTATATATTCTTATAAAACATTAAAAGAATTCTTCCGTGCTCGAGTATTGTCAGTATTATGTGAAAATCCGACCTTTTATGTTAGTATGAATATATAGTCGGACCATGCAACTTGATCCCATATGTATATGTGTTTATATATCTGTACAAATTCATATGGATGCTAGTGAATTTAAATGAGGGATGGAGAAGCTAAAACGTTTTATAATATTGAAAATAATACAACACAACTTTACCACATTCTTAATTCGCAATCTTAATATTGCCGGCCCATATATATATCATCCAACTGCAACATCACACTCCAGTTGGAACCCCTCTTGATGGGCCCAAAGCCAGTCCAACTAATCGTTGTGTTGAATAACCATTTCAATGCTTTTCTGGTCCAATCCCATTCACCACTACTTCAGACTAAAGCTTAGTTAATGTGGCTGTTGTATTTGTATTTTAAGTTTTTGTTATCAAAATATGATGCCACATTCATTGTATTTCTCATGTTTGTGGCAGTGTTCAAAAGAAAAGCAGTTTGGCAACTGAAAACTATAAAACCAATTGCACAGAAAAGAGATTTGTTAACTCCAGAACTAATTTGTGCATAATCAAATCTGCAAATCTAAAGTTGAATTATTTCTTGCGTAAATGAAGATCAGTGGGTTGCTGTAATTAATAGTAGGTACAATCCCTACCAACCATGCACGAAGCTACCATCACTGTTCTCGTACACAATGTGGCGTCCTTACGAATCCTTATTAAGATCACGGTCCCTAGTACCAGTGAACCTAAACCCAACCAAAGTAATATTGTTGTCGAATGAATGAATCTTGATCCATGCCTACAACCAATCCATAGGGTAAATAAGATGGACTGTAAATTAATCGTGTAACTAAAACACATGTAAAGTATTTAGCTACCCCTACACCATAAAATATAGCGATATAATACTGGATTAGACACATCACAATAAATATAAATTTAAATATACCACAGTTCAGATCTGTAATATTAAAATATGTCTTATTTAGTTGGTTATATCTTAGGACAGATATATAGTAGACAGGTTAGTTAAACATTAACTGAGTGGTGGATTGTAAACAAAAATGAAAGAAACAAACGTACGTCATCGTGGGTGTTACCTGCATGAGGAGCAATGGTTTGCCAACGACAGCCCTGGTGTCGCCGGCGTCGCAGAGCAGCTCGCCGACGCACGGGTACGGCGGCAGCAGCGGCTGGCCGAAGTCCTCCAGCCGCACGTCGGCGTCGGCCTCCACGAACACCACCCCTTCGGCCGTGCAGTCCACCACCAGCCGGTTCCCCGCGCCGCCGCCTTCGGCGACCTCCCTCAGCCGGCCGGCGACGGGGTAGTAGTACACCAGCGCCTCCGCGAGCGCCGCCCTGATGGCCTTGGCCGGGTCGGCCGGTGCGCCAACGGCGCCAGCTGCGCCGCCGTCGCATCGGCGGAAGAAGCCGACCACCGTCTCGTAGTACCGCAGCGTCCGCTGGTCGTCGAGGTCGGAGAGCTGCTTCGTCTCCCGCGGCGTCGGCCTCGCCGGCCGGAGCAGCACCGGCTCGCTCCGGCGAGATGTGAAGGTCACCACCATGGCGTTGGCACACTTTGGTAATGCGAATGCAGCGAGGTTGGGCGATGCTATCTATGTTCTTCGGTGGTTCATATGTGAGCTTGCTTGATGGTGGCGCACGGATACGTCGGTTTTATATCCATCTGAAAATTAACATTGGTTTAATTTTCTCCTGTAAGTAACACTTGGAGAATATTAAATGCTTTCAACCATTAACCAGAATTTACTCTGGCAGTCGTTTCTAGGGCTAATTATACGATTTTTATCACTTATAAAGGCACGGCCCCAAAAAAGTAATGGACATTCATGAGTTACAGCATATTCATGAAAATGTATATTCTATCTGGTCATAAATATTTACTACTTAACATAAGATTTAGATAAAAGACCCATGTCAAGGTGAACCGACCAATGTACCCTTCGCCAAAAACTACTTGTGTACTGGCCATAGCTGTGGAGTTATTGCTTGAATCCGTATAGCACGCCCACTTTAACAAACTCTTGTCCACTGGATGTAAGCGATAATGGGGGCCCTTTGGACAAAGAGATGGTCTGACGAGCAGGAACTGCCAGTGAAGTGAACTAGGACATACATGAAAGACTCAGACTTGGAACCCCATCCAGCCATGCAGGAGTCCAAAACAATCAGACGTTGCGTTAAGGGCAGGTACTGCTGCTGTCTGATTAACAATGGGTATGGATTGACTCACTTGCTTAAACTAAATGAAGTAAATAGGCATTGCAAACAAGAATTGTTTTGTTTAGGCTGAGTACGTATGGGCAACTATAAGCAATATTACCTCCTTGTTCCATGCAAAAGTTTTATGTATAGACGAAGTTCCTAGAATATAAAAGAATAAATCATTTTTGTAAGCTTATGGTAATCAACACCCGATTTATCACGCGCTCATGACTTGCCTGATTTCACATACCGTCGAAATTTCTAACCCAACCACCCAAACGAACTCAAAGTATACTCCGGTTGTTCAACAGTAGGTAATATCGAGTAAATTTAATGACAAATAATACCTCCATTCAAACCTTATGATTTTAAAGTTCTATAACAAATATACGATTCATACAATTCGCCCTGGTAAGGACCTACCATTTTCTATATATTCGGCTGCGCTATTAATTAAGTCAATTCGATCTTCGATCTATTTACTGTTTCAGTGTTCGATCGCATATATGGCCTGTTGTCCAATGGACATAGTACAACGCAGAGGAGGGAATTAACTAAAACTACCGGTAGGAGAGAATGCCAGTTGGAAAAGATGTAGATATGAATGCCGATCGAACAAATCCTGTACGTACACCAACTGACATGTCATGTACATATGCTGGCTTATCTGCATTAATTGTATCTCTGGAAACTCTGATCCGGAACGCATTCTATGTATACTCCGTGCAAACCATCTACTCCCTTCGTTTTAAAAAAGTGCAGCACCTAGTTCAAATTTAAATTAGAGGACTGCACTTATTTTCAGACAGAGGTAATAACAAATTTCAACAAAAAAAACTTTAGAGAGAAAAGTATACATGTACTGTCAATAGTATTAATTATACCTATATATAAAGTCTCATCTTCAATTCATTATATGTTAGCAAAAAAAACAAACTTCTATCAGTGATATACTCATAAAATTATCATATTTCCTTTTTGTTATGGCTAGAATATAATGAATTTAAAGTTAATATTTTATAGATATATACAACACTATTGAAAATACGTGTACAATTTTCTTCTAGAACTTTTTATTGGTATTAGTTGGTGTGCATGGAGTACGGGTTGTAAGCTTGTGCTCTCATACTTGTCCATGCATATATAGCTAGCTCTAACTCATCAGAGATCAATGGCCGCCGGCCAGGACATCAGATCGATGGAGCCAGCCAGGAAATCAGATCAATGGATGGCAATTGGCATGCATGAACACTACAACCACCACGTTATGTTTGCAGGTTGTGTGCATTTGATGTCATTGAATGTTTCATTTCTTTTCCTTTTGTTAACTTGTTCCATTGCTTTGTAAAAGTGGGAGATCCCGCGTGGGTGTTGTTGCATTCATGGTTCCAAATCTAGGTAGTTACATGTCCATAGCATGAAACCTATTAACGACAAACTGGCAAGAAGAGTTTAAAATTAAAATTTTAAGTTTTGTCAAATTGTATAAAAAATCACTTGATATTAATCGGACATCAAAATCATGAGTTGAATTTACCAACCGTCGATCCATGCACGAGATTGAGCTGTGGCCGTTCTATTTGTTGCCGGTGTCTTCTCCGATGATGAAGATAGTGATAATGCCACCGGATTAGGGTTCGAGGTGGCTAGTTGAGGTGGTAAGAGGAGATTAATCGTGGGATGGTAGGCGCATGAGAGAAAGGGGCTGGGCCGGTGTCGGCAGCAAGGATTAATGATCATCGTAGGAGTGGCTAGCCCGTGGTGCGTCGTGAGGAAGAGAGTTGAATGGAGGGGAAAGTGGAGGAATGGAGGTTGGCTGGATCCATGGAGGGGAGGAAAGGAGAAGAGAAAAAGGAGGGGGAGGAGAGAAAAAGGTGGGGGGTCGGGGAAAAAAGAGAGGAGCTCATGAGGCGCCCTCTTCGCGCGACCGGTGCAGGGACTCAGGCGGAGGATAGTAAGCACCACATGTGAAAATCGATTCTCACAGGTGAGTTTTGACCGGACACCCTTTATATAATTTTGCACATGGAAACATTTTAGCCTTGTAAAAATAAATTAAACGGTGGCTGCGAAAATTATTTGTGTGGTAGTGCATCATCAGGATGAGATTTTGGGCGGAGTAGGAGGATAAGTTAGGGTTATAAAGTTTGCATGTAAACCTGACCGTTAGAAAGGTGAGTGCCATTTAGTATAGAATCACTTGATCCGTTTTTTGAACTTTGACTAGAAGAATAGCGACAAACTTCCGTGAGGATGTGATTTAAAATTTTCGCAACAAGCCCGCATTGCATTGTCACGCCCCGAACTAGCCCTGAGAAGATCCCGAGCTCACAACTGCATTACAGTCATGTTGGGCTGCGGACAGATCCCGAGCTCACAACTGCATTACAAAAGGGAAGCGGAAGCCAAGACTTGACCAAACATCACAGGCGTGACTTGGGAACTAGGCCGAAACCCTAAAACTCATCGTAGCCGGCTTGCTCCTGGAAGAACTCCTCGTCAGTGGGATCCGCTTCGTCTTCTTCAGCAACTGGGGGGGGGGGGGATTTATTTATATAGAACAAGGGTGAGTACGGGAGTACTCAGCAAGCCATGGGAAATAAGTGTTTAATGCAGGCTTCAAGGAAAGGCTGTTGTTTTTGCAATTGATTTTATTTGAACTCTTTTCTGAAACAACTAAGTGAGTGCTTTTCAAACGACACGGATGAGACAGTGCGTCTCGTCCGGTTGGAGTATGTGCAATGTATCAGTCTTTTGAATTGATCAAGATTGGCACCCGGCCTACTGCTTTCCAACGGCCACCTGGGCCTGGCTGATCCCATCAGCCGCAGATTTTCCATACATCAATCCCGAACCACAACAGCAAATTTCACAAACCAGTAGTCAAACAAAACTACGCTGGGAATCACCGCACATCCGCCCATGACCGTGAGCACGGCTGTTCGAACAGTTTAATAACCTTTGCAGAGGGGGTACACTTAACCCACACGACATTACTAACCCGGATCATCCAGCCCGTGCAGAACGGCCACGACTAGAGACCTTAAGGCTTTCATGACAAGGCATTTCGAAAGCCAACACAGGTTTACCATATGCCAACGAGAGGGGTCCCAGACCAACACCAGATTAGGTCCCAGACCATACTGTGCCAGGAAGCTCAGGGGTCCTCCCCGACACCACCCCGGCGAATCCACATGTCTCTTGGTATCAAGGCTCCCCCGAGTAGCTAGTTACTCAGCCAGGGGCGTCCCATTCCACCCATGTGGTCGTACTTGTCTTATGTTCGGATGAAATTCCAAGGAAACGGTCCTTAAGTGCAAGAGCGGGAAACTGTACACCCGGTACGTTCCCTAGTCCGCGATTTTGGAAATTCATTTAGTTCGCAAGCACCGACCCAGGTGTCGGGTTTTCCAAATCTTTTGTAAAACCCAAGTTTTACCCAAGATGTTTCTCAGATTTTAAGTTTGAAGGCGACCGTCGATGCTCGTACAGAGTGCACGATTACCGAGGCGCAACTAGGTGGTTACAAGGGAATATGATATAACAACTAACAATGGAAGGGTCAATTGCAACAAGTTAGGTAGGCACACCGGTCTGCCTTGCAGACGGGGCAAGCAGATTAAGTGCAATCCTATCAATGCATAATATTTTTCAAGCAACATAATTAAGTTCAAATATAGGCTCAAGATGTTCAAAGGTGGCTTGCCTTGCTCGAGATCTTAAGCTTGATCCTCGAAATCCTCGCACTGCGGGTCTTCGGGCTCCGAAACTACACGCGAAACGGGACAACTCAACAAACGGCGAAAATAAAGCCCTAATTGACCTCTAAGCGTGCCATTAGATAGATCTCGAGATTTGAGGAATTTTGGAAGTTGAACGGATTCAAACGGACTTACGGTTGGGAAGATATTGAATTTCTAAGATTATTGGATTTTTGGTCTAAAGGAAAAAGGATTTATTTAAATCCTTTTTGAAAAAGAAAAGAAAAGAAAAGAAGAAGGAAGGGAAATTAGACTTTCCTCGGGCGGCTAGGGCGTGGCCCGAGAGAAAGGGGTGGCTCGGTCGAGCTTAATGGGCCGGCCGGCCCAAGAAGGCGGCCCAAGGCGCGCGCGGGCGGGGAAGGGAGAGAGCGCCGCTGGGCCGGGTCCATCCCGCGTGGTCCCGGGTGGGACCCGCTTGTCAGCGACTCGGCTCACCGTGAGCGAGGTGCACGCGGGGCGTGCTAGGGTTTGGGGAGGGAGGCGTGGCGCATGCACGCGGTTCGAGGAGGACGCGGTGCGGCGGGCCCACGCACAGCCTCACGGCTCACGGTGGACCGCGCGCACGGGGAGGGAAACGGAGGGGGCGGCTGGCCGGGTCGGTCGGTCCAGTTGCGGCCGAGGTGGCGCCGACGTGGCGCCTACGTGGCAGCCACGCGGGCCGGCGGGAGGCAGACGACGATGGCGGCCGGAACGGACGGCGGACGGCGGTGGCGATCGGCGGAGCAAACCACGGCGATACAAGTGAAAGCGAGCACACCGGGAGGTTGCACGGGACGAGGGGAGACGAGCCAACGGCTCGGATTCGCCGGGGAATGCTCGACGGCGGCGGATTGCGGCGGCGGCAACCGGCGGCGGGAGAAGGGGGAAACGGCGATGAGGTCACGAGGGGCCGATTCCCGGCGGTGAGAGCATCTACGCGGCTACGGGAATCCGTTGCTAGCGTCGGATTGGGCGGAGCTACGCCGAGCGAGGCCGGCGACGAGCGGGCGCTACGGAGCTCGGGCGGCGACGGCGGCGAGCACACAGCGAGCGGCGGCAACGGTCGGGGCGGCGCCAGCTAGCTACGGGGAGGCTACTCGTGCTACTACCCGATTCTAAGGGGAGGAGATGGAACGAGAAGGGAGAACGGAGGGAGACACTACCGTGCGGGGAAGGGGCGTAGTGACGAGAAACCGACGGCACGGGAGTGATCTCTCCGGCCTCGGGCTGGGGAAGAGGAAGAAGAGGGCGCGCCCGGAGTCCCTTTCTGCGTCCTTGCTTGTGCCGGCTCCTCCAGCACACGCGACGGCGGCGGTCGGCGAGAGGGACGGCAATGGCGCGGGCGAAAACGGGGAAGGTTTGGGAGGGGAAAAGGAAGGGAGGGTGTCTGGGTTTATAGGACGGCCATGTCGGTTTGGAAACCGACCTTGGGGCGGTCAAGGAGATGAGGCGGGTGGCGCGAGCGGTCAAGCGGCGCAGAGGTGGGGGGAGGATGACGCCGGCGGGGAGAGAAAAGGGGAAAAGGAGGAGGGGAAAGGGGGCTTGCCCCCTGCCACTTCGGGAAAAGGAGGAGGTAGAGAGACGGCGACGCGGCAGAGGGGGGCGGAGGGCTCTGCCTCTGTCCCTTGGAGGCACGCGCGGCGGTAGCGGGGCCGGGTTGATGACGACGGCGGTGACGGCGGACCGATTTTGGAGTGGAGCGGCGACTCGGCGGCAGACACGGGGCAAGCACGGCAGGCGCGGCAGAGGCTGACGGCGGCGGCGACCAGGCGGTCGGCCACCACGACGCGCGCGCGCGCGGGAAGCAACGGCGATTTGGGCGGCGTCGGCGGGAGGCGGCAGCGAGGGCGGAGCGGGGGAGAGGGAGAGAGAGAGAGAGAGAGAGAGCCGGGGAGGGAGGGGGAGATGGGCCGAGAGAGATTCGGCCCATCGAACCCTAGGGAGGCGAATTAGACTTTTGCGGAGGGATTGATTTGGGAAGGATTTTGGATTCGGGATTGAACTTGACGATAGATCGGGGCTTCGAGATCTGAGAAGGCACGGACACTAGACAACAAGCAAAGAAACGGATTTCGCAACTAGGGTTTTTAAGAGATAGTTTTCCCGCTAGGCGCCACGACGGAACGGGCACTACATGCATCCTTTTCCAATGATGCAAATTTATCCTCTGCAAGTAATTAATTTGCATTTCATGATGAGGTGGTTACAAATTTCCATTGGATGCCAGGAACCTGTTGTGGTGTACTCCCTCCGTTTTTTAATAGATGACGCCGTTGACTTTTTCTCACATGTTTGACCATTCGTCTTATTAAAAAAAATATGTAATTATAATTTATTTTGTTATGAGTTATTTTATCACTCATAATACTTTTAAGTGTGATTTATATCTGATACATTTGTATAAAATTTTTGAATAAAACGAATGGTCAAACATGTGAGAAAAAGTCAACGATGTCATCTATTAAAAAACAGAGGTAGTATATAATTAAGATCTCCAAGCCCATGCTATAACAGATCCTGTTCCTACGTTATATATATATATTTTTTGAGCACTGTTCCTACGTTATATATGTCCAACTAACGCATCCTACTACATTCTATCGTCCAATTAAAGCCAACAAATTTATCGGCTCCTATGTTCCTCGTTAATTTGTACATATACTACTGTAGCTATAGTCCATGCGTGCACAAACAGCTGGTAGTTAGCAGTTACAAGTTGATCAGCTGCATGCACTGTGTGTGCATGGCAATGTGGGGTTCACACACAACTAGATAGGTAGATCGAGTATGGGTTCATCGGTTTCATGGATGCATGTACGTAGTACCAAGTGGAAATTAAGAATTAGTCTAGGCATAATGGTATAAACAGTAGTGTACAGCACGCCTCAATATATAATGTTATTTACTGTTGAAAAGCTGTTATTATTAGGGGCTTATATATAGATACACCCCCATGACCCCATAGATGAAGACTTCACGCTCCTTGAAGCAAAGACGAGCTTAAAGTTAACAGCCACTCTGTCAAGCTCATATATATCTCGTATACTCCCTCGGTCCCTCCAAGCTTCAAATTACGCTTTAAGCTTATATTAAGTCAAACATTTTAAATTTTAACAAAAATTTTCATATAGTTTAACATCAGAAGATTATATTTACTATGAGAAATACTTTTGTAAGATATAATTTATATGTCAAAAATACTGCATATGTTTGACTTAGGACATACCTCGAATAACAATATAATTTGAAATGGATGGAGTATGTAGCAAAACGTATAGAGTTCAAATCAACAACAAAATCAGTAAGATTAACCTTGCAGTGCGATTTTGACCTTGTTCGCACGCACCAAATAAGTTTGTGCACCAAAATAAGTATTTTACAAGTTCATGTACTATATTGCACCTACCTGACAAGTTCGTGTACCGCCGATGCAATTTACTCTTAATACTAATACAAATACCTTATCTTTTTTCCATTTTTTCATCTTTGAGTTGAGTCGGACCATACAAGAATACGAAAATAAAATTATCAACAATCTCCAAATAGAAATCCCCGGCCAAACATATGCTACTCATCCTAGATCTAGAGGAAATGCTAGTCAAACACAGTAGTGTCAGTTTGCCACATCAGTATCCTCTTTGATATCCTCTTTGATTTCAAACAAGCTAACTACTGATCAACTAGTTACTTTTAACACTACATAAAAAAAAACAGTGTAGTTGCTCCCTAACCTAGATAAGAAAAATCTCCAATAAGTAATATTAGTATCAATTCGTTACGATAACCGGCACTAACAACATTATTTTTCTGTGCAAAATTTTCAAATTTGGGTTAGGTTATGAACTGACACTGATGACCCTTATCATATATATTTATACAAATTTAGATATGAACGGAACTTTTTCATCTGGACCAGATCATTTGAGACAAACTTTTGTGAAAATTATAGCTCTCGATGAGATGTCCAATTTTCTATTGGACAACTTTTAAGTTTGATGCCATTTAAGGGCTCAAATATGTGTGTTGTCGAAATGACAACCGCATACGTCGAAAGACGTGGTTACTCAACAGTGGTAGGAAGAAAACAAAGTGTATTAAATTTTGAGTTTCCCTTCTTTCCTTTTTTCCCATTACATGGCCCTAGGGGACTATTTATAGCCCCATTATAGGTTCTTACTACTAGGGTTTAGGTTATACAGGGGAATTTACATGATTACCCTTATGAAAGGGACATTTATAGGGGTACATGATGATATAGGGGCTCATGAGCCCCTGATGGGCCGTCTGGCGATCGCCGGCCCTATTGCCCCTAGGCTTGATGGGCCGGAAAGGCTTCTTCGGCCCTCGCGGAGGTGAACTTGCCAAGGCGAAGTCGTCTTCCTTCGGCAGATAGTCTTCACCTTGCACTCTTCGCCTGAGAGGCCTCTGGCCTGGCAAGGCACTCGTACGACTCTTCGACTCATGCCGTTCTTGCTCCATAGCCTTCGCCATGGGTTTCGGCAGATTTGGTCGAAGGGCCTCATGCCATCCGCCAACAAGCCCCTCACGGGCAAGGGTGAGATTGGAGCTTCGGGCGATACCGTGCAAACCATGTGGTATAGTATGCGGCGCCCCCTTTCGACCGATGCTCTTGCCGAAACCTACATTATTCCTGTGAATGAAGTTTGTTATTTGTGCGGCTGGTGTTATTTTGCCGCGCTTCGCCTCCTGCGTTTGGTGGCATATTCATATATATATATATATATATATATATATATATATATTATATACATTTTTTATATATTTTCTTTTCCTGGGCCGAAAGGACCAGTATTGGGCTTTCCCTTCGTGGGCTTTTTACTGTGCTGCTCAGACGGTGGGAAGTTACCGTTTCGCCTACCCTTGCGACACGTGGCGCTTTATTACTGGTGGGTAGGCGAACGGTCGCCCGGGCGAGCTATATATTCCCACCGACCTTTCCTTTTCACCGCCACACTTGCCATTTTACCGCGTGCGCTCTCTTCCTCCGTTTCTTTCTTTCACAGCATCTCTTGACCCCTCAAGCGTTTCGCCCATTCTCTTTCTTCGCCACCGCAAACACACCGTTCGCCATGGCCCCTCGCAAGCCAAACCCTGCTTCGGCGAAAGGGCCGGATCCCGGCCGAGTCGATGACGACAGCACCGCCCTTTTGGGGGTCTCTCTTGTGGACGACGTCGAGCTGGCGAAGCTGGTCAGCTCTGGGGCGTTGGTCGAGGGGCAAGCTTTCGCCCCAGGGAAGGCCGTGGTGCCGAAACCTATCGACAATCGGACGGTGGTATTCGCCGTCTTTTTTGAGGCAGGGCTACGGTTTCCCTGCAACGTGTTGTTGCCAGAGATCCTTCGCCTCTTCCAGGTGGAACTTCCACAGCTGAGCCCGTCGGCGCTTGTTCAGATCGCTATCTTCGACTGGGCGTGCCGGACTTCCGGGTTTGAGCCTAATGCCGAGCTCTTCGGCGCCATATTTTTCGCCACCGTGATCTCGAAGACAGTGATTACCCTGGCTGGAACGAAGAAGACAGTGTTCGGGAGCATGAACTTTAACGTTCGTCCCGAGTGGTCCGATCTCTGCCGGTGAACGCTGCCATGTCGAAGTGGGACCGCCATTGGATGGCTAGGTGGTTCTATCACACCATCCCCTTCGAGGCTAGCACTGACTCGGCGAAAGCCCTCCGTTGCCAGCGTAGGGCGATCGTGCCTAACCGGAAACCCAAGATCGCCGTGGACGGCGCTATGGAGGCACGGTTCGTTCTGCTGCGGAAGGTTTGCTCCCGCCTTAGCTGCCGTGACTTGGTGGAGGAATTCTGTATGCTTCGCATCTTTCCCCTCTCCCAGTCATGGCAAGTTACAGTTGATCAAGACGAAGAGGTTGACGGTTTGCCGAACCTGGTTCTTCCTGAGGGGACGGACAGTAAGACTGTTCTCTTGCTATACACTGCTGTGCTTTGTTATCTTGCCTTGTCTAACTATTAACATAGCTACACACTTTACTTTTGCAGCGTTGACCCTCGACTAGGCTGAAAACGAGGCCCACAGGATGATCGGCGACGTGTCGGTCGTCAAGTATAGCCAGTTGCTAACACGACAAGCGGCTAGGCGGGCGAACCGGGTTTACAACGGCGAATTGCCTCCTCGGGCAAACCCCCATAAAGCTGACGACGATGCAGGGCCTTCGCGAAAGCGAATGCGCGGACAAGTGAAGCTTGCCCCTAGGAAGCGAAGGGTTCCTGCTTCGTCGGACTCCGACGCCGACAATGAGGACGATGCCGAAGAACGCGACGGCGAGGAGGAAGGAGAGGAGGAAGAGGAGGAGGCCGTGGCCGATAAGGCTGCGAACGAGGCGATCGAAGACCGCGTCGACACCCTTGGCTACACTCCTACCCCAAGTCCCGGTCACAACAAGACCGGGGTGGAGTCGAACAGCTCCCCCCTTCGACAGAAGGATTTGGAAGGAGCGAAGGCCCTAGTTGCGTTCTCCTCGAGCAAGGCGGCGAAGGGTGGTCCGGTGCAGAAGATCTCTAAAAAGAAATGACTCGTCGACATCGCCCGCGTTTTCAGCAACGACGAATCTTCTGACAGGACTCCAACTTCGCCTGCTGGCCACAGTTTAGACCTTTCGACTGCTCCCCTCGCTCCGCTCGGCGTTGCTGGGGCAGGTGGTAACGCCGCCGGGGCTTCAGCCTCCGCCGAACGGATCGTGTCGGCTGCGGCGAGGGTTTTCGGGAGCCCTCTACGTGAGCCAGCTATTTCGCCGCTAGTCAAGGCGAAGGGGAAGTGTGCGGCCACTGAAGCATCTGCCTTGGAGTATTCCCTTGCGGCGCCCCACTTCGCCCCTAGTGATTTCGAGACTCGGGTGGACCTTATTCCCTTTGTGGAGGGGGTGAGCAACGTTGTCTTGCCCGCCGGCACCCCGAGCTTGTTCACCGAACTTAATGAGTTCGACGAGGGGTGTTCCGCCATTAAAAGCCTGGCGGTTTGGCTATGCCTTTTCTTCCTTCTTCGTTTTCCTCTTCGTCCCTTTTTTTTTACGTCTAACAATTAACCTTTTGTTCTTTTCACCCGCTCCTATCTTTCATCTAGATTCTTGCGGCTCACTGTTCGACGGAGCGAACCGTACGGGCCCGTTTTGATGGTTTTAAGAGCCGTCTTCGGGCCAAGGACGACGAAATAAGCCGCAAGAACCTGGAGGTGGAGGCCCTGGCCAACACCCTCAAGGAGGCGAAAACTGAAGTCAAACGCCTTTAGTCTGAGCTGGATAAGGGGAAAGAGGCCAGGGCCGAGGTTGATCGCCTCAAGGCCGAACTGGAGAAGGAGAAGGACCATTCAGCGATGCTGATTGACTACTACAACCTTACTGAGCCGAAGATGGAGGCTCTTCGCCTGAAGGCTAGTAGGGCCGAAGCGAGCGCCGCGGAGGAGTCGCAGCGGTTCACAGGAGATTGCGAAGACCACCGAATCCGCGAGAACGGCTTGCCAAACGCTCCGCCTCGCCCTTACCGACATGGGCGCGAAAGTGCGGGGGGTCCCTGCCGAGGATGCATCAGCCTTCGACTTCTTTGAGTGGACCCAGCAGGCTGGCGGATTGGTTTCGGACTGCGCCACCGCGTACGGTGATTGCTGTGCGCGTGTATCGGCGGCCTTCACCTTGGGCCTTTTGCAACAGTTCGGCTGCGAGCACGTCGCCGAGTTCCCTACCTATGCGAAGGGGGACTGGGAGATTAGTGCGCAGAACATTTCGCCCGCTCTTCGCACGTGGCGAAAACAGTTTTGGCAGAAAGATGGCCGGTCCGCTGCCAAAGCGCGCCTTCTGGAGCAACTGGCGAAGGCGGAGGCGGCAGATTGAGGCGAAGGAGAGGGCACAGCAGGCGAAGAGGTTGGAGGCGATGCCCAGGATCACCCAGAGGTTTTCCTCCCTCTTTTGCGTTTGCCTGGAGAGGCGAATGATGTACATTCGGCAGCCTGCCGCCAAACCTTAAAAAAGGCTTTTTTGTACAATTGGAATATATGACACAATCTTAATTACTTTTTGATGATCGAAGTCTTTGGCATATTATTATTTCGCTCATCTCGCATTATGCCATACCTCCCCCTTCTTCCTCCTATCCTTACTATGTAAGCTGTGTTTTGCTTTTTCTGCACTGTCCATCAGGGGGTTCGCCGAAAGTCGTGCATCCGGCCCCCTTTCGGGAGCTGGCGAAGTCAAAACAAGAAATTTGTGGCAGTGAAGGGTCTGCCGAAGGTGCGATGTCCATTTCGGCCTGTTTATCGCGAAATAGAGATAAACGGTCGCAGCTATAAGGTTTTCATGGTTGCCGACTGGCTGCGGGCGCACCCGGGCGAACCTTAGAAGATTACGATCTTGTTCATTCAGGACGTTTGGAGGATATGGCTCGCTTTTGGCAAAACCATCAGAAGACTAAACGTCAGGAAACGATCTTTCAGCGTCGTTACAGTTTAGTCTGTGTTTCGCTCCCTACTCCTCTTAAGGTTGTGTACGATATTAGTAGTGATGATGAACCTAGTTCGCCTGATCATTCCTTAGGGAGGGATAGTGATTATGGGGATGAAGATGTAATTTACTTGTAAGTTAATAAAGACGTGTTTTATTTCCTTTTCGCTATTGTTTGCATCATCACATTTTGTGCTTTTGTTAGGTCGGAACATGCCGGCCCCTTTGCATATATTAGCGAAATAAGTGTACTGACTTTTCAGCTTTTCGTCGTTCGTTTTTGATCTGTAGCGTTCTGTGTCGAAAGAAACGCTTTTGCTTTTATGCTGATTGGACGTAACGTCGTTCGGCTATTTATTTTCCGAGACAAGCTGTTGCGGTTTCAACGTTCGGCGAGCGATGCTTCGGCCGATTCGTTTCGCCCCCTGGCCTTTTTCGCTGATCAGGCGTTTGCCTTGGGGTTTTTCCACAAATTATCAATCACACGAAAAAAATAAAAAGAAGGCGGAGGACAAATAGATTTTATACTTGTTCGGGCCTCCATGGTGGATAATAGCTCTACATCCAGTTTTTTTTTCTTTTTCTCTCTTTCTTCTTTTTTTTCTTGCCGAAAGGCTTTCATAGTGCCGAAGGGCTTACATAGTGCCGAAGGGCTTACATGACAGTATGTACATTTTTACAAGTTGGCGATTTGGGTGCCACCCATTCTAGACATAGAAGCGCTTGAGAGAGGTGGTGTTCCAGGAATGGTCGAACTCCTCGCCTTCGAGTGTCGCTAGGCGAAAAGATCCCGTCCTGGACTTGTGTTTGATGAGGTATGGTCCTTCCCACTTTGATTCAAGCTTGCCAACCGCTACTGGGTTCGCCTTCTTCCTTAGGACGAGATGACCAGGCATCAGCTCCGTGGGTCGAACGTTTTGTTGTAAGTTGCCGAAGTGCTTGTGGCGTACTTGTGCATGTGCTCGAGCGCATCGACTCTTACTCCTTCCAAGAGTTCGAGCGATACTTCGCATCCCTCTTCGCCCCCAGAGAACATCACCCTTGGTGAGTTAGCCCCTAGCTCTGCTGGGGTCATTGCCTCATCGCCATAAAAAAGCATAAACGGGCTAAACTTGGTTGGTCTTGTGGGGGTCGTTCGAAGGGCCCAGAGAACCGATAGCAATTCCTCTGTCCATTTGCCTTTCGCTGCCCCCTCGAGTCTTTTCTTTAGTGCTTCTAGGATCTTGCCATTTGTACGTTCGGCTGCCCCATTTGACTGCGGGTGTGCAACCGACGCGAACCTGATTTCCAGGTTAAGCTCTTCGCACATTTCTCTGAACTTATCAGAGTCAAACTGCTTGCCGTTGTCAGTAATAAACTCTTTTGGCACTCCGAAACGGTAAACAATGTTTTTCCATACAAACTTCTGTACTGCTGCTGAAGTTATTGCCCCAAGGGGTTCGGCTTCAATCCATCGAGAGAAATATTCCACAGCTACAATTGCGAATTTATACCCATTTCGCGCCACCGGGAACGGCCCAATGATGTCCAGTCTCCATCTGGCGAAGGGCCATACTGGCGCAATGGGCTGCAGATCATACTGGGGCGCGGCTTGGCTTCGGCCATGACGCTGGCAACTTTCGCACTTCTTGATTTGCTCAACACAGACTTTCAACACAGTGGGCCAATAAACTCCTTGTCTAAATACTTTGGAGGCCACTGTTCTTGCAGCCTAGTGCGCGCCACATAGCCCCTGGTGTATCTCCTTTGCCATTTCTTCGCCTTCGGCAAAAGAGATGCAACGAAGTAAGGGTTGAAGTATCTCGGAGCGGTAAAGCTGACCCGAGACCATCTTATACTTCGTGGCTCTGAGTTGCAAACGCTTCGCTTCTGCTTCGTCTATCGGAAGCTAGCCAGTTTCAAGGTGTTTCACAAATGGGGTTCGCCAGTCATATGGGTCTTCGCCCAGTTTCTCCTGGTCGATTGCCATGACTTCCGAGCTGTCCATGGGCACACTTGGAGCATGTAGGACTTCGAAAAAGATGCCAGGCGAATGTGGGCCACCACAAGCAGCAGATTTCGCCAAGGCGTCTGCTTCCTCGTTCTGGTCTCTAGGCAAGTGTTCGACCGTTATGCCGGTGAAGCATTTTTCCATGGACCGAACAGCCTCCAGATACCTCTTCATTCCCTCTTTTTTTGCCTCGAAGGATTTGTCAACATGGCATGCTACCAACTTGGAGTCAGTTCGAATTAGCAGGCGCCGGACTCCCAGTGCTTTCGCCTTTCTTAGGCTCAGGAGAATGGCTTCGTATTCTACTGCATTGTGGGTTGTGTCGAACTGCAGTCTTGCTGCGTACCGAATAGGCACACCATTCGGCGAAAATAGGACTGCCGCAATGCCTGCTCCCCTGTGCGACCACGAGCCGTCAGAGCACATCACCCACAATTGTTCGGCGGGCTCGGGGTCGGGGGCAAGTACCGGTGTCCATTCAGCTACGAAGTCGGCTAGCACTTGAGACTTGATAGCAGAGCGTGCAACAAAATGTAAGTCGAACGGGGATAGCTCTGCCGCCCACTTGCTGAGCCGGCCAGTGACTTCCTTGCCTCGGAGTATTTCGCCCAAGGGGTACTGTGATGGCATTATGACTTTGTGGGCCTGGAAGTAGTGCTTAAACTTGCGCGAAGCCATCACTAGGGCGTAAGCGAGCTTTTCCATTTCAATGTACCTTGTCTTCGCTCCTTGTAGTGCTTCGGAGACGAAGTAGACCGGTTTTTGTCCGAACTCTGTTTCTTGGACGAGGGCAGCACTGACTGCCACCGGCGAAGCTGCTAAATATAATAGCAGTTCGCTTCCTGGGGGTGAGCTTATCAGAGCTGGCGGGCTTTGCAAGTATTGCTTTAGCTCGTCGAATGCTGCTTGGCACTTTGGTGTCCAATTAAACTTTCCTGCGCCTCGGAGGGTCTTGAACAAGGGCAAACCTCTTTCGGCTGCCTTTGAGAGGAATCGACTGAGTGCCGCAATTCGGCCTGCAAGCTTTTGTACTTCATGTACGCTTGACGGAGGCTTCATTTGCTGGATGGCATCGATTTTCTCGAGATTCGCCTCGATGCCTCTTTCGGAAACAAGGAAACCCAACAACTTGCCTGCGCGGACGCCGAAAACGCACTTCTCCGGATTCAGCCTTATGCCTGCTGTGCGCAAGCTGTCGAATGTCTTCTGCAGGTCGATCGCACGGTCGGAAGCCTTGCGGCTTTTTACGATGATGTCGTCGACGTAAGCTTCCACATTCTGCCCCAACTGCTTGCCAAGGACCTTGTACACCAGCCTAGCAAAAGTTGCTCCTGCGTTCGTTAAGCCGAAAGGCATCCTGAGGTGACAAAATGTGCCGAATGGAGTGATGAAGGATGTTTTGGGGATGTTGAGCGGGTTCATGTGGATCTGGTGGTAACCGGAATATGCATTCAGGAAACTCATGAGCTCGCATCCAGCTGTTGAATCCACGAGCTGGTCGATTCGCGGCAAGAGGAAGTCATCTTTTGGACACGCTTTGTTTAGGTCTGTGAAATCGACACACATGTGCCATTTGCCGTTTGACTTCCGCACCAGCACTGGATTCGCCAACCACTCCGGATGGTCAATCTCTTGGATAACCCCCGCCCTGAGCAATTTTTGTACTTCGGCTTTCGCCGCTTCTTGGCGATCGGCAGACATCTTGCGCAACTTTTGTTTTCTTGGCTTAATGTCCGGCTTGACTGCTAGGTGATGCATGATGAGATCCACCGGGACACCCCCCACCTCGTCAGGGCTCCAGGCGAAGATATCGATGTTCTTTTTGAGCACCTCTAGGATACTCTCAACTTCTTCTTCGCCCATGTCGCCCCCAAGTGATACGAGCTTTGTGGGGTCGGCATCATCAATCTGCACTTTTGTTATCTTGCCATGAGGGGTGGGCTTTGGTGTGTGCTTCGGCCGTTCATGCGGTTCGGTCTCAACACTGTGCACTGCTCTGTTAATTATGGCTAGATCGCCTTTTGAAGCGTCCGAAGGCTGAAGCCCCTTGACTACTATCACCCCTGTCGGGCCGGGCATCTTGAGCTTGAGATAATTGTGGTGGGAAATGGCTTCGAACTTGTTCAGGGTTGCACGGCCGAAGATGGTGTTGTAGTTGTACGGGATGTCGACGACGTCGAACAGTATTTGCTCTTCGCGTCTATTCTCCCCCCAGCCAAAGGCTATCAGCAAAAGTGCTTGGCCGAGAACTTGAACTGCTTCTCCGCCAAAACCGCGGAGCGATGCTGGTGCTGGGGTAAGGGCTTGGGTAGGCAACCCCATCTTGGCATATGCTTCGGCGAAGATAACATCGGCCGAACTCCATCCGTCGACCAGGATTCGTCGGACTTCGAAACCAGCTATCTCAGCTGAGATTACCAGGGGACCTTGATGCGGGAAAATAACTCCTTCCTCGTCTTCCGGCCCAAAAGAAATTAGCTAGTTCAGATACTGCGGCGCCCCTTCACCCGCCGAAGTGATGCTGTGGACCATACGGATCTGCATCATCATCTGCCGTTTGGACAACTGGCTTGGCGGGTTAGCCCTTGTAATCACTTGGATTACCCTTCGCTGTACATCTTGGCATTGTTCGGCTGGGGGTGTTTGCTCCTGAACTGCTTCGCGGGGTGCTTTGACAGTTGTTCCCTGCTGCGGCCTTGGGTCTTGCACGTTGCCATGTTGCCTAATGTTTCGACATTGCTCCGTGGTGTGCGAAGAGCATCCGTGAAAGGCGCAGTAGAGGTCTTTTCGGACCTTCTTGCGGGCTGGCTGCTGATGCTTGCTCGCTTGCTGGGCATCGAACTCCTTGCGGAGGGCTTGCACTTCTTCGACCGCCATCACAGCTTTGCCCGCACAGTCTATTTTGAACTTTCTCCAAGTTATGGGGGCTTGGCTTTGCCTTGGCGGCTGTCCTTGGATCGCCGACTGAGACTGGCGAACGAAGAGGGGAGGTGGTTCGGCAACTTGAACTTGTGCTTGAGCTTGAGCAGCGGCGACGGAGGCTTTGTCGTACTCAGCTTGTATAGCTTGCCGTCGCTTGGAATCCTCCTCGCCCCTTGCGAACCCGTCAATGATGCGAAGTAGGTGCTCGAGCGTCTGAGGCTCCTTGTTGGCGATTTTTCTTGTGAGTTCGCCCTCGAGCAGACCGGCCGCAGCGGCGTTTATAACCGACGCCTCGGTTATGTCTTGAACTTGGCACCGGGCTTGCGAGAAGCGACGCATGTACTCCCTTATCGACTCCCCCTGCCTTTGGCGAATGCCGAGTAGGTACTGTTGCGTCTTCGGCTCCTCGTAGGTGCCTCGAAAGTTAAGGACAAAAACATCGCGCAATTGCTCCCATGAGTAAATGCTATTGGCTGGTAAATTGAAATACCAAGACCGGGCGATGCCGTCTAGAGCGAGATGTATTACCTTCGCTTTGGTATTTTTGTCACCATGAGCTGCTTCGATCGCTGACTCGTAGATGGAGAGGAACTCCTACGGGTCAGTTTCGCCTGAATAGCGCGGGACGGGTGGGAACTTAAACTAGGGTGGGATTGGACGAGTCTTGATTCCCCCACTCAGCGGTAGCCCTTTTTCACCTCCCACCCTGTTTACCGCACCCTGCTACGGGTACGGTGTGGCGAAGGGCGAAATCGCAGCTTGTGCGCGAGGTTGGGCCATGGCATTCGGCTGCCCGGCTCCAACTGGAGGTACTTGCTGAGCCGCCATGGATGGGTCAAAAATTGGCTGTGACCACGTCATGGCAGCATGGATTGGTGCTTGGTTTGTTCGGAAGCCTGGAGTTGGAGCTTGCTGCCGAACGGTTGGCGCCTGATCAGCGTTGACGAAGTCGAACTGCGGTCCTTGATTCCACAGCGAAACTCCCAGGCCCGGCTGAATCGGTGGCAACCAATTAGGCGCACCTTGACTTGTATTCCCCTCCGGGTGGGCCGATGGGGTTGTACTTGAAATGCAGTAGGGTTGGTTGAGTTGCTGAAGGAAAGCTTGGAGTTGCGCCTGCAGAGCCGAAGCCCTTTCCGCCACTGTTTGTGGCGCTTGGCCGGGTGGTTGATGGTGTACTCGGGCAGCGACTGCGGCCGATTCCTGCCCGGCGAAGTACATTGGCGCTTGTGCGACTTGAGGCGGAAAGGGCTGGGTCGTCACTTGCGGATGGACTTGAGGTGGGACATAACCTGCCGAATACTGAAGGATTGGAGCCGACATGACCTTGGTCCGCCTTGCCGCCTCGTATGCTTGTTGTTGTTCTTGCATTTGGCGAAGCATGTCTTGGAGCCGTGTCATGTTCTGTCGCATGGCTTCCATGTCGGCTTCGGCTTGTGTTTTGGGGTCAGGGCTGACTTGGGCCTGCACAGCGGCGAGCATAGTCGGGGCCGCTGCCGGCTGCGATGGAGCGGCTTGGGGCACCACCAGTTGGCTTGTCGAAAGGATCTCCGCCCTGGTCTGGAGTGCCCTTCCCACCGCAACCGCGTTCGCCACGTCGGCCGCGTTCGGCACTTGCACAGAGGTGGCGGGGGCCGAAGGCATTTGTGATGGCGCAGATGTGGAAGCGAATGGTCCTCCTCCATCTTCGGCCACGGGCACCGAAGGCTTTGCTCCCTCCTCGGCGGCCATGTCCGGTCCGGCGTTTCTTTCCTTCCGCCTTGCAACCTTCTCCTTCACGACCTTCTTCGGTGGCATTCGCTCTCAGTGGTTTCGCTCGGAGGTCCCCACGGTCGGCACCAGCTGTTGTCGAAATGACAACCGCATACGTCGAAAGACGTGGTTACTCAACGGTGGTAGGAAGAAAACAAAGTGTATTAAATTTCGAGTTTCCCTTCTTTCCTTTTTTTCCCAATACATGGCCCTAGGGGACTATTTATAGCCCCACTACAGGTTCTCACTACTAGGGTTTAGGTTATACAGGGGAATTTACATGGTTACCCTTATGAAAGGGACATTTACAGGGGTACATGATGATATAGGGGCTCATGGGCCCCTGATGGGCCGTCTGGCGATCGCCGGCCCTATTGCCCCTAGGCTTGATGGGCCAGAAAGGCTTCTTCGGCCCTCGCGGGGGCGAACTTGCCAAGGCGAAGTCGTCTTCCTTCGGCAGATAGTCCTCGCCTTGCACCCTTCGCCTGAGACACCTCTGGCCTGGCAAGGCACTCGTACGACTCTTCGCCTCACGCCGTTCTTGCTCCATAGCCTTCACCATGGGTTTCGGCAGATTTGGTCGAAGGGCCTCATGCCATCTACCAACAATGTGATTATTTTTTAACCATTCAAAATAATTACTAACAATCACAGATTGTTAAAAAAATGTACATAATTATTATTTATTTTATTGTGACCTTTTATCATTAAAAATACTTTTAGGCATGACTCATTAATTTGTGTAAATTTGCAAAAATTATTTAAATAAGACGAATGATGAAAACTTATGTCTAAATTAAAATTGATGGTGTTATATATTTAAAAAAATGGAGGGAGTAAAATGTGAGACCCACATAGCGCAAATTGCATAATCTAAGTCCATCTTTGAATATTAATTCCTATGTCCACAACTACTATCAGAAAGATCTGAGAACACATTAATATCTCATTAAACTAGCTAGGTGTACTAGCTACAACATTATTAGTTGCAGAAGAGTTTTTTAGCATTGCTAATCATATATTAGCATAACCACAATCACCAACCAAACTTGTCGATTATTTTACAATCTATTCCAAGGGTGATAAGTTGGGATGTAATCCAACATACTGTGGGATCTAATAATAATGATCATACATCCTAACTAATTTGACAAAAATGTAATAGCTTTAACACAAAATGATTACAAAAGGGTGATGTTACATGTATTAAAAACCAATTTCTCTAGCCCTTTTATCTTTATCTCTACTATTACTTCGAATGCTCCTGAAGTCCTGATCTATGCACGTCTACAGTACACGAATGAAAATTCAGGAAAAAAATGAACACTGACAAAATCTGTTTGGATATAGCTTCATGCATTTCATGGAAAAGATTGCTGACACCTCCCTCGTCACCTCTTGTCGAAACAAGATTTGGGCAATACTAAAAGGGGGTGGCTATCAAGCTGGAAAAGTGGATGGGTTTAAAGGGAAAGAATTTTATACAGGTTCAGGCCTTTTTAATCAAGAAGTAATACCCTACTCCTGTCCGGGGATTGATCCGCCGAGTATATTATTGATCGTATGATCTGGGAGAAAAATCGTGTTCCTAGAGGGACCCGGACCCCTCCTTATATAGGGGAAGGGGTCCGTATTACAAAATACAGTCCATATCCCTAACGGAATATATAATTACAGATAAAATATAATCATAACCGACTAGGATCTCAGGTATTTCCTTGACATACAAGTTTAAAACCTAACCCGAGTCCTCTTAAAGATATTCTATCTATACATGGTACCCTGTACCTAGTCGGACTATACGTGCCGTGTAGATATAGGGTATCCATAATCTCCACAGTAACCCCCCCGAGAACTTTACAGTCGACAAAATAGCCTTCTCTTGGAACATAAAGTAATAATCCGAGTGCTTTAATTTCTTCTGTATAGATCTCCGAGTACCAAAATCAAAGACTGTGAAGGTCTAAAATAGAAAAAACCGGGTGCATCAACTAGATGCACCTAATTAGGTGTAGCCCCCCGACTATGTGGTTAGTTAAAAAACTAAACATATAGTCAAGAACTGAGTGGTTTTACAACCGAATATCATATAGCAAAGCATATGCAGCATTCAACAAAACATCCAGCCGACTGCTTTTAGCTTTAATATACCAAAAATGAAAACATGGAAAGGTCCGAGTGATAAACACTCTACAGGTCCATGAATTCACATATTTGACAAGAATCCGAATAAAAACTCTCAAAAAGATCCATGAAATGTGGTATAAATGTGATAACATAATTAGTGATAAGTCTAAATAGCCTAGGCTATGACCCACACCAGAAGAATAAGCATATAACATGCCAAGTAAATAACTATTCAAAAACCAGTTATTTCAACAAACCCGAACAGCTTTTACAGCCTAAAGAGACTTACAAAATCAATATAACACTTTTCTGTTGGGTACCTTTTTGTTCGCATCGTAGTAATTCCAAAGAATCATCTAACTGCATTAAAAAGGATTTTAACAGCTTCGGGCCATACTGTTGTGAGAAAAAATTGCCAAAGCAAAAATGCCTAAGTCCCTAAGGATCACAACTAACCACACTGATAATAGAATTGGGCTGAAGTACTGTATAGGCCCAGGCCCATTAGCACTCCCGATACCCTGGCGAAATAAACGCTGAAGTCAAAGCGTCGCTTTCTTCCCCGCCGAGACTCTCGCCACTTTCCCCATTTCACGCTACAGTACAAAAGCACTCCCGCGGAACTAGGGTTCTCCAATTCGCTCAAATTCACCTTACAAAACTCCACAAAAATCATTCACGCACCCACTGCATCAATCCCTCATACATTCTCAGCCATTTCCAAAGCAAATCGCATCACCTAACTCGCATCCATGGCAGAGGAGAGAGAGAGCTTCGAGAGCCAATGGGCGCCCTCCGATGTAACGGAGGAAAACCTGAAGGAGATGGTGGCGCACGGTGTTCTTCCAGCGAAGGAGATCATTGGATGGTGTCCGGCATTCGGCGAAGCATTCCCGACCCCCGACACTCATGAAGTCGTGGTATTTTCTCATTTCTTCTATGGCGGATTTTCTCTTCCAACCTCAAGGTTCTTCCGGGGAATTCTGGATTTCTACGGAATCAGTTTACATCACCTAAACCCAAACTCCATAGTTCATATTGCCAACTTCATACACACCTGTGAAGCTTTTTTGGGCATTAGACCACATTTTGCCCTATTTCGTCGCATCTTCTTCCCCATGCCCCAACCGAACAAAAGCAAGCCATGCGTAGTTGGGGGAGCTGGATTCCAACTGAGAGGAACTCTGAGCCAAAAGTACTTCTCCATGCCGTTTAAAACTTCAAACAAAGGCTGGCACGCAAATTGGTTTTATGTACAAAACCCCGAGCCTGCACTCCCCGAATACTCCTGTCTCCCTCCAGTTTATTAGGACACCTGGAATTCACTACCAATGGGAGAGGAAGCCGTCCAAGCGGTCACCCTGATGGATCGCATGCTGAAGCTAAAGGAGCAAGGTCTGCAGGGAGAACAAATCACCCGGCACTTCATCAAGAGCCAGCTGGCCCCGATCAAAGAAAGATCTCGCACAGCCTTTGAATTCGACGGCAAACATGATCCTAACCGCGCAGATCCCGAATCCCTTGAATTCAAGGTCATGAAGGAGAGAATGTATAAAATCTTCTCAAATGCAATTGTTGTCAGCTATTCGCACTTGCTGCCTGTGGTGCCATATAATGCCTTCAATCCCCCTCCACCGGTATGTATTTAAAATCCCAGCTCGTTTCTAAGCATGCTTTTATCATTTGCAAGGTTGATAAAAAAGCTTGAATCATCATACCAAGGAATTCGCCTTGATGAAATCAGACCCTCCAATTACCCAACGCCGATCACCTCGCCAGCAGACTGGTCAGGCAAGCGGAGGACCAAAAATTCGGTCTGAAACTCAATCAAACATCTCAAGATCAACCATCCATTCAGACTCGCGCAAGAGGAAATTGGTCCTGAGCGACGATGAAGGCGATGATGCTGGAAAAACCGGCAATAAAGAGGCGACCGGAAAACTGCCAAGGCAAACCAACCCTAAGAAGAAAACATCTAGTCATCCATTGCCAAAGATCAGGAAATCTTCTAGGTATGAATCATTTGACCATCTCCCTCGTAGCGCTGCTCACTCACTATTGCAATAATAATAATGGCATGACTCAAACTTGTAGGAAGCCATCTGACATAGATCCTACTGGAAAAGACTCTGAACCAACTGAAATGGAGACGGGTCCTTCAAAAGAAACCGGGCCGACTGCAGAAGATCACCCGAGTGACAATCAGCCGGCAACCGACAATGTAAAACCCAGCAACGAACCCTGGAAACCAATCGGCCGAAGCTGGAATCGAGGTTAATCAGGAACCCCCAACTGGAAACCAGTCGGGCGCAGAACCAAACCGAGATGTCCCTAAAGTTGAAACCCAAATGGACAGCCCTCCTAAAAAGGATACTAGTAATGACCCAGGGTCCAGCTCTCCTGTTAAGGTACAAGTGCCTTCTCGTCCCCAACCGGAAATCATCACAGGTAAACATATCCTCCAAAACCATTTTGATCTAACCGACTTCATTCGATTGTTTCACCTTTATTCATGGATACACAAGGGCCAATGACTGGTGATGAAGAAGAGGTCCTCCGGATACGAGCAGCTGAAGATTCTCGACCTCCCATTCTAGTCAAGTGGTGGGATGACGATATGCAACCTCAGGGAATCGTAATAAACAAGCAAAAAGAAGATGAGGAAGTATGTCTGCTGAAAAAGGCACTCAGCCAGGCTACTCGCATCGTAAACGTAAGTTTCCTCATGCACGGCCTCAACCATCCTATTTGCCACTTAGCTCAAATGCCGATAAAGTTGTTTTGCAGAGAATCCATCTCAGGAATGAAGCAAAAACTGCGACTCTTGAGAGGTTAGTTCCCCACCTTGGAACCCTTGAGGCCACCAGAAACGAGCTGCACGAAGCTAGGGAAGTTGCCAGGAAAACTGAACATGATTTGAGAGATCGGATCGCCGAACTTCAAGACTCCAACTTCAACTGAGTGGCTCATCAAAAGGTACACACAAACTCTGTCCAACTTACTTATGCTGCCATCCTTGTAATCTCAATTAACCAGAAGCAATACAGTGCAAGCCGCCAAGATATCTGAACTAGAAAAGCGAATCCAAACTCTGGAAAATGACAAGGTCGGATTGGCAAGACAGAGGAACTCGGCTTTGAAAGATGTTGAAGGTACTAGCAATTAATACTTCAAAAACCATTCTCTTCTTTATGCCTACTCATCGATATGAATTTGTTTATGCAGACCGCAAAATCAAGTCTCAAGCTCAATTCGATGTCTTAGTCAACAAAATCAAGAGGCTTGAAGGGGCCAGGGATGAAGTCGCCAACGCTGCTACCCCGCTCGTCCAAGCCATGTTCTTTAATAACAATGGTCCGAGTACATTTGATGCTTCCGAAATCTTCGACAAGCTGAGAGTTGCTCTGGATACATATTTTAAGAATATCAAAGAGGCTGGAAGTATGGGGGCAAGCCTGGCGTTGGCAATGACCAAGTCTTTATACCCAAAGATCGATATTGACGCCATTGATGGCTTTGCAGACGGGACGAGCGAAGAAGTTGCTCTTGACCTCATCAACAAAGCGCAGAAAGCCGTCGATAAGATAGCAGTTGATGTAGTTGAGAGATTCCAGGACAACGACCTTCGGCCGACCGGATCTGATAACTCCGATGATGAGAAAACTGATACCGATTGATGTTATATCATAACAATGATTCTGATGATGATGATGATGATGATGGAGGCACAATTTGTACAATACTGATGTATTTATGCTGTGCTCAATATTTCAAACTTAGCTTCTGATTTCTTAAAAGCTTTTGTCAAACCTTATTGAGCCTAAAACCTGCAAAAGCTATTAAAAAGCTTTCAGTCCTCATTGACTAAGCCAAAAAATCAAGCAAGGCAATGATAAATCAAGTAAGCAAATTGAATTGATAAAAATCATACTCCATTATTATTATAGTAGCCCCCGACTGATAACTCAAGGGAAAACTTGATGTTAGCAGTCAAAATAGGGAAATACAAAAGTAATGCTTAAGCATAAAAACAACGAAGATGTTCAATATTCCAAGAATTGTCGATAGGAGTACCGTCTTCGCGCTTGAGTCGGTAGGAACCTGGTCGAGTGACTTTGGAGATTATGAATGGTCCTTCCCATAAGGGGATAACTTGTGCCGATCTCGTGTAGTTTGAATTTTTCTCAAAACCAGGTCGCCGACTAAGAAGGCTAGTGATCGAACGTTATAATTATGATAACGGCGCAACCCTTGCAAGTATCGAGCCGACTGAATTAAGGCTGCTTCGCGGGCCTCTTCCAGTCAGTTCAAATCATCTACTCGGTCTTCTCCGTAGCGCTCCTCGTTAAAGTTGCGAAAACATAAAGATTCAAATTCCACCTCACTGGGCCACATTGCTTCCGCTCCATAAACTAAGAAAAATGGCGACTGGCTCGTGGCCCGACTGGGAGTGGTGCGCAAGGACCAAAGTACAGACGGCAGCTGTTCTACCCACTTGCCGGCATAGGGATTCAGTCGGTCGAAAACTCGTGCCTTTATTCCTTGGAGCACCATGCCATTGGCGCGTTCGACTTGTCCATTGCTCATAGGGTGCGCTACGGAGGCATAACAAATTTTAATGCCGAAGTCTTCACAAAAGTCTTTAAATACTCCGCCAGCGAATTGAGTGCCATTATCCGTGATGATCCGATTAGGTACCCCAAACCGGTGCACAATGTTGATGAAAAAATCTCTAGCCTTGTCTGTCGTGATTGTGATGACCAGTTTAGTTTCAATCCACTTGGAGAATTTGTCAACAGCCACAAAGAGGTGAGTATAACCGCCGACTGCCTTTTTTAAACGGGCCGACCATGTCAAGCCCCCAAACCGCAAACGGCCAAGACAACGGGATAGTCTGCAACTCTTGAGCTGGTAGATGAGTTTTTCTGGCGAAAAATTGACAACCTTCACATGTCTGCACAATCTTGTCAGCATCGGACACAACTGTGGGCCAGAAAAAACCTTGCCGATAAGCGTTGCCAACAATGGTCCGTGCGGCAGCATGACTGCCGCAGATGCCAGAATCTATATCCTTTAACAACTGTCTCCCCTCCTCCAAAGACACACAGCGTTGCAGGATTCCTGATGGACTTTTCTTGTACAGCTCGGTCTCATGAATAATATAGAGCCTGCTGTGCCTGGAGATCCGCTCGGCTTCATCTTTATCTTGTGGGAGCTCTTGTTTGGTCAGAAATCTTATAAGGGGCTTTCTCCAGTCGGCTTCAATCATACCTATGTCTTGAACGTCCGTGGCCTCGATTGTTTCTTTCCTTGGTACGGTTGGTTCGTAAAGATGTTCAACAAACACGTCGGAAGGAGCTGCTTTGCGTTTTGAACAAAAAATTAGCTAGCCTGTCAGCTGCTTCATTATTGTGCCGAAGAACATGGGTGAGTTCAAGTCCATCGAACTTATCCTCCAACTTGCGTACCTCTTGCCGATAAGCGGTCATGTTGTCATCAAGGCAGGACCACTGTTTCATAACTTGATTAACGACTAACTAAGAATCTCCACGAACTATCAGACGCCGAATTCCCAAAGAGATTGCTATCCTCAGTCCGTGAAGAAGCGCCTCGTATTCCGCCACGTTGTGAGATGCAGAAAAATTTATCCACAACACGTAGCTCAATCTTTCTCTAGTCGGGGAAATTAAAACAACCCCGGCCCCAGTGCCCGAAAGCCTCTTCGACCCGTCGAAGTGCATGGTCCAATACGCTATCTTCTCTTCGGGCATACCTTCTTGGCACTCGGTCCACTCGGCGACAAAGTCGGCTAAGGCTTGGGACTTGGTCGAAGTTTGCGGCTTGAACGATATATCCAAGGACATCAATTCTAGGGCTCATTTTGCGATCCGCCCATTTGCTTCGTGATTATGAAGTATATCACCGAGTGGGAACGACATGACCACTATAACCGAGTGACCTTGGAAGTAATGAGATAGCTTCCTGACGGTAATTAAAACGCCATACAATAGCTTTTGAACCTGAGGATATCTTGTCTTGGAGTCGGCCAGGACCTCGCTAACGAAGTAGATTGGTCATTGCACTTTTTGAATATGGCCTTCTTCCTCACGCTCAACAACTAGGACTGTGCTTACGACCTGAGAAGTCACCGACACATATAGCAGCAGCGGCTCTTGCGGATGCGGTGAAGCTAAGACCGGTGGGGTAGTGAGGAGTTTTTTGAAGTCTTTAAAGGCTTTTTGGGCTTCGGGTCCCCACTAGAAACTGTCTGTTTTCTTCAACAGCTTGAAAAAGGGAATCCCCTGCTCGTCGAGTCGTGAAACGAACCGGCTGAGCGCCGCCATGCAACTAATCAGCTTTTGAACATCTTTCTGAGAACTTGGCGGTTCCATGTTGAGGATGGCATTGATTTTCTGCGGGTTGGCTTGTATGCCTTTATGAAACACCATAAATCAAAGCAGTTTCCCTGATGGTACTCCGAAGATGCACTTTTCAGGGTTTAATTTCATCCTGAAAGCGCGGATGCTTGCAAAGGTTTCTTCTAGGTCCGTGATCAAATCATCTTTTTGCTTGGTCTTGACGACTACATCATCCACATAAGCTTCAACGTTGCGACCAATCTGAGTTGAAAAACATCTCTAGATCATGCGTTGATAAGTTGCTCCTGCATTCTTTAATCCGAAAGGTATGGTGATGTAGCAGAATGCCCCGAAGGGCGTGATGAATAAAGTCTTTAAGCAGTCGGATTCCTTTAGTCGGATCTAATGGTAACCTGAGTAGCAATCCAAAAAGCTGAGAAGCTCGCAGCCGGCTATTGAGTCAACTACCTGGTCAATGCGAGGCAACCCAAAAGGATCTTTGGGACAGGACTTGCTGAAGTCAGTGTAGTCAACACACATACGCCATTGTCCCGTTTTCTTCCGAACCAGGACTGGGTTGGCCAGCCAGTCGGGATGAAGGACTTCCTTGATGACTCCTGCTGCTAACAGCTTAGTGAGTTCTTCCTTGATCGCATCCTTCCTATCCTGTGCAAAGCGGCGGAGTCATTGCTTGATTGGCTTAGCGTCTTCCTTAACATGTAAAGAGTGCTCAATCACCTCTCTAGGAATACCAGGCATATCGGATGGTTTCCACGCAAAGATATCTTTATTATTTTGAAGAAAGGTGATGAGCGCGCTTTCCTATTTACAATCTAACTCAGCGCCTATTACAGCAGTCTTAGTAGGATTAGAGGGATCTAGAGGAATTTTCTTGGTCTTGGCTTCGCTTTCTCCACTCTTTGGGATCTTGGTTGCAGGCACTTCTCCTTCGCTTGCCGTGGTTGCAGCCAATCGGATATCTTCTCGGGCGATCATGATCTCACGGGTTCGGGCTATCTCACAGCTTTCCTTGTCGCATGTGACGGCTTGTTTGATGTCGCTCCGCAGGGATATGACTCCTCGAGGACCAGGTATCTTTATCATTATGTAGGTATAGTGCGGGACAGCCATAAATTTGGCTAACGCCGGGTGCCCGAGTATGGCATGATACGCTGTCTCGAAATCAGCATCTTCGAAGCAGACATTTTCTGTGCGGAAGTTCTCCCGAGTACCGAAGGTAACCGGAAGAGTGATCTGGCCGAGTGGTGTAGCGGATAGCCCTGGAATGACACCGTGAAAGGGCGCATTACTTGGTTTCAATTCTGTGCGAGGGATCTGCATGTCGTCCAGGGTTTTGGTGAAGAGGATGTTGAGTGCACTGCCGCCATTGATGAGGGATCTGCGAAGCTTGACGTTGCGAACCACTGGGTCTAGTACCAGGGGGTACCGCCCCGGGTGGACCACTCGGTATGGATGATCCGAGCGGTCAAACTTGATTGTTGTCTCCGACCACCGAAGATATTGGGGCGTATCGGGCTGAACAGCGTTAATCTCCCGTTCGGTCAGCTTTTGTTTTCTTTTAGATTCATAAGCCAGAGGTCCGCCAAAGATGTGGTTGAGCTCCTTGCGATGGTCTTGAAAACCTATTGGGGCATCGTCGTCATCGTCCTTCTTTTTTGACGTGCTTTGATCTCTGTCGGAGGCCTTTCGTGCATTCTTGGCGTATTGTTCTGCAAACTGTTTGTAGACGAAGCAATCTTTGGCCGCATGATTGGAATTTGGATGATGCGGACATTGGGAGTTCATGATCTTGTCAAAAGTATTGACGCGCGAACGTTGTCAGGAGGAATGTGTAGTAGTTGCAACAAGGTCCGCGGGCTTACGCTTACGGTCCTTGTGATTGGTACTTCCACTCCCTCATGTAGTCGGCGTATCTTTCTTCGGCTTCTAAGTGGTGCCCAACTGCTTGGACGCGATAATGGCATCTTCGGCTTTGGCATACTCGTTGTCTTTTTCGAACATCTGCTTGACTGTCCTGGGAGGCTTGCGCCCAAACTTGCCGACTAAATCTTCGTGACGAATCCCCTTGGTGAAAGCAGCAATGATGACGTCATCGGTGATGTCGGAGATCTGGTTGCGTTGCTCAGAAAAGCGTTGGATATAATCTCGAAGGGATTCTCCAGACTTCTGAGTGACGTTGTAGAGATCAAACTGTGTGCCAGGGCGTTCAAAGGTGCCCTGGAAGTTGGCGATGAAGTGGTCGCGAAGTTCGGCCCATGATCCGATCGTGCCACGGGGTAACCCATGAAGCCAGGACCGGGCAGAATCCGCTAGAGCCACAGGCAAGTAGTTTGCCATGGCTTTGCTGTCTCCTCCTGCTGCATGAATTGCGAGACCGTAGACGGTGAGCCAAGACTCGGGATTAGTGGTGCCATGATACTTCTCGATTCCAGTCGGCTTGAAGCCGGCTGGCCAATCCACTCGACGCAGGTCGCTAGTAAAGGTAGCGACTCCATCCACATCGTCGTCATAGCGGTCCGGTGAATGGTGGTGGGCGTAGCCTCGTGCTGCACGGCGCTGGTTGATTGTATCACGAAGATCGACGGGGCGCCTACGAGGTGGGGAGCGAAGCCGTTCAACTCCGCGCTCCCTGTGTCGTTCGGGAGGCGAGTGGACAGATCGCTCATTGTGACCCCTGCTCCTGCGATTGGATCCCGCGCTGGCGATGCTGAGGCTTGGCTGGTGATAATCTTGAGATCGAAGATGGGGAACTCGGCTGCCAGTCGACGTGCGGACGCTTGCGGAGTTAACCGGGACCGAGGCGGCAATCATGGTCTTGGTCTGGTTCAAGATGTTGACGACGTGATCAGCTTGGTTGAGTGCGTCTTCCTTGAGGACGGTGTCGAGGAGAGTGATCGCTGCAACCGCGTTCTATTGAGGGGTGCGAAAGACCGCCGTTCCCTCAACGTCTTTCTGTCCGATAAGTTCTCGCGCTCGTCGCCCGGCGTCCAAGGCTCGTTGTCGTCGGTCCTCAGCCTCCTTTGCAGCCCGTTCACGCTCCTGTTGCTCGCGCTGCAGCCGTTCTCGCTCTTGTGCCTGGCGCTCCGCTTCCAGTCGGCGTCGTTCGGCCTCCTGTTGTACGCGTCATCCTTCTGCTTCTCGGGCTTGGCGCTGTTCTTCAGTCTCGTTGTCGACCATGAAGACGCCGAAGTAGAGAGGGGTGTAATTATCTTCGAAGCTTTCGTCGAAGTCGTCAAGGTTGTGGTTGTCGTAGCGATAGCCGAATTCATCGTACTCTACGACCTCAGTTGGTCGTGAGTCGACGCCGGGGGAGCTGAGGTAGCCTTCCAGTTAGTCCGTCGAAATCGTGCCGAGTGGCTGGAGTATGACGCCGACTTCCCTGGAGCTAGGCCGGATCGGGGCTAAAGCCGGATCCCGCCTAGGCCTACGGAGAGAAGACGCCCTTGTAGTAAAGACGGCAGCCAGATCATCGGGGAGTTTCATTAGGATTGGCAGATAGGCCCCATCGTCTTGATCTGGTCGTGTTGGAGTAGATTGCATCTCGTCCGAGTGGTTTGAAGCCAACTCGGCGGAGATGACCTTGGGGTAGACCTCGGCCGAGTTCGGAATACCAAACGGGGCGGAGATCCGGTCTCTTCCTGAGTGGTTCGAATACGAGTCGAGGAGAGAAATCTTGCCGAAGTCGTTGGTGATGAAGTCTAGGCTGCCGAACCGGAACGCCTGCCCGGGAGGGAAGACGAAGTCGTCGATGCCAGAGACGGAACCCATCGCACTTAGTCGGCGAAGAACTTGACGCTACCCCTACCTGGCGCGCCAACTATCGAAACAAGATTTCGGCAATACTAAAAGAGGGTGGCTATCAAGCTGGAAAAGTGGATGGGTTTAGAGGCAAGGAATTTTATACAGGTTCAGGCCTTCTTAATCAAGAAGTAATACCCTACTCCTGTCCAGGGATTGATCCGCCGAGTGTATTATTGATCGTATGATCTGGGAGAAAAATCGTGTCCGTATTACAAAATACAGTCCATATCCCTAACGGAATATGTAATTACAGATAAAATATAATCGTAACCGACTAGGATCTCAGGTATTTCCTTGACATACAAGTTTAAAACCTAACCCGAGTCCTTTTAAAGATATTCTATCTATACATGGTACCCTGTACCCAGTCGGACTATACATGCCGTGTAAATATAGGGTATCCATAATCTCCACACCTCTCTAGCGCAACGGTCAAGCATAGGCATTGCATGCATATATGTCATTACCACTCATACTCTCTCCCGTTCCATAATATATTCTAGATGGTTCAGATAAGGTTGAGGTCAAACATAGAACTTTAACTATCAATTACTTTTAGTTGAAGACACTAGAACACGAGTATAGATTTCTCTTACAAATGACTTTAATAAAATTAAATATTTAATTATTTGATAATAGAAAACCCTAGTTTAGGATATGTTTTGGAGACCGTATCGAATGTTTACCAAAACGTTAAGAGTTATGTAATGAAGGGAGTAACTCATAACACTGGCGCCAACCATCTATACTTAACATACACCAATAGCGCAACAAGAAAATAAAAACAAGAAGAATGTCAATGGATATGTTATCTGTACTACAGTGAAAGGGACTTTCGTCCATCCACACCCCCTCCCATCGTGTCATGCATAGCGGATAATTAGTCCACCTGGCATAAAACTCGCCCCTAGAGAAAAACTAACCAAACCACATGAAACCGACCCGCAACATTCTCGCCTATCAAACTCAGGTGGTGGTTGGAGTAAAAACTACTTTTACATATGTCAACACAGATGTTTTTATTATTTTGCATAACTAAGTTGAGTATAAAATTTGGGTTTCTGTTGTGACACAGGGGCAGTTAACTAAGTATGTATTAGGAGAGTATCGGGGCCTAAAATTGTTTTCGTTATGATCTAGTAGATCAGGAGTGAGATAGCAAAATACATGGCCTTAATTAGCTAGGCAAACATGTCCCTGGATATGAATGTTGGCCTTTGAGAAAGGGGGCGGAGTAAGCTGGGCAAGTAGTTGCAAGGCTCATCTTAAGAATAAAAGATAAGATGGGCCAAGTAGTGTAAATGGCTAGGAAAAATGTAACCTATTTGGAATTGGATAAGATTCATTTCCTAGCACCTAAATTTTTATCAAAGTCCATTCTTTTCACATTAAACTCAAAAACTGATCTCCTCTAAATTTTAAAATCCGACATATAACACTCTAATCTATGCTTATTGGTAGCTTTCATCGATATTGTTGGTATATTTTCTAGTCAACACGGACTCGCCTTAAGATTTACAGTGTTAACGAGTCACCAATTCGTGTTGGTGCATTTTTTGGCCAACACAATACTCACCTAATAATTTGCAGTTTTAATGGAGTCACCAACCACCTTAATTTAGAAAACCTCTTGACCCTTGTGCTAAATTTAGGTGTCAACACACACACGTATGCTCTTTTGACAAACTGGAGAGCCAAAAAGCATAGAACTTGTGGTATTACAACGATAATCTCTATCGGCCACACGGGTTTAGAAGCACCTAGAAAATTGTTCTCTTTGCAGTAGTGTCTTGACAAAGAAATAGTTTTCTAAAAACAATTCCCACAACTCAATATAGATCTTCCCAACTAAGGGATTATCCACTGAGTTCCTCGCACATGGATCATAATCCAAAAATAGTTTTTTAAGCCATGTCTCTAAACTTGAAACAATTTTACTCAAATTCTAATCATTGAACGCTTATTAGTCAAATCATCGTCACTAATGCTCATTGACAAATAAATTAGCTTGCTCAACCTAGGAGAGCCAAGCGGCAAAATTAATTATCTTCCAAGCCCATTGATAAATTCCACCAATGCTGTATATCACTTTATCCATAGCAACTCCAAATCGATCAGCATAAAAATTCCACAAATCTCTATGTTTCAGCAATATAACTCTTTATTAAACAAAGTTTATTTAGATGCTTACCATTGAACTCTTCAATAGATCTTCTCCGATCAACCCTCTTTTTTGCATCCTTTAAATATTTAACTAGTGAAATCCTCCAATTGGTAACTTGAAATCTTGAAGCATCACTAAATTTGGAACAATCAAGAATGGGTTGTTTAATCACCTTTTGAGCCTATGCCCCTAGCTATATACTGTGGGCAGCAATTTTCAGTCAAGCCAGCATTAGAGCTATAGCCAAATTGTCCATGTGCCCAGTAAAACCATTAATGAAGTCGCGGTCAGACTAGCATTTGAAGCATCAGTGGGACCAGCAGTGAGGCACCGGTCGGATCAGCATGTGTTTCGGTTTGACCGGCCATGTAGTTGTGGTTAGTTCGGTCTAGTCCACAGTTACCTCTCACACTTTCTAATGAAGTATCACCTTTGCAATACACAAAAATTGCCTTTCCTATCTTTGTAACCAGATGCTTATTGTGTCAAATGTTTATATAACATATATTTTCTAGACATACGAAAAATTGTAATATCCAAAGATACTAATATGACTAGATATTTATTCAAGTGACTATTCAAAAATAATTATGAAGGCAACAAAAACTCCTAGCCACTTGATCTATGAATCACCCAAAAGCAAGTCTCTCACACCTATGAGTTATAACAACTATATATGAACATAACAATTTGACTTAAGCATGGATACAAAATATTCTAATAGGGCCAATGTTAAAATAACATCTCTAGGTAATATCATAATAAAACCAATACATTGGCCTTTCATACACGTCAAATTACTATAAAGCAAAACTTCCATGGTGCAATATAAAATTGATCTCATTGCAAGACTAAATATGATGCGCCATCAAGACAGATATGATTTGGCCCTTCAAGGTTTTCTCAAACTCACGAAACTGTTGATGCAAAAAAAACACACACACACTGGCCTGAGAGATTTGCTTTACTCTAGTGCGGGTCCAAAGATTTGCTTTCGGGTTCAGAGCGTGCCAGTTGGTTTGATCCTGCAACCAACAAGAAACAAAGAATCCAAAGTTAAATCCATAAACGATAGCCGATCGGCTAGATTGCCGATGACGTATCGTTTAAATCGAGCTGATGCAATATGATTTGGATCGGCAATGAAGTATATAATGAATAAAAGATTCAATTTAGTTTATCGGCTGTAGATACCAACGATGTATATCTATACTTCCAATTATATTTAAACCAAGTGATTGGGATAGATCGGACAGTTGCCGAGACAGTATAAATCACTTAAGTCTAAATGTACTTAAGAGTAAAGATTACATAAGATCATATCATAGCCGATTGGTAAATCTAGCGTGTATCGGATATTGCTCCGATACTCCTTTATACTAAGATATCACTATAGATTAAATATGTTAAACATGAATCAATCTATTGTTAGTTTAATCTAAGCATATTGATATCAAGCTTAATATATTTTATCTTAATGAGATCTTGATATAAAGGGCAGATTTAACATATCAAGTAGATAGATTAAGAACAAGACAGCTAAACCAGGTAAGATCGGCTGAAACTCCGGTACTATCTCTATTAATTATCATGAAGCAAGCTAGAGATTATGGTTCTAGATATTACTTAATAGATCAAACTTAACTGATGCAGCATTAAGCATTAATGAGAAACATAATATCTAATGAATAAGCCAATGAAAACCTTTTAGAGATGGTAGATATGCCATACAAATATGCTATTTTAGATAAATGCCACTACTATTCACGAAATCGGTTACGTGCCACTGGAATTTAGGGAAATTGGAACAGTGCCACTGTAACATACTAAATTTTTCAGGGTAAAATTTTTGCGAAAATATTTAAAGTCGATGTTCTTCATTCTTTCGAATTGGAGCCTCCCAATCCTTATATTTCTTTTGTTCCCTCTAAGTTTCCGACTCCCACATAACCTTGTTTAGTTTCCCTCTCCAAACCAAATCCGAGATATCCCAGAGAAAATTCCCAAAACCATCTGAAGAGCTTGTGTTTATTTTAAGTTATACCGGAGTCATCGTGCAAATATTCTAAAATCCCCAATCTCATCGATTTCCTATTCAAAAATATCCTACCAAAGATCTATTCAAAAATTTCTTGAAAAATTCAAATGGATCACTATCTTTCCCTGGGCTGAAATCAACCTTAACCCAGCCCATCACCTTTTCTTTTCAACTCCTTTGCCCATCTCCCTCTGTTTGGGCCGTGCGAGGCCACGACTATTGTTGGCCCAGCCGAGGCAGCCGCCCCAACTAAACCGCTGCTCGCTTCACTCGGTCCATCCCGAAATAACTAATACGCGAACATTCGGGTTAATTCCTACTCGCGAACGGCTCGACAGGTTGGCATACACGACCGTGCCACGCGTGTAAATGCAACCGATTTCCTTTTGTAGCTAAACTGTGCATGTATGTATATGACTTCCTTAATTCTCAATAGCTTGGTGATTAAGAAAGTCATATGTATATGGTTTCCCTTAGTCACCGAACTTTTGAGACTAATCACATTGGTGAATTATTTTTTATAGCTTGTTACACGGGACATATACAAAGACGAGGGATAATTTCTGGGAATTCTCACTCAATGCATGTCCACATTTGCTACTTTGTTTTTGCCCAATTGAAACTTAATTTTTTTTTGGAATTTATTTTAATTTTGTTTTGAAATTCATCTATATATAAAAAGTTTGTATAACGAAAGTTTTTATATATAAAGTCTGTGTATCAAAAGTTTATCTACATAAAGTTTGCATATATAAAGTTCAATTTTGTGTTAAAGTTTGTGAATAGAGATATTAGTAATTTGAATAGGATTTATTTAAATGAAAAGTTTAAAAATTTGGGTAAAAAAATTGTTGAGTAGAAGATGTTGCTATAAAATAAAAAATTATGTATACCTTAGTTACACATTAATTATGTGGTAATCAATGCTTTAATTATAAACATCACACTGATTTTTTCGGTAGCAAAATATGTACATACCATCGACATATGCAGATAACTATACCCTAAGTACATGCTAGCTAATTAAAGTGTCGGCATGTATGCCTACATGCTAGTACTCTAGTTCTTATCTAGTTGCAAGATGTGTGTATGCGATGCGCTTACAAATCGTGCTGCTAATTAAGAGCGTATAAGCACGAACTGAATGATACTAAAGGTCTGAGCATGTTCGTGATCCGCGAACGTTCGCGTATTAGCCTCACCCGGTCCAGCCACCGCTCGCACTACGCGCGCGTCGCCTCGCGCCACCCTGCGCCTTGCTTGCGCCCGCACGCGCTTGGCCCGCACTAGCCGCGTGCCGCCTTGCACCTGCCTGCTCTGCGCCGCATGTCGCCACGCGCGCGGCACACGCTCGCTCGAAGCCGCACCGAGGAACTCGATCAGATGGTGTAGACGTTGTCGCACAAATCTTAAAAACCGAGCAAGCACCACTGCTACCGTCAATCTCAATCTCCCACTACCCAACTATTTAAGCAGGCAAGGTAGCCATGCTCATCCTTTTTCCCCTCTCTTTCTCCTTTACTCAGAAAGGAATCGAGTTCCCAAAATTTCTTCAAACTGCCGTGGTCGTCGGCCGATCTGTCGCTGCAGGCCACCGGTCGTCGTCTCCTCGCGCCACCAGACTCTTCCAGAGCCGGTGAGGCCATCTCCTTGTTTTTCCCCTCCTCTCCATGCTTGTACTGAGGTCCCATCGTGCTCCTGTCCGTCACAATGGCTACCACCGTGGTCAGTTTTTTTTTCCAACGTTTCATCTCTATCAACTAACCACAAAAATGGAACCTTCTCATCCGGGAACACGTTTTGACGCGCTCACCCGCCCGCGTTCATCACCGGAGCTGCCACCTCCATGCCCGGTGTCACCATAGCTCCAGATCTGGAATTCGCGTTCCGGCCAGCATGAACATCCTCTCAGAGAACCAGCAACCGCTTCGAGTTCGCAGCACCTGGGGACGAAATTACCTCAAGACGTTCTTACTGTTCCGCCACGATAACCGTCATCCAACTTTTCTCTTTTTCTCTCTCTGTCTGTGTTCGTGGTTCACAGTGGAAGAAGAACAGTACTAGATTCAATACTGTTCCACCATGGTCCAGCCTGACCACACCACCTGAACCAACCCAGGTAGTTGTTAACCAAAACAAAACCGATTCATATCAATTCTTCCATCAGTTCACCTCCAGATTCAAACCAAATCAATTCTAGTATCTGTAACAACAATAATCCCAAAGTGCAACCACTAAAACACATGCTATCAATCATAACCCTAGGATAAATCGTTTGACATCCAAGTCAATTAACTCTTGATTTACCATTTTCTTTTGTTCTCGCTCCGATTCATAATATTTATTTTATCGTTTATTTGTAGTATTTTTATTATAGGCTTATTTGGTCGTTTCTTCGTGTGCATACGTTAGATAGCGTTGAAGATCCCACCGGACTCACAGGAACTAAAGTGGACCTAGAAGGATACGCTGAAGCTTCCGAAGGCCATGTTCCACAAGGCAAGCCACGGTTCCAATCTTTGATCATATTGAAACCTAGTAGAGAACCACTTAGTTATTTTATGCATTGAGTATTTATAAAACTATTTTGCTTATGAAGCCACGTTAGTTTAGTTATTACCCATTGTTACATTGTTATTATTGGCCAAATCCATGGATTGCTATATCACGCCCTTTGATAACCTAGGTGTAGATTTATATACTTCACAACAATATTCTAGTGGATAAGACCACCAAATATCTATAGTCACATACATGGTTTACCCGTCGTCACGTGGTGGCGTGTCGGGTGATATAAGATGTGTTATTTGATATGAGTCACTCGCCTGGAGTGATATGAAAGATTAATTCCGGGCGAAGATGGATGTTGTGGTGTGTGAGGCCGTGCATATTGTTATAATTATTTTGTGGAATGTGTATATTATACTTGAAGTATGCACGGGCCTGGGCTAGTTTTGGTGGCTTTCCCCGGATATAAGGACTACCCTCTTATGCCATGGAAAATGATGTAATTTGCGCCCATCCACAGGACTGAGTAATCAGACATAGCCTAGTACATTGTCCCACTATATGAAAGACTGTAGGGCGGCTTTATGAGCAGGTTTGGGGTGGACATGTGGAAGGGGCTTCGGCCAGGTTGACATGATCCACAACGGTGGAACCCGTGAAAGCAGCGACCGTCTAGCCTTGCTTAGGCCTAGCAAGTGCCCGACTGCTAGGACAGATCAATATCCCACTGGGCAGTAACTAGTAGTAAGTGGGACTCTCGAATGGCTATGTTGTCCTCAGCCTAGCTAGCTGTTGACATCAGGTGGGTAAAGCTGAGCAGTCTCTGCAGAGATGAGTCTTAAATCATTCGAATGTGCCATGCTTCCGGTTAAGAAGCTATGTCATTGGGTGATTCCTATTTATCATGGTATGAGTAGATTTTAAATTAAAATATGGAATATGATGAAGATGAGGATGAATGGTGATTAATATTGCTACCATTTTAAAATGATGATTTACAGTTGTTTGCGAATAAAATGTTTGATAAAGTAGGGAAAAACTATTTATAATAGGCTTGTTATGAAACCTCCTTGATGAACTATATTCTTTGTACGCCTTGCATATATTCTATTTGTATTATTATGGGTGTGGCTTGCTAGGTACCTCGGTACTCACCTCTTGCATAAAATGTGGTTCAGGCAATCAATCCTTCCCCGAGGAGGTGCATGAAGGGGAGGAATTCTACGGTGCTGACGAGTTCATGTTCTAGGTTGATCTGCTCTCAAGCGTTGCCTGTGGTGTTTTTATCCTATTTTGTGTTTGGGTCTTTTGTTTGTAGGGAGTGTGTTTGGCCTGTTGGCCCCTAAAACCTGTCTTAGTTATCTTTTATGTAATAATTTCTATAAAAACTTGGGTATATGTATCGAAAGCTGTTCTATTTATCAATTTGTGCGCGATCGAAATCCTGGACAGTCGCGGGTGGTTTCGGAATACCGTACTCAAACCGGGTACCCCCACAGCCACTCCGTCTTGTTTTCCATCAGACCAATAGACGTGGGACCCATATGTCAGTTCCATCTTCCACCATCCTCCCTCTTCTTTCTTCCTCACGTGCAATTGAGGCTAACGGAGATTTTTAACGGAAAACGCAACGGGACGGTACGGTTCTAGTTTCCCTAAATTCCAGTGGCACGTAGCTGATATCGTAAATAGCAGTGGTATTTATCTAAACTGGCATATTTGTAGTAGCATGGATCCAATTAACGGCTCACTGAGAAGCCACATTTCTGCGGGGCCATTTGTTAGTGAGAATCCATATTTGTACAAACAACCCCTCTAGATGCTATATTGTAGGACACAAGATATATAACATATATCAATTTGCATAAATGATTTAAATTCCACATATATTAATTTCATCAGTAGACTTAATATATAATTTAATTTGCACAATGTTAATTGGATCCACTCGTTATACTCTGAGGTAATACTTCTTGGTAATATATTAAAAAATGTATTTTCCCTTAACAAAATTCTACTCGGGCTCACTTGTCGAACACTAGTCTAGAAAAACTATAAACTACATCTAATTAGTTGCGGTGGGGCTAATTCTCTTTTGGCTTCCACCACCGTCGTCAAGCAGGCGCTCAGGGTCGGCCCCGTGCTAGAGCACACACTAGGGGCCTGTACCGGGGTTCTGTTGGCTGGCCCTGTTCCGGAGTCGAAGATGGGGGCTGGTGTGGTGCCTTCTCCTCCAGCTCCGATTTGGTCGGAGCCTCCTCCCAGCTAGACGACGGCTTGGCCTCCAGCGTTGCCACGGTCACGTAGGCACTCACCTCCTGCAACACCGGCCGCCACGTAGGGCCTGCCTCTTGCTCCTCGGGAGCGTTGGGGTTGACTCTGGCATTTCACCTCCGCAACCTGCCGCCGCTGCGTCCACAGGGATCGAGGCATTCTCCTTGACCCTGGCCTTCACATGGTCCTCGGGCGATCTATGGCCCCCGTCATTGTCATTAGCTTTGTTGCTACTCTTGTCGTCATTACGGGAGTACTCCTCTGCTAGCGGGTCATCGTCGAAGTTTTTCTTTTGAGGGGACCTGCTGTATACCAGTGCTCAAAATCATTGTCCACTTCATCATTAGGTGTTTTGCCTAGCAATGATGCAAGCGATTACGGGGTTATGTCGCTGTGAGAGCTGCTCCTACTGTTGTTTTCCTACTCCTCGTTGGTGGTGATATATTGCGGCTAGAGAGAGTGGATAAATGGCCGTGGCTAGAGAGAGTGGGCAATGGCCGTGGGCAGAGAGAGTGGATAAAGGTAGGATGGAAAAGTAGGGGGAGCATAGCGAGATAAAACCCATTGTTTATTGGAAAATTGACATGGCATGGGAGTTGAGGAGTCAAAATGTGGTAGTGGAGAATGTGATGTCACGCCCTGAAGTTCCCCTCCTTGCTTTAAAATTCATAAAATAAATCGTCCGAAGAAATGATTTATTTTAACCTAGAGTTGAATCCTTAATTAATAAATGCAAATAATAATCGGAACCGGCATATGCAATTTTTCTTGGATTTTACATGTTAAAATATGCTAACAGGATTTTTAGTGGAATTTTCAGAGCCTTGGAAATAATTTTAACCAATTAAAATAAGCAAAGTGCAATATTTAATCCCAGGGAAATTCCTTTTCTTTTTTTCTTTTTCTTTTCCTCCTTTTTCTCTCTTGTTGGGCCGTCGGCCCATCTCCTCCCATTGCCGCCCTCCTCCTTGCTAGGCCAGCCCACGTCTCCCTCCCTCCTCTCTCCGGGTCACCGATAGGTGGGGCCCACCTGTCGGCCCCTTCTTCCTCCTCCGGCCGTTGGAGTCGGAGCCCCACCTCCTCCACTCCGCATCCTGCGCCCACTCCGCCGTCCGCCTTTCCCGTGCCCACGTCGTCGCGACGCCGCCCTCGCCTTCCCGCCCACGCCGCGCGCCCACAAGGGGCGGATTTGAATTTTGAATCCCCCCCAACTCTCTCTCCCCACTCTCCCACGTCACCAGCGAAATCAGGAGCACCCCAGCCACGTCCGCCACTCCCGAGCCCCAATAAAGCTCCCCCGCACTCCCCTCCACCTTTTTCCTCTTTCCGCCACTCTCTCCCGTGCCCTCCATCACTCCCGCGCCGCTACACCCATCGCCGCCGCCCTCCGGCCGCGCTCCGGCTGCCGCTAGCCGCCGCGCCGAGCCTCACCGTCGACGCCGCCGCGTTCGCCATCCGGCGAGCCGCCGCGTCCGCTGTCCGCCTGGCCAAACCCGTCGCCGGAGCCCGCATCTCCTCGCATTCCGGTGAGCTTCCACCATTGCCGCCGCCTTCGGCTTTGTTTTTCGCTTGCCGTGGACCACCTTTCTCCCTCTAATCCCTCCCATTGTGTTCCCTAGGTGGTTCCGGAGCTCGTCCGCCCCTCGCCGCCATCTCTCAGTCGCTCATCGTCGCTGTTCGTCGTCGCCTCCCTCTGGCCGGCCGAACCCCTCGGTGAGAACTCCCTCTTCTCCCTCTTTCTCTCCCTCCCGTGTCCGCTGCCATCCACCGCGCATGCGTCCTTGCCTTCGGCCGCCGCCGCCGCCTTCCGCGCCGTTCACCGCCGCCGGTTGCCGTCGCCGGCGACCATGCACCGCCGCCGCTCGCCGTAGCCGGCCGGCTTGGAGCCGAGCCGAGCCCGGCAGACGCCAACCCCCCTTTTGGAGCCGTTGCCGGTGGCGCCCGCCTGCCAGTACCCCCTCCCTCTCCCTTGTGCCTATGACCCGTGGGTCCCGCCTGTCGGTACCGCCCCCCCTAGGTGACGTTAGCCCTGGGACATATTGCGCAATAAATACATTAAGGCTTTTTCTTTATTAGTAAAAACACAGATAATCTTCTAAAAATCATATCTAATTCATCCGAGCTCCGATTAAGTCCATTCAAGTCTTAGTAAATTCATAAAAATGCATAGAATCCATTAAAAATGGTTTTGTTTCCTGTTTCAGTAGTCTTATAGCCTGTTTTGCTTGTGTGCTTTGTTTGTCGCGTAGATTTCGGCCGTTTCGTCGATCTGCGATTTCTCGAAGGCATTGTTGTGGTCTCATCAGTGCGAGAGCAAGGCAAGTCATGCATTACGATTGATCATATTGTATCCAATTTACAAATGTCCCGCATTTCTATTAAATGTTGCATTGTTTTACAATATTATGTGGGATGGGTCCTACTACTCAGCCATATATTGTTTACCTTATGCCATTGATAACTTGGGTATTAAAATGACTAGATGTTGGTTTAGGAAATGCTTAGCCATGCTTAGTTCAACTAGTACACAAAGGGGGATCACATTAAAGCATAGACTTCGATTATTGGCATAGCTTTGGATTAGTGCCACCGCCAGGGTGTTAGTTAATTAAAATACACTACATGGTGGGCTGTGGGTGCATGGTTTTGCTAGTCGCACCCATGGCAATTAAGGACCGGTTCACGGGATGCCCTGGAAGAAGTTATCGTACTTACCATAAGCCAGCGTGGGCAATGGCTAGGCTTGTAGTGTAGCTTCCTCTAGCCGACGTACCCAGGCGAGGGTGGGCGTGATGGAGTTGGGTCGGCCGGGGTGTCCGGTTGATCGGCTTCTGGATTCACCGCGACACGAAAGAGGGGCTGCCCATTGCCTACTGGGGACGGGGGCGAACCCTAAGGTGTGGTGCGATCGGTTAGAGGGGGTTATGCGAAGGGTCCTGTCACGGCCTCTTTCCGGTATGTCGTGGTGACATGTCGGCGCACGAAAATGTGTCGTGGGGCTGTGTCTTGTGGGTACAGTTGTACACCTCTGATCAGAGTAAAACTATTCGAATAGCCGTGCCCACGGTTATGGGCGGTCGACCAGATTTACCGTGATTAGTCTCACCCCTAGTTAGGTAATGAACTGGTGTAGTTCAGGTGGTTGGTTGGGCCTGTAGCAACGTAGTGTAGCGTTGGACAGTGATTGGTTAATACTGATTAATTACTACAACTGTTCTACTGCTTTCAACTACTGCTTTTAAATGCTAGCTTTATGCAAAAGAACCTTTAGCCTCCCTTGGATATATCCTGCATCATACTTTCCCTTTCGGTATGACTTGCTGAGTACAGTGGGTAGTACTCAGTCTTGCTCTCTTTTCCCCCACACCAGAGTTGAAGTCCCTCTCAGTTGAAGATGTCTCGAAGAAGTTGGTTTCGTCGCTGCCGTCAAGGATGCCTGTGGAATGGAGTCGCCTCGTTGTAGGAGTCAAGTCTTCAGGCTTAGCTCGCTTTTATCTTTTCTGCTACATTTGTAATCTTTTATATTTTTATAAGACGTAAATCTGTATGTCAACAATTGTCGTTTGTGTACCCTCGCTAGTCCTGGATAGGGGTTTAATACACATTCAGCTTAGAAATTCTGGTTCGTGAATTTCTAGGCGTGACATGTGACCAGCGCGCTTCGTCTTTTGAAGAGGAAATAACCGAAGTCTATCTGAAAATTGATGGTAGTGGGGGTGGTTGAAGATTTGAAGTAATGACACAAGATGAAAGGGCAATACCACAATTGGGCCGGAAAAATTAATGTAGTCTACATGGGTAATAGTGTACATAACATCGTCATGTAAATATATATATTTTTAAGGGGATATCCCAAGGCAACCACCTATGCGCATCGTGTTATTATGAGCGGCCACTTAAGCCAGCCACCTGGGTAGATTGAAATGATTTTCATGGGTGGCTGCTGTTAGCTGTCACCCACAGTATTTGTTTACATGGGCGGCTACTTAAAGCAACATTTTTTTTTATTCTTGTCTGCCCATGAAATTAAGGGGGAGGGGCCTTTGAAAATCGTTTTTCTACTATTGGTTGCAAGGGTTTCAAAAAAATACCCATGTAAATGGGTTACATACTGCTTGTACACATGTTTTCTGTACCGGTGCAAACAAAAATTAAACTTGAGAAAAAAGTCTAATTCAATATTGGGCCTTTATAGGTACAAATAAAGATCCTCAATTGTGAGATTGTGGGTTTAAAACTAGTTCCTTTAAAAATTAAACATGAACAAAAGTCAATTCTATGCTATGCTGATTATCGATCCGTGCAAACAAATAGGAAATACAATGTCCTAAAACCTTTATAAAATATATAAAGTCATGGGCTTGATCTTGAGACATGTAAATTCTATATATTTTTTTCCAGCTCGTCTGTTTGCCAATTTCCATATATTTGGGAGTTCAGTGGTCATCTGTCTGTACAATTATGTGTTCTCAATCATTGGCCGTTGTTTCTCCGAACTCACTGATCCTTTTTTCCGCCAATATTGCCTGCAATAATCTTCCTTCATTAATCCATATGCAGCTAATTTCCATGTAAACAAATAAACTTTCATTTATTAAGTACGGTACCTGTGCCTCCCACTTTGTTCTCATGATAATGAAAAATAGTATGGCCATCTGGAGTAATGTTCCTGTCAACATGCCCATCCATATCCCCTGGAAAGTTGAAGAAACATATAGTCGTACTTAATAGAAGTGCTGATCAATGGGGCTAAGACAGGAGTACAGCGAGAAACATCGTACCAATGCACCAAGCTTTAGCTTGAAGCCAAAGAGAACCCCAAATGGGATCCCTACCAAGTAGTAGCAACCGATGTTCACAAATGCCACCAGAATTTGCCAACCTGCTCCTACTGCCACACCTGCAAATTTAGTTGCATAGTTGCTCAAATTTGTTGGTGTTCATGCATGTTCAGGAGCAGCAACACAAGAGTTCAGTTCTTGAGCTTTTTTTTTTCTTCTTCTTAACAAGTTAAATACCTGAAAGCACAGGCCCGATATTGCCAAAAAAGACGGTGACAGCAAGTAGATACCCCAATCTTGCAGCTCCGTCTACCACCTCCTTGTCGTCGCTGAAGAGGCTTGGCAAGCTTGTTCTCCAAATGAAGAAGATTGACATGAAAATGGCACCAATCATGGCCGATGTTAATGATGCCACTGCCACTGAGAACTTTGCCTCCTTTGGTCTTCTCGCACCGAGCTCATTTGATACTCTGACGCTGATGATGTAGAAAAAAATTGGTTCAAATATTTTTCATCGTGCTCTTTGAAATTCAAAACTATTGCATAAAAAGAAATAAAATTGACACACCAAGCCAAGTAAAAGTATTTATTAATTACTAGCAAAAATGCATATGCGTTACAACATGTGAAGACAATTTTCATGATCGATAAAAACTCTACCAATTTAAACGACAAACCGAAATAAGACAAACAAAACAATAGCAAAAAAAAGTCAGAAATCACGTATAGCATTGAACCCGGTTGCACTCGATTCATGTATTCTCACACAAAGAATCTCTTATATAGACTATTCCATAGCCTCAAAAATCGATCAGGTGTCTATACTATAAGGTTATGCATGGGTATTTTTCTATACCTCGTCAACCAAATATCGAAATTTTGATTATTTAATTAGTGAACGTTGTTTTACTGTAGAAAGAAAGCATTTGCGAAATAACAAACTTGCCGCATACACTACTTAAACAATAATTCAAAAGGAAAATATTTATGAGGATCCTCGAAGACTGGGCTGGCAAATTCTGTAGAGATTGACGAAGTCTTAGTGAACGTTGTTTTACTGTAAAAGGAAAGCATTTGCGAAATAACAAACTTGCCGCATACACAACTTAAACAATAATTCAAAAGGAAAATATTTATGAGGATCCTCGAAGACTGGGCTGACAAATTCTGTAGAGTTTGACGAAGTCACCACAGGCGCCTCGCTGTCGACAGGTACGTCGCTTACCACTGAAAGCACAATGCCGTAAAATCCTGAAAAATTCGCTCCCATGGGGAGTCGAACCCAAGACCTCAAGTGCTACTGAGGCTCTTGTAACCACTAAGCTATAGGCCTTTTCGCTATGAGGAGAGAAATTTGGAAGAGAAAAGGAGGAGAAAAAAGAGGTGATTAGAAGGAGAGGGAGAGGATGAGGATGATTGGGAGAAAAGGAAATGAGAAAGAAAACGGGAAAAAAGGGAGAGGAAAAAAAAGACGTTGATCAAGGGAGCGTCCAGCGTCGAGAGAAGGAGCGTGGGATAGGGTGGCAGAATGTTATAGGCTAGTTGGATTGGGCCAGGAGCAGGAAGGATTGCGCTAGAACAGTAGTGTATAATAGTTATTTTAGACTCACGTTGAATTGGATTCAGGTGACGTACAAGCAACTCAAATACGGATGACATACCAAAATTCTGACGAAACTATATTCAATTTTTATAATAGTTGAGATATAATTTATTCCGTCAAGAACAAACTATACTTATTATTCACACAATATGCAACTTTTAATTAGTGTTCTAAAACTATTAAATTAAGGGGAAAATAAAATAATGAAAAAACTTTCAGAATGATTTTATAGGTAATTTTGAAGCCATAAACTAATTGTCTTTTTTTTGCGGGGAAGCCATAAAGTAATTCGAAAGTATGCAACTGTTAATAGACTTAAAATGACTTATTGTGAAAATAAAAAATATTATTTAAGCAATTAAGAGTATCACCATTCATCTGTGCATGAATAGTTCGATTAAGTAATATCTTAAAAAAGGAGAACTATGATATCCTTATATATATAATAATCTGCTAAACTTTTGTATGTAACATCGATAGCATGTGCAAATATATAATACGAGTTAATGGCCATTATTGTGTATGTACCTGATTGCTTCGCTGAAGCCCATCGCAACCATCATGGTCCAGAACTGGTAATTGATGCTGTAAATTAAAATATCACTCTTGTTTTTATAGAAATAAAAAAAATCAGTTATAGCCAAAGCTTGCATTTGTGTTTGCAGGAGGGCTTTGTAAATTAACAACACTTACCAAATTGACATGATATCAAGCTGGAGTCTGGCATTCTTAAGGAGACCCACAAGAATGAGTAGTGCAGCGTAGTACCAAAACTCCAAGCTTAATAAATTAAAAAAACAGTATCATTAAATTGTTTGTATCATAATTTCCTTATAATAATAATTAATAACAATAAAAATAGTAAAAAAAATTACAATAATAATAATGACATATGGCAAATTATTAATTACTAGTAGAGTAATAAAATTTTGAGCGAAAAACTTTCAGACATAACTATAGGATAATTGAACTATAATTACAATACAACTAAACTGTACTTTCACTGAACTACATGTAACTATAATATAATTTATATATAAATTATATTTAATTATATGGTTTGGTTGGTTAGCACTGGGATATTACGCGTGATATGTGTGAAAATTTCTTTGTAGCAATTTTTCTCTTCATGCACAAATCTTTAGATGATTCGCTACCAATTAGAAAGTTTAAGGGGAAAGAAACTTGCCAAGGTTTTTTTTAGCAATTCCGTAAACAAATCCGAGGCGAAGGGTTGAATTAATTGTTACCGACCAGATCATGATGGCCGACACAAGTGACAGCTTGACGAACGCGGCGAGGTTGCTGAACGCCGTCATGGTGAACCCCTTCCACGCGTCCGGGAAGCGGCCGGAGACAAGGTAGACGAACTGCGCGGCGTCGATGAGCCAGTAGGACAGGTTGCCGGCGACGGCCGCACCGCGCAGGCCGTACCGGAGCCTGACCACGGCGGCGTAGGTGAGCGCTGCGTGCACGGCGAGCACCGCGGCGGAGATGGCGGCGAGCGCCCAGACCCTGCTCTGCGTCTGGAAGAACTTCTGGAGCGGGAAGTTGGCGGCGTGCGCGAACAGCCGCGGCAGCGACCACAGCGCGTACGGCCCCGCCACGGCGGCGACGTCGGCCGGCTGCCGGAGGAGCGACCGCAGGATCGGCTCGGCGAAGGCGTACGTCGGCGTGAGCGCCACCGCGGTGGCGCCGCACACGATCCACGACTGCTGCACGTAGAGGCCGAGCACGTCCAGCCGCCCGGCGCCCACCGCCTGCCCGCACAGCGTGTCCAGCGCGCACCCCATGCCAAACTGCCATGGACGCGCATCTCACGTCATCGGTACCGTCCGCGACGGCTAGCGGCGGCGGCCGGCCGGAATGAACAATGCCGAAAGAAAGCTCGAGGCTACGTACCAGGACGCCGTAGGCGAAGCCCTCCAGGATGCTCTCGACGGCGGTGACCGCGGCGAGCTCGACCACGCCGAGGTGGCCGACGAAGCTGGCCGTGACGAAGCCGATGGAGAACTGGAGCAACTCGACGAGCACGGCCGGGAAGGCGACGCGCCACAGCAGCTTCGACTCCTGCCAGCTCCGGCTCACAAGACCTTGCCCCTCCATGCTCACCGTACCACGTATACCACCAGTATTATTTACAGCTTTACCACCATCTGCATCTTGCAACAAACAAGGAGAGCATGTGATGAGTTTGTTGGGAAATGGCCGTGGTCCTAGCTTCCGCAGACAAATTATTGTCAGATAATGGATAAAATATCATAGGAAGATTATCAGAAACAGTAAGAGGTTTGGAGCTCATCTGCCAGCAGAGCATATTGAATGACCATTTTATAGCATGGGCCACCGAAAACTGGACAGCACCGGATGATAATGCTAAATGCAACGCCCTTTCATTTTATAACTAATTTACTAGATTACCCCGCGTTGCTCCGGAATTGTACTATGATCGATGGATCGATGGTTTAATTACCAACTGAAAAGGAGTTACATAATCACGACGAAATTAAAGCAAATTGGTATCAATCAAATTGGTGCAAACCATCAACCTCCAAGAACAGAAAGATGAAAGGCAGATTTAGTCGACAAATAATTATTGAATACAGTAACAATGATTGTGATACTCGATGAAGAAAGAATATACATATAACTACAAATGTAAGTGCAAAGAGTAGGAAAAGTGACAGACAAATTATCTAATTACCTTACTATTGAATGCCATATTCTTCGCGTGGTCCCTTCACCTTTTGATAGATAAGTCTACACTCAAAAGGATGAAGTAAATAAGCCTCCTTTTACACATAACATTTTAGAATCATGCTATACGTCCGACTTGTTTGTTCGACCGGTGTACGACTAAACGGCAAATCAGCTTGGCACGTGACGCCGTGAGGCAAAGTCCTGCAGAGATCGACGCCATGCATTCGCTAGTGTTACGGTCGTACAAGAGTCGGACATAATGGTCGGACGTATAGCATTTTTGTAACATTTAATGGAGCCTTAACAAACGATTAGCAGTAGCGCTAAATAAGATACTCCCTCCGTAATTATAAAGGAAGACGTTTTAGACAACGATATGGTCTCCAAAACACAATTTTGATTTCTTGTTTGTATAAAAATATTTATTGAAAAGTGATATATGTATACCTTTATGAAAGTATTTTTCAAGACAAATCTATTCATATAATTTTTACATTTTCAAACTCAATATTTATTGAAAAGTGATATATGTATACTTTTATGAAAGTATTTTTCAAGAAAAATCTATTCATATAATTTTTACATTTTCAAACTCGACAACTTGAGAGTTATTCATGATTTATATTCCCAAGGTTTGACTTAAACATGATCCTAAACGACTTCCTTTACGAGTACGGAAGGAGTATGGTCATTGAGTTCTTAGTTAAATCTATATAAATAAATATAGCTTTGTTTGCCTTTGAGCTGCCATATAAGATTATAAGCGTGCACGGGCAGATATAGCGTGAGTGCTGGGTGTTCGAGCCCCCATCACGCTGGATCACTATTGATATAGAAGGAGAAGGGAGGAGGAAGAAGTGTGTATAATATTTATCACAGTATTACATGACCTCAACAAGTCATGAATGGCCAAATATCCCAAAGGTTCAGGATAAGTTAGTAGTTATATGAGAAAATCCTATGTATACCTCTAAAACTTTGCCTAATCCTTTGTATGTCTCTGATTTTACTAATTCCTTTGCATACCTCAATATTTAGTTTGGATCACTTCCATACCTTTTTATTAGTTGGCCATTAAATTCTTTCTAAAAAATCTATTTTTTCCTGTGTACGGAGAATCATATACAATTATAAAGTATATTATGGGAATATTGATATTCATTGTATGCGACTCTTATATTTATGGGATATATTATTTACGATAAAATTTATCTTTACATATGGCATAAAAGGAATAATATTTACTTTTAATTATTAAAAATGTATATGTAGCATTTTTTCTATGATAGCAGTGTATAGGTCAAATCTATTTATATGCTACATAAACATTTTTTTAATAACTAATAAATAAATATTATTTATGTCATATCTAGAGATAATCTTTTTTCATAAAAAATATCTTCCATAACAAACTCATAATATAATAGTCTTATACAATAAATTTCTACCCTCTATCAATATACTTTACAAATTTATATGTTTCTTTATACTAAAGGGCAAGGTACACTTTTTTATAGGAATTTAACGATTAAATCACGGTCAACTAACGAAAAGGATATGAAAGGGATTCAAACTAAAATTCGGGGTTACATATGGGGAATGAGCAAAATTTAAGAGCATATAATTGATTAGGATTAGGTAAAATTTCAAGGGTATATAGGGATGCATAGACAAAATTGCAACAATCTGTATATATCAATCATTCTTTTTAGAAAAGAGACCAACAAAATTTATCTAGCTTGTGTATGAGAGAGAGTGTGAGAAATCACCTGCCAAGAGACATATGGGAATGTTTTATCCCGTAGCAATAAAATATGACAGACCAAGACTCTTTCCTTCAATCATATATATGAGGGGCAATTTCTCTCCCAAATATGATTTCTGAGCATACAATAAAATTGTAAATTGAACAGGTGATGTCGATCAAGCGGTAGGTGTCTCACAATCTTTGAGGTGATGTTGATCAATATTAGGTGGCCTAACAGAAGCTCCCCTGATCTCTCGCAAAAAAGGAAAAAAGGAAGCTCCTGTGATCGTTGTGTGGATGACCAAAAAGCATTAAAACATATATAGTGGAGTCGGCAGTTTCATTGCACATTATTTGGCCAGAATTACTTGATATTAATTGAAAGCAAAACGGCAATGCTATTGTGCGTTTGGGTGTCATTTACTTGATATTAATAGGAAGTAGCAATGCCAATGTGCAATTAAAGGAGGTGTTTCATTTTCCAAGTGACCAAAGGTAGGCAGCGGCCAGGAATCCTAATTCGCGAGCTATACAACCTAGTCATCTCGCATGCGGCTTCCCGACCATGTGACGACAAGCATCAGGGTAGGGTTAGGGTTTCGGGAGTAGGGTGGGGGAGGGTGTCGCTGGGAAGGGGAAGTGCGGGATCAGGCTAGAGCGATGATGGTTTGAGAAGCGGTGGACCGATGGTAGATGGCAAACAAGAGCGGGCTGCGCAGCGGCGATGGTGCCACTAGAGCTGTGGGGATGGCAACGTGCAGTGGGCCGGCTGAGGGCAAAGCGAGGTGAAGGGGAGGAAGAGGAGGCTGACACGACAAGGCCACATCGGCACGTTGATGCCTTTCGGTGCTGGCGAGGCTCAGTGCCAGCGTGGTTGGTGTTAGCGACGAAGAAAAGGAGCTGACCTAATTGCTGGAGGGAGGATGAGGGGGCTCACCGGAGAGGTCTTCGTTGTCGTCGTCGGCGGAGGAAGGCCACTCGTCTACATCTCCTCTTCTCCATCGGAAGAAGCTCGCCGGAGGAAGGAGGAGGTGTGACTTGCACCCCTGGTGCGAATGCCCGAGTTAGGAAGCTCCGATAGTGGCAAAGCTTAGCTGTCATTCCATAGATTCCATAGATTGGCCAATGCAATAGTGGGCTATTGTTGGATAGGATCTGGTGGCCTCCTCATATGCACATGCGTATGAAGAAACATGTGAGCCAATTTTGTGGCCCGATCTTCACGGTGGACCAAAACACTTGATATAATTGTTATCACCACGTGACATGACAAAAAGGCAATGCACCACGAGATTTTGCACACGGGACAGTCGCCCTTCCAAGTACCGACGAAACTAGCCCACACAATCATGTCGTATAGACGTGAGATGAACAGATGAACCGCAGTTCAACATTCTACAACTCCCTCAAGAATCAAAAGAACAAAGCTTGTAAATCCCTCTAGACTCGCTATAATTCAATTTTTATAAGTGTTCAGTTCTGAAATCAGAATGCAAACTTCTCTGTACTTAGCTATTTAAGTGATGGTCCATAGGCGTTATCCAAGAAACTGACATGCATGTTCTGGACATGTCCACGCATGCAAGTGGTGATGAGAAAGATAATTAAGACATAACGTTTATTCTGATTTATTAACTCCATGTAACAGCCACAGTGCTAAATGGACTTCATTAGATGTTGGCTTCTCTCCTTCACATGTTGAATGCCTTTGAATAATCCATCATTTATGAGAATTATAAAACACACGGATGAAAGCACAATATTTTCTAAAACATCGGTATTAAGTAAACTAGAGGCACTGGTGGAGAAACCATCTTTCGTCGGTCGGCCTAATTCCACAATAGTCCCGATTGCAACAAAAACCGGGACTAAAGATGATATTTAGTCCCGGTTAAAAAGGGTAACGGGCATATTTGATCTTTAGTCCTGGTTGGTAACCCCAACCGGGATTAAAGATCATCTTTTGTCCCGGTTCAAATGCTGTCAGGTCTTGGCAGGCCCCCCCGGGATTTTTAGTCCCGGTTGGTGTGATCAAGATCCCGGCGATCTTTAGCCCCGGTTCATAACACCAACCGGGACTAAAGTCCCATCCCTATATATATATGTCTTCTTCCTCCTCCAGCCCGAGCAAGCTTAAAAATTTCTTCAAAAAAGAGGGGAGGTCATGCCAAAATTTCTAGTGAATTTATTTTGGTGATTATATACAAATCGGAGGTGCCTAAAAGGTTAGCAACTTCATCCTCCAATGTTTTTTTTGTCATATTACATTTGGAGCTATGTATTGCACACTTTTTTGTCTCCAAAATTTTGTTGTTAGTTGATGAGAGAGAAAATTTGTGTGGGGAAGAAAGAATATATAGGAATTTAGTTTATTTGCTAAAGAAGGTTTTATAAAATAGTTGAGAAGGAAAATATAGTGAAAGTTAATCTTGAATAATAAAAAACAAACTAAAATGAAAAATTAAAATAAGTACAACACATTAATATTACTTTAAAACTTTATAAATAGTAAATAAGAATTATTTGGTGTAATATTTCATAATTTTTGTATGAATAATGATATGTCATTATTATGTGACTGTTGAAAGAGTTTGTAATTATTTTATAATTATTGTATGACTGTCATTATTGTACGAATAATTATTTGTGTACGATTTTTTTTCATGTCATGTAGATGGATCGGCAATGGATGTACGCTGACCGGCGGTCCAAAGAGTTTATTGACGGCGTGCATTATTTTTCGAGAGTGGCCGAAGGTAACAGGCAAAAGGGTTTTATTTGCTGTCCATGCAATAAGTGTAAGAATCAGAAGGAGTATTCTGCATCTACTAGGACTATACATTTCCACTTGTTTGAGTCAGGGTTCATGCCAAGCTATAATTGTTGGACATCCCACGGAGAGCAAGGTGTTGAAATGGAAGAAGATGAAGTGGAAGACGACAATATTCCGAACTTTGCTCAATACGCTGGATTTGAAGGAAATCAAACGGGCGAGGAGGAAAGGGATGCTGATGGTAACAACGTTGTGGATGATCTTGGTCAGATGTTGCAGGACGCCAAGGAGGATTGCGAAAGTGAAAAGGGGGCCCATAAATTAGACAAGATGTTAGAGGACCACAGAACATCGTTGTACCCAGGTTGCGAGCAGGGGCACAAAAAGTTGGATACCACTCTGGAGTTCTTGCAATGGAAGGCAAAAAATGGTGTTAGTGACAAGGCATTTGGCGATTTATTGAAGCTCGTCAAGAACATTCTTCCGGAGGGAAACAAATTGCCCGAGACAACGTACGAGGCTAAGAAGATAGTCTGCCCTCTAGGACTGGAAGTTCAGAAGATTCACGCATGTCCGAATGATTGTATCCTATATCGCGGTGAGGAGTACGAGAACCTAGAAGCATGCCCTGTTTGCAAAGCACTACGATACAAGATTAGACGAGATGATCCAGGAGAAGTTGACGGGCAGCTAAAGAAGAAGAGAATTCCTGCTAAGGTGATGTGGTATTTCCCTATAATACCACGGCTAAGGCGTTTGTTCAGGAACAAGGGGAATGCTAGAATGATGCGATGGCACGCTGAAGAGCGTCAACAGGACGGGATGCTGAGACACCCCGCCGATGGTTCGCAGTGGCGAAACATCGATAGAAAATTTAAAGACTTTGGAAAGGACGAACGAAACATACGGTTTGGTTTAAGTACGGATGGCATGAATCCTTTTGGAGAGATGAGCAGTGGCCATAGCACTTGGCCCGTTACGATGTGTATCTACAACCTCCCCCTGTGGCTATGCATGAAGAGGAAGTACATAATGATGCCGATTATAATTCAAGGCCCCAAGCAACCTGGTAACGACATCGATGTGTACCTAAGACCACTGGTCGAAGATCTTAAACTGTTGTGGAAGAAGGAAGGTGTCCCCGTGTGGGACGAGGACAAACAGGAGGAGTTTAACCTACGAGCACTACTGTTCGTAACCATCAACGATTGGCCTGCACTTAGCAACCTATCCGGGCAGTTCAACAAGGGGTACAAGGCTTGCACTCACTGTATGGATGAAACAGAAAATACGTATCTTAAGCACTGTAGGAAGGTTGTGTACATGGGTCATCGTCAATTCCTTGCAGCAAACCACCCGGTACGGAAGAAAGGCAAGCACTTTGAACATAAGGCAGACCACCGTACGAAGCCTAAACATCGCAGCGGGAAAACAATGTTTGCTATGGTTATAGATCTTAAAGTAGTGCTTGGAAAGGGGCCTGGCAGCCAGCCTATAGAGAGCGAAGATGGTCACTCGGTGATGTGGAAAAAGAACTCTATATTTTGAGAGTTACCCTATTGGGAATTCTTGGACGTCCGCCACGCAATCGACGTGATGCACCTCACTAAGAACCTTTGCCCCTTCTTGGCTTCCTAGGTATATATGGAAAGTCGAAAGATACACTGGAAGCACGTAATGATCTGAAGCATATGGAACAACGCGGTGACCTTCACCCAGAACCAAAGGAGAAAGGAAGCCATTACTTGAGTCCAGCCAGCTACACTCTTAGCAAGGCAGAGAAGGAAAGTATATTTGAATGCTTGAAGAGCATCAAGGTACCGTCTGGATACTCCACGAATATAAAGCGAATAATAAGCACGAAGGAGAAGAAGTTCACAAATCTAAAGTCTCATGACTGTTACGTGTTGATGACACAGCTGCTACCAGTTGTAATAAGGGGTATCCTCCCAGACAATGTCCGGGCAACAATAACAAAGCTATGTGCTTTCATGAACGCAATTTTGCAGAAAGTCATCGATCCTGATAGATTAGAAGCCCTGTAGAATGATGTGGTGCAATGTCTTGTCAGCTTTGAGTTGATAGAGGCATCTGCTTTGTCACCTTGTCAAAGAGATTGGTATTCTCGGTCCTGTGTACCTACACAACATGTTTCCTTTCGAGAGGTACATGGGCGTTCTAAAGAAGTATGTTCCTAACCGTGCTCGTCTAGAGGCAAGCATCGCCAAGGGCTATGGAACAGAGGAGGTCATTGAATTTTGCGTAGAATTTATCGAAGACCTTCGCCCAATCGGGTACCTGAATCATGCCATGAAGGGAGACTACGGGGAAAGGGGACTCTCGGAAGGAAAGCAACAATGACGGTAGACAACAATTTATTCCGTAAAGCCCATTTCACGATTCTGCAAAAATCTTCATTGGTGGCTCCTACATCGAGGAGCACTTGGCTCTAGTTCGCGCCAGAAACATCGGTAAGTCCGATGCATGGATTACACGGCATCACATTGATACTTTCTCCATGTGGCTGCGACAACATCTCATGGGTAACGAGACGATTAACCAACAACTGGCCTTCCTGGCGAGGGGACCATCTGGCTCGATCGCGACATTCCAGGGATATGAAATCAATGGGTACACATTCTACACAAGGGCCCAAGACATGAAGAACACGAACCAGAACAGTGTTGTTCGTATCGATGCCACGGGACACGATGGTACAACTGGCACGTATTACGGTGCCATCGAGGACATATGGGAACTTGACTATGGACCTCTTAAGGTCCCTCTGTTCCGGTGCCAATGGGTTAGGTTGACTAGTGGAGGCGTAACGATTGATGACAGTGGGATGACAACGGTTGACCTTAACAAGGTTGGATACTCGGATGAACCTTTTGTCCTTGCCAATGATGTAACCCAAGTTTTTTACGTCAAGGACATGTCTAGCAAAGGAAAAATGGTCAAAGGGCCTGACGAGCCGAAGTGCCACGTGGTTCTTCCAGGAAAAAGAAAAATCGTCGGAGTAGAGGACAAGACTGACGAGGATTACGATCAGTTTGATGGGCAACCCCCTTTCACGGTGACGATTGACCCTAGCATCCTCCTATCAAATGAAGACACCCCTTACATAGCGATCACAAGGAAGGAACAATAGTGAGAAGAAAGTACGTGCGGTCAACCGTCACCGCCGATGTATTGCCGTAATTGTTCTGTACACGATGTAAACTATGTTGGATGTACTGAATATCCATACAAATCAATTGTTGTATGGCATATGTTAATTATGTATGATTATTAGAATTTTTATCAAATTGAAATCATCCATATGCTAGTTATATATGATTATTAGATTTTTTATTAATTATGTATGATTATTAGAATTTTAATCAAATTGAAATCATCCATATGCTAGTTATACATGATTATTAGAATTTTTAAAGGTTTTAAATCATGCACGTGGTATTTACATATGTTAATTAGAATTTTCAACAATTTAATATCATGATATGCTAATTATATATGATTATTAGATTTTTTTATTAAAATCATGCATGTGGTATTTACATATGTTAATTAGAATTTTCAACAATTTAATATCATGATATGCTAATTATATATGATTATTAGATTTTGTATTAATTTTAAATCATGCATGTGCTATTTACATATGTTAATTAGAATTTTTAACTACTTAATATCATGCATATGCTAATTATATATGATTATTAGAATTTTTAACAATTTTAAATCACTCATGTGCTTATTATATATTATCCACGTATTCTACTACATACAACAATAATTTTTCGAAGGTTTTGTCATTAATTGTTCGACTTTAAATTATTGTAATGCATTATTTACTATTTTAGAAACACATATGCAATGAAATTCAAGACACAGCTGCTATTATCTTTAGTCCCGGTTCTTAACCCTAACCGGGTTTAAAAAGAATTTGGAAATAGCGGGAAAAGATCTTTACTCCCGGTTCGTACGAACAACCGGGACTAAAGAATCGGGACTAAAGAATCTTTAGTCCTGGTTGTTCGTACGAACCGGGAGTAAAGATATTTTTACTCCCGGATGTTCTCACCAACCGGGACTAAAGATCCGGGGGTATATATATTCCCGGTACGCCCTCGTCTTCTCCACCAACACTTAGACGTTTTTCGATCTCGACTTCTCCTTCGCCGCCACCGTGCCTAGGGCAACCCCGCGCCGACGCCGCCGTCATCTCTCGCCGTCGCTTCGCGGTCCTCGCCGCCACCGCCGCAGACGCCACCGCCGCATCTCTTGGGTGAGAGCCGCCGCTGCCTTTCTCTCTCTCGATCTCGATCTCGATCTCTCTCTCTCTCTCTCCACGGCCAACGACCGACTTTGACACGGCCGCCGCCGCCGACGACGCCGTCGCCACTGCCACTCCGCCGCCCCCCGCCTCGAGCTCGCCACGCCACCGCGCCACGCCGCCGGGCCGCTACGCCACGCCGCCGCCGCGCCCCCACGCCACCGGGCCCCGACGCCGCCACTGCGGCACGCCACTGCCGCGCCCGCACGCCGCCGGGCCGGCCCATGGCGCCCCGACGCCGCTGCCACACCGCCACGCCACTGCGCGCGCGCCCAACATTGCCGAACGTGAACGAACGTGATTGAGACGTGACCGAATGCGAACGAACATGAACGATACGTGGACGACCTTGAACGAACGCTTAACGAACGTGAACGAAACGTTAACGAACGCGAACGAACGGTAACGAAACGTTAACGAACGCTAACGAACGTGAACGAAACGTTAACGAACGCGAACGAGCATGAACGAAACGCTTACGAACATGAATGAAACGCTTACGAACGTGAACGAAACGGTTACGAACGAACGTGAATGAAACGCTTACGAACGTAAATGAAACGTGTTTAGACTAATACATTTTACTGGTAATACATATATGATTATATATGTAACTTGGCCCATTTAAACTAATACATTTTCCTAGTAATGTTGCAGAGAAGACGTCGTCGTCGTCCCTCAAGCCGAAGTGGTAGCTAGCCATCGAAGGAATTCACGCAGGCAAGTGATGTAAAGAAGTGATTGTTAGAGATTTAATATAAGATTGTTAGACTTAGCATATATGATTATTACAATTTTAATATAAGATTTGTAGCGATTTAATATAAGTTTGTTAGACTTAGCATATATGATTGTTAGAGATTTAATATAAGATTGTTAGACTTAGCATATATATATGATTATTACAATTTTAATATAATATTAGTAGCGATTTAATATGAGATTAGTAGAGATTTAATATAAAATTAGTAGCGATTTAATATAAGATTGTTATACTTAGCATATATATATGATTATTACAATTTTAATATGAGATTAGTAGCGATTTAATATAAGATTATTAGAGATTTAATATAAGATTAGTAGAATTTTAATATTACGGTTAGCAAATACATCCTATATACCTAACAAATATTTTTTTAATGCACAGATGGCTGATCGCGATGAGGAACAGATACGATACGATACAATCACAGAGGGAAGCAGCCAGTACTAGAACGAAGAAGAGGGGAACGAGGATCCAAACCAGTACTTGAACGAGGAGGGGAAAGTGGAGAGGGATGCGGAGGGGAACGAGGAGGGGAACGATAAGGAGGAGGCTAATGGAAGTCATCCCTCCGCTGGACAGAAGAGGGCACGCGGACAATGAGGTGCTGCGAAGAAGATAGAGGGTCGGCACATCATAACTGAGGTGGACGAAGACAGCCGACCTAGTGCCCCCGCAGAAGCAGCCAAGAATTTTGTAAGCCACAGCGGTTGGGTTGTGAGGGACAACGTGCCTATCAGCACGGTGTACTGGCGCAGAACAAGGGCACGCGGGGATAATGACAGCTTTGTCCCGGACTCAGAGAAAGAGATGCTGTGGACCACAATGCTCGAGACGTTCACGCTACCCGCAGGTACGGAGAACATAATGAAACAGTGGACTCTGAAGAAAATGGCAGAACAGTTCCAGAGCTTCAAGGGAGATCTCTACAAGAAATACATCCTTAAGGGACTAACATCGAACTTCGACGTATTCCCAAAGCTAAGGGATCATTGGGACGAGTTCGTTGCTTACAAGACAGGGCAACAAGGGCAAGCGATGATGGCCAGAAACAAAGAAAATGCCGCCAAGAAGAAGTACCATCACCACTTGGGGTCAGGCGGATATAGCGTCGCAATGCCGAAGTGGGAGGAGATGGAGGCAAGTTTGATTGAGAGGGGTATCGAACCGGCCACCGCTAAATAGCCATATTGATCGAAGTTCTGGTACTATGCTCACGGTGGAACGCTTAACCCAGTTGATGGCTCCCTTGTCTTCAGCGATCAGATACGCGAGGCTGCCAGTCGACTAACGGACGCAGTGGTAGCCTCTTCTCAGGGCACATTCCGACCCGACAGAGAGAAGGATGAGCTGTCACTCGCCCCACAGACTCCCGAGCATCTAGGACGAACACGAGGGAAATGCGTGATTCCTTGGAAGATTGGATTTAAGGAGGACATCCACACGTACAGGAGTCGGATGAGGAGCAAGAGAGATACCGAGACGAATATTGCAGATCTTGAGTATAGGGTATCGAGCTACGAGCTCAGCATGCAAGAGGAGGTGGCAAGGAAGGTGGATGAACGTATGGCCGCACATCGGTCCCAGGATCCCCAGCCGTACATTCATCCTGCAATGGTCAGCCCATCAGGCAATCGTAGCAGCTGCACCTCAACGGGGCAGGTCGGATCACAGAGCATGGACGCCATGCAAACCCAGGACGAAACCACCTGCCCCGTTGATGAGATCATGCAGCGGACACCATGTGAGCTGCATATTCCCTTCAAGAACTTATAAATCAAGGTATGCTCGTAGTTTGATGATTTTTGACTTGTACATTCCGCAAGTTGCTGCTTAGGTTGATTACTAATAGATAACCTCTCATCACGTGAAGGTGGCGTCAGGAATGGCCATCCCAACAGATCCTTCTGGGACTTACCACTGCAGACCGATTCCAGTAGGATACTCGAGGGTCGAAGTTGAGCTGGTGGAAGCCGTGTACGAGGACCTCGAGCTGGACTACCCAGGAGGAGACGGTGAGACGCATCTACGAGACACAAGCCAAGCCATTATACTATGGTGCAACCGGTACATCATCCTCCCTAGGCGACAAGCGGCGTCTCGTGCACCATCTCCTCCGGCTCCGCCATCTCCTCCTGCACCATCTCCTCCGGTTCCTCCGCCACATCCTCCTGCACCATCTCCTCCGGCTCCTCCGCCACCTCCTCCTGCACCATCTCCTCCGGCTCCTCCGGCTCCTCCGCCTCCTCCACCTCCACCGTGTCCGCCTGCACCTCCCAAGACAAGGTCTCGCCAAGCTCCACCACCTACCCGCACAAGGGCAACGAAGAAGGCGAAAGTTGACGCCACCAAAAACAAGGAGCCACCGTACGATTGCAGTCAAGAGGAGCTTGATGCTTATGTGGTAGGAGAAGTGAAGAGGCAACTCAAGCCTCGGAGTCCTGAAAAGAAGATACCTATTGACCCGAGCGTGAAGAACTTCTTCAAGGGAATGTCCACAACAAACAAGGAGGCGTTACAGATATCGGACTATGACCGAACACTTCAGAGAGCCTATCACAAGAAGTCCAAACCAGTCCCTCAGCTTGGAGAACAACCAAACCAAGAGGTCGAGCCGTTGGTGACCGGCGAAGATTTTGGCATAACGGAATTCATTTCAGACACTGGTCTAACTGTGGATCAGCTGATTCGAGGCGCACCAATCCCGAAGGTGGAAGTGGCATACAAGTTTGAACTCGGTAAACCGCTTGTCAAACCTGAACAGCTGCAGTCCCCACCGACACAGATGTACAAATTCCATGAACGGTACATGGAAATGAGCGCCAAGGGTAGAGAGATGTTCAGAGCGAGGATCAGAAACCCCGACTTCTTGCAAGGAGAAGATGTTCCCTGGATCCATTTCAAGGATCTCTTTGATCTGTACCAGCTGGACGCCCTCGACGTCTCTCTTCTGAGCGCATGGATTTTGTGAGTATCTTTGAGTTCGATTTGTTTCGTTCAATAATTAGCTCCTGGCATATATGTAAGTAATAATACTTTCCTTTCATCATTATAGAATGGAGATTCAAAGGGCCCGACGGCGGAGGGTCTACGATACTGGGTTCATCGACCCTCGGAACATCAAGACCGAAATGATCGACAAGTACGAGAAAGACACAGAGGACAATCTCGTCCATCTCCTAACGCAGCAGCATTTCAAGACGTACATACTACTGCCGTACAACACAGAGTGAGTTTTTATTGTCGTTCGAACAAATTTCGTTCCCATACATATAGCATGTACATTTTCATATATATCTCATCTCATGCATATTCCAGATTCCACTGGGTCATGTTATTCTTCGACTTGGACGCATGCAGAGTCACTGTGTATGACTCAATGAATAAAGAGGAGAAGATTTTTGACAAGGTCTTCAAACTGATAGACAGGTAATATAATGCCATCTATTCCAAAGTCGCGGGGAATCTATTGCTATTATGTTGATCTCAGGTAATAATTAATTAATCATAGCTTGCAACTGCATATGTAGAGCTTGGGATCGGTTCCGTCAATTGGTCCGCGGGACTTGGAAAGAAAAACTTGGACGGAGGTTTCATTTTCCAGTGAGTACATGCATGATCCAAAATTATATTGAATTGATCTAAAGAGTATATTAAATCTCTCATCGTTTCTCATGTAGTGTGCAAAGCAGGACCAGGGAACTAACTTATGTGGCTACTACATATGCGAGTATGCCCACTGCCTATCAAACTAAATATGCACAACACGAGAGCTCGATGTACGTGTACATAAACCATTCAAAATTTCATTACGTATCGATTTGTTAAGTTGTTTATTAATTTCATATATTGATACGTCATTATTTTTCGAATGATAGCGTATTCACATGAGGGATAATCTCCCACACAAGGATTTTATCACGGCTGTTCAAGAACAACTGATGGGATTCATCAACGAAGAAGTCCTTAATCCCGATGATGAATTCTACTACGACGGATCGACAATTCATAATGTCGGTCCTTCCTCTTCTGACATAACGCCGGCGTCGAAGTCGTAGCTATAGCTACCGAGCAAATGAATTGTACTATATATGCATGTATATATATATATATATTTATATATGTACACATTTACTTTAGTGTTAATATATATTTTGGTAACATATATGCACATAAAATGTTAAGTGCTCTAAATTATACATATGTGTGTGTAATATATGATTTATACATATACACACATATATATATATGCTTATATATTATGCATATATATGTATTGTAACATATGTATGTCTATATATATATATATAATCAACCATGCAGCAAACAGGGCCATGCAAATAAAAAAAATGGTGCACCGATCTTTAGTCCCGGTTGGTAACACAAACCGGGACTAAAGATGGTTTGGCCGGCCATGTGGCTGACCGATCTTTAGTCCCGGTTGGTAACACGAACCGGGACTAAAGATCGATCTTTAGTCCCGGTTATTTTACCCGGGACTAAAGATAGCTATCTTTAGTCCAGGATTCGTAGTCCCGATTGGACAACCGGGACTAAAGGGGGGTTACCAACCAGGACTACAAACGATTTCTCCACCAGTGAGGATGCCCGCGCGTTGCTGCGGGACTTGGTTAACATCAATTCGTTAGATAGGAGGTACAATCTTAAGAAAAAACAGAAGAAACAAATAGCTTTCTTGGAGAAATTCTTTTTAGCAGCCCTATCCAAAATTTATAGATAATTTAGGTAGCACATGTCAATTGAAGGGGCGTTTAGTCATAAAGCTCTTTTATACGGATTAACGGGATGGATACATGTAGATGTGTGTGGAGATGGGCCAATGTGTTCATGTGGGCTACATGTCACTGAGGAGGCGAAGAGACTCACCCGGTGACTAATAGGTTGGGCTCTATGCTGCATAGCATCCAACGTCTGAGAAGCGATCTAATGCATTCATCCAACGGTTCACAATTTGATGATGATGTGGAAGCACGAGGTTTAAGCTTTTGGCCTTAACTTTATAGAAAGAAGGGATAAATATTAGGTCACTGTGTTTGCATTTTCTTCTCTAGTTTCTATACATGCTTCTAATAATTGGACCAACAATGTCAACAACACTTGTATTAGATTTAGATATTGTATATGCATTAGACATTTCCTCATTACCTCCCATATAGGTGTTCAGATATGGACCACGCTCAAGAAGCAGTTTGAGAAGTCAAAGTACTCCATCCTACCCCAAGAAAATCAGCAGAGAACTCGCTTGAGGTTTGCCGACTACAACTCTGCCTTGCACCTGATCTGTACCTACCTCTCCCTTTGTGGAAAAGTAGTCACAAAATTGGACAAGATTGAGAAGATGCTCTCCACCTTCCACCCTAATGTAATGCAGAGCGCTCGTAACTATAGGCATGTAGCATACAAGAAGTTTGATGGGATGATCGACATCATATAGGTGTCCAAGTCTCATCACAAGGTTCTCCACAAGAACTTTGTCTCCTAGGCACTTGGCAAGAGCATTGGCCTTGATGTCAATGCTAGCATTTACAAGGTCTACAAGCCCATCCAAGAGAAGAGGGCAAGCAAGGTGGGAGAAAGGCAGCCGAGAAGGCATAGGAAAGAGCTCCAGATGCCTAGAGACGCAACGACAAGTAGGAAACCAAGCCACCAGCAATGACAAGTCATATGACCCGCAGGATCAGACATGCTACAAGTGTTGCACAGGGCTACTGGAACTGTATCTGTGAGGAGCCCTGCTAACAGTCGTTATCGATCAGTTTCGCCCGTCAATATCACCAAAATAAAAGAGAACTAGTTATGCTTGCAATGCATATTTGTGTTAGAATAAGTTATTTTCCACTAGCACTAGGATTCTAACCTCTTGCAGAGAATACAATACAAAATGGAGGAGAATCGAAAGAAAAGCAGACGATAAATCAATCGGACATTGTCGAGAATCAGACTTATCGAAAGATGGGCCAAGAACTCAGAAATGACACAACCAAACTGGACCAAAATTCAAAAGTCTGCAGAGAGAAGAAGTCAAATAGGCCGCCAGCAGATAATGGGCAGGATTGGGCCAGCCCATGGTTCGGCCGAACCCCCACCAGCGTCGTTGGATGCAGGGCTTGGCGTGGACGTCTAGGATTGCATCCCAATGACGGTTGGAGGGCATTTCCGACCATTCCAACCGCCATAACCGTCATTGGGAGGCTATTTAAGGAGCTCTCATCCTTCACTCTTCCGCACACTCAGGCAATAAGCTTCATACATTTTCTCAAGTTTAGTTTAGTCTCTAGAGTATAGTTGAATAGAAATAGAATAGAGTCTTTAGTCATCGGAGTCTTTGAAAGAGTTCAGGTATGGCTCTAGTAGCTTTTCCTTCTTTTGTAAGACTCGTACTATTTATAGAATATTATTCTCAATATATTTATGGTACTTTACTTCACTCTGATCATTTGAGTATCGACTTTCCGATATATTATTCAAGATATAATTGTCTAGCTAGCTTACTCGGGAGATGCAATGGTGTGGGTATGATGTTCATTTATATGATTACTCTATGTCATGATGATGATTGTAGAGTAGTATTTGGTAGCATAAGCGAGGTGCTTAGGCTATTGAATATCATTATTTGGGGTTATATGTTGCGAGACAGTAGAGCTGGGCCACTGATGGTGATAGCTCAGTACGGGTATTCATCCATGTTAGTATATAATCCTAAGTTACTTTCCTAGGGAGGGTACTCCTCCGTATTTAGCCCCGGTTGGATGGCCATGACGGGTTGTCGTAAGGAACTCGGCAACCAGGGGTGGTCTCTCGAAACACCAGGAGAGCATCGTAAGGAGGGTATTGGGTATATAATTATATAGTAGATAATATTGACCAAAGTTGTATGTATGTACATTAGAAGTGTAGGAAATGATTCTTTTCTCATTCTTTTCCACTTATCCTAGAATTAGTATGTATGGGAATATTGAGTGCTTCTGCTTTGTGTCACTCTACCCTTGAATTGAATTAACCCCTACTTAGACTTTGATTATTACATGTAACATATAAATATTAGCTTGGTTCTCTCTATTATAATCTTCCCATGGAATTAAACAAATACGATACCCTTGGAATACTCTCGGGTGAAATGCAACAATAATATATGGCAAAATTTGCTCTGGGACACCCAAAAATTATGTAATTGGCTGTGAGACACTGTAAAATCGTGTCGTTGCTGATGGACACCACAAAATTTATGTAATTTGCTGTAGGACACCCGAGACAATATTTTATCATTTCTGATAAAAATATGGGAGAGAAATTCCAAAAAGACAAAATTGCCCTCAATCCTATCTAATCCCCACTGCCGGCACCTGCATCTCAGCGTCGCTCGCCATCTGCCGCCGTCGAAGCCGCTGCCGCCGCGCTCGCCGACCGTCGTCGACGCTGCCGCTGTTGCTCGCTGCTGCCTGGCCGTAGCCACCTCCGTCGGCACCGCTACCATTGAAGCCGCTGTCGCTGGGCTCATCAACCATTGTCGAAGTCACTATCGTTTCTCGTTGTTGCCTCCATCGCCACTGCCATCGAAGCCACTGCCGTCGGGCTCGTTGACCATCATCGAAGTCACCGCCGTCGCTCATTGCTGCCACTACCGTCGTTGAAGCCACTTGCTAGGCTCGTCGACCATCGTCAAAGTCACCACCGTTGCCTAGCTCCACTGCCACCGCTGTCGTCGAAGCCGTTGCCGCCGGGCTCACCGACCGCCATCGAAGCCACCGCCGCTGGACATGCAGGCCGCGGGCCGAGCGGCACGGATGGGGCACAGGCGACGTCTACCCCGTGGAAGCGGCTGCCCACCTCCTCATCTCATGCCACCACCACCTCCTCGGTGAGCTCAGCCGCTAGCCCGACGCCACCGCCACCGGAGAGATCAGCCAACGTGAGGCCGATGCCACCGAAGGGGCACTTCTTCATCCCGCAACCGCACTTCAAGCACGAACACTTCCTTGTACCAGGCGGCGACGCCGACCACCACCAGGTCTCCAACACCGGCAATGGCGATGGATCAATCGATGGAAGTGCCAAGCAGAAGGGGAAGAATAGAAGGGGCAAAATTGTCATTTTACATGGTTTCTCTCTCATCAATTTAGTGGATATTATATTTTAATGTGCCCAGTGTCCTGCAACAAATTTCCATACTTTTAGAGTGTCCTCAGGCAAATTCACGTCTTTCGGGTGACCCCAGCTAATTATACATTTTTTGAGTGCCCTGTAGCAAATTTTGCCATGATATATCTGTGCGCTTGCAGATATGATCTGTAACCATAATATACCATGAGTATTGTTGGTATTTCTTAACGACATTACTAGAAAAATTCATTCCCAACAATGTCGTAGAAATAGTCCTGCTATATTTATGGTTACAGAAGTAATCCGCAAGCTTGTGGATATACCATTGTAGCATTTCGTCCGGGAGATTTTTTTTTACAGGAAAACAGTAGGAGAGGCTCCTACTGTGTTAGATATATTAAAATAAAGAGATTATGTACAGAGAAATATTTACATGGGAAAAAAATTTACAGAAGATCTACTAAATAGAGTCTATCCATGATTTGATAGGAAGGTTTATCCTCCTCCTTCACTCTTTGCATAAGAAGAGTGAAATCCTCTCTGAAAGCATACTTTCAATCATTTAAAGATGAATAAATATTGTTAAAGATGAGCGCATTTCTTTTTGTCCATATCTGCCAGCAGGTCGTGCCCACCACTTCGACGAAGAACGGCTTGTTGAAGATAATATAAGCTGTTTGGATCATCTGGAAAAAATCCAGATCCTCATCCCAGTTGATACCAATGAAACTCCAGCACGCCTTGGCATAAGGGCAACCAAAAAACAAGTGAACCATATCTTCCAAAACCCCTGTCATACACATTTTTACAGGATGGGCCATCTTGGATGTGAAGCTGGTCTTCTTTGCAATATATCTCGTGTATTCAGCCTGCCCATGAAAAGCAGCCAGAGAAAGGCTTCGATCTTCATTGTGCACCTACTGTTCCATATAGAAGTGATTGCTGGATGGGAGGAGAGGTGTGCAAAAAATAGGTCATAGACCTTTTTTGACTTGAAAATTGTTCCCCAAAGGAAAGTCCAGGTGTCCTTCTGATTTGTGATATTGATATTATCCAAAAGGTTTGAAAGATCCTGGAATTCCTGCAAAGCCTGAGTTGATAGAGGTAAACTGAAATTCTGTGTTACCTCATTCTGGAAAAAGGATTGGACAGAGATATCTTCATTGATGGCAAAGGAGAAAATTGTTGGGAAAGCATTTTGTGGTACAACATTCATCCATGGGTCTTTCCAGAAAAGAATTGTGTCTCCTGTGTTGACTTGAATTGAACTTAACCCTCTGAAAATTGGAGAAAGCCGAAAAACATCCTTCCACCAAAAAGATCCCTTCACCCGGGAGTATTCGAAGGTATCGTATTTATTTAATCCAAAGGGAAGATTGTGAAAGAGAGAACTATGCTAATATATACACATATATATTACTTGCCTTTATCAAAGCCTAGTCAGGGGTTAATTTAATATGCGGGTAGAGTGAGTCGAAGCGAAGCTTATAGATATTCTCATATAAATAATCCTAATTAAGTGGAAGAAGAGATGGAAAGAACTTATTTCCTATACTTCTAATATACATTCAACTTTACTCTACACTTGCTAGTATATAATCATGTAGCCACTACCCCCTAACAGTGCCCTCTTGGTGTTTCGAGAGACCACTCCGGGGTGCCGAGTTTCTTACGATAACCTGTCATGGCCGTCCAACCGAGCTAAATACGGAGGAGTGCCCTCCCTAGGAAATTGTCTTGGGAATATATACTAACATGGAGGAATACCCGTACTAAGCTGTCACCATCAGCGGTCCACCTCTACTGTCCTGCAGTATATATGCCCAGATAATAATACTTACTAATCTAAGCACCATGCTTACATTAATAAATACTACTCTGCACCTCTGCAGATGATATAGAGCAACTGATAAATCGGACATTAAACCCACACCATTGCACCTCTCTGGTAGGCTACCCACATAATCGTACCAACACATATGTAAAGTAAGAGCAGTACTCATGCTAAATAAAGTACCGAGAATATATAAAGAAGAGTATTTCATCAATTCCGAAAGTATTACAGACGAGAATAGAAAAGCTACTAGAGCCATACCGAAACTCCTCTGAAAGCTCCGAGGACTCCGAGAACTATTCTATACTACTTCCACTTAGCACTAAACTACTACTAATATAAAGTATGAGAGGAATCTTGAGCTTGCTTGAGTGTGAGTTTTCTTCATTTTCTCTTTATTTTATTTGCTAAATTCCTGCAATCATATTATTCTCCAAGTACAAGCGGAACTATATTATTCTGAAATAAATATGCATTGCAAGCATAGCTAGTTCACCATTATTTTAATTATATTGACAGTCGAAATTTGTCTGTAACGACTGTCAACAAGTATTTATGCGTCATTGCTAGGAATTATATTTCTAGGAATGTCGTTAAGAAATGCCAACAAGCCCCAGTACGTCATCGACACATACCAGGCCTATAGGCAACGAGGAAGGCCAAAGAACCCACAGAGGAGCATCTGGTTGCAGTTGACATCACTGTAGTGGTGGACGCCATGACAACTCCCTCCACCACTACTCCACTCGACATCCTCGTAGCTGCAATAGGTATAACGAGTAAAAAGAATGTTACGCAAGAATGTTACAAGTATAAAGTTATCCCTGGACCTTGAATCAATTGGGTTGTTTTGATCATTTAATCTCAGGTTCTCTGGCAGCTCGAAGTCTGAGAACGTATCATATGCAAACCACATCCTGGCAGCCAAGGCAGAACCATCATAGAATATGAAGAACCAGCCTTTGAAGCCATCAACTTGATTGGTTCTCTCCAGAATATACAATGGTTTCTTCTCCAAAGGACATACATCTTCTTGTATTGGCTTTTTCATCATCAGCATAAGTGGTTGGAAAGGCTGATAAGGCTAATGATGGTTTGTCTACTGCTAGCCTTGTGTACATGTTTAGCCATAATTGCATAAACCACCAAGGGCCTCCATAGTTTATTACCTCATCTTTCAAGATGTTGCAAGTTGCAGACTGAAGCATTTGATAAACTGATCCAAGCAGATATTTTCCCAAAGGGGTATGTTTCTTTTGAACTAGAAATTGGGCAAGGTCCTGGTAATTTGCAGTTGGGCCACAACAGTGGCGAATCTAGGATGAAAATAGAGGGGTACTTATAATATCCTATGTCTAACTAATATCCTATGTCTAACCCATAATGCAATAAAAAGGCACTAAAAATATACATTCGTCGGTCTCATGCAAATATAATTTAAATTTTGTAAATAGAAAAAATAAACTAAGGAATTTAATCAACTTACGGTACCTCGTTAATCAAATACGATGAAATAAACAAATAAAAATCCATGAGTGACGTGCGGATCAAATTAAATATAGAGGTTAGCATTATAATTCCAATTATAAACACAAATAAACAATTTCACTAGGATCTAAAACAATTTCACTTGGCATGCAATGCTCTCTTTTGTTAGATTCCTTCATGGGTAAAAAATACGCAATGTTTGATTCTCCATCCTTAGAAATTAGTTGTCCTTTGTATGCCTAAAATAAAGAATTGATTTACTGTAAATTTGCTGCGGTGGTAATAATCAAATAAATGAACAAACTAGTGTTAGAGAGCAAAGAGATTGATTTACATGTGCTGTTTAGCTGTGGTGTTGTGCTGAAATTGAATGAGTGGACGTCGTGCCAGCCGGGCAGTAGATCGTGCAAGCAGGACATCGCGCCGGCCGGGCAGTAGCAAGCAACTCGTCACCCAGGACTTCCGCCGTATTGTGTCGATGCTGCCGCCGCCTGGACTCCTCGTCGTGTCCTAATCATTACTGTGGCTGTTCGGTTTCCGTCATTTATGCAGTTAAAACAGGCCATTGGGCTAGGCCCAGCGTGCGCGCATCGGGGGATGTTGGGGGAGGGGGGGGGGGGGTGGGCTCCAGCCCCAACAAGCCTCAACGATACATCTGCCACTGGGCCACAAGTTGTTCCACAGAATTCATCTCTTTCTAACCACATGGCTAATAATGCAACATGTTCCCTCTCGGAAACATAGCCTGTGCCTTGATGTTCTGCTATATATCCCTTTTAACCTCGATGGATCTTTTTTGTATTAAGAATATTGTCACATTTGATGTCCAACTAAAAGGATTCATGGAAGAAGTAATGTCCAAGCCTGTCAACATCTTCACATCCAATAGAGTTGGGGTCATAGGACCTTGCTGAAATAGGAAACAGCTCAGTGTATCTGACCAAAAATATGCAGCAGCAGACATCATCGGCTCAATTTTCTTAATATCAGCTAAAGAAAGAGATAAGCATCGAGCTATTCCCATGTCTTCCCAATGTCCTTGTTTAGCAGCCGATACCCTTTTATACCAAGTTTTGAATCCTTTCAAAAGGGATGGCCAAGATCTGAAACTTGATTTCCATTTTGCCAAATCGGAGTTGGTATGCCTGAAGGGAATCCTATTGGTTTCAGCATTGATGAATTCTATAGAATCAAGATTGCCCATCGGCCCACGAAAGAAGTTTGTAGGGTCTTGAGAGGAGGGAATCAAGATTTGGTCTCTAAAGTGCTGGTAAAAGATAAACAAAATCAAGATGTTGCTGAAACAAGAAGGGTGTAGAAAGCTGATGGAAAGAGATTGATGGACATACCTCAGGAATTTCCGTCGTATGCGCCATTGCTGCTTTAGGGATGTTGAGTCAGATGAGCCTGCCGCCGGGAGCCCGGATCACCGGAAAGATCACTGGAGATGAAAGGGTTTTGTGGCAAGAAGGCTTGAGGGAAGATCTCACTGGAGAGAGAAGATTTTGGGAACCGTGGGCCTTTGCTTATAAAGCACAACAGTCAAAACAGAAAACCCTAGGATCTTGCGGGTTCTGCCAAAGCAAATTCTGCCGCATTATATAATACATCGGAATTGGGCAGCATGTGCTAACAACGGAATTTGGCATCAGATTTGGAAAAAGAGGAAGAAAATAGAAGCGGATTTAGTGTTGAATCGAACCGAATTTGGAGTCAGACTACGCATCGACTGAATACCGTATCGGTTGAAAACAGAGTATGAAGTTGGTCAAAGTTGATGAAGCCGATGGCCGATAAAGCTGATATAACATGACGTGGGCTCGGTATGGGCCTAAATTGGGATAACCGCCATTGCCAATTAGAGATAGAGCTCGATTAAGGCAATTGTATCTATTAATTATGATATTAAGTCGGTTTGCTAGAGATTTGGCAAGAGACTGCCGTATATGGTCTTGTTTGTATCTTAACTTTAGAAAGGCTTGAGTTGTGTCCATAATGGACTAAGTTTATACCCAGGGTATAAATATGAGCCCCATAGCATTGTAATATAGGAGCAACTCCAATACAACTTCGGCGCATCGCCACCCTTTTACTTTTCTCGTTTTCCGGCAAGTTCTTCGCAAGAGGTAACCCAACTATCGGTGCTAACATGTCGTTTCATACATGTTAGGCTCAATATCGCAAGTCATTGCTATCATATGTCTTGGTTAATCTACTTTTAGCTTCTCAATTTAGCCCTAGCAGTTGCTGCTCGCTTTAGGGTTTACGTTGGTTTCGGTTAAATTGTCTTGTTAGATTAGATTAGCTAAGGCATCTACCATCCTGAAAAGTGTCTAATTGCTTGATTGTCTAGACTGCATGTTTCTTTTCATACTTTGAGATGCATCATCCCTAGTCGTGCTTAGAACCATGCAATCTAGCCTGCAATTAGGTATAATAAGGATAGTATCGGGGTTTCAGCCGATCTTATCTAATATGTATGTTTCATCCCCTATCTCATGTATATTCGCCACTTATATAGATATATCATTTATATAAGCATAACAAGCTTTAGTCAGTATCGGCTAGATTCCTACACCTTCATGCTTGATTTCTGTTTGATATGTTTATATGGATCAATATGTCTATATAAGTTTGTACTAGAGTATTAGCTAGTACGTTATCTTTCTTGCTCTAAATATTTGTTGGTATTTCTTAACGACATTATTAGAAATATTCATTCCCAACAATGGCGCCAGAAATAGTCCTGGTATATTTATGGTTACAGAAGTAATCTGCAAGCGCACGGATATACCATTGTAGCATTTCACCCGGAAGTATTCCAAGGTATCATATTTTTAATCCCAAGGAAAGATAATAACAGTGAACTTTTACTAATGCACTTTATACATATATTACTTATAATTGTCAAAGCCTAAGCAGGGGTTAAATGTAATATAAGGGTAGAGTGACACGAAGCAAAGCTATTCAATCCTCATAATGAAATAATTCTAACTAAGTGGAAGAAGAAATAGAAAGCATTCAATTCCTATACTTCTAGTATACACTCAAATCCTAGTTTACATCTGCTAATGTACAATCATGTGGCCAATACCCCCTAACACTATCCTCCTGTTACTTCGAGAGACCACCCTGGGTTGCGGAGTTCCTTACGACAACCTGTCATGGCCGTCCAAGAGGGGCTAAATACGAAGAAGTACCCTCCGCATGAATTTGTCTTAGAAATATATACTAACGTGGAGGAATACCCGTACCGAGTTGTCACCATCAGCGGCCCACCTCTACTGTACCGCATCGTATATGCCCAATTAATGATATTTAATAATCTAAGCACCATGCTTACATTACTAAATACTACTCTATACCCGTGCACCCGGCATAGAGCAACTGATAAATCAGACATTAAACCCGCACCATTACACTTCTCTGGTAGGCTACCCACACAATTAACATAATGTAGATATAAAGTAAGACCAGTACTTAGACTAAGCAAAGTACCAAAGATATATAAAGAAGAGTATTTCATTAATTTGGAAAGTATTACATAAGAGATTACAAGAGCTGCTAGAGCCATACCGAAAACTCTTCTGAAGATTTCGAGGACTTCCGAACACTATTCTATACTACTCCACTTAGCACTATATTACTAATACTAATGTATGAAGAGGAATTGAGCTTGCTTGAGTGTGTTGAGAGAGTGAATGAGCTCCTCATTTTATAGGGCCGGTATGACGGTTATAGAAACGCGAAATGTCGGTTTTGCCCCTGTAACCATCATCATTGGGAGAGCATCTAGAGCGTACGCGTGGAGGGCCGAGCTGAGCCATCGCCACTAGGGTTCGGGCTGGCCCAGTAGGCCTCCAGCTTCGGTCAGGGCACTGATAGGTGGGTCCTTTAGGCGGTTGTGGCAGTTAAAGTCGGTTTCCGACGGTTACACCTGACTTGTAGGCCCATCTTATCCATTTGCATGCTTAGGAGTGAGGTTTCTTCACTTTCTCTTTATTTTATTTGATAAATTTCTGCAACTTGTTATTCTCCAAGTACAAGTGGAACTATATTATTTGAAAACAAACATGCATTGTAAGCATAGCTAGTTCTCCATTATTTTAGTTATATTGGCGGTCGAAATTTGTCTGTAACGACCGTCAACAATACTGTCATATCGACTACTTTCATAATATTGTCTCAAATCAATCTATTAAATTTCACGGACAGTATTACAGCCAATTGGGTGTGTTTAGGGTTTATTATTCTTTGATATATCCAGGCCATAGCTGATTTGGTCCAACTCTATCAGATGAGACCATCAACAATACGCTATCGGCCTATCGGCCGATCGGCTATGGGTCGACTGATTCTGCTTTTATTCTTTCTTGCTAATTGCAGGATCAAATCAGCTGGCACGCCCTTGACACACTCTAGGCTAGCCTTGGACCTGCACTGGAGTTAAGCAGATCTCCTAGCCCGCCGTGTTTTCACATAAACAGAGGGTGATACAACATATACATAATACATGTAGGCTGAATATCATGCCAACTCTAACAATTATTTATGAGATAATTTAGGTTGTGTTGCACAAATAAATGTGTTATCTGAAAATGAGTTTTACAAAACATATATCGCTTAAGTCTTTCTACATGCATGAATTGCTAAAGAAGGAAGAAATCATAGTGAATGTCACCAAAACCAGTGAAAATCTTGTTGATTTATTTACTAAGTCTTTGTCAACTAGTATTTTTGAGATGCTTTGTACATGGCATCGGTTTGAGAAGGATGAGAGATGTGCACAAATTAGGAGAAGCAAATCCCTAAATGTCTCCCATTGATATTGGAATCGAACACCCAAAGGGATCAGATTAGTACCGACCGGTCCTATGATCGAGGGGATTCTAGTACCCTTCTACATCTCCTTTAAACGGTTTCCTTAGAGATAGGGTGGTCTTATACCAAATATACATGTATGTATCATAATAGGACTTTTATCAAATTATAGGTATATAAATACAGTAGAGGGGTTGAGGAAAAGAGAAAATTATAATAGAGAGAATACAACAATAAAGTTGATTGCCCCTCCATTTCCATGCGTTTCTGTTTTCGCGTCTATTGGATCACTTGTTGACAGCGGGCAATCTACCACTTTCAACCCCCAGCACCTCGGTAGAAAATTTCATAGGACAGCGGTCCTTCCCTTGTTCGTAAGACTTTGCCCATTCGCCGACACGACTCGGCAGATGATCGTCCGGGTGCTGCCATCGTTCTGGTCGACTTGTGGCAAGCCACCGAGGCGGTGAATTAATATATATACAATGTACTGAGTAGATGCAGCTTCGATGATTTTGTTTGATCCCAGCCCAGCGAATCATCAACGGCATCGTGAGGAAAATCTCCAAGTTAGGAGGATGTTGTTTGCTTCGGCCATCCAAGAATAGTTTGCACTCCTGTTACTTAAGCCATGTCATGCATCACTAGCTTCTCAATGTGTTTAGATAGATTTTGAAAATTAATAACATCCTAAATCACCAACACAGCAACACATCGAAATCCATGACACGGGCATGTTTGCATGTTGGCGTCGCTGCCGCTGCCACCGCCACCGCAATCGCTGTTGGGATACGCGTAGGCTACGATAGCATAAATCGAAATTTTCTATCGCGTAAATCAGGAACCATGCAAGTATTAGATCATAGATCGTTACCACTTGACGCGCTGCGCAGCGGAAGAAGACGCTGAGAAGTCGAAGGAACTCTCGCGAAGTAGCACGCGTCAATGTAGAGGAAGTAGTCGATTGCACCGGCTCGACCTTCTCCTCCTCGTGCGTTCTCCTCGCCGTACTCCCACGCCGATCAGCACCGCAAACCAGCGACGCCTCTACCGGTATCCACACGTACAGGGACGGAACGCCACGCGCAGATGTGCTAGCACCCCGCGCGCGGCTAGGGTTTTGCTCGGGGAGGGAAGTGACGGCTACGGTTTCTCACGTGATGCAATGCCTCCGCCGGTCACACCCCTCACGAATATATAGGATCCATCACTCGGGCCTCCAAGGCCCGTAGGACTCCTATTCGGATCCCTATCTGAATTAAGCTCATATTGGATCTCTATCCAATCTCCGTATTCCGGCCCATTAAGCGTGCGACCCTGTAGGTTCATATATACTCGGCTGTAACCCGAAAACTCCTTTTCAGTCCACGCGTCAACAGTGGCCCCTAACAGAACATATTAACCCAAAGGGCATACATAAGATCATATCGGCTGAATCTCTAGTGTATACTTGTATGAACCCCTTTGCCTCACGATATCGATTAAGCTCAAGGCTAGATATGTGCCATCCTCTAATAGCTCAATCATTCACTCGAACCTGTTGATAGATTATATAACTTGTGATTGACTCCTCAATCACCTTTGGCATGGCCATGCACTTCCATAATCTACAACATCGAGGGGCCCAGAAATATCTCTCCACAGGAGGGGCAAATCCCATCTTGATTATTCATATCCTACTACATGTTTCATAGCATACCCGAAAATTACTTTTACGGAGTAGCATTTAGCAGTCCCTAAGTAAGCTACTACACATGTTGAGAACCATGATAATCTCAGGTCTAAGGATTCAACACCAACACTCAATGAGATCACTGATGATAGAACACATATGGCTCTTGCAGTGTATCATGTTGGGTCTATCGAACAACATGTTCACCAACATGTGTCCACATTATTAATTTGGTATCTCTATACCATAATCCATGAGACATGATCATCAATTAATACATGTGCTGATCATATAAACATATTTGTTCCACATATGATATTTGATGAGGGATCCTTTAGAAATAGTAACAAACAACATAAAGAGTCTCATGAAAGAATCACATATTCATTAACCAATAAGGAGTTATCTATTTCAAGGAACAATGTCGGATAAATATGTAAACATAGTATGTGATACAATCATCTCTATGATTGCCTCTAGGGCATATCACTAACAATCGCCACTCAGGCAGATGCAGTCATAGGCCACGACGGCTACCACCGGTTGTCGCCGTACTTGGTGCCTACCTCGTTGCCCAGGAATAGCGGAGATGTTTATTTAATTAACGGCGTTAATTAATACTCCCTCCGTACTCATAAAGCAAGTCGTTTAGGACAATGTTTAAGTCAAACCTTGAGAATATAAATCATTAATATCTCTCAAGTTGTTGAGTTTGAAAATGTAAAAATTATATGAATATATTTTTCTAGAAAAATACTTTCATAAAAGTATACATATATCACTTTTCAATAAATATTTTTATAGAAATAAGAAATCAAAGTTGTGTTTTTGAGACCGTGTCGCTGTCCAAAACGACTTCCTTTACGAGTACGAAGAGAGTAGTAGGATGGAATGATCACAAGGAAGGACACGTGTGGCACATTAGGCAAAGTCCTTCAGGGTGAGCGTAGGATGGAAGTCTTCACAAATTTTCTTCCCAGCACCTGCGCCCCCCCCCCCCCCCAACGCTTGACCGCCTCCTCCTTCTCCTTTTCGGTTTCCTTAGAGATAGAGTGGGCTTATACCTAATATACACAAATATACATGTGTGTATTATGGAATTCTGTGTATTATAACATGATTATGGAGAAACGCACAGAGGTATTCCGGTTAGCTCCATAAGATGGTGGACTAGACGATTTGGGTTCGAAGCTTTACACTTTCTAATTATTTGATATTAGGTTCTTTCCTAATTTGTGTATAACATGACTCTATTTGCGTATAATATAACTCTATGTAATTCTGTGTATAAATATATTAGAGGGGTTAAGGAAAAAAGACGATTATAATAGAAAGAACACATTAATAAAGTTGATTGCCCCTCCACTTTCAACCCACAGCAGCCGTGCGCCCCGACGCTTGACCGCCGCGAACTCCCCTCCAAAATTTGTCCAAACCCCCCCCCCCCCCCCCCCCCCCCCCCCCCCACACCACAAACCCCCGCAAAAACTCCCCAAAATTTCGCATTCTCCCTCCAAACCCTCCACCTCGCCGCCGGCGGTACGGCATCCCAACCGAGAATGCCACCCTCCGACGACGGAGGACACCCCTCCTTCCTCCCAACCCCCCTCCTCTCCCGCGTCACGACCCTCCCTCCGCCGGCCCCCTCCTCGCCGCCCCACCCCATCCCGCCGCTCTCCTTCCGCCACCTCTTCCCCTGCGCGCGGTGGTCCGCCTGGGTCGCCGCCGCCCTCCGCGACCCCGCGTTCGCGCCGCTCCTCCGCTCCGCCGGCATCGCCGACGCCGTCGGGGCGTCCGCCGCCACCGTCAATCCAGACCGCGGCGCCCTAGCGGCGCTGCTCTCGTTCTGGGACCCGGCCTCCCACGCCTTCCGCCTCCCCGCCGGGGCCGCCACGTTCTCCCTCGAGGACGCGCTCCTCCTCGCCGGCCTGCCCCCGACCGGCGCCCCGCTGGACCGGCCCCTCACCCCCGAGGAGGACGACCTCCGAATCCGCCTCGTCATCGAGAAGGAGAAGATTCGGGAGCTCCACCCCTGCGCCCGCGACGCCCGCCGCGTGTCGGCGGAGTTGTGGCTCGAGTGGTTCGACAGCAGCATCCGCCCCGGCGAGGATGATGAGCTGCGTCGGCTTGGGTTCCTCGCATACTGGCTTGCTTTCTTCGTTACTCCGCGGCTGCGGCCAAGGAGCGGGGAGCTGCCGGATTGCACGTTTGCGCTCGCCGCTCGTCTTAGTCTTGGAGAGCGTATTGCCCTTGGCCCGGCAATGGTAGCGAATCTGTATGCCGATATGGATAGGATTGTTGCTTCTGGGGTAATGGAGGGGGTCAGCGGGCGTGTTGAAACCTGGGGCCCTCTCTTGCTTCTTCAGGTGTGGATATGGGAACGTTTCGACTGCTTGCGCCCACCGCCACTGAAGGCTCCACCGTTCCCTGTCTCGAATGCTCGAGTGCACCTTTGGAGCCGGAGGAAGAGGACAACCACATCGGAGGAGGCTCAACAGGTTTTCCAGGATGAGGCATGCTTTCTGTGGAGGCCATACCAGTACAACTCGCTGAACTGGACGCAACCTGAGTGGTTCAATGAGAAAACCACTACAGCGAGTTCTGAAAGTAAACATAAGCCAAAGTGGTTGGAGGATTACAGTGCAATGATTACGCAAGCAGTGTTGACTGGATGGTTTGGTGATGGGATGGCCAATTCAGTAATGTATAATCCACACCTTGTTGCTAGGCAATTTGGTTATGATCAGGATTTTCCTGTATCTATTATACATGGTTCTGATTCCAGTGGAATTGAGGTTTGGGTACCAAGTATTGGTAGACATGGGGTTGCTAGCAAGGATTATGCTGCATGGTGGAATGCACATTTCGAGAGGCATCAGGAAGGCAATCAACATGGTTGCGGGATGATGTTAAACAAGGAAAATAAGGCGAGCACATTGCCTCTGAATACAGATCTCATAAGTGTGGTACAGATGGCTGTTGATCAATTTAGAGAAGGCACCAAGCAAGAGAACAGTAAATGCATGACAAAAAGGCAGTTAACACAACTGGGCAATGTTGCTCCTGACAACGAATGGAATCAAGTTGTCCTAGGCCTTAGTGCATATGATTTTGACCGTAGTCAAAATGCAGTGAAAAGAAAAGATGCCATTAAAAAAATACGAGATAAATCAACCGATGTGAATAGGAAGAAGAAGAAAAATAAGGTATTTGCTAATGAGGGCGGTGAATGTCCCCAATTCTATGATTGGGTGCCGCTAACTGTGAGTGACAATGAAAATAATTCATTGCAACTTGATGTTCAGGAGCGCTCTGGACCACAGGAAAATTCCAACTCTTCTAGTAAGAGATGTGATGAACTGGCACAAGTTGATAATGATGAATGTATTGTTCTTGAACCACCTGCTAAGAATTGTGAAGTAATAAATCTTGACGATGAGGAGGAGCAAAGTGTCCCTAATTCCAAACATCATGATAGGCAACTTGTACTTGAGCTAGAAGAGTTTGTGCGCTCTGGGCTTCTGTCACAACGAGAGGAATGTTCCGATGAAGATGAGGAAGATAGAAGAAACCGAGAGATACTGAAGGATAATAAAGATGACCCTTTTTCTGAAGCAGCCAGGAGGGAGTACCCTCTGTTCTTTGAGTTCATTCCGCAGAAACCACATTACCGAGGGTTGCTGAACAATGTTGAAGCTCTAGGAGATCTAGCCTACAGTGGACTATGGTTTTTGCTGGTTGGTTTAGCTAAGGAGGTGCTCAAGACATCATGTGATACAGATGCTTCTGAGATTGTTTGTTTGATGAAAAAGGTTCAGGAATTGGAGCAACTAGGGTTCAATGTGAAACATCTCATTGCCCGCTTGAAGGAGCCACAAAGCCGTCTTAGGCTGCTTCAAGATTCTATTACAAGGCTTGAGGATGCTCGGAAAAAAGAGCATGAAGCAAACAGGTTACAATCACTGTCAAGCCATCTGAGTAAACTGAAACACAATATACAAACAATGGAGTGGCATTTGGATGCAAAGAATCAAGCTTCTAGTTCATCTATATTCAGTTTAGAGAAGGAAGTAGAAGCTGCAGAAAAATATTGTCAGGCAATGAAGGATGAAGTGGTTGCATTGAAAATGAACCATTCAAACCTTTGACCATGGAGCTATGGATTGCTCTAGCATCAATTGTATGAATGAAATGGATGCTTCTTCCTGATGTAGATTGTAGAGTTTTTCTTTCATCAAGTCCATCTGTGGAATATGGGCCTTCAGAAATACTATCAATATTTTTCTAACCATCTATCAAATAGTTTGCACCAGTTATTTTTTTGCTTTCAACACTCGCAAGTCATTTTATACAACTATGGTGCAATACGTACCAATTTGCCAATGCCATGCTCAGAACTAGAACAAAGACAGGTTTTTCTGCAGTAAAAAAACGGTTGCATCTAATCTCATTAAAACACAAACTAATTTTTTGTTGTTTCCATTCTGTGCAGATTGGTTAGACTAAAAAGATTATTTCCAGGCCCTGAAGGCCAAAGCCACCTATGCTCACTATCCGACTAGATGTATATTTATTAAAAATGGAAATAACTGTATTTGGACTTTGGGGTACTCATAATCGAAACTTTCCATTAGGTTATGAGTTATAATCAGTCAAATTGGCTGTAACTGTAAGGTGTTCTATCAACAGTAGCATTGGTCTTCATAAGGTACTATTTATATTTAGTACAGATTCAATTTCTTAGTGCAACATTATCATTATTTTTGGTTCCATTATTGCAATTTCAACTAATTTCCTTGTCAGCTTCTCAACCTTTGGTCCATGCATGTATTGGTCTATGTAAGCCTTGGCTCACTCTTGCTTTTTCCCTGCCCTCCTTCCCACACCGGAGATTTCATAATTAGAGCTGGAAGCCACCGGAGAGCCTTCTGTCATCCATATTGTGGAAAATCACAGCTTCCTCCTTCCTGTTGCACACTTGGATGTGCTTACGCATCACCCTTTTCTTCATGTGCTTTTCTCCTCTTGCATTGTGCTTCTGCTGTGCATCGCGCATGATGGCCATCCAGACCTCCTGTTCTTCTGGCTTAGATCATGGTGAGCAAGTGCAACTGGTAGCAGGTGGCAGGGATCTAACTTCTAGAGCCACTAATTGGGCACAGGTATGTATTGCTATCTGATTCACTCACTCTGGTAGATTCCAAAACCAACTTATTTTTTGAATTAGGGTTCTAGCTTGTTGCAAATTAGACAAGCAAAATCTAGTTCAACACTTGTTTAGAACTGTTTGCTTTTGGCTCCTAAACATACAAATCTGTACTTTTGGATGGCAGGATAGATTAAGAGACTTTACATTGGTTGTCTCTCAATTACAATACAAACCTGTCACATTAGTTGGGATGAACAGTTGGTTCTGATTTACTCTCTCCGGTACCATAAATCTTGATGTTTTGGACAATATTGAGGTCAAACTTTTATAACTTTGATTATCAATAACTTAAAATTTTAGTTTAAAGGAACAAGAACAACATATATAGATTTGTCTTACAAAGTATTCCCTCTATCCTAGTTTGATCATCACCTAAGATTTTCGAAGTTTTCTCAAAATGATCATCATCTAACAAAATCTCTTTATTTATTTGTGTAAAGAGTAAATGTGCATCGTGGAATGCCCTGCATGCATGCAACTGTACGCATGCGGCCAACCAAGATTAACTTCTATTGGTTCAACCCATGCAGCATTTGAAGCGTGAATTAATTTTTGTTGGACATGAGGCAACAGAGCACCTTGATCGATGAGGATTAATTTTCGAGGATGAGTACTTTCTATTCAGGTAAGCTAAACACTAGTCTGTGTGCAGTTTAAGAGTTACTTTGTTCCACTTCATTTTGTGTTTAAGTACTCCCTCTGTTCTTCTCTACACGCCATTTCAGGATGTTGGTTTTGCCTTTGAATGGATATCGTTTTAGGTTTCGCAGGTAGTTTGTTCGCAATTTACCCATATTGAAAGTACTTGACCATATTGATGATACTACTCAAATTAACTCATTTGATTCTAACCAATCTAACATGTTTCAAGTGGCTTTGGCTGTGGAGACCTTGATTCTGGCTGCTTGAACAATCCTACTCGGTCATGCAGCAATGTGCCCCTTTGTTTCATGTGCTCCGGTAATGGGATTGGATAATTGGAAAGGACTGGCCTCAGTAATTAGAGATAATAATATTAATTAGGAGTAAGGAAGTCTGTGTCTGATCTGGTAGAGTAACATAATTAATCACCACCTTAGGCCCTGTTTGGTTGGGGCTAAAACTTTCTAGTCCCTGTCACATCGGATGTTTGGATGCTAATTTGGAGTATTAAACATAAACTAATTACAAAACCCTTCCATAACCTTGGACTAATTTGCGAGACGAATCTATTGAGCCTAATTAATCCATGATTAACCTATGTGATGCTACAGTAAACATTTGCTAATTATGGATTAATTAGGATTAAAAAATTCGTCTCCCAAATTAGCTCTTATTTATGCAATTAGTTTAATTATTAGTCAATGTTTAATACTTCAAATTAGTGTCCAAACATCTGATGTGACAGGGACTAAAGTTACCTTGATCCAAACACCACCTAGTCTCTGTTTGGCCCAAAACGACATCTAATCCTAAATTGGGGAATTATCAGTTACCTGAGCACATGAAAATGTGATATTAGCAGTTTTTAAACTGATATTGCAAGAACCCCTGTATAGTTTATTCATTGGCCATTTTCAGTATCTTGATATTAGCTACCAGTCAGCAATACGATTACTTTTACTTACTATCTTTGAATTAGAAATTTAGAATGAAGGTTCTCTGCACTATAAAAGCAAAGTTTCCTTTTCATTGGGTTGTGATGAACTTTAGGTTAGACAGAAAGTCATTATGCATATGTTATGTAGGGCATCGCATATAGCAAACGCGGGAAGAAGCAGAACGAGGCATCGGCACAATAGCCACGCTCTGTTCGACCAAAATGAACCAGCGCAGACATCGTGATTGGTTCGCTCAATTCCAGGATGCTCCGGATTTCAGTTTATTTCAGTTTTATCCCTTCCAATAGTCTGGTTTGTTTCAAAGATTAGATCAATGTAAAGGTGGCATCCATAGAAGGATGGGAGCATTTCCCATTCAAATCAAGCAAGAATCAGGTTATCTTCCTCCCTGTTCTTCAGTTCTTTCTGTCACCATCCACCAGCAACATGGCTCTGGGGAGGTGAGGCTTGGGACCATATGTCCTCCCCTAGAGCATATGTGGTGAGTGATGTAAATAAGCAAATATAACTAGGACCTCCATGGCAATTCTTTTTCCTTAATTTTCCTCCATTGCTGTAGTCCTTTCATTTTGTTTCAATTATTGCATATTGTTTTAATTAATTGAACAATTATTGTATATTAGTCAGGTTTATGATAAGTTGAAAGTAGTATTTGTGTTCCAAAACCGCAGAGTTATAACAACTTGACGGAAGCAACAACTTGATGGAAGCGTGTGTTAGGGACACCAATGGTGGTGGTTAAAGGCTTACAGCAGACTGAAGACTAGGGATGTGCTGCCTGGTGGATCAGCTGCGCTGAGGGCAGAAGCCAAAATCTGAGATCTAACCTGGCGACCTGTATCGTATGGTGCCTTCCTAGTTTTCCTAACTATGGTCTCATTGTTGCAGCTGGGGATGATCTTGCCACACTTTCTGGATTTTGGCCAAAAAAAAAAATCATGATTGAAATCTGGAAATTTTGGGTCATCTCCATTGGATCCATTACAAGTGATTTTCCTAATGCCAGACATACTGTAATTCATGAAGCACCACTTACATAATCCAAACCTAGATGTACAAAACATCTAGATGCACCACTAACATAATGTTTCAGATAAATGTTGTTTCTTTTGTTTGTTTGTCTACACATCCTTTGCTGATTTCTTATACAGCGTAGGACAAGTTGTATTATCCATTTTTATTATCTTTGCTAACATAAAAAGGTAGCGGCTTATCCTTTGATTACAATATGTTTTCAACCATAACGTTGCGTATCTGGCTCAAGATACTGATGTTATCCATGTACTTACGATTTATTATTTTTTTTTTTACTTTTTTGCTTCCCAATTGATAGATAGGAAGCATATTCACTTCATTTGGATTACAGTGTTTTATGATTTTATCCAAGACAATATGATGTTACTGTTGTAGCCCTGGCCTAGAGATACATTTGACCTGTTGCATGCTCTCAAAATTCAAGCGTCAAGATTAATAGAAAAGATGTTTGTTAGGCCAGCAGTACCATCCCTTGCATAGTCTTCTATTTGTTGATGTACTGAATCTGGTTTGACTGAACTGAAGCAGGCTCAGGCTGTTTACAAGTGGTGAACTGGAGCAGGTAGCGTCTTGCAATCATTAACTCTTTTTGCTTACACAGTTTTGTACATACTTTATTCTTTACTACTATTTGAACTTGAACTTGTGTTTTGTACTATTATTCCAGTAAAGCATCTGCATGGCATTTACGAATTCGATGGATGAAGTGCACCCTGAGCCAGAGCAACTTAACAAATAAACAGCTCCATGACCACAGTGACGAGAAAAAAGCCGTCAAAGTGATCTTCAAGTGGATGTGTGATGGGCATCTTGAATATGGTCCTCGCTGGTCATCTCCCATTAAAAGGACCATGAAAATTTTCAAGGACAGGAAGGTGGCTGAGCCATGAATTGGTTAATTTCGTTTACTCACTTGTGTCTGACCGTTAGACAACTTTTTAGTTGTTGATTTCTTGATTATAAGGTTGTTGGTTTAACTCTTCACTACTTTGAAAAATATTACCCCTTCCTTCCATCTCGCAGACATGATTGTGAAAATTAAGGAATATGTCAAATGACTATTTTGCCCTTTAATTCTTTCCAATCTCCCATCTCGCAGCTGCTCCAGCGCTCCATGCCGCACGCTGGCGCCGGCGCTGGGTCGGGAGCGCAGATGGCCGGTGATGGCAGCGTGGCTGTGGAGGATGGCTGGGTTGGTGGACGTGGTGGAGGGCAGGGCAGGCGGATGTGGAGCAAGGGGCGTCAGGCGGCGTCGACTGCAGATTGTTTTCAGAGGCCAAGATGTCGTCCTCGCTGCGCGCCGGCGGTGAGCCCTGCTCTCGGTCCGTCAAGGACCGCCTCGCATGTCTCTCCGCGGCATCTGCGCTGACCGGCGCATCTGCGTCTTTGTGTTCTTTATCCAAGAGGTTTATCTTCTCTATCTCATCTGAGCGGAGATCGATTAGGTTCAGAGATCTTCCTCCTCTGTTCATAGGAACAGATATGATTGAGTTGTTGATCTTTCTTGTCTATTGGTAAATTTCTTCTTCCTCTAGAAATACTCCCTGTTTAAATATTCCATTGGAGTAGTTCTGAAGATTTCTGAACATGTGAACCTCCCGTTGGACATTTCTGAAGATTTGAGGCCAATGCTCAATAAATCTCTGGGTGACTGTTTTCCTGTCCCTATGAAAAAGTGAACTAGAGTACTCCCTCCATACTCGTAAAGGAAGTCGTTTAGGATAGACACGGTCTTTAAAACACAACTTTGATTTCTTGTTTCTATAAAAATATTTATTGAAAAGTGATATATGTATACTTTTATGAAAGTATTTTTCAAGACAAATCTATACATATAATTTTTACATTTTTAAACTCAACAACTTGAGAGTTATTTATGATTTATATTCCCAATGTTTGACTTAAACATTATCCTAAACGACTTATTTATGAGTATGGAGAGAGTATAATTGATGGTTTATGAATTATAGTTCTAGTGTAGATGCCTGTTAATATCTGCTGTGTATCGACCTGTACATTGTGAATGAAAAAATATTCTGCACAGTTGCAGACTTGCAGTGCTGCCAATGCTCAGTGGGGTACCATGGTTAATTAGCATTACTGATGTTTAGGACATCATCGTTGGTAATCTGAGTAAGTTTGTGCGTTCTGAAAAAGAGCATGCAAACAAAGTTCAGATTTCGTTTCAGCTGACCGGTACAGAGAGTAGTAGCACTCCTATCTAAAGTCTAAATACCAATGCAAAATTTCCAAACCACGGTACTGCTTGTAGATCATGAGTAAATCAGCTATTGAATACTTTGTTTACAGACCACATTGAAGAACTGAATCTGTTACTCAATTTATAGACCCATCAGTAACATTGAAGAAGTCGTAACACCAGTACAGGAAGATCGAAGATTCAAGAAGTAACATCTGTTACATGTCTTTGTTAAAAGTAACTGAATACTCTGTTCTCATATCATCAACAAAAATCAACAATACAAGCAAGTAGCTTCAGAGGTCACTGCTGCATGCACATACTCCTCACAGATTTTCCCTATCTGTTAATTCAGAGTTCAGGATTCTGTTATATCTATTAATAGAGCATGATTTAAGAAAACAGAAAGCATATTTCCCTTTTCATTTTTTTTTCAATCAAACACTACATCAGTACGGATCATATGAGCAAGGAAAAAAAAACTCTTTCTGTAGCACATCACAAATATTCTTTTGGATTAGTGGATTAGTGTACAGTACAGATCGAACTAAATGTCACAACAGTATGAGCTGACAGGATTCTTCATGATGTGGCGGCCATCGAGGAGCCCGAGATCCTGCCGAGGAAGTGGCGGTGCCTAGCGCAACTATCGAGGTGGATGAACTGGTCCAGCTCTCCCAGCATAAAGTGAAACTTGGTGATAAAAGATGGCTCAAAAAATTAAATCTTAATTAAAATTTGAATAAAATGGGGTATTATAAAATATTTAGATCATTAAACGTTTAGTTATATGTCACAAGTCTTCAATTATGGTTTTATATATAACTTTTATAGCAAAGCATTTTTCAAGTATTAAATATTTTAAAAATGATATTTCCTATGTCCCATTTTAAACGTAAATATGAGTTTTCGTGTCTAACTTTAATCGTCCGTCTGATTTAAATTTTTTTAAAAAAATAGAAAAAATATAAGTCACGCATAAAACACTATATGTTTTATCATTTAATAGCAATAAAATACTAATCATAAAAAAATTCAAATAAGACGGATGATTAAATTTGGATATGAAACTCATGGCTATGCTTAAAATGGGATGGAGAGAGTATGTATTTCGTTAAATATGTGTTGTATAGAAACGTGTACTATACGTGTATGATTACTGTTGCAATCAAAATAACTGGACGGGCAATTCTTTTCAGGAACCTTGCTGTCAAGGTACACGAAAGTCGGTAGGGTTTGAGAAGGCTGTATATCCAAAGTTTTAGAGTGTGTACCTTGTTATTTTTCTGTTTTCAAGATTTATTTTGATTTCGCATTTTATCTGAAGTTCGATCCTGTTAACAGTGTTAATCTAGTTACTTTGCAGAGTGCTAATAACCATTTAAATTTAACCATGCATCTATTATAAATATTTGTTTAACAGTTTAGCTGGTGTGGAGACTTGTGATGGCTACCTGAGTTTTGGCATCATAAACGACATAAAACGTGTCACTGTATTCAGTTGAGGTCCTGCAAGTTTTTGCTGGGTCGCCACTAAACTGTTAAAACGAAACAAAAGAAAGTAGGCAAATAATAATACTACTAGTAGTAGTAGAACTGGCATTGGCTATTTATGCAACCCACAAGGCTAGAAGCAGAAAATAGGGTGGTTAGGGAGAAAACTGTGACTAAAAAATTAAAGTAAAATGCATTAGTCGTATATGAACTTTTTAGATGATGCAATCTAGTACACGAATTTGTAAAATGTTCGTTTTGTTGCATGAAATTGTGTAGTGCATGCAAAATAAGAAAAAAAATGATAATGCAGGGCTAATCTTGTGTTGATTTAAGTGTTAAATATATGATAATGCAGGGTTAGGATATTACGTCAATATATATTTGAGATGGTTGCTATTTACACATACATCTATACCTAATAAAAAATAGATAAGGATTCCAGGTGATATTATGGTCTGTCTTTTTTTTTCACCTTTTTCGCGTATTTTGCCGCTTTTTTTCGTCACCATTTTCTTGAGCCAGGCCGAACGTAGTGCCACCACCACGTCAATATGACTTCCATGCTTTTCCCCCTCATTTTCCCTATGATTTTCTCTCTCAATTCAAATTTAATTCATCGGAATTAATCTCCATCTAATGGTAACTGTTTTTATTCCAAGTTTTATGGATTCGCTATGTTTTTGATAAAAACAGAAAGAGAAAATCGAGTGGATCACAATCCATCTAACAGTCACTATTTTTATCCCAAGTTTTATGGATTTGCTATGATTTTGATCAAAACGGAAAGAGAAGACACAATCCCTCGACCAATTTTGGGAGATTGATGGATTCGCTGCAATTTTGATAAATAAAAAAGAGGAGATTGAGTGGATCACAATCCCTCAACAAATTTTGGGACGGGAATGTCTTTTGTAGGTTGAAGGTGATAGTCGTCGTGCCTGTAGCTCCACTTGTGGTTTGAGCTGAAGAGAGACAGGTCGAGCAACCAATTTTGGGTGATCGAGAAATATTCTATCATAATTGATGGGGAGGATCGGCTAGGTTGAAGATGACAGTCGTCGTGCCTGTAGCTCCACTTGTGGTTTGAGCTGAGGAGAGACAGGTCGAGCAACCAATTTTGGGTGATCGAGAAATATTCTATCGTAATTGATAGGGAGGATCGGCTCCAACATCGCTTGTGCACGTGGAGACAAAGGAATTTTGGGTGATCTAGAAATATTCTATCGTAATTGATGGGGAGGATCGGCTCCGACATCGCATGTGCACGGAAGACAAGGAATTGAGGTGAGGAACGACTCCGACATTGTATGTGCACGGCAATGTCTTCCGTAGTTTGAAGATGACAATCTCCGACATCGTATGTGCACGGCAATGTCTTCCGTAGTTTGAAGATGACAGTCGCCGGGACTGTAGATCTAGGTTTGAGCCGAAGAAAGCCAGGTCGAGCAGAGGCAAATATTGGACTGGGTTGGGCTGAAAATGGCTGAAAATGAGGAAGAGATGGACTTTCAAATTGATGGGAGGATGATAGAATTTATGGAAGAGACAGGTCGAGCAGAGGGAAATATGGTAAAAAAGGTCTAGCAGAGTGAAAAAGAAGGAAGAGATATCCAAGGTCTAGGAGAGTTGAAAAAGAAGAGATGGGCATTGTTGGACAGTAGTTGCAGCTCCACTTGTGATTTTGATTTGAGCCGAAGAAAGAAGTCGAGCGAAGGGAAAATATCGGACTGGAAGTATAATGTATAGCGATCCAAAAATAAATATTTTTACCCGTTGCAACACATCACATGGGCACTTTCTCTAGTATGTTCAATAAAAAATAGAATGAGATATAATGATTATAGAAAAATATATGAAAACCATTTAATAAGAGATAGAAACATATGAAATTCATCATTTTAATGATAATGAAAAGTAGAAACAAAGTTTATAAATATAGCATTTCTTATGCATACTCACCACTTGTGCACGCTATATCCTAATCAAAATACTTTTAAGGATTAACTTTACCAAGCCATTTTGGTCACGATTCACACAAATTAGATAAGTTCATGTACCAAAATAAGTACTTCACAAGTTTTTGTACTAAATTACACCCAACAAACAAGTTTATGTATTAAATTACACCCACCAAACAAGTTTATGTACCTTGTGTACCACCAATACAATATTTACTCCTAAAAATAACTGAAAACAGAACCAAATTGCTGCTTAACATGGAACATTTTGTTCTGGAACTGTCTCATGGTCTCATCATCTTGTAGGACATTTAAACTTATTATTATTGCATACACTTCCATCAGTAATGGTGTACTGAAGATATCAAGATACTACTTGAACGAGTTCTCAATGTCGATTACAAAGCGAAATCTGACATCCCGGTCAACAAGCCTCTGAAGAGCCTCGTTGATGTAATCTATCTTGATCATCTCGATATCTGGGTAGATTTTGTTCGCAGCACAGAAGTTTATCATCTCCTGGATGTCCTTCGTACCTCCAGTTACACTACCAGATAAACTCCGCCCACCTATATTAGTCCAGATTAGTTGTAATTAATTAATTTTCTCCCCATCCTAGCAGACAGATATATTTCCTCTCTGGAAAAAGCCAGATATATTTTGGTATGAGAAACGTGCATTACCGAGATTAAGGTTTGCAGGATGCACTTTGATTTCACTTGGGAAGCTAAGTAGTGCCATTACACCACCAACTTTCAGAAGCGTGAGATAAGGATCGAATGGGTGATCGCCGGAGGCTGTGTCAATAATGAAGTGCAGAGAGCTTTTCAAGGTCTGCAACAATGAAGAATCTGTCATTACCACTTTCAGTACGTAAGATAAATGAGAAGTACAGGTTAGCTATCTTTACCAAATGGCATTTGGCTGATAAGACTCATGGTATGGTCATAGTAGATAACTGTGAACAATGGGGTAAAACATAATGTAGAATGTGTAGTACCTCCATCTGATTTTCATTCCATGACACCACAAAATTATCTGCACCAAGAAGGTCAATAGCTTCTTTTCTCTTTGATTCACTAGTACTAATAACTGTGACTTTCAGTCCAAAGGCTTTCCCAAATTTTACTGCCATGTGACCCAAGCCACCAAGTCCAATGACGCCAAGTGACTTCCCTGGCTGGTTCATATTATGCCGCATCATCGGACTATATACAGTGATGCCAGCACAAAGTAAAGGTGCTGCCTTTTCCAAAGGGTAGCCATCAGGTATTTTAAAGCAATACCTGCCATTCCAAAGGAAGATGCAATTTTCTCATAGGTTTGTTTTTGAATTAAGTAAACGGGAATAACTAATAGCTGCTATATTCATAAGAGAGACATTAGCAGAACATCATGGGGTTTATATTACTCTAATATGGCACTAAAGTAGTTGCAAGCCATAGTTTCATGCTTTTGTTTCCTATATAAAATTTACATAGCAGAATGTAGGATGATTTTGTGACAACATTGTTGAGCAACCATTAGAAATAAGTATATGAAATTTTTCATTGTCTTGTCAAAAAATTTTCAGAAGAAAACATGGTCAAAATCCATACCTCTCATGTACTACTATGTGAGTAGAATATCCTCCCTTTGTGACAGTCCCATCAGTGTCAACACCATTGAAAGTGAAGACATGTTGTGAGCAGTAGTTCTCTAGAGAGCTATTGCAGTTCTCACAGTCCCGGCATGAATTCACGTATGTGCCGACACCTACATGGTCACCCACTTTGAAGCTCTTGACGTCTGCACCAACCTCAGTTACAACTCCTGCTATCTCATGCCTACTCATATTGAAATTTAGACACAATTTCATGAACTTTTATCTTTACAACAAATACAGTAGCTAAATGGATCAATTTATAGTCTGTAACAGAAGTTTATTATTTTCCATATTTTTGTTAAAATTCAAGTAACAAAGTTGACAGTTTTACCCAGGGACTAAAGGGTACATTGAATTGTTGAGTATATTCCTTGTCCATGCAACATCAGCATAACAAACACCACAGTGTGTGATCCTCAAGGAAACATCGTCACTTTGTACAACCCTGGTAATAATAAACCAGGTTATTAATCTTGTCTGTGAGTAGTTAATCACAACATTCAGCAAAGTACTATAGAGATTTTGTAATCCAGTTTATCATGTTGTGCAAAAGTTAGAAAATTTAAAACAGGTAACTTGACAAGTTCACATTCTTGTTCCAGATAAGCACACAGCTAACTGAAACTGCAATCCTGATGATTCTAGTTGCCAGAATAGTGCATTCTGCAGTTAGAGAAAACACTTGGAAACAAGGAGGATTTCTTAACAGTGCTGGAAAGACATTCATATCAAGAAAATAAAAAGGAAAATCAATACACAAGGGAGTGTTCTGTGATTTAACCTGCGGTTGAACTTGTACGGGGAGAGGATCCCTGAAGGATCTCTCGCTGCCCAAGCATCACAGTTGCCACTTCCACATTCAGCAGCCATGTCACTCAAACTGCAGATAGAAAAAAATCAACTCAGATGAACCCATAATGCCATAAATCCATCATAATCTTATACCCCTGATACTTATATCAGCAATGAACAATGTCAAAAACAACAAAAAGAAAAACCAGTAGTTTAAAATGCAGGAAAACGAATCCAGTCATCTATTCCTTTTGAAATGAAGACTATTTTGATCCAACTGACTATTTTGACCAGAAGCTGCCGGTCAGCACCGCACTGCCTACGCTGCTGGGGCAAGGGAGTTTTGCAAGCTTAGTCTGGATCGGGAGTCGCTATGTGCATCTCAGAGGAGACGGAGATGGAGGTTGGAGATGGGAATCTGTGGGCGGGGAATTTGAGAAGGAATCCACTCTTCTCCTGTGCAACGCATATGTGTCATGTGTTAGGAGGACATGTAGGCCCCCATCTGTGCTCCTTGTATTCTATAGTGTCCAATTTATACTTCCACAGTTTGTGAAACTCAATCAATAACCAGAAATACTGATCCAGTTTTATACACTAGAACCCCATCAACTTCCATCAACATTCTTGAGAGATTCAGAACATGGTAGAACATGAAATTTAATTTACTTCTTCTGGCAGCTACAGCAACTGAATTCGTACCACTGGACAGGGGCGGATTCAGCTTTTTGGGGAACAAACAAACTGTTACTTGTATTAAGATTAAGGCTCTGAAATTAAGAGAAGAGCTTCTTCCAAACCTAGAACAGAAGCTAGGGTTAACGCAAGCAAATTCCAGACAGAAGTACTCCCGGTGGGAGAGAGATGAGTCAGGAAGAGGATGTGGATGCTCACCAAGATCCCTTCCCCTCCCCTGCTCTGCTCGCCAGATGGGAGATCGCCGCCTCTCCCCTCTTAAGCCGCGACTCGTCTTGGCGCAAGGAGCGGAGGAGACGACGACACGGAAGATTTTCCTTTACGGCGTTGTTTGGTTGGAGGTAGTAGTTTTTAAGGAGGGATTACGTGTTTAGGCCCCTTTCATTTAAAGGAATAAAGGAATGGATCTTATGAAATCCTATAAAATTCCTATGAATTGCCTAATGTCATGTAAGTTTTAGAGGAATTCTAACATGAGGTAAAATCTCTTTGGAAACTTTCCTTTGAGTCTTTATCTCTCCTCTAATTTATACGTTTTTCCTACGGTCCAATCAAACTATCATTTCTGTGTTTTTCCTGTGTTTTACAATCCTCTGTTTTACACTTAAATTCCTATCAAAATCCTGCGTTTTTCCTATTCCTATGTTTTCTCATTCCTGCGATTCAAAGGGGCCTTAGGCTATTATGTGTTTTTGTTTGGTTGGGAGACACGAGAATTTTGGTGAGATAAGAATAGGGAATTGAGGAAGGAGTACATTCTTTTTCAATGCCTGGGTAGGGGTGAGATTGGGAGGGAATTCCTCCTTTACTTTGCATAAACAAATCTCAACCATCCGTTTTTATTAATGATATAATCTCCAACGAAACTCCCTATCAATTTCCACCATCTCTACCAAACAAGATATTGGGATTAAAAATCAAATTTCCATCTTAATCTCACCAATAATTCACTCGTGTAAACTCTCAATACTCCACCTTTTACTCAACTAGGAAGAAAGCCCGCGCGGATGCCATTAAGGATGAAAACGATCGGAAATGGTCGGAAACGATATCATTATTTTATTATTTTTTGAAAACTAACCGAAATGGTCCGAAAATTTTCATGTTTATGAATTCATCTATTTAGTGTTAACTTCAATGCCATTCTGACAGATTTAAAAAAAACTAAATTTTGAAAACAATAACCATCGGTAAAATTATTATTATTATATTAGTTTTGCTGAAATGGTATCGGTATGGTTAGGAAATTTCTATACCGTTTTCACCCCTAGATGCCAGGCATCCTATTTACTGTTTTATGAAATAATGTTAAAAGATGTCATTTCTCACCATCTGTACGCTGTGAGATAGATTGTAGACTTTAATATACTTAACAATGTATGTTAGACTAAAAAAATCATTTTGTCCCAGTTACATATAAATTCTTCTACAGTCACACAAACTTATTATCACTATTTTAAAAGATAAGTACCTATTAATAATAGATGAACCTATATATGTTTATTTCCAAATCCATATATAAATATTCTAAAAATACCACTTCTACTGATTAATAGGATACACCATTAAAATTATACCATCACCATTAAAGTTAAACATGAATGTTGGGTGAAGCTCGTCATAGTCATCGAGACTTTCTTACTCTACTGCATTGAATGATGGGTCTCTCATCGAGATAGCCGTGCACGTGCTCCCTCGAGATCAACCTAGAGCACAATTTTAATGTCTAATTTACTATCACACCCTTATGCCTTGTTCGGTTTGAAAGGGATTGAAGAGGATTGGAGGGGATTGAGGGAGAATAATTCCACATCACAATAGTTGTGGAATAAATCCCCTCCAATCCCTCTCTCAAGGGGATTAACCGAACAAGGCCTTATGTAGTATTGCATTGGTACTCTGGGACTGCCTTAACTCAGCCTATATATGTCCCTATTATACTTACAAGAGTATAGCAAACTCTGTTGTTTATGCTTGATGACCCTAGGAAAGGACAAAGATAAAGGTGATCGACATAGTTGTTTTTTAAGTTTTGAATAGATTTGTGGTATAGAATAGACATGATATGTTTAAGATTTTAATCATTACTACTCAAATTTTTATAGTATAGCTAGAATACTCTCATTCAAAAAGAAGCGAGGTCCATCACCCGATGGTAGTTAAATAAATAGCCAAAGAGAGACATACCATCATGATAATCTCCAGAGCACTGTATTATTGTTTATGTTTTGACAAATAATTATAGTTTAGCACCTGATTTGTTTTGAACACCTACTATTGACAACAATACGATACACCTTTACTAATTTAAAGGATGTATTTATTCTTCCAAACCTATTTATCAACTATGTAGTATATTTATGAAGTGATCACTACAAGAAAAATACTTTGTAGAGATATTTTTCTATTACTGTAGAGACATTAAAATATACCACAAACATACGAAACCAATCCAAAAAAGGAGAATAAAATAGTTTCCATGCTTTTGTCAAGCCTTGAACTTGAGATCTCTTGGACAAATCATTTCTATCTTCAATGCACTAACCAACTCAACTCCACGTCATTACTCACATGTTTGTGCCTTTAATCAATTACTTATATTTAGTCCTTTATAACACAATATCATTCTAAAAAATGTCTCTACATAGTTTAAAATGTCTCAAGAAAATACCTTTACATTTCAGGCACATTTTACAGTGCCGAAAGAATACCTCTACAAAATAAAATCTATTAAACTTACCTGAAAATATCTCTAGAGTAAAAGTTTTCTAGGCAATTTTTAAAGTGCCTCTATAAATTGTCTCTACACTATAAAACTTCTGATTTTAGAAGCAATTTGCAAAACGCCTCTATAAAAGTGCCTCTATATGAGGTTTTTGTTGTAGTGGATATTTGACATCCTAAGATATGAAATTATTTTAAAATTATCATTACATTAATTATCATATATTAGCCCGAGATGTGGTGATGTATTTAGAACCACAATATAAACTTTATAAGACATAAATATTTTATTTAATTAAAGGAATACAATGGGATCACAAATTGGATATATAATTTAAAAGATAACCGTTTAGAGATAATTGATTTCATATTTGATATTTATATTATAGATCTAGTTTATATTTGTGCTTATATGTGGAGTAATATATATTTTATATGGTAAAAAGTTATATCTTAAAGACCATCGATTTATTTGTTCCCATTTACGTATGTTTTTTTATTAAGTATGTTCCTTTTGTAAAGATGTCCATAATCTGCTTCGCATAGAGAGTTCACCAAATTTCATAGGAGAGAGACTCCTTAAAGAAAGCATATCCCTTATATAATTATAATGAAACCTCACAATTGGTTGATTGAATTTGATATTACTGTGGAATAAGCACATATTATTCCAAATTAGGACTGGCTTTATCGGTTTTTATGATAGGTACGTGCATTTTTTTTCCTCACAATAGTTATATGTAACCTTTTTTCTCATTTTACATACGTACTTATGTTTTTTTTTCTTTGACCGTTAAGGTGCATACAGATCTACTAAGCACGTTATGATTTATTTTGGCTTTCGTCGTACATACAGGAGAAAGGTATTATATATAGAGATCTGATTTATTGTATGATGGGTTCACCAATTTAAATGAAAATCAACAACATATATCTAGTCTAACGGTATAAAATAATGGGTCCACCAATTTAATTGAAAATCGACGGTGAGATTAAATTGTGCCACGTGGCATCCTAGGAGCATTCGTAGGAGCACCACGTGGCGCCTTGAGAGCGTTTGTAGGGAGTTTATTGGAATTTTAGTATATAATAGAAGATAGATAATAGATAGATAGATAGATAGATTTTTTTACTTTAATTGTGGGTACTTCTAATGGCATTAGTAATGCGTCCAAAAACAGCCTCCAGTGTCATGTAGACGTAGAAACTTCAAAGTACATATAGTGCACAATGCAATGTGGCCTAAAATCTAGGCTTACAAAATGTGAAGACACAACTCAAGGCTATTCGACCCAGACGAATTTGTGGCTTCGTAGCCCAATATGTGCAATGGCATGAAATACCGATCTTACCCCCGCCTCTGCCCCTTCTGGAATACTCCCTCCCACGATTAGTCGCCTCCTAGCCTCCATCCCTCCTTCCGTGACTCCTCCACTTCGTCTCCAATCTCCCTCGCGTGCCTCCTCGCCTCCATCCCTCCCCCTACTAAGATGTGGACCGAACCAAGGGTCCAAGTCCTGGTCCACACGACCGGTACTCCTTATCCATCTAGGGTGTCTCCACGATCCGTCTCCACTATCCCCAACGAAGTCACAGGAGGTGGTCGTGGTGCCGAAATCGGCTCCACTGCTGGCTGCTCCAGTGCCTCCGCCGGCAACCGGACTATGGCTGGCTCCAGTGCCTTCGCTAGCAGCAGCAGCAGCAGCACTAGCTGCTCTAGCCCAACCTCCAGCAATGGCGGCTGAGGCCCGGTTTAGTTCCTAAAAATTTTTGTTTTAGGGTGTCACATCGGATACACGGACATAAATTTAAAGTATTAAATGTTATCTAATAACAAAACAAATTACAGATTCCGCCAGGGAACTGCGAGATGAATTTATTAAGCATAATTAATCAGTCATTAGCAAATATTTACTATAGCACCAAATTGTCAAATCATGGCGCAATTAGGCTTAAAATATTTATCTCGCAATTTCCTGGTGACCTGTGTAATTGGTTTTTTTTACATTTAATGCTCCATGTATGTGTCTAGACATTTTATGTGACAGGATGAAAATTTTTATTTTGGGAACTAAACAGCGCCTGAGGTGAGCAGTTCTATCTTAAATGGTACCTAGTTTTTGCTACAAGTTGGGAGCCTTCCAGAACTAGAATTTAGCTGTTGATTTCTGAGATAGCTTGCAATATTGTGAATATTTGATGTGCCAATGAAGTGCTATGAGAAATGTCATTATCGAATTAGTGAAAATATTAATAGGCTGATGTGTGGGAATTTGGGCAAATATTTGGTGGTCTGTATGTGCTGTAGGTAGTTATGCCATTAAACTATCGATCGTAATGCACAAGCTATCTGTTGTGATGTGATATTATGGTGTGATGTTCACGATTAATTAATGGTCAACATATTGAACGTTTGCCTACTCCGAATTTTAATAGCCGAGTGAACCTACGATTATTCAGTTTGGGCTTACTGTTGTTATGATTTCCATATGCAAGTGTGAGGGTAGGATATCATTCTTCGTTATTGTCAATGATTAAAATTTCCTGACACAAGGAATATGATAAAGACACTAGTTGTTTGTGCTAATAGGTGTTTAGATATAGGGGTATAAAGTTTTGGCGTATCACATCGGATATTATATAAAGTGTCGCATAAGGTGTTTGGGCACTAATATAAAAACTAATTATAGAATCCACCAGTAAACAGCGAGATGAATTTATTAAGCCTAATTAATCCGTCTTTAGTAATGTTTACTGTAGCACTACATTATTAAATCATATAGTAATTAGGCTTAAAAAAATTATCTCGCAAATTATTAGCAATCCGTGTAATTAGTTATTTTTAGCCTATATTTAATACTTTATGTAGATGTTCAAACGTTCGATGTGAATATTTTTACGTGGGAACAAAATAGGGCGAATATTCTGAGCACTGACAGCCCATATGTGTGCTTGACATCCTTGTACTTTGGGAAGTGACAACACATAGGTAAACTCAAAATGCTTGTACTTTGAGCACTTTTGAGCACACATGTGTGCTCAAGATGCTTGTATTTTGATCACTGACAGCACACATGCTTGTATGTTGATCAGTGCAAGCACGTGTGCGCCGGCTGCTTAGCAGGCGCAGCCGTACGTCCCCCTTTACTGCTTAGCGCTAATGGCGTAGATTAACGTTGATGACACTAATTTCCCTTCCGGTTTGCTATTTTGCATATCTCGCGCCGATATCCCCAACAACGAAATATCATCTCCCGACATTCCAAATCATCCACAACAACATAATCATCTCAAATCATCCACAATAACATAATCCCAAATTATTAAAACAACTTAATCATCTTAAATCATCCACAACAACGTAATCATTCTGAATTCATAGATCGAATGAACAAATTATCCTCAACAAACAAGCATTCACAAATTAAGATGGAAAAAAGAAAAAAAATCCCCACGGCGACCACCACGGCCGACCTCCGTGCCGGCCGCTGCCCTCCTCGCGCGACAGCCCCGCTGAAGCATCTAGGCCCCCGGTGTTAATTTTGGTAATTAATGACAAGCACTAATTGTGGACTAACCGTTGTCTTTGAGCTATACATTTTAAGTTACGTCCACGTCACATGTGCGCATGGATGATTATCGGTGGATTAAAATTGACGGCGCAACGCAAAGGGAAAGAAAACGGTAAAACTAGCGCTTTAATTTAGAATTGATCGAGGTGTAGGGCGATCAAATTTGCTAGTTTAATTTTAGTTTCGCCGTACTATTAAGAGGGGTAATGACCTAGCAAAGAGATGATTTTAATTGCCACATTAGGTCATTGCATTTTCATTTGTGCTCTCTTTTTCATTACACAAATTCACTGGGTTCGGCCTGACCAGGGGCGGTCAGACCGGCCACATAGTAGCGGTCTGACCGGCGTGCCCTGTCCGGTCAGACCGGCTAGATAGTGGCGGTCTGACCGGCGGCACTTTCCCGGTCAGACCGGCCTCCTAGAGGCCGAGATGATGCTGCTCGGGATGGCCGATACAGAGCCGACGGAGCCGTAGTCGGTCAGACCGAGCCGATGGCGGTCTGACCGAGCCGAGGCCGGTCTGACCGGCCACCCCATGTCGGTCTGACTAGCCAGGCCGATGGGGCCCTCTGACAGGGCTACAACGGCTAGTTTTCTAGCCGTTGCAGAGTAGCACGGTCTGACTGGCCGCATACCTCCGGTCAGACCGGCAGAGCACAGAGTTGGGGGATTTCGCCCCCAACGGCTAGTTTTGGTGAGTGGGAGTATAAATACTCCCCCACCAGCAGCAAGGGGGCTCTCTTGGCACCCAATTCAATTGCATACACTCCTTGCACATCTCTCACACTCACTTAAGCTTTGTGTTCATTCATCTAGTGTGTTAAAGGGTTGTTTAGCCAAGAGTCAAGTGCATTTGCTTCCATTGTAGAGCTAGTGTGGCACTTGATCATCTCCACACCGGGTCATTGCTTGTTACTCTTGGAGGTTGCCGCCTCCTAGACGGCTTGTGGAGGAGTTGCCCGGTGACCTCTCCGAGAAGATTGTGGAGGAGGCCCGACGCCGGTTTGTGAGTGGTTTGGAGTTCACCACCTTCGGAGTGAAGGAAGAACTACCCCAAGTGATCGAGGCTTGGGTAGTCCTCTCCGTGGGCCGGCTCCCGCCTTGCCCACCCTTTGACGAAGGGGGCATGCGGTGGCTTCGTGGTTGAGCGGTAGAGTTGGGCTCGCCTCAACGGGGAGTAGGAAACCGGCGAGTTTCCGAACCTCGGTGAAAAATCTCTTGTCTCATTGTCTCATTTGATTGTCGCATTTACATTTGTGCAATTTACATTTCTAGAGACACACTTGAGATCATATCACCCTAGGATTGCAAAACATCGACATAGGAGCGTGATTTACTTTCCTAGAGATATATTTGAGCCACTATCGCCCTAGGTTTGCAAAACATAACTTAGTTGCTTAGTTAGAGTTCACCCTCACCAAGCCTAGCAACTTAGGTTAGATTTGATTAGGTGTTATTTAGTTTTAAATCTCCTATTCACCCCCCCTCTAGTCGACATCTCGATCCTACAAGTGGTATCAGAGCTTGGTCTCTCTTGATTGGGCTTCACTGCCTAGAGAGAAGATGTTGAACGAGGTGAACCATGTAGGGAAGGCTCCCATGTTTAATGGCACAAACTACTCCACTTGGAAAATTAAAATGTCTACTCACCTCAAAGCTATGAGCTTCCATATTTGGAGTATTGTGGATGTAGGCTTTGCCATCACTGGCACACCCTTGACGGAGATTGATCACCGCAACCTCCAACTCAATGCCCAAGCCATGAATGCCTTGTTCAACTCTTTGAGCCAAGAGGAGTTCGATAGAGTGAGCAACCTTGAGACGGCATATGAGATTTGGAACAAGTTGGCGGAGATCCATGAGGGTACAAGTGAGTACAAGGATGCCAAGCTTCATTTCCTCAAGATCCAATATGAGACATTCTCCATGTTGCCTCATGAGAGTGTGAATGACATGTATGGGAGGCTCAATGTCATTGTGAATGATCTTAAGGGGCTTGGGGCAAACTACACCGATCTTGAGGTTGCCCAAAAGATGCTTAGAGCCCTACCGGAGAAGTATGAGACCCTTATCACCATGCTCATCAACTCCGACATGTCAAGAATGACACCCGCAAGCCTCTTGGGGAAGATCAACACCAATGACATGTACAAGTTGAAAAAGAAGGAGATGGAGGAAGCCTCACCCTCCAAGAAGTGCATTGCTCTCCAAGCCGAAGTTGAAGACAAGAGCAAGAGCAAGATGAATGAAGTCAATAAGGACTTGGAGGAAGAGATGGTCCTTCTTGCTAGAAGGTTCAATGATCTCTTGGGAAGGAGAAAGGAGAGAGGAAGGGGCTCCAACTCCAATAGGAGAAGAAATAGAAGACCCAATAAGACTCTCTCCAACTTGAGGTGTTTTGAGTGTGGTGAGAAGTGACACTTTGCTTCCAAGTGCCCTTCCAAGGATGATGATGGAGACAAGTCATCCAAGAAGAAAAGTGGAGGCTACAAGCTCATGAAGAAGTTTAAGAAGGAAGGGAAGAAGATTGAGGCTTTCATCGGGGAATGGGACTCAAATGAGAAGAGCTCCGCCTCATCCGGGTCCGAGGAAGAAGGTGGTGATGATGCAAGCTCCAAGAAGAAGAAGATGGCCGTTGTTGCCATCAAGGAGGCTCCATCACTCTTCACTCCACTTTGTCTCATGGCAAAGGGTTCCTCTAAGGTAACATCTCTTAGTGATAGTGAGAGTGATGATGATTGTAATGATGTTTCCTATGATGAGCTTGTGAGTATGTTTGAGGAGCTTCATGCTTATAGTGAGAAGGAGATTGTCAAGTTCAAGGCCCTAAAGAAGGATCATGCTTCTTTGGAGGTCTTGTATGAGAAGCTAAAGACCTCTCATGAGAGACTCACCATTTCTCATGAGAAGATTAAGGAAGCTCATGACAACCTCCTTTCCACTACTCAACATGGAGCTCACATTGATGTTGGCATATCTTGTGATTTGCTTGATGATAGTGCTACTTGCCATATTGCTCATGTTGCATCATCTAGCATTTCTACCTCTTGTGATGATCTTATGGATATGCCTAGCCCTTGCTCTAGTTCTAGCTCGTGTGTTTCAATTTGTGATGCCTCACTTGTTGTTGAGAACAATGAGCTTAAGGAGCAAGTGGCTAAACTCAACAAGAGTTTGGAGAGATGCTTCAAGGGTAAGAACACTCTTGACAAGATTTTGAGTGAGCAACGGTGCATTCTTAACAAGGAGGGACTTAGATTCATTCCAAAGAAGGGTAAGAAACCTTCTCACCATGCCACTCGTTTTGTCAAGAGAAATGGTAAGTATTACTCCAAGTGTCGTGAGGTTGGGCATTTGGTGAGTGATTGCCCCGGAGGTAAGCCTCCTAAGACATGCATGTTTGATTCTCATTATATGCTTAGGAAGACTCATGATGGTAGCATTGTTGCTAGATATGTGGGTTCCCCTATACTCGGTGGTAAAAAGAATGCCATTTGGGTGCCCAAAGCTTTGGTCTCTAACCTCCAAGGACCCAAACAAGTTTGGGTACCTAAAACAGCTTGATCTTCTTTTGTAGGTGAACTACCGCACCGGTGGGAGCCATTGGGTGCTTGATAGTGGATGCACTCAACACATGACCGGTGATAGGGCTATGTTCACCACATTTGTAGTAGGAGGGAATGAACAAGAGAAAGTGACATTTGGAGACAATAGCAAAGGAAAGGTAATTGGGTTAGGTAAAATTGCTATCTCCAATGATTTGTCAATTGAAAATGTCTCTCTTGTTAAATCTCTAAATTTCAATTTGCTTTCGGTTGCTCAAATTTGTGATCTTGGCTTGTCATGTGCCTTCTTCCCACAAAAAGTTATTGTTTCTAGCCTTTTTGACAAGTCTTGTGTGTTCAAAGGTTTTAGATATGGAAATCTTTATTTGGTTGATTTCAATTCTAGTGAAGCAAATTTGAAAACTTGTTTAGTTGCAAAAACTTCATTGGGTTGGCTTTGGCATAGGAGGCTAGCTCATGTTGGCATGAATCAATTGAGCAAACTTTCAAAACGTGATCTAGTTGTGGGCTTGAAAGATGTGAAGTTTGAGAAAGATAAGCTTTGTAGTGCTTGTCAAGCCGGCAAGCAAGTTGCATGTTCTCATTCTACTAAGAGTAACATGTCCACATCTAGACCATTGGAGCTCTTGCATATGGATTTGTTTGGCCCAACAACCTATAAGAGCATTGGTGGTAATAGTGTCACACCCTAAAAATCCTAAATATATAAATTGTTGTTTAATTGGAATTATTAGAAATGATTTTAAAAGCCTAGAAGAGAAGATCTAATTTTAAATAATAAATTCCAATATAAAATGGGGCCAGATAAAATTTCATTAAATACTTTGCTTAATTCTATAATTCCTAGATTTTTCTGGGATTTATTTGAGCTAAGGAAGTATTTTTAATAAATGGAATTGCATTTCATGAATAATTTAAATTGGAAAAAGGTTTTTAAAAGTCTCTTTTGGCTTTGAGCCGAAAGTCGGCCCAAAACCCTCTCTTTCTATCTGGCCCAAGCCGGCCCAGTCCGCAGCCGAGCCGCCGCTCGCGCGCGCGCTCCCGCTCGCTGACAAGTGGGGCCCACCTGTCAGTCTTCGTCTTCCTCGCGCCGCCGCCGTCGCCCGAAACCCTAGCCGCGCCGCCGCCGTCTCCTTCCAAATCCGGCCGATCCTTTCCGTTTCCGATGAAATCGATAGAGGGGAAATGATCTTCTTGATCTCCTCTATCTTTTCTCTTTTGGAATCATCGGCTAAAATCGTTTGGAAATTCGTGGATTCGAGGTCGAATCGGATCGGTCTCTCTCCTCCGAACCCTAGACTTTTCTTCTCGTCGCCGGTCGCCGTGGGCCTTCGCCGCCGTGTCCTTGCCCCTATAAAAGGATCCCCGGTGTCTCCGCTACCCGTCGCCACCCTCGCCTTCGCCTCTCGTCGCCGGTAGAGCTCCAGCACCGTGTAGCTTAGCGCCGCCGTCGCCGCCGTCGCTCCAGCCGTGCGCCGTCGTCGCTCCGGTCGTCGCCGTCGCTCGGGAAGGCCGCCGTCGTGGTCGCCGTCGCGTCGCCGTCCTCGTCCGCCCCTCTGCCGTCGCTGTCGACCGCCGGAACACCGTCGCCGTCGTCAAGCCGAAGGTCGCCGCCGCTTCTTCTTCGCCGCTGTCGCCATCCGTTGTTCTTCCGCCGCTTCTTTGGTCACCGGTGAGTTCGCCGTGCCGTCCGCTACCCGTAGGTGCTCTCCGTTCGCGCCGCCGCGCCGTCGTTCGCCGGCGAGCTCGCGCGGTTCGGTCGCCGCCGGAGATGACGTCATCGCCGACGTCATCGATGCCGTCCGCCGTGGTCCGGCCGTGGACCGGTCGATCTCGGCCGTTCGTTTTGGATGGATCGATCTCGGCCGTCCAATCTCGTGAACCGCTGTCGTGCACCCGGTCCACCGCAAACCCTAGCCGCTGACGCAATAAATCCTCTTTTCCTTTTCAAAAATAATTCATTATTGCGTCATAATTCAATTAAAATCCATATAAGTGTTTTAATCCGATTTAATCTTTAAAAATTCATAACTAATTCATCTTAGCTCGGATTTAGTTGGTTCAAGTCTCTAAATTTTTCTAAAATTGAGATCTACATGTTAAAAATATCCACATGTACTGTTCATGCTTGTTTATGTGCTGTTTTGGTGTTTTTGCTCTTCTCTGTTTAGATTCCGACGTTTCCGGAGAGTCCGTTTTCGCAGGAGAAGAATTTGAGGAGTTCCGAGGCCAGCAAGGCAAGTCACACAGATCCCAAACAACCCTTTGAGCATGTTGATCCCGTTTAAAGCTATTGTTTCTATTCAACTATTGCATTTATTTTCGAATGTCATTGGGTGGAATTAACCTATTGTTTGTTATAGCCCTTTTGTTCTTGATTACTTTATTCCTTGATACCTTGGGTTATTGTAACTTGACTAGTTGAGCTTTATATATTGGTTCAGCTAGATAATAGATACGATTGCTTAGCCATGCATAGAAACTTTAGCACACTATTGGGATAACTTATAATTCACTATTATTTAATGATGGCTTAATGATAGCTCACGATGGTCAATCGTGATTGGTTAATTAATTAAATTGCCAACTAAAACTTGATAATGGTGGGTTGTGAGCACATGGTTTTGATGGTCGTGCTCATGACAATTAAGGACCAGTTCACGAGTTTCGGTTGTGAAACATTAACCGTGCCAACCACAAGCCAGCGTGGGCAACGGCTTTACCTTTTGTATAGCATGGTTCATTGCGGGGCACCAGACTGAGAAGTGGCGGAGATAAGCCCACGGGGGTCGCTGGGGAGTCCATGCCTTGTTTATAAGGGGGTGATTATGATCTAGGAACGGTGCGCTGTGGTGGATTGTGTTGTGCGAGGGGTACTGTCACAGCTCCTTTCCGAGGAACCGTGGTAGTATTGAGGCACATGGTGACATGTCGTGGGGCTGTGTCTTGTGGGTACAGTGGTACGCCTCTGGCCAGAGTAAAACTATTCGAATAGTCGTGCCCGCGATTATGGGCGGGTCTAACAATGTCTTTCGTGATTAGTCTCACACTTCCCATCATAATAAAAGATGCTATAACTGGTAATAATTTGATTAGCTCTTGGTTTGGAATGGTTAATTCCTGGTTTGGAGATAGAACTGTGCAGCCGGGATAGTTGTTCAGAATGGTTGGGCCTATGCAACAGGGTATGTTGTATAGCGTTGGATTAATATTGTTTAATTATTACTTAACTGTTTTATTAAATTCTGAAATGTTTATTAAATGTTGTTTATGCAAATGAAACCCTACTATGCCATCCTTTGTTATCCTGTGCACTTGCATATTTGCTGCGTGGCTTGCTGAGTATGTCATATACTCACCTTGCAATCATTCATCAGAGGAGGAGTTCTACAGTGATGCTGATGGTGGGGAGGATTAGGTGTAGCCCTGGTCAAGCTGCCTGTGGAGTGGAGTCGTCTGCGCCGTTTATCTTATTTTTTTTCCGCTGCTTAGATCTTTATTGATTGAGAGGAACTATCTACCTCTGTAATGACATTTTATTCGCTTATTAATTAGAGTAATAATTGTACTCTATTATCAATTTGTTATTGTGTGCCTTTTTTAAAGGGCGTAGGGACTGAGTTTAAAATAATTAAGATAAGTATATATATCAAATGTTATCTTATAGAGATTAGACTTAATGATAATAGAGACAGTACCATGGACACATTAAGGGCCATTTTGGATCGATGCCAAAATGTGCCCTGCCAATTGTTTTAGCAATTCAAATAGTAGTTTGATTGGTTTGGATTAAAGCCAAAGCATTGGCAATGCCCATATCTAATTTGGTACTCTCTCCATCCCATAATATAAGAGATTTTGAGTTTTTGTTTACAACGTTTGACCACTCGTCTTATTCAAATTTTTTTTTGCAAATATAAAAAACGAAAAGTTTTACTTAAAGTACTGTAGATAATAAAGTAAGTCACAAATAAAATAAATAATAATTTCAAAAAATTTTGAATAAGACGAGTGGTCAAACGTTGCCAGCAAAATCTCGAAATTATGGGACAGAGGGAGTAGCACTCTAGAACTTTCTTCACTATAAAAAGTATATTGGTAGTAAATGGTAGCAAACCAAACACATATTACATATTACATGAACTCTACCCTACCAAAGAATTGGTAGTGGCAAAATTTGCCTAGATTTTGGCACTACCATTGAATTTGTAGGGTAGGGCACCAAGTAGGTTTGAGTCCCACACATCTGAAATTATGTGGTGATCACAAATAACATTGGATAGTATAAATATTCGACGTGCAGCACAATCGTTCGATTTTATTGCGAGAGTGCGATACCCTGTGTAGGTTTGTCCCGTAAACCTTCCGGTTCATCCATACGATGGGTATTTATCCTTGTAGTGATCCAAATCGGTTTAGAGGTTTGTTTGATCACTAAAACAACTTAGATAGCCGGTTTAATCTCCTAGACCCATATTAGTTTGTAATTTTCTAAATTGATATGGTTGGTAACTCTGTTCTTGTTTTTCTTTTTTTTTTTGCGGGGAATGGAAAAGACACCAACAGAATGTTATAATCAAAAGGTATCATTAGTTTATACTTTGCACCATATCGATAAAAAATTACTATGTGTGAGCTATAAAACCGCATGCCATGCTCTACGTATCTCCTACTTGTTCCACTAACTTGTTGACAAAGAGTAAAGATAGCACAAGAGCAACAAATTGGATTGTTTTAACACTTCTGAATGGACCAGAGTACTGTATTTTAAAAACTTTATTGCTTGCAGATGTAGCATGTTCTGTTGTAATTAATAGATGGGCTAAGGCCCATTCGAAGATTAATTCTTTGGAAAATCACAAAAGCCCACCTCATGGGATGGCATGCATGTCGAGTTTAGTACCATCTTGCTTATTCTAGGAGAGGGGGACCACCTTAAAAGGGAGGATGCCCTCCTAGCCACTTGAAGCATGTGTGGTGGAGAGAAGAGGGGAAACACGCGCTCGCTCGCCACTCAGGGCAGGGCAGGGTAGGCGGCAAATTCGGATTTGTTTTGTTTTGGAAACATTCCGAAAAATTCGGTGCATGAAAACGGCATGGAGTCCGGATAGGTTACGCGCGCGCCGGATAGGTTACGCACGCGGATAGGTTATGCGCGACTTATCCGCCTACTCTATGCTGTGCCGTCGCTCGTAGACTACTCCATCCCGCTCGCCGGCGTGCACCGGCGATCGGGAGAGCAGGTCTCCGGAACCTCTGCCTTTGACGTCCTGCACCGGGAGAAGACGGCAATAAGGTTTTTGGGAAGCGCTTCGCGCGATTGCTCCCTGTTCTTCCACGACGGCTCGCCTTCCTCTCCACTCGCGTGCTTCGCGCCTTCGTCGACGCTCGCAACCGCGAGTAGTTCCTGCCGAGCAACCGGTCTTTCCACCACCTCGGTACGTGTTCGACATGTTGCGCATATTTGATCTGTTCATGTTTTACTGCTTAGTTTACATGTGTATATCTAATGATGCGTTCAATCTAGTTTACATCTGCAATATCATGATTTATTTATGGAATAAATTAAATCATTATGTGCTTATAATTTCAACAATGCAAAAACCTTATTATAGGCGCTGTGATTTTACTATGGCTGGATTTGCGGATGCATTGAGGCCGGATAAATTTAGCAGTGTGCACTTTAAGAGATGGCAGATCAGGGTCACTCTATGGCTGATGGCTATGAAATGCTTCTGGGTGAGTACTGGCAAACCTGAAGGAATTCTTACTGCTGATCAGCAGAAGCAATTCGAGGAAGCCACTACTCTCTTTGTGGGATGCATTCTTAGCGTTCTTGGCGATCGTCTGGTCGAGGTGTACATGCATATGACTGACGCTAAGGAGTTGTGGGATGCACTGAATACTAAATTCGGTGCTACTGATGCTAGCAATGATCTGTATATCATGGAGCAGTTTCATGACTACAAGATGGCTGATAACCATTCTGTAGTCTAACAGGCTCATGAGATACAAACCATAACTAAGGAACTCGAACTCCTTAAGTGTGTCTTACCCGACAAATTTGTGGCCGGGTGCGTTATTGCGAAACTACCTCAATCATGGAGAAGTTTCGGTACTGCACTCAAACACAAGAGACAGGAATACTCCGTTGAGGGGTTGATAGCGTCTCTTGATGTTGAGGAGAAAGCTCGGGAAAAACACGCCACGTCTAAGGGCGATGGTGGGCAGTCCAGTGCCAATGTTGTGCACAAGGCCCAGAACAAGAGCAAGGGGAAATACAAAGCTCAACAGATCACCAACTTCAAGAAGCAGAAGAAGAACAACATCAATCCTAACCAGGATGAGAGGACTTGCTTTGTGTGTGGGCAGCCTGGTCATCTGGCTAGGAAGTGTCCACAGCGCAAGGGGATGAAGGCACCTGTAGGGCAGACTTCTAAGTTTGCTAATGTGACCATTGGCAATACTGGAGATGGAAGCGGGTATGGTAATTTACCTACTGTTTTTTCAGTTAATCAGTCTACTAATTGGTGGGTTGATACTGGGGCCAATGTACATGTTTGTGCTGACATCTCATTATTTTCTTCTTATCAGGTAGCACGGGGTTCCACCGTCCTAATGGGGAATGGGTCACATGCTTCTGTTTATGGTGTTGGCACGGTAGATCTGAAGTTTACTTCGGGAAAGATTGTGCAGCTGAAGAACGTGCAGCATGTCCCTTTTATCGACAGGAATCTTGTTAATGGCTCCCGTCTAACTAGAGACGGATTTAAGTTGGTTTTTGAGTGTAATAAAGTAGTCGTGTCTAAACATGGATATTTTATTGGTAAAGGTTATGAGTGCGGAGGCCTGTTCCGCTTTTCCTTTTCTGATTTCTGCAATAAGTCTGTGAACCATATTTGTGGCAGTGTGGATGATGAGGCTGATGTTTGACACTCACGTTTATGTCATATTAATTTTGGCTTGATGTCTCGGCTTTCCAGCATGTGTTTAATTCCTAAGTTTTCCATTGTCAAAGGTTCTAAGTGCCATAGTTGTGTGCAATCGAAGCAACCGCGCAAGCCTCACAAGGCTGCCAAGGAGAGAAACTTGGCACCACTAGAACTCCTACATTCAGATCTTTGTGAAATGAATGGGGTGTTGACGAAGGGTGGAAACGATATTTCATGACGTTGATTGATGATGCTACTAGATTTTGCTATGTGTACTTGTTGAAAACGAAAGACGAGGCTCTAGACTATTTTAAAATTTATAAGGCAGAAGTTGAAAATCAACTTGACAGAAAGATAAAAAGGCTTAGGTCTGATCGTGGTGGAGAGTTTTTCTCAAACGAGTGTGACTTATTCTGTGACGAACATGGCATCATACATGAGAGGACGCCTCCCTATTCTCCCGAGTCTAATGGGATTGCTGAAAGGAAGAACCGCACATTGGTTGACTTGGTGAATGCCATGTTGGACACCGCGGGACTACCTAAGGCATGGTGGGGGGAGGCATTGTTGACCTCGAATCATGTGTTAAACAGAGTTCCTAACAGAAATAAAGACAAAACACCATATGGGATATGGATTGGGAGAAAACCATCACTTTCTTATTTGCGCACATGGGGGTGCTTGGTGAAAGTCAATGTACCAATAACGAAGAAGCGCAAACTTGGACCTAAGACTGTGGACTGTGTCTTTCTGGGATATGCTCATCACAGCATTGCCTATAGATTTTTAATAGTTAAATCTGAGGTACCTGACATGCATGTTGGTACAATTATGGAGTCTCGTGATGCTACCTTCTTTGAGAGTTTTTTCCCAATGAAGGATATACATAGTAGTTCGAGCCAACCCTCTGAAGTAATTCCTAGTTCAATCACACCACCAGAACAAACTGAACATACACATGAATATGTCACTGAGGAAGATGTCAGTGAAGCTCCTCGAAGGAGTAAGAGACAAAGGACGGCTAAGTCCTTTGGTGATGATTTCACTGTGTACCTCGTGGATGACACTCCTAAGTCAATTTCAGAAGCATATGCATCTCCTGATGCAGACTACTGGAAGGAGGCTGTCCGTAGTGAAATGGATTCCATAATCGCTAACGGGACTTGGGAGGTGATAGAGCGACCCTATGGGTGTAAACCTGTGGGGGTGCAAGTGGGTGTTCAAGAAGAAGCTTAGGCCTGACGGTACTATTGAAAAGTACAAGGCTCGGCTTGTTGCTAAGGGCTATACTCAGAAAGAAGGCGAAGATTTCTTTGACACTTACTCACCTATTGCTAGATTGACCACAATTCGTGTGCTACTTTCCCTAGCAGCCTCACTTGGTCTTCTCGTTCATCAAATGGATGTTAAGACAGGTTTTCTTAATGGAGAGCTGAATGAGGAGATCTATATGGATCAACCTGATGGGTTTGTAGTTGAAGGTCAAGAAGGCAAAGTGTGCAAATTGTTGAAGTCTTTGTATGGTCTGAAACAAGCTCCTAAGCAATGGCATGAGAAATTTGACAAAACATTGACATCTGCAGGCTTTGCAGTCAATGAGGCAGATAAATGTGTGTACTATTGCCATGGTGGGGGTGAGGGAGTTATTCTGTGCTTGTATGTTGATGACATACTGATATTTAGGACAAACCTTGAGGTGATAAATGAGGTTAAATCATTCTTGTCTCAAAATTTTGATATGAAGGATTTGGGAGTAGCTGATGTTATCTTAAACATTAAGCTAAATAGAGGTGAGAATGAGATTACACTCTTGCAGTCCCATTATGTGGAGAAGATCTTGAATCACTTTGGCTACATTGATAGTAAGCCTTCTCCAACACCTTATGATCTTAGCTTGTTGCTTCGCAAGAACAAAAGAATTGCTAGGAATCAACTGGAATACTCCCAAATCATTGGCTCGCTGATGTACCTGGCTAGTGCAACTAGGCCTGATATCTCCTTTGCTGTGAGCAAGTTGAGCCGGTTTACCTCTAATCCGGGAGATGATCACTGGCGTGCGCTTGAGCGAGTAATGCGCTATCTGAAAGGTACTATGGAATTGGGGCTTCACTATACTAGGTATCCTGCAGTACTGGAGGGTTATAGTGAGTCTAACTAGATCTCTGATGTGGATGAGATCAAAGCCACTAGTGGATATGTCTTCACACTAGGTGGTGGTGCTGTTTCGTGGAGGTCTTGCAAATAGACCATTTTGACGAGGTCAACCATGGAAGCAGAACTGACGTCACTGGATACTACTACTGTTGAGGCAGAATGGCTGCGTGATCTATTAATGGATCTGACTATTGTTGAAAAACCGGTGCCGGCTATCCTTATGAACTATGACAATCAAACGGTAATTGTCAACGTGAATAGTTCTAAGGATAATATGAAATCGTCTAGACATGTGAAAAGACGATTGAAGTCTGTCAGGAAATTGAGAAACTCTGGAGTTATAACGTTGGATTACATCCAAACAGCTAGAAACCTGGCAGATCCCTTCACAAAGGGACTATCACGAAATGTGATAGATAATGCATCGTAGGAGATGGGTTTGAGACCCATGTGAGTTATACTATGGTGGTAACCCAGTCTATGTGATCGAAGATCCCGTGAATTAGAACCTGGGAAGAACAAACCATTAGTAAACTAGAGGAGAGTACCAGTTAATACCCTCTATAAGTGAAGATGCATGTATTCTCATGAGCTGCAAGGCAGGTTGGCTATGCCTTAATGAGTTCTGTTGGCTTTAATTAGCGAAGATGCTATCCTGTAGAGCATTCTTGAAATAACTCACCTTTGTAAGCTTGACTGTTGGTCGCAGTCTATGGAGATTTTGTGTGAATCTTCTAGGAAGCTTACTAAAGACCTAGGAGTATGACTTATACGCTCCACCCGAGGGGTAGTCTACAGACGGTCTAGTACCAGATAAGACTCTGAGTGAAACTTGCTTGCACAAGACTTGCAATTCAAGGCGTAGTCCATTGTTCAAGTTGTGAGTAAGTGTAGCTTGGAGTTCTAGGTGGATGTTCAACCTTAATCGGTCTCCATCGAACCGCTGGTATATAAACAGTACATTGGAAAAGGCAAATCTCAGTGGGATTTTGAGATTTGGTGGGGGATTGTTGGAATTAATAGATGGGCTAAGGCCCATTCGAAGATTAATTCTTTGGAAAATCATAAAAGCCCACCTCATGGGATGGCATGCATGTGGAGTTTAGTACCACCTTGCTTATTCTAGGAGAGGGGGACCTCCTTAAAAGGGAGAATGCCCTCCTAGCCACTTAAAGCTGTGTGGTGGAGAGAAGAGGGGAAACACACGCACGCGCTCGCTTGCCAGGGGAAACACACGCACGCGCTCGCTCGCCTGGCAGGCCAGGCCAGGCCAGGCGGCGCGTGTGCACGACGTACGCGTCGAATGGTCCACAAAATTGGCTCCTCACCCTTGCGCAGATGCAGCCTCTTTTTGCAGTTTTGTTTTGCTGCGGGAAATTCGGATTTGTTTTGTTTTGGAAACATTCCGAAAAATCCGGTGCGTGAAAAGGGCATGGAGTCCGGATAGGTTACGCGTGACTTATCCGGTTCGGTTTACACGGGCGCCCTGATCAGGCGATCTATCTCTATATAAACCGAGCCGCCGCCTTCACGCAACACACGCGAAATCAATCTAGGGTTTGCCTCCTACTCTGTGCTGCGCCGTCGCTCGTAGACTACTCCATCCCACTCGCTGGCGTGCACCGGCGATCGGGAGAGCAGGTCTCCGGAACCTCTGCCTTCGACGTCTTGCACTGGGAGAAGGCGGCAATAAGGTTTTTGGGAAGCGCTTTGCGTGACTGCTCCCTGTTCGTCCGCGACGGCTCGCCTTCCTCTCCGCTCGCGTGCTTCGCACCTTCGTCGACGCTCGCAACCGCGAGTAGTTCCTGCCGAGCAACCGGTCTTTGCACCACCTCGGTACGTGTTCGACATGTTGTGCATATTTGATATGTTCATATTTTACTGCTTAGTTTACATGTGTAGATCTAATGATGCGTTCAATCTAGTTTACATCTGCAATGTCATGATTTATTTATGGAATAAATTAAATCATTATGTGCTTATAATTTCAACAGTTCAGTTAGACGAGGATCCCATTTCACTCCTGGATGTATGCCTGGTTTTTTTTTTGTAAAAAAACATCAGGTTTTACCGATGACACCAGAATGTTAATAACTAGTACGTATGTTAAGGAAACATATTGATCCAGTGGGATTAGAAGAATTCTTGTTCAAAATCCTTTCCTCTATGTTATTTTTGGTAAGTACAAGAATAACCTTTCTTATGTGGTTGATGTTCCTATGATATTCGTTACACTCATTTGATTCCCCTTTTCTACGGAGCTTCTGTATAAGCTCTTCTGCAGTATCTTCCAAGTATAGTTCTGTAAGGGTGGAAAGGTGCACAATGCCATTAGGTAGGATATTCAGTTCTGGACAGTGCTTGAACCTTAGCACATCTAGGCTTGGAATTGCGCCTTCTTCAATCTTAACTTGGTTGAGTTGTGGCGCGTCCCATATAAATAACAAACGCAATTTCGGAAATGATGTTGCAGTGAATTGCAGCTTGGTCCCATCATAAGCCTTACAGAGCGAAAGTTGACACAAACTACGCAACGGCAGGAGGCTGTAAAACGATTCTTCATCAAGTTTGGAAAAAGACAGCTTCAACCGGGTGAGGTTTTTCAGTCCAGACCAAGAAGAGAGGACTTGAGACAGATATTCTCTCTAGCTGCCCTTCTAAACCAAGCCAAGAAAGGGTTTTAGGTAACCGGATACCTCCCAGCTTCAGCACTTCCACACGTATAGCCGTAATTTCTAGATGAACAAGACTGCTCATTTTGCTGATAGCTTCGCACAAGATAATCGAGTGCTCACTTTTCACATTGGATACACCAAATGTCTTAAGCTCCATCAGGAATTTAACTTCATTCAGAGTTCCTGTGTGTGCTTTGACGCACTGCAAAGCCTGCAGGCCTGTCAGATGTCGAATGCCCATAGGCACTTGAACTCCACCAAAAGGTTCAACCTTCTTTCCTCCCAAAGCTGTACATGCATGTAAGAATCTCAAACGACGGAGTTTTGTGACACTCTTGGGGAAAAACGACAGGTTGCCTTTGCAAGCATCCAAGAATTCCAAATTTTGTAATCTTCCTATTGCTTCTGGAAGATTTGAAATACCAGTGTATCTAAGACCCAGATAACGAAGGTTAAATAACTGAAAAACCTCATCAGGCAACTTTGTAGCATGGCAACCTTGCAGATCCAAAGTTGACAGCAAGAAGGAAGATACAAGGACAGACTTTAGCAAATCAAGATTACTCTTGAAAACATAGATTTCACGAACATGTACAAGGAGAGGCTGTGTTGCATTGGATTGAGTTAGTTGCTCAATATTGGTGGTGCCTGAATTGACAAGCGACGCGTGTTCCCAATCGAAAATGGCCTGGAGCCATTAAAATCTCTGCAGAAACATTCGTCTTCTGCCTTTTTGAGGGCGAGAATTCGAATGACATCGTGCATTCGACAACTCTTCACTCGTCCAACAGCGCTTCTCTTGACCACCTGTAGTAGGCATCGGTTGACAAGTTCATTGAGATAACACTCTGCTACTTCTTCCAAAGTTAAGTTGTCTTGTCATTGTTCCTTGATGAATCCGGCTGATATCCAATGCCTTATTGCCCTTTTCCTTTTTATTAAATGCTTCTCTGGATATACTAAACAGTGCATGAAACAATTCTTCAGCTCCCATGGAAGGTCCTCCAAACTGACTTTCAGAATAATATTAACATTGATTATTACACTTTCAGTCAGCTGCGATTTTATCTTCCTGAGATTTTCTACTGTGCTTGGAGTGCGCCAAATCCGTTGATGGCTTCCAATCTAACGATTCACAGTAGAAGGTACTTGTGAAAAGGTACTTAAAAGTGTAGGCCAGGGAGACCTTTTATAGTGCTTGGAAGGTACCCAAGGTACCTCTCCTCAACTTAAACATCCACCGTTGATTCTCAAAGAGTATATTAGGAATTGAATTAACATAAACATGGGCAGTTTAGTAGTTTTTCTTTAGCCATCGTGATTAACCGTTCTTTATCTTTGGTTATATCTTCCTGCAAGCCTGCACACATACCCCGACCTTCTTTTCCCCGAGTTTCGAACGCTATATGATGGATGACTCCAATTTCAAAACTAGAATTTATACATCCATCCATCTCTATTGTCTTTAGAAAGTAATCCATACAAAGAGACGGAGGCACATCGATCAATTTTTCATTTAGAAGTCTTTACAATCACTTGCAAATCTCATGTAGATATATGGAAAGACGTGCGAATCATTTACCTAGTTCTAAACATCAATTATGTGGTCTTCAATTAGCATGTAGTTATATGATCTGCAAACACTAAATAAGTACTCCTAGGCATGTGCATTGGCACCAACGGACTGAAGACGTTATGTCATTGTCTCTCCGCGCTCCGGCGGCCGGAGCAGTAGAAATGCAGAACAGTATCCCGTTCAGTTCTTCCTCTCTTTATGAAATATAGAAACCAAATTACATATCTAACCTTTTCCTAGTAACACCTGGCCCACACTTTTAAGTACCTTTTCACAGGTACCTTCTACTATGAATCGTTAGATTGGAAGCCATCAACGGATTTGGCGCACTCCAAGCACAGTAGAAAAGACCTTTTATAGTGCTTGGAAGGCACCCAAGGTACCTCTCCTCAACTTAAACATTCACTGTTGATTCTCAAAGAGTATATTAGGAATTGGATTAACATAAATATGGGCAGTTTAGTAATTTTGAGCTACGTTTTGTAGAAAAATACTTAGAAAAAATTGAAAAAAGCAATATGGTCCTTCTTCTCCAATTGTTTGCGGTGTCAATGAAGAAATCAAGGTGAGTTGCATATGATTGAACCACCGTTGTCACAGAGGCGATTCTCCGGCAGTGGTGGAGTGCAGACCCCTCCCCCAAAATGAAGATTCGACACGGAGTTTTCCCCTTTCTCGTAGTTTATAAATCACTAATAAAACATCTATAGAAAGTACTCTGTTTAAGCAGGAGCAAACCCTAAATTAACAATGTGTCTAATAATCCGAATTGTCAGGGAGAATTTTTTTCGAATTCTCTTTGCCTTAAACCATTAAGAGTTTTTTTTTCGCTCGCGCCGCTCCAGCCACAAGGACGACGCGAGTGCCCCCTACAAGCCGGCTGCCGCCGCACCTTCCTCCTCCCCTCCGCCTCGCCGCTGCCCGAGTGGCCCGCCGGAAAGCCGGCTGGCCGCAAGGACAGCGGCGGCGGGGCTTCTTCCTGCTCCCCAGATCAGCGTCGGCTGGGGCATCCGACGCCCATGGTGGAGTCGGCCAGATCCAGCGACGGCACGCGGTGGGCGTTGTCCCAGCACCTGCGGCGTTCGGTGGTTGGCCGCGGGCGTTCGGTGGGCGGCGATGGCACGAACGACGGCGGTGATGGAGGTCGCCGATCCGGTTCGGCCATGCTCGGACTAGTCGTCCCTTGGCCGGATCCAGTGCTCCCGCGCCTGGATCGAGAGGTCCGGAAGGGCGGCGACCCTAGAGCGGCTAGATCCGGCCCTTCGTCGGCCGCATATGGTTTTCTTGGGGTGACTCTGCGCGTGCGAGCAGCCGGCGAAGGGGCGGCGACGATGGGCAGTTGCTGGCGACGGAGCGGTCAGGCTCCTTCGCCGCTGAGGGCTGTTGCCAACGGTGCTGTCTGGCGACGCGTTGTCTGTGGCGGCGGCGGCGGGCCTCGGCTTGGCTTTCTCATCGTCGCCCCCCCACCCCACCCGTGCTGCCAGTGCGTCTTTGGAGCCAGCGACCTTGCCCAACATCTTCTTCCATCCCCATTCCTCCTCCTCCCCTTCTTTGAGGCGTCCTTGAGTTGTGATGTCAGTCTAGCCTTCGAGCTCCTTGCCATAACATGCTTGGCTCTGATCCGTCAATTAGACTTGGCTGATGCCTCCACCTTCGTCTCCACCCTTTTCCTTGGAATGTCCTTAACCACATTGTTCGGCGGCCCTTCCTCCTTTGAGGCTTCCTTCCCTAAAAGGACGTTGGAGGGTGTGGAACTAGCTAGCAATTTGTTATAGTCGGATTGAAGAAGACTCAATGCGGGCGGTCTCTTTGGCCGCAACCTTCAGTAGCCCTCCCTCCTTTGGGGCTTCCTTCCCCCAAAGGGCGTTGGCGGGCACCGATTCTAGAAGCAACAAGTTTCAGTTAGATTCTTGAGGGCTTAATGCGGGTGATTTTGGACTTTCACAGTCTTTTGGTTGCCATTAATCCAATGCTGGCATGCTCGTGGTAGAAAGGCCCTTCGGCGAGGATTCTGGCGTTTCCAAGTCAGCATAAGGAATGATTGTTGATGAGCTAGGGTGTTAGCTTTAGGTTGCTTTGGTTTTGGTTGGGTTTCTTGCAGGTGCAATCTTCAATTGCTGTTTTTTTGGGGAAGGTGGCCTCCCTTTTGTATTCTCTTCTCTGTACTCCCCGTGTATTCTTTGCTATTATCCTCCAGGGCTCCTGCGCTTGTGTAGGTGAAGCTTTGCTCTGTGTAATTTCGTTTGACGTAATATATTCAGGTGGGGAATCTCTCCCTCCCGATGACTTAGTCAAAAAAAAACCATTAAGAGGACCTTCAGTGGAATATTCAGATCGGAGGATATAACCTTGTTAATGTTAAATGTTAGGATTTGAATTAATAATTCTTTCCTCTCCCTCCTTTGGTCGTGAACCGTTCCCGGTTCACGACCCGTCCACGGTTTGTCATATCCGCTGACTACTTTGTCATCTTGGTTTCGTTTTCTGATGGCGAGCCAAGTCCAACTCCTACTCCTATCGAGATCGCTAATTAGTGATCGATCGCCTGGGGCTATCATTTTTCCCCACTACTTTCTTCTTTTTTTTTCTCCATATAGTTTATCTTTTTGGTAAGTTTATGTACCTAAAGTCTTTGCATCTAAAGTTTACACACCTAAAATTTATAGGTTAAAAGTTTATATACCTGATTCAAATTTAAATTTGGATTTAAATATTTTATATATAGAATATTTCTACACACAAAGTTTATGCGTGCATTATTTTTCTCTTTTAATAAGTTTATACACCTAAGTTTACACATCTAATGTTTATCCACGAATGTTTATAAGTTAAAAGTTTATATACCCGATTCAAATTCAAATATTTTATATATAGAATATTTCTATTCAAAAAGTTTATACGTGCAAAGTTTACAGTATAAAGTCTATGCACATCAATGAGAGTATTATATTTTTTTCTAATTTTTTTACTAACTTTGTTTTTTTTTTTGAAATTTATGATGAAAAGAGAGAAGAGAGAGGAGTATAGGGGGGAGGGGCAGGTTAATCGCTGGGAGCGATCACCCGCCCATTAGGGACACCCTACTCCTATTCTGTTTCCTTTTCTTTTCCCGAAACGGCACCGCATTTGTTTCCCCATCCTTTTCTATTTGGGTTCCCCCTCTCTTCGCACCTTTTCCCTCCCCCTCCTCCTGCCACGTGCATGCCATCCCTCCCCTTGCCGCATCCGGTCGTTGTTCCCCGGTGAGGCCTTCTTTCCATCCCCTAGGTTTAGGTGTTTGTGTTGCCGCCGTAGCGCCACTGCTGCACCTTGCCGCGCTGCTGCCTAGCGCCGTCGCCCAACCCTAGCACCATGCCGCTGCTGCCGCTGCGCTAGCCGGGCCATCCCACCGCCTAGCCGCTGTGCCACATCACCGCTGCCACCGATGTTACCTAAATACGGGGATATGGATATGGATACGTGATACGGCGGTAAGTGGATACGTTATTTTTCTAAAAGTAAGGATACGGGGATACGCTTATATATATAAACTAAAAATATATAAATAGTGAACTTTTGTAAGGAGATAATCCATAGCATAGCATTCTTGTATCTGATTCCTTATCAATCTTCTCCAATTAATTCTCCTTTCTAGATAATTCAGTTGGTGAACTAATTAACCTTGTCGGCTGTCTATAAATCAGAGAAAAACCAGCACATACATGAAAGATCAATAAATTGATGCATCGTATTTATAATATCAATTGAAGTGTCGAGTAAACATGTGGCAGGACGCTAGCACCAAGCCACCAACCACCACCAGATCAAGGTGTTGCTTGCCCTTGATGTTCTGTTAGTCTTTTGATAAATTTGTTAGCATCATTAGCAGCCGCACTAGCACTGGGATTCCTAGATATACACATGCACTAGCACTTGAACTTCCACTTCCAAAATCTTGACGACTAATCGTAGCAAGAAAAATAAGGAAAGCATCGCAGATTAAGCATGGAAAGCTAGAAGATGTGATTTATCTCAAAGGAGAGCAAAGAAAAAAGTGTCGGCGCTAGCTGTGCCCGGCGACGGAGGCGTTGTGTGGGGAACGGCGGCGGACCTAACCCCTGGTCCTGGCGGCGGAGGTGCTGGGCGCTAGTTCACCCATAAGCGATGGCCCTGCGGCTTGCGCGCACTGTTTCGCCGGCGACGCGGTTGATTCGGTGTGTGGCGATGACAGCGGGACGTCTAGGGAAGAGCAGCGGAGTCTACCGGGACGTACCAGAGAAGTATCCGTGATTTGTTTTTCTTATTGAAAATCGCGATCTCGTGGGATACGTACGGGATACGTATCGGGGCGTATCCGATACACATCCGTATCCGTTTGAGTATCCGACACGGATACGTGGCTTCTCTGCCGTATCCAGGTAACGTAAGCCGTGCTTAGCAGCTGTGCCGCGCCTAGCCGCTGCCATGCCTATCCACCGCCGCTGGCGTGTTGCCAGCTCAGCCGAGCTGTTGCCATCGCTCAGTAGCCACCTTGCCGAGCCTCAGCCGTTCAACTAAGTTGCTATCGGCCTACCGTTTGCCGTACCTAGCCGCCGCCGCTAGCCGTGCCTTAGTCGCTAGCTAGCCGCTAACCGTTCGTTCTCACGCGGTATAGCCCAAAATTTTGTTCGTTTGGTCGTATCAAGTTGTTCTTAATTCTAGAACCGTTCTGAGCCGTTGGTTCCGTTCGACGATTCGGTTGACCATTTAAGTGGTCCAGTGCCACGGTAGGTTGACTTGTTGAGTCGCTAACCCGTGAGGCTTGATTACCAGAGTTCGTTTTCCATTAATGTGTAATAATTGACTAAGGATTTTCAGTTGATAGTAATTGGACAGCTCATATTCTAAAATTCATATCTAATTCGTCCGAGCTCCGTTATAATCCATTCAAGTTTCAATGAATTCGTTAAAATGTCTGGAATACATTAAAATTGGTTCCTTTTGTTGATTCAGTAGACTTATTGCTTCTATTGTTGTGTGCTTTATTTGTCGTATAGAATCAGGCAGTTCCGACGCTCCCGTTTACTTCGAAGTGGTTGCCGAGGTTCCAACAGCTCAAGAAAAAGGCAAGTCATACGTACAACATTGTTCATGTTGAATATATTTTACAAATTCCCGCTTTTCTATTAAATTGCGTTATTTTATAATGTCATGTGGGATGGATACCTATCGTACTAAGCCTTTTGCTACTTTGTGCTATTGATAACTTGGGTTATAAAATATCTAGATGTTTGATTTAGGAATGCTTAGCCATGCTTAGATCAATTAGCTCACAACGGGCTTTACTATAACTTAGTCCTTAATTACATGATGATGCTGTACTGCCATGGTACAGATTTAATTAAACTAAAATATGCTATAAATGTGGGTTGTGAGTGCATGGCTTTGCAAGTCGTGCCCATGACAATTAAGGACCTGTTCTTGGGAACTCCAGGAAGATATACACGTACTTATCACAGGCTAGCATGGGCTGTAGGCTGAATCTAGAGTGTAGCTTAACCTAGACAACATACCACGGCAAGGGTAGAAGAGATGGTGCAGGACGGATCAGGGTTTCGGTCTCTGGTGCTTCCGGATTTACCTAGCCACGAGGGGGGGGGGTTAGGGAGGGTTATGCGAAGGGTTCTATCACAGTCTCTTTTCGGTATGTCGTGGTGGCATGTTGTGAGGCAGTGTCTTGGGGGTAAAGTTGTACACCTCTTATCAGAGTAAAACTATTTGAATAGCCGTGCCCGTGGTTATTGGGCGGTCAACCAGCTCACCGTGATTAGTCTCATTCCTAATATTATGACTTAATAAATTGGTATAATTCAGGTGGTTTGGTTAGGCCTGTTGCACGTGGTTGAGCGTTGGACACTGATGTTTAATATTGATTAATTATATTTACTATTTTACTGCATGCAAATTATAATTTATATATGCTCCTATTATGCAAATATCCTATAGCCATTCCTTTGAGAATATCTTGCATCATGCCTTACCGTTGGTATAACTTGTTGAGTACGGTGGCTGGTACTCAATCTTGCTTTATTTTTCCCCAACCTCACAAGCAGATAATTATTCAGATGGTGATTATTTTGAGAGGCTTGTTCCGGACGTTGAGGATGCCTGTGAGTATGGAGGTTGCTACGCTTTTGTTGAGAAGATCTTCGTTTAGAGTTTTTGATTATTTATTTATTTCCGCTACTTATATAAGAATTATTTTAGAATTTTTGTATAACGTGGATCTGTTTATCTATTTATCTTTTGTGTACTCTGATTGGTCCTGGACAGAGATTTTAATACACATTCTACTTAAATTCGGGTTAGCGAATTTCTGGGTGTGACACCACAACACCCTCCACCATGGTGATTCGTGTTTGTAGTGCTCTTGTTATCTATGAGCTCAGAGTAACTAGTGGATCTGAGGATGGGTTTGTGTTGTTGGGCACTTCTGTTCATTTGATGAGAGGAGTACATAAGTAGTCACCCAGCAGTATATTTTTCATACTAAAATGAACGTATCAAATTTCAACGAAATAAAGGCTTCTGACAACTCCACATAGAAATGTGACCATCGATAGTTATATTGAGTAAATAATAAGCAATGACCGGGTACAACATGCATTGCTAAGTAAACGCCAACGCGCGGTTGTCATGATGTCATCTTCATCGTACAAGTGGAGTATTAATGTGAAAGCTAATGTTTTGGTTCTACTCCTACTAGACTCTTTTTTCTTTTTTTGAAAACACATGCATTTGTTAATATAGAGTTAATTAGAAATGTACATGAGTGGTTACAGTGCATCGCATATATCTGGACTACGCTACATTCAGTTTTGCAAAGAAGCCCATTCACAATAGGCAAATTACACTTTTGAGCTACATTTTGTAGAAAAATACTTAGAAAAATTTGAAAAAGCAATATGGTCCTTCTTCTCCAATTGCTTGCGGTGTCGATGAAGAAATCAAGGTGAGCTGCATAAGATTGAACCACCTTGTGAGAGAGGCAATTCTCCGGCATTGGTGAAGTGCAGTCCCCTCCCCAAAAATGAAGATTTGACCAGGGGGTTAGCTGCGCACGTTGAACAGGAAAACAATCTACAAGGCCCAAGCTCCAAGCCTAGCAGATGAACACAAGATATTTATACAGGTTTAAGCCACCTGAAGGTGTAATACCCTACTCATTTTTCTTTGTTGGTATCTTGATCTAGAGAAATACAAACTTTGCCTTTTTCAAGCTAGAAACAAGCAACCCTTTCTATGTAATATTTTCCTTTCCTTTTATAGTACTAGGAGGGGCTTACATTGCTACAAGTCATTTTTGTCTTCATTCAGTCGTCTTGTCAATGCCGGCTAGTTCCCTCCAAAGATCTCTGAGAAACCTATCTAAAAATCAAGATTACAATACCCCGGGCTCCCCGGGCTCATACTTTGGGCTAGCTGGGAGCGTCAGCATGCCCACCACATGGCGAGTGGTGGGCCTGGTGAGACCCAGCTTGCCCAAAATAGCGCCACGGTTCTATATCTGCCCGTTTGGCTAAATCAAGTGTCGCTGGGCATACGCGACACGTGTCCAGTGCGCCACCTGTCCTAATGACTCAGCGCTAGAGTCCTATCCATGTCTTTTCGACTCCAAACTGGCGGGGGTTTCATACATAAACATGTTTCATTTATGGCGGAGAGCAGTGCTTTACAGCTAGGTGCTAGGCACGCTCGTCATCCCAATCAGCTTGGGGCCACGCCCCCGCGTCCCTAAAAAGGTGGTTATGTTATATTTAGACGAGGTTCTCGAAGATGTCTTTAATGAATATATCTCTACGCTCCTCTTACCAAGGACCGTAGGACTCATCTACCGAGGACAAGGCTGGTTTGAGGCCAACCTCTATTTATATTCTTAAAATATAGATCTTGTAGGGCTCTACGCTCCTCTCACTCTGAGGACCATAGGACTGATAAGGACAGAGGTGAGCCTGGAACCCGGGATAAGGCCGGGTCGGAGGCCAACCTCTGTTTATATTCTTAAGGTATAGATTGTATAGGTCTGTGCGCTCCTCTCACTAAGAACCGTAGGACTTAGGTGAGCCGGTGACCCGGGACTGGGCCGAATCTCCTCCCTGCAAAGCACAGTAACTCACAATCCCAATCGGATCAGAGCAATGCCATGAACACAAATCTTTGCAAGCGAGAGGTGTACCAACTACCAAGCTAATAGCCGACGAACCTTGAAGGCCAGTGCTGGGTTGGCGACGAAGAGCGAGGCCGCGGCGTCGGCGTTGGCGTGGTGGAAATGTCTGTAGGAGGAGGAGGAGCGCACCAGCGTGGTGGAGACGGAGAAGGGAGGGGATGGCGTGAGCTACAGACTGTCCAGGATGGTGGCGGCCATGATCGATCCGGTCGTCGTAGATTCTTGATGCTCTCTGGTGGTCGTCGGAGTTGGTTTCTTGTGTTCTTTTTTAGCGACGTTGTGTTTATCCGTCTTATCTGTTCGTGGGGTGCTTGCTCAGTCGGCTAATCGTGGATCACCACGTCAGCTACTCACTACCCAATGGTTCTTTCCTATAAAGAAAAAAAGGAATTTTTTCCAGCCATTCTGATATGTTTCAGATTTTCTTTTTACAAAAAGGAATATTTTTTTCCTGATATTGTTTCATATTGTAAATCGTTTCACTTTTTCTTTGTATATTTTTAACTCTTGACTATGTTTATATAAAAATATAATAGTATTTTTTAACCCAAAACAAACAAACTATCGAAATATTTTAGATATTATCAAAACATATTATCAAAATAAAATTATTTTAATATTTTAGATGTTAGATTTGAGATGATTTTTTTCTAGTCAAATTTTGTTTAGTTTGATTAAATTATAGAAAAAATTAGCAACATATAAAACACTGAATATATTTTGATAATATATTTGTTTAATTTGTGTTAAAAATATTACTATATTTTTCTATAAATTGGTCAAAATTAAAAAAGTTTGATTAGAAAAAAAGCCTAATAACTTATAATATGAAACTGAGGCAGTAGTATAGCTAATCTATAAGTCAATTTATTTAAGAGTTAACATAAAAACTTTCTTCTTGTCAGGCGCCCGACGTAGCTTGAACGATCAAGTGCGCCTGACGTAGCTCGATCGATCAAGCTTCTTCTCACTGCATATGCCATACAATGCATGAGCTTCTCCCTTTATGCTCCCCCTCCTCCATATTTGTACTACTTTGTTACAAATGTTAAAAACATTTTTTCTCATAAACTAGTTGTCCAATCTACGTTCTAATCACACCGATTTATTCGTTGTAATTAAATTTTAAAACAAGATATCATATGATTATATTCTACAAAACAAAAAATATAGATAAAAGCATGAACCTAAACTATAGTTGCCCTTGTTTTAGAAAAACGGGTACCTTTATTTATATTATGGATACCGGTTTTAGGTAAAAACTGGTAGCTATAGTAATAGTCGGTCCAGCACCTCCTCCACTGCGAAAAAATTCGATCTTATCCACACTCCCATTGTCGTCATCTCTCTCGCACTTCTCCTCCTCACTCTTCTCTGCATCCGCCGCATGTCCTCCCCCCATCTTCTCCTCTGCATCCGGTAGCTGCACCGCCTCCCTTTCCCACCCCCCAAAACCCTAACCTCCTCACTCGCCACCAGCGCCGCGATGGTCGGCTTGTGCTCCTCCTCTCGCTTCGATTTGGTTTTTGAGATGAAGGGTCGGTGGAGGAGGAAGGGGGCGCCTGCTGTGCCTGTGCGACTAAACGAGGCTGTGTGGAACGCGACTGCTAGGAGCGTGTGGTGTCAACGTCGGGAGCCAACGTTCTTGTGAGCAGACTGCGAATCCGGGTGTGACGGCGCGACGCGCAGGTGCCCGTTGAGGGGTTCTCCTGGTACCCCGCCGCTGTCTCCCCCTTCTCCTCCTCTAAATCCGGCAATGGTAGCAGTGATGGAGAAGGTGGTGGCTGGTGGCCGGGAAGGAGGTGGAGGTGGAACAGCCGGAAGGACTGCCGTTGCCAGATCCAGCGGCCGGCAGTGAGGTCTATGAGGAGCTCCGTGAGGGGAGGATCAAGGGTCCTAATTAATTTCAAGCACAGCAACCAGTCTTTCCGCCATCTCGGTACGTATTCGATATGTTACGCATATTTGATTTGTTCATGTTTTACTGCTTAGTTTACATGTGTAGATCTAATGATGCGTTCATGCTAGTTTACATCTGCAATGTCATAATTTATTTATGGAATAAATTAAATCATTATGTGATTATAATTTCAACAATCCAAAAAACCTTATTATAGGCGCTGTGATTTTACTATGGCTGGTTTTGCCGATGCACTGAGACCGGATAAATTCACCGGTGTGCACTTTAAGAGATTGCAGATCAGGGTCACTCTATGGCTGACAGCTATGAAATGCTTCTGGGTGAGTACTGGCAAACCTGAAGGAATTCTTACTGCTGATCAGCAGAAGCAATTTGAGGAAGCCACTACTCTCTTTGTGGGATGCATTCTTAGCGTTCTTGGCGATCGTCTGGTCGAGGTGTATATTCACATGACCGACGCTAAGGAGTTGTGGGATGCACTGAATACTAAATTCGGTGCTACTGATGCTAGCAATGATCTGTATATCATGGAGCAGTTTCATACATATAGAATGGCTGACAACCGTTCTATAGTCGAACAGGCTCATGAGATACAAACCATGGCTAAGGAACTCGAACTCCTTAAGTATGTCTTACCCGACAAATTTGTGGCCGGGTGCATTATTGCGAAACTACCTCCATCTTGGAGAAGTTTCAGTACTGCACTCAAACACAAGAGACAGGAATACTCCGTTGAGGGGTTGATAGCGTCTTTTGATGCTGAGGAGAAAGCTCTGGAAAAGGACGCCGCGTCTAAGGGCGATGGTGGGCAGTTCAGTACCAATGTTGTGCACAAGGCCCAGAGCAAGAGCAAGGGGAAATACAAAGCTCAATAGACCACCAACTTCAAGAAGAAGAAGAACAACAACAACAATCCTAATCAGGATGAGAGGACTTGCTTTGTGTGTGACCAACCTGGTCATTTGGCTAGGAAGTGTCCACAGCGTAAGGGGATGAAGGCACCTGCAGGGCAGACTTCTAAGTCTGCTAATGTGACCATTGGCAACACTGGAGATGGAAGCGGGTATGGTAATTTACCTACTGTTTTTTTAGTTAATCAGTCTACTAATTGGTGGGTTGATACTGGGGCCAATGTACATGTTTGTGCTGACATCTCATTGTTTTCTTCTTATCAGGTCGCACGGGGTTCCACCGTCCTAAAGGGGAATGGGTCACATGCTTCTGTTTATGGTGTTGGTACGGTAGATCTGAAGTTTACTTCGGGAAAGATTGTGCAGCTGAAGAACATGCAGCATGTCCCTTTTATCGACAGGAATCTTGTTAGTGGCTCCCGTCTGACTAGAGACGGATTTAAGTTGGTTTTTGAGTGTAATAAAATAGTCGTGTCTAAACATGGATATTTTATTGGTAAAGGTTATGAGTGCGGAGGCCTGTTCCGCTTTTCCTTTTCTGATTTCTGCAATAAGTCTGTGAACCATATTTGTGGTAGTGTGGATGATGAGGCTAATGTTTGGCACTCACGTTTATGTCATATTAATTTTGGCTTGATGTCTCGGCTTTCCAGCATGTGTTTAATTCCTAAGTTTTCCATTGTCAAAGGTTCTAAGTGCCATAGTTGTGTGCAATCGAAGCAACCTCGCAAGCCTCACAACGCTACCGAGGAGAGAAACTTGGCACTACTAAAACTCCTACATTCAGATCTTTGTGAAATGAATGGGGTGTTGACGAAGGGTGGAAAATGATATTTCATGATGTTGATTGATGATGCTACTAGATTTTGCTATGTGTACTTGTTCAAAACGAAAGACGAGGCTCTAGACTATTTTAAAAGTTATAAGGCAGAAGTTAAAAATCAACTTGACAGAAAGATAAAAAGACTTAGGTCTGATCATGGTGGAGAGTTTTTCTCAAACGAGTTTGACTTATTCTGTGAAGAACATGGCATCATACATGAGAGGACGCCTCCCTATTCTCCCGAGTCTAATGGGATTGCTGAAAGGAAGAACCACACACTGACTGACTTGGTGAATGCCATGTTGGACACCGCGGGACTACCTAAGGCATGGTGGGGGGAGGCATTGTTGACCTCGAATCATGTGTTAAACAGAGTTCCTAAGAGAAATAAGGACAAAACACCATATGAGATATGGACTGGGAGAAAACCATCACTTTCTTATTTGCGCACATGGGGGTGCTTGGAGAAAGGCAATGTACCAATAACGAAGAAGCACAAACTGGGACCTAAGACTGTGGACTGTGTCTTTCTAGGATATACTCATCAAAGCATTGCCTATAGATTTTTTATAGTTAAATCTGAGGTACCTGACATGCATGTTGGTACAATTATGGAGTCTCGTGATGCTACCTTCTTTGAGAGCTTTTTCCCAATGAAGGATACACATAGTAGTTCGAGCCAACCCTCTGAAATAATTCCCAGTTCAATCACACCACTAGAACAAACAGAACATACACATGAACATGTCACTGAGGAGGATGCCAGTGAAGCTCCTCGAAGGAGTAAGAGACAAAGGACGGCTAAGTCCTTTGGTGATGATTTCACTATGTACCTCGTGGATGACACTCCTCAGTCAATTTCAGAAGCATATGCATCTCCTGATGTAGACTACTAGAAGGAGGCTGTCCGTAGTGAAATGGATTCCATTATCGCGAACGGGACTTGGGAGGTGACAGAACGACCCTATGGGTGTAAACCTGTGGGTTGCAAGTGGGTGTTCAAGAAGAAGCTTAGGCCTGACGGTACTATTGAAAAGTACAAGGCTCAGCTTGTTGCTAAGGGCTATACTCAGAAAGAAGGCGAAGATTTCTTTGACACTTACTCACCAATTGCTAGATTGACCACAATTCGTGTGCTACTTTCCCTAGCAGCCTCACATGGTCTTCTCGTTCATCAAATGGACGTTAAGACAGGTTTTCTTAATGGAGAGCTGAATGAGGTGATCTATATGGATCAACCTGATGGGTTTGTAGTTGTAGGTCAAGAAGGCAAAGTGTGCAAATTGTTGAAGTCTTTGTATGGTCTGAAACAAGCTCCTAAGCAATGGCATGAGAAATTTGACAAAACATTGACATCTGCAGGCTTTGCAGTCAATGAGACAGATAAATGTGTGTACTATCGCCATGGTGGGGGTGAGGGAGTTATTCTGTGCTTCTATGTTGATGACATACTGATATTTAGGACAAACCTTGAGGTGATAAATGAGGTTAAATCATTCTTGTCTCAAAATTTTGATATGAAGGATTTGGGAGTAGCTGATGTTATCTTAAACATTAAGCTAATTAGAGTTGAGAATGAGATTACACTCTTGCAGTCCCATTATGTGGAGAAGATCTTGAATCGCTTTGGCTACATTGATAGTAAGTCTTCTCCAACACCTTATGATCCTAGCTTGTTGCTTCGCAAGAACAAAAGAATTGCTAGGAATCAACTGGAATACTCCCAAATCATTGGCTCGCTGATGTACCTGGCTAGTGCAACTAGGCCTGATATCTCCTTTGTTGTGAGCAAGTTGAGCCGGTTTACCTCTAATCCAGGAGATGATCACTGGCGTGCACTTGAGCGAGTAATGCGCTATCTGAAAGGTACTATGGAATTGGGGCTTCACTATACTGGGTATCCTGCGGTACTGTAGGGTTATAGTGATTCTAACTGGATCTCTGATATGGATGGGATCAATGCCACTAGTGGATATGTCTTCACACTGGGTGGTGGTGCTGTTTCGTGGAGGTCTTGCAAATAGACCATTTTGACGAGGTCAACCATGGAAGCAGAGTTGACGGCACTGGATACTGCTACTATTGAGGCAGAATGGCTACGTGATCTATTAATGGATATGCCTATTGTTGAAAAACCGGTGCCGGCTATCCTTATGAACTGTGACAATCAAACGGTAATTGTCAAAGTGAATACTTCTAATGATAATATGAAATCGTCTAGACATGTGAAAAGACGATTGAAGTTTGCCAGGAAATTGAGAAACTCTAGAGTTATAACGTTGGATTACATCCAAACAGCTAGAAACCTATCAGATCCCTTCACGAAGGGACTATCACGAAATGTGATAGGCAATGCATCGAAGGAAATGGGTTTGAGACCCATGTGAGTTATACTATGGTAGTAACCCAGTCTATGATCGGAGATCCCGTGAATTAGTACCTGGGAAGAACAAACCATTAGTAAACTAGAGAAGAGTACCAATCTATACCCTCTCTAAGTGAAGATGCATGTACTCTCGTGAGCTGCAAGGCAGGTTGGCTATACCTTAATGAGTTCTGTTGGCTTTAATTAGCGAAGATGCTGTCCTGCAGAGCATTCTTGAAAGAACTTACCTTTGTGAGCTTGACTGTTGGTCACAGTCTATGAAGATTTTGGGTGAATCTTCTAGGAAGCTTACTAAAGACCTAGGAGTATGACTTATACGCTCCACCCGAGGGGTAGTCTATAGACGGTCTAGTACCAGATAAGTGTCACACCCTAAAAATCCCAAATATATAAATTGTTGTCTAAATTGGAATTATTAGAATTTATTTTAAAAGCCTAGAAGAGAAGATCTAGTTTTAATTAATAAATTCCAATATAAAATGGGGCCAGATAAAATTTCATTAAATACTTTGCTTAATTCTATAATTCCTAGATTTTTCTGGGATTTATTTGAGCTAAGGAAGTATTTTTAATAAATGGAATTGCATTTAATGAATAATTTAAATTGAAAAAGGTTTTTAAAATCCTCTTTTGGCTTTGGGCCGAAAGTCGGCCCAAAACCTTCTCTCTCTCTCCCCGGCCCAAGCCAGCCCAGTCCGCCCGCAGCAGCCGCGTGTGCACGCCCTCGGACGCTGACAGGTGGGGCCCGCCTGTCAGGTCGTCGTCTACCTCCAGCCGCCCGCCGCCCGAGCCCTAGCGCCGCGCCGCCGCCGTCTCCTTCCAAATTCGGCCGCCCCTTTCCTTTTCCGGTGAAATCAGTAGAGGGGAAATGATCTTCGGGATCTCCTCTACCTTTTCTCTTTTGGAATCGTCGGCTAAAATCGTTTGGAAATCCGTGGATTCAAGTTTGATTCGGATCGATCTCTCTCCTCCGAACCCTAGACTTTCCTTCGCGTCGCCGGTCGCCGTGGGCCTTCACCGCCGCCTCCTAACCCCTATAAATTGACCCCCAAGCTCGCCGCTACCCGCCGCCACCCTCGCCTTCGCCTCTCGTCGCCGGTAGAGCCCTAGCGCCGTGTAGCCTAGCGCCGCCGTCGCCACCGTTCGTCCAGCCGTGCGCCGCCGCCGCTACGGTGGTCGTCGTCGCTCGGGGAGGTCACCATCGTGATCGCCAAGCCGTCGCCGACCTCGTCCGCCCCCCCGCCGTCGCTGTCGACCGCCGGAACACCGTCGCCGTCGTCAAGCCGAAGGTCGCCGCCGCTTCTTTCTCGACGCCGTCGCCGTCCATTGATCTTCTGCCATTGTTTTGGTCACCGGTGAGTTCGCCGCGTCGCCCTCTACATGTTGGTTCCCTCCGTTCGCGCTGTCGTGCCGTCGTTCGCCGGCGAGCATGCACGCCCGAGCCGCCGCCGGTGGTGACGTCACCGCTGACGTCATCGTCGTCGTTCCCGTGGCCCGGTCATGGACCGATGGATCTTGGCCGTCCGCTTTGGATGAATCGATCTTGGTCGTCCGTTTCCGTGAGCCGCCGCCGTGCACCCGGTTCACCGCGAACCCTAGCCGCTGACGCAATAAACCCCTTTTTCCTTTTCAAAAATAATTTATTATTGCGTCATAATTCAATTAAAATCTAAATAAATGATTTAATCCGATTTAATCTTTGAAAATTCATAACTAATTCATCTTAGCTCGGATTTAGTTGGTTCAAGTCTCTAAATTTTTCTAAAATTGAGATCTACATGTTAAAAATATCCACATGTACTGTTCATGCTTGTTTATGTGCTGTTTGGTGATTTTGCTCCTTTCTGTTTAGATTCCAACGTTTTCGGAGAGTCCGTTTTCGCAGGAGAAGAATTTGAAGAGTTCCAAGGCCAGCAAGGCAAGTCACGCGGATCCCAAATAACCCTTTGAGCATGTTGATCCCGTTTAAAGCTATTGTTTCTATTCAACTATTGCATTTATTTTCGAATGTCATTGGGTGGAATTAACCTATTGTTTGTTATAGCCCTTTTGTTCTTGATTACTTTATTCCTTGATACCTTGGGTTATTGTAACTTGACTAGTTGAGCTTTATATATTGGTTCAGCTAGATAATAGATACGATTGCTTAGCCATGCATAGAAACTTTAGCACACTATTGGGATAACTTATAATTCACTATTATTTAATGATGGCTTAATGATAGCTCACGATGGCCAATCGTGATTGGTTAATTAATTAAATTGCCAACTAAAACTTGATAATGGTGGGTTGTGAGCACATGGTTTTGATGGTCGTGCTCATGACAATTAAGGACCAGTTCACGAGTTTCGGTTGTGAAACATTAACCGTGCCAACCACAAGCCAGCGTGGGCAACGGCTTTACCTTTTGTATAGCATGGTTCATTATGGAGCACCAGACTGAGAAGTGGCGGAGATAAGCCCACGGGGGTCGCTGGGGAGTCCATGCCTTGTTTATAAGGGGGTGATTATGATCTAGGAACGGTGCGCTGTGGTGGATTGTGTTGTGCGAGGGGTACTGTCACAGCTCCTTTCCGAGGAACCGTGGTAGTATTGAGGCACATGGTGACATGTCGTGGGGCTGTGTCTTGTGGGTACAGTGGTACGCCTCTGGCCAGAGTAAAACTATTCGAATAGTCGTGCCCGCGATTATGGGCGGGTCTAACAATGTCTTTCGTGATTAGTCTCACACTTCCCATCATAATAAAAGATGCTATAACTGGTAATAATTTGATTAGCTCTTGGTTTGGAATGGTTAATTCCTGGTTTGGAGATAGAACTGTGCAGCCGGGATAGTTGTTCAGAATGGTTGGGCCTATGCAACAGGGTATGTTGTATAGCGTTGGATTAATATTGTTTAATTATTACTTAACTGTTTTATTAAATTCTGAAATGTTTATTAAATGTTGTTTATGCAAATGAAACCCTACTATGCCATCCTTTGTTATCCTGTGCACTTGCATATTTGTTGCGTGGCTTGCTGAGTATGTCATATACTCACCTTGCAATTATTCATCAGAGGAGGAGTTCTACAGTGATGCTGATGGTGTGGAGGATTAGGTGTAGCCCTGGTCAAGCTGCCTGTGGAGTGGAGTCGTCTGCGCCGTTTATCTTATTTTTCTTTCCGCTGCTTAGATCTTTATTGATTGAGAGGAACTATCTACCTCTGTAATGAAATTTTATTCGCTTATTAATTAGAGTAATAATTGTACTCTATTATCAATTTGTTATTGTGTGCCTCGGCTGATTCCTGGACGAGGGTTCACACACATGTAAGCGTTTGGAATTTTGGATAGAAATTCCGGGCGTGACAATAAGACTCTGAGTAAAACTTGCTTGCACAAGACTTGCAATTCAAGGCGTCGTCCATTGTTTAAGTTGTGAGTATTTGTAGCTTGGAGTTCTAGGTGGATGTTCGTCCTTAATCGGTCTCCATCGAATCGCTGGTATATAAACAGTACATTGGAAAAGACAAATCTCAGTGGGATTTTGAGATTTGGTGGGGGATTGTTCGAATTAATAGATGGGCTAAGGTCCATTCGAAGATTAATTCTTTGGAAAATCACAAAAGCCCACCTCATGGGATGGCATGCATGTGGAGTTTAGTACCACCTTGCTTATTCTACGAGAGAGGGACCTCCTTAAAAGGGAGGATGCCCTCCTACCCGCTTGAAGTATGTGTGGTGGAGAGAAGAGGGGGAACACGCGCGCGCTCGCTCGCCTCGCATGGCCTGGCGGGCGGCGCGTGCACGACGTAAGCGTCGAATGTTCCGCAAAATTAGCTCCTCACCCTTGCGCAGATGCAGCCTCCTTTTGCAGTTTTGTTTTGCTACAGGAAATTCGGATTTGTTTTGTTTTGGAAACATTCCGAAAAATCCGGTGTGTGAAAACGGTGTGGAGTCCAGATAAGTTACGCGCGACTTATCCGGTTCGGTTACGCGGAGTGGAGATCGTGCGGACGCCCTGATCAAGCGACCTATCTCTATATAAACCGAGCCGCTGCCTTCACGCAACACACGCGAAATCAATCTTGGGTTTGCCTCCTACTCTGTGCTGCGCCGTCGCTTGTAGACTACTCCATCCCGCTCGCCGGCGTGCACCGGCGATCGGGAGAGCAGGTCTCCGGAACCTCTGCCTTCGACACCCTACACCAGGAGAAGGCGGCAATAAGGTTTTTGGGAAGCACTTCGCGCGACTGCTCCCTGTTCGTCCGCGACGGCTCGCCTTCCTCTCCGCTCGCGTGCTGCGCGCTTTCGTCAACGCCCGCAACCGCGAGTAGTTCCTGCCGAGCAACCGGTCTTTCCGCCACTTCGATACGTGTTCGATATGTTGCGCATATTTGATCTGTTCATGTTTTACTGCTTAGTTTACATGTGTAGATCTAATGATGCGTTCATGCTAGTTTACATCTGCAATGTTATGATTTATTTATGGAATAAATTAAATCATTATGTGCTTATAATTTCAACAAACCAAAAACCTATACTAACCTATAAGTCAATTTATCTCAACCGAACACACACACATGCTGAATGCACCCCCTTCTAATACCACTGTACACGCATATGCACAAACACCCACTGTACAGTCACACACAAGCTTAAGATGTAAACTTGCAGCAATTCCTAGACATGCACCCTCATGTGTTCTACTGTGAGCACCAGGTTTAGATGAACATGATTTCACTATCGCACCTTCGCGGTGCTTCCCCGACACCAGGGTTGGCATTTGTTCTCGTACACCGGCAAGTGTTAAGACTGAGTGTTTTTAGGCCAAATTGGTTTTATAGCATTAAAAGTTTTCGATTTTGATTATATAGCATCAAAAGTTTATGGTTCACTTTAATAACACTGAAAATTACCTCCGTTACTACTTTTAGCATTCCTTCAGCAGTTCCGTCTCCTCACCCCATCCTACACACGTCTTCTTCCTCCTGCACTCTGCCTCAGTGGCGCAGCTAGGGGTGCCGGAGGGTGCCAACACCCCCTATCCAAAGACCACCACCACTACACCCCCTGTTTTTACTTATATATTAAGGTTAACTAAGATAAGTATTTATCTATTTATTTGTGTAACTTGAAAGTATTATCAGTTTAGTTAGTTAGCAAGTCTAAAAATATTAGTAAGAAACATGATCTATAAAATTAGTTTATGATTTCTCATCTTTTTCAACGTAAAATAGATGATACTTATTTGTGAGATTATTCAATAGTTTGCATTCAAAGAATTTAGCAATAAAGGCTAGTTTCAAACTTTTAATGATATTATTAAAGGGCTAAAATTTAAGTTTTTTTTAAAAGACTAGTCTACACATTGATTGTTATTGACGGTGACTATTTGACCTTCTTTGCTATCAATATTAGTTATTCGGTCTCATGGATTATCCTCACCACACACCCCTTAATCTCAAATACTGGCTTCGCCCCTGGTCTGCCTCCTATGGCCGACCACTCTTCAAGGCAGTAGGCGAGCTTGACCTCGACAGTATAGTGCTGAGTGGGTTGGAGGGTGGCTGGTTCAGGCAAGCTAGAGGTGGCGGCTCTTGGGTCAGCAGAAAACTGGTCCAGGGCAAGGAGGAGTGGGTCGGCACTCAGGCGAGCCCGCGACGAGCGCGAGGGTGGTGCTTTGAGGCGAGTTCGAGCCTTCGAGGGCCGATGGATGAGCTCGAGGGTGGCTTGTTCGGGCGAGCTCAATGGCGCCAACAATCAGCTGGAGGACGTTGTTTCCGTTCAGGCCCGAGGATGCCGGTGACGTGCTGGACAACAACGCTTCGGGCGGGCTCGAACGCGTTGATGGATGAGCTTGAGGATGACGCATCAGGGGGAGACCAGGGGCAGCGCGCACGGACGAACTTGGAAGCGGCGTGGCCGCGGAGGAGGTGGACCTGGTTAATCACGTGGCATTTGAACAAGCTCTAGCATGGCGGTGCGGCAGATGAGATCGACGATGGCGTTGTCTGGCAAGCGCGGACGAACATGGCTTGCGGATAGGGTTGGCGTACATGACGAGCTTGTGGAGCAAGCGTCCTGCGTTCGCACCATGGCTGACCAGCCTGAGCTCGTGTATGACTGCGATTTTGGGGGTGACGAGGAAGGAACAGGGCACGGCTGGTGTTTTTTTTGTTGAAAAACAATAAGAAGAAAACAAAACTAACTGAAGTTTGGACGGAATGCTAAAAATAAGTAACGGAAGTAATTCTCTGTGCTACTAAAGTGAACCATGAACTTTCAATGCTATAAAACAAAAATCGAGAACTTTCGATGCTCCAGAACCAATTTTGCCTTTTTTTTAATGCAAAACGAGACCAGCAATCAACAAATGATTAATCGAGGGTTATTATTACAAAGTTGAAACATAGATTTACTTGACTTTTTTAAAAAAAATTACATAGAAAAATTTTACATGAAACATAATTCTAAAAATGTGTTCACAGTAAACAAGTAGTGGCAAACATGAGGCAAGATGTAGTCATACGGTAAAGTATTATTATAATACATGGCATGAACTGAAGTTATTGCATTAGTATAAGTAAACTACAATGACTGCCAAAATGTATGGTTGAATTTGTAGGAGCATGTGCTTCCGTTGGGTTCTATGGTTGAGTGGAAATGATATAGTTTAAATGAATCTTCAAATAAATATTATATAGATATTACTTTTAGAGCAACGCACTTACGTACTCCGGTTCTAGACACAACTTCATAAGTATTAAGAGAATAAGGACCTAATTAATACATTCGGCATGTCGAATCTAAGAAGTCACAGTCTTGTTAGATTTCCGTCAACTTCAGATGTTGATTTTCAAATAGACTTTAATAATTATTTTCTCCTTTTGTGTTGGTATTTTTATCCGTCATTATGAAGTTGCCAGCATATTTACTCTCTTTGAGATAATGATGTACTGTAACAAGTAGTTGCAGCTTCTTAAAGGCTAAGATTTATTCCATTATCTGAAAAAAAAATGTACGGTTAAAATCGATTGTACACTTTAAGGTATGGCATTAAAACCTTTGGGGTCTTATAGATTCACCATGACATGCATAGTTAACATGTTTCTAAGAAGAGTGGAAACCATGATAAAAATATGTTGAAGTTTGATAAATCAAAGTACACAGTAATTAAACCATATATTTCCTCCGTTTCAGGTTACAAGACGTTTTGACTTTTGTCAATGTCAAACTGCTTTATGTTTGACTAAGTTTGTAGAAAAAAGTAGTAACATTTTTGACCCAAGACAAATTTATCATGAAAATATATTCAATTATCGATTTGATGAAACTAATTTAATATTATAAGTATTACTATATTTGTTTATAAACTTAGTCAAACTTAAAACAGGTTGAACGAAAATCAAAACGTCTTATAACCTGAAACGGAGAGAGTATACGGTAATACAAAGGCCATTAAGCTTGAATCATTCATCAGTGTCAAATACTTGGCATCCATATGGTAACATTGAACAGGAAGATGAATACGGAAAATGAAAATACTGTCTCCAATGAATGGTGCTTCACACTCCGAAAATGAACAGTATCTGAAGCAGGAACAAGATCCGGAATGCCTCACTCAGCCTCGAGGGAGGAGAGGCATTTTTTGCTTGGGAGTCTACAATGTCATGAAAACAGGACTAACTTCAAAATAAGTTTGTTTATTTGTTTAAATGTACTACATATAATGCTAAACACAGCTCACAAGTTTGCTAGTTAGAAACTATAGATTTTTGTTTGCTATGTGCCTAACTTCTTATACAGTTATACGAGGCATGCGTGTCTTCATTGGTTTCGAAACCAAATTATGATAATTGGTTTAATAAAAATGTTAGCTTGAGAATTCCAAAGTTGTCGGCTGCTATTTTCTGAATTACTAAGAAAATAAAATTATTGATTTGTCGTTACTTTGAAACTTCAATTACTGACTGAAAGTACAATTAGAAAGAAATTTGTACGTGTTTTATTATATAACGAATTTTAATATTAAAATAAGTCCTTATTATAGTGTAAAATTTGATTTAAACAGATTTTAAATGTTAGTAAATCACTATTTCAGAATAATATGTAAACTAAGAGTAATATGAAAATTTGATCCATTCAAAATAGACAAAGCTAACTTTTAAAATTTGGGTAAGATCCGCCGAAGCGGGTAGCCTTAACTGCAGTGTGATGGAGGAAAGCCCAAAAGCTGTTCCCGTCCCTATCAGGGGAGATGCCAACCGTCTCTCCTATACAAAGCTAAAAAAACATTTCCCATCTTAGGACTGAGACCCTGACCCATCCACGTCGCTCGCGCGACCGGGCGGGTGACAACCCTAGCGCCGCCGCCGCCGCTTCCCCTCTCCCTCCCTAACCTCGCCGCCGCTGGAGCGGCCGGGCAACGGTTCGGCAAGCAAGGACAGTGGCGGCGGGGCAACTAGCCGAGGAGCGGCGGCCCTGTCTAGCGCGGGAGAGGCGGGTCGACGTTCGGTGGCAGCTGCGGCGACCCGACAGCGAGCTTCTCCAGCGACGGCGACATGGTGGGACGGCAAGGTGCGGCAATAGCCTGGAGGCAGTGGGAGGAAGGTGAAGGCCGGAGATGGAAGGGGCGACCAGATCCGGTCTTCCTGGATCTGGCTGTCATCGGGGTGGGGAGTGATGGCGGCGGGGTGAAGGTGAGAAGCGGCAGCGGTGCGAGGAAGAAGACCGGAGGGGGAGGGGCGGCCACTCTGGCCATCTCCTTCTTGGATTCGGTGGGGGAGAAGGGAGTTGGAGGCGCTGGAGGCCGGCGGAGGCGGTCGGCTAGTAAGACGGTAGCCAGCGGAGGTGGCTGTGGCCAGCAAAGGTATTTGGGCGGCGAATTGAGGTGCAGCTGGCCGGTGAAGGCGAGCAAGGCGATGGCTGGCGAAGGCGGTTGTGGCCAGCGAAGGTGCTGTCGAGGCGGAGTTGGTTGTCAAGGTGGCCGGAGAAGCTGCTGGCCGGTCGGGTTTTAGTGGTGACGGGTGATGGCCGGTGCTATTGCCGCTTGGAGAGATCGTCGTTGGGTTGGTCGGTTGGTCGCTGACGTGGTTCGTTCGTTTGGAAAGCCACAGGACACGGTGAACAATAGTGTTGTCGGTGGCTTGATCGCCGGCAAGTGTTCCTCCAAGTTTGTCTGGGGCTCCTCCCATTTCCTGGAGCTCCTCCCCTCCTGTTGACCGGTCTGCTTTCAGATTCCGGTCATGGGGAGTTCCATGGCGAGGGGCGGGGAGCTAGCTTTGGTTGCTAGATTTGCTTGGAGTTCAAGAGCCTCAACACTGCCAGCGCTTTGTTTTTCTTGCGTCGGCAAGGTGCCTGGTTCGGTGGAGTTGGTGCACGAGACCTCTGCGATGCAACCTGTTGATGGTGTTTGGGGTGGAGTTGGAGCTGCTTGGCCGGGTGTGGCAAGCTGGGCAACGAAAACCCCCTTGCTCCTTTTTTTGGTAGTTTCGTTGGGGTTACTGTGCAGTTGGCTTCCTGGCGTTTCTTTGGGTAGGTGTGTTGGGGGAAGTCGGAGCTGCTTGTCGGTGATAAGCTTGGCAACGATAACCCTTTCCCGCTTTCCATGGTAGCGCTGTGGTAGCCAGGGTTGTCGGAGTTGGCAGGGAGAGCGAGCCGGGGCGAATGTCCTGCTTGATCTTAGGCTAGAGCCAACGATGGTGACACCTGTGGGCGCTGTTTTCCTTCTTGAAGGCATCGTTTCTGTGCTCTACTTGTTTCTTCGGGTGAAAACCTTGCTCCGATTTTTGGACAGACGTTGTTTGCGTTTCGACGCTATCTTCCTCCTTGGAGGCTTTGTCTTGAAGACCTTGCCCTACGCTTGTCTGTGGTCTGTTCATAGGAAGTCGGAGTTGCTCTTGGGAGCTTGGCAACGATGACCTATGTTTTATCCTCTAGTTGTGCCGTCGCAAGTTCTTTATTTTGTTCTCCGTGTAGGTTTTGCTCGGTTTCCGCCTTCAAACCGTGTTTATGTGAGGCTTTTGGGCCCGGTTTCCTAAAAAAACTGGGCCAAGTTTCTTCTTCTTAAATGAAAACATGCTCTCCCTGTCTACTTCTGAGGTTTTTCATAAAAATTGAAAATATACAAAGCTATAAGGATACCTGTCGAAGAGTCGCCGGCCGGTGTGTCTGTTTCATTATGACCTGACAATTATGGCAGGAAAAGATTAGCTGGGATCACCAAAGAGATATGAATATAAAATTTCTGCATATTATTTGTTTTCGCGTAAGCATATAGCCAGCCAAATGTGACATTCCAATGCACTAATTTTCGGTATGATCCAATTTTGGCAATCTTATTTGTTTATCGGTACATTCAATTTTTTTTCAGCCATCTGATTTGTTATTTCAAATGGTTAAGAGTAATTTCAAGATATGGCATCTATGCTACTCTCTCCATCCCCTAATATAAGGGATTTTGATATTTTGCCTGTACTATTTGACCATTCGTCTTATTCAAAAAATTTTGGAATTATTTTTTGACTTACTTTATTACCCAAAGTACTTTAAGCACAACTTTTCATTTTTTATATTTGTACAAATTTTTTAAATAAAACGAGTGGTCAAACAATGCAAGCAAAATATCAAAATTTGTATTATGGGACGGAGGGAGTAGTTGGAAATTAATATGTTTTTACATGCCACAGGACGGCAGAATTATTTTAAACCATTTGCTGATGTCGTACCAGAAAACACAATGTTGCATCTACTCCTCTGTACAATAAAGATTCAAATCCTATCTTCAGGTTCATCTCTAGAATTTGAATTTATGAGACAGAGGGAGTAGATAACTAGATTGGCAGTTGGCTTATTTCATTTCTGATACGGTACTAAAATTGTCAAAAACAAATTTTTTTACAAAACAATTATCGTTTCAGAAGGGTACAAATTGGTTTGTCCAAAAGTAATTACTCGTTTGAGAAATAAATTCGTTTGTCGGAAAGTAATTATACTACTCGCTATGCTTTACTTGTACAGAAAAGAGATGGAACGGTTGAAAAGATCACCATAAATGAATCTGTTCATTCTTTATACTAGGAACATTATCTTTAAAAATTATTACCCATCACTTCATAATATGGTAGACTATAGTTTGTATGGAATATGTGTATAAAGTTAGTTACAGTGTAAGATTTAGATATTTAATATGCGTAGGATAGAGTTAAAGTCAAACTATGTCCTAGGTCTTTTCTTATGCACAGAGGCACACATGTTGTAACCGCAAGACAACTGCATAGGTGTGTGTACGACTAGCGCCCAACTTAGCCGGTGGAGGGTCGTAGGCTTCGGTTGGACATCGTTAACAAATCTCGTGCTACGGTTTGTCTTCAATATTGTATTTTCTACGATGTTTCTTCTGTGTTTTTTTAGCACCCTGAATTTATAAATTCTCAAAATAATACGAGTGTAGTTGAAAAAGGTGTAAAAAAACTCAAGCGTCCGTACGGCTGCGATTATATACAGCCAAATGCACGGTACTGACACTACACCATGGATTTTTGCGATTTTCGGAATTGCTGAAGCCTAGAGCTAAAATAACTCAATTAACTCCGACTGTTCCATGTTACTATTATCTAAAAACTAAAAAGATAAGCCCGCACGAACGCGTGGGCATCTTATTCATTATTTTAATAAAGTATTGAAAGAAGTCATACCTCACCATAGTCACCATATATTACCTTATAATAAAAAATATGTCCGCGGTGAAATAGTGCACAAACTTTAATATACTAAATGATAGAATGTCTCCCAGATTCAGACACAAATCACTTTGTCCCGGTTATATATAAATTCGTATATTGCTATCACGAATTATTATCATTGTTTTAAAAACTGTTTGCCAATTTAATAGATGAAACTGATTTAATATATGAAATTGTATCAATACCAAGAAAATAGTCATAATATATTATTAATACATAAAAATATATCTCCAGTACTTATCTAAGTGTTTATTTCCAAATTCATATATAAATATTTTAAAAATCCTGTTTCTACCGATTACTAGGTTAACAATGCTACAATTAAGAGAAAATCCCTTCTATACCCCTGAAATTTTAGCTAATCCCTTCTATGCCTCTGAATTTTGCTTACTTCCTCGTATACCTCTAAAATTTGATTTTGATACCTTCCATACCTCTCCCGTCAGTTGACCATTAGTTGACCGTCTAATTTTTATAAAAATGACCATTTTACCTTTGCATGAACATAGAAATTCATGAATTACATTATTAAAAATATAAACGTTTGCCACATGAGACTATTACAGTAATGAGTTTGTTGTGTAATGTATTATTTATCACAAAATTTATTTTTAGATAAATAAATAAAAAATATTTATTTATTTTTTTAAAAGAAAGTCATAAAAATGATGATCATTCATACAAAGATAGGACTACCAATGCTCACAATAATTTTTTTATGAATGCTCCGGATCAAAAATATCCATTGTCCTATTAGAATTTCAAATAAAAATTTTAATTTATTACATTTGTTTTATCTTCAAAATTTATATCAAAAATTTCTGCACCAAATTATTTACTCTCATTAGTTTCATAAATCATTTTTCAAGCTTATGTTGAAACCTAAAGCATCAAGGGAAAAAAAGATATTTGCAACCAAACGTAATAGTGAAATGAAGGAAAATGTAACAGTAGGGGCATGGAAGGGATCGAGTCAAAATTTCAGGAGTATAGAAGGGATCGGGTAAATTTTAGGGATATGAAAGGGATTGAGTGACTTTTCAAGGGTACATAGGGAATTTACTCTAGAATTAAACATGAATACCCAATCCAACCATAGCCTCCAAGGCTTTCTTCTATGCTTCCTTGAAATATGGGTCCTGCCTCAACGTAGTCGTGCATGTAAAGACCATCATACAACATAATTTTAATGCTTAGTTCACTATCGACATTGGCACCCTCATAGTTGGTGTCTTTCGGAAGGACAAAGAGAAAATAGAGGTAATCAAAACATGTGTTTAATTAAAACTTTTGAGTCGATTTGTAATATAGAATTGACATTCATGGTAAGGATATATTATTCTATTTTGAAAATGAGCTACGCTTATTCGACACTACTTCAAAATATTATAGCTAAAGAGACAACTCACCCTGAATATCTGTAGAATACCGTCTCATTGTTTATATTTAGATATATTTTAAGTGTCTGGATTGTTTTCAACATCCGCTGGTCATAAATATTTCTTGAGACAGCTTTACGGACTTATTTATAATAACTGATTCATTGAAGTGCACTAGCAGTCACATCAGTGGGGTGTATTGAAGTGCACTAGCAGTCACATCAGTGGGGTGTAACACATAGCCCATCAATTATGCCCGACGTATTTGAGTTCCTCGACTATAACAAAATATATCATCAGTGGTGCGTATGTTACTGGATTGTTCATTTGGTACCAAAACTATTTGGCAAAGAAAAAATCTAGAGGTGTGACAATAATTCTAGTGATGAATTAAGGGGTTGTAATGTTGTATTATAGCAAAATTACCCGCTTCAAATATTTTTGGTAGTTTTTTTTCACATCTCTATGGCAATGCTTCTCACTTCTCCGTACCAATCAAATAACACAAATTGAAATTTAAAGAGAACTATTTGAAAAAACAGAACATAATTAAATTATGTTGTTTCAATTTTTTATATGTAGCTTCAAATTAGCGTTGTATATTTATCAAGTGATATTTGACACTATGATATCAAATTATTTAACAAAAATGTTATGACAATAATTATAACATGTCAGCGTCATGTGCGTTAGCACTACATTATATATTATAAGTCAACAATAGTTCATTTAATTAAATATATATAAAGGATAATAAATTGGATATATAATTTAAAAGTTGAACGTTTAAAGACTGTTAATTTATTTGATATTTTATTTTTTTATTATATAGATCTAGTTTAACCAAATATGTTTGAGGAGCAATATATTTAAGTGGGATTAAAAAATATTTTTCTGATAATTTTTCTGATCTTTACTGGGATTAGTACGTAAGTGGAGTATATATGTTCTTTCGGCTTTCATTTTTTGCTGGTCGTTCTACGTACGTATGTACAGAGTACTTACAATGTAGGAATAAATGTTATTTATTCAGGGTTTATCCTTTTTCCTGATCGTACTACTACGAATGTCTTTACTCTTTTTTTTCTCTGGCGAAACAGTAGTAGGAGAAAAAGGAAGGATCGAAGTCCGGGAGGTAAGAGCATTACCAACAAATTAGCAATAATCTATTTCTAAAATATGATTTTTGGTTTTCTAAAATAAAAATAGGAATTGAAAAAACTTTTTGCTCCAAGAGATAGCCTAAATTTAATCTCGAAAAATTAAAAGTGGGATCTTCTGTTAAACTATCAACTGAAATTCCTGTTTTTTCTCCTTTCACGTGCACAGAAAGAGATCACGATGACCCGCTCGTGCGCTCCCAACAGAAATTTTGATGCTCGTGCGGGAAGGAGAGGAGAAGCACAGGGAAGGAGAGAGAAACGCGTGAACGAGAGATTGGGAGTTGCTCTCTCACCCTTAAATCCACATATTGAAATATATGGAGATGGGAACTGCAAATATAGTGCAACGCTTTTGGGAATCTGTTGGATTCAATTTTTATATTAAAAACATCAAAATCAGTTTTAGGAATGAAATAGGATGACTGTTGGTAACGCAACCATCAAAATCAGTTTTGGGAATGAAAT